>NC_047534.1:27192346-27800679 GCF_012275295.1 Melopsittacus undulatus
ATCAGTGCTTTAACCTGTTCTGCTTCCTTGATCATTAAGTAGTATGTAAAGGTCTAGCATGGAAACATTAACAGTAAGCAAGACTATGAGAGGCATTCAGTGAAGAAAAGAGTCACAAAAGTGACACAGAAGCAGTCTAGGATTGCAAAGTTGGAACCTCAGAGTGTATTTGCAACAGGCTTTAATCACCACCTTTGCTGTGTCCATTTGTTACTCGCATTTGATCATCTGCATCTCACATCAACATCAACACATTGTAGGCTCATACCCAGGAAATACAGCAGGGAAGGTTTTGTATCACGTATGTGTGGATGGCTGTGAATCAAGGAAACAATTGCTTGTCAATAAATGATGTGAGACTGGAGAAGTGATAATATAATGCAGGATTTGAGAGCAAAGCCCCATCCCCTTGGGACTGATTTTAGGAAGAGTAAAGAGTGGCGCTGCTAACAGTGCTGCTCTGAAGGATGGATTGGCATTTCCCCTGCATGATCTTCTTCCTGGTGTTGGTATCTCTGTCATTTCAAGTCATGCTGAGCTGTAACTTAGTGTGAAAGATGCTGAAATTATGGGATTTCTCTCTCCCCTCTCTCTGTAGCATAAAAAAAGAAAATAAAATTTACATTTCATGAACTATTTGCCAAACCTCACATTATAAACACCTTCTTTTTAAATGGATGGATAATAAAAAGGAAGACAAAAGGAGACAAACAAATTCAATATTTAAAAAATTTGCTCAACGTACAGTCCTTTCTTTCCACTATATTTTGTTTGTTAAACTGTGAGAAATACATTACAAGTCTCATCTAACAATAATTTTTGGGTAAAAGATCCAGGCAATTAGTAACAAATGCTCAAGTAAATGTATCTGTTCCAGAAAGAGGTGTCATAAAAAATGTTAGAAGTAAAATTTACTACCTCTGCAGGCAGTGATAGCATTTCCATTGCCTCCAGCTGGAGGACGTGGTTCCTAGGAAGTTCACTGCAGAGATGAATATCAGCAAGTCTAGGAGTGAGGGCTCCATAGCCTTCTACATGAATGCTAAAGGAAACAAAGTGCTATAAATCCCCATTTCTGCAATGATAAGGACTCTGGCTCCAGTTGAAATATATAGAACTAAAGTACAGTTATGTAAGTTTGGAAATCATCTGAGTATCCACATCTGCAGTCCTACCATAGGTAATCTTCCAAGGCTCTTGTTACAACTGTGGCTTAAATAAGTAGCCCAGGGCCTGCTTCAGTGTTTGTTATCAGATTGGTCAGATATTTCATTTAACATTTATTGACTAAAGAAAGTCTCAGACTCTTTGTTTTGGCTGTAAACAGAACTTACCAAATTCACTGTTGATAATCTTGAGAATTTTCAAATCACTTGTTTAGCCTGTAACTTTCAATTCATATGAAAACAGACCCATAAGGACTTCCTTAACTTGGCTTTGGTTTGGCCTAACGAATAACCAGTCTTTCAAAACTCTCTAATGGTTAAAGGTAGTGGCAAGGCATCATTTTAAGAATATAGTTGAGCATTTTATCTGTTGATTCTTCTTTCTCTCTTGTGTGTTTTACTCACATTTTTTTATTACCTATGACAGCCACAATTGTGCATGGGACTGAAGATATGGCTGTTCACTTTTAAACCACTACTAAGTCAAGCATCCTGATTCATCTAGTGGGAGGATTCCTTGTTTGTGTTCCCAAGGTCTTTCCAGCAAACCTGTGACTGTAAGCCCTCTCCCTAAGCTCCTCCCAAAGCTGTGCATCAGGGTGCCTACAGACTGCCTCCCTTTCCTCCCAGTCTGTTCCTGAGCTCCATCTCTGCTGTTCAATCTGCTCCCTCTCTTCTATACATGCATCCCTGCCCAAAACAAACTCAACCAGGCTCCCACCCAGACCTTTTAAATTCCTGAGCAACCTTATGTTTGCCTTTGTTTTGGGCAGAGACACGTGCTGAACTGTCTCCTGAAGCTCAGAAGGGCGGTGGTTACACCTACCATTTTCAACAAGGCTTAACGCAACCTGTAACAAAACCCTCAGTCGGTATGTAACCACTTCACAACTCTGTGTGCGTGTGTGTGTGTGTGTGTGTGTGTTACGTGGAAAGGAATTTGAAGAAGAAATGGCCATCTTTCCCCAGATTTCCAGCTGGACAGGAGCCACCATCAGGACCAGGTCTTAGGCAGTTCAGTTCATCTGAGAGCTGCATGTAGGAAAAATATTTAATTTATAGCATTTTGTTTCTGTTGGGAGTAGAGATGCTGGTACCTTTCTGGTTTCTACTTCAGACATAAGGGTACATGGCAGATGTAGAGGCACCTTTTTAATTGTGAGCCAACATCACGTCAATGCCAGTTTGAGAGCCAGGGAGGGCGTGCTGTGTGTAAGGTCTGGGCATTTAACAGGTCTTCCAGGATGGAACCATCCTCCACTGGGTGCAGAAGAGCCTCAGAAGTCTGCCCATTTCCAAGCTCACAAGCCAGCCAGTGTTAGCAAGCCTCTGCCTTCCTGCGATCATGGGGTTCAGAATGGCTGAGTCACCAGTGGGGGGGATCTCTCTACTGGTGCTTTGCCACTTGCTTGTTGAACTTGTGCATGTCACATCTGTCAGTCCCAAACAGTGCTAATGTTGATGTTATTAGTAAGACAGTGTTTTGTAACCTGAGGAGTCTCACTCATAAGAGGATCAGTTGTTGTTTGGCAGGAGGAGTTCTCTGAAGCAGTATAGTGGCCATTGGCAATGAAGGGTAATGCGTAGAAGGCATTCTGTAAGCTTGCACCTTTTTGCAGACAGAGTTTATGTTAAGGTGGGTTGTCACACACAGCCAACCTTAATCCCTTTTAAATTCCGTTTATAGCATATCAAGGTCAGAATTATAAATCTTGAAACAAATCACCAGGTATAATTAAAAGGAATAATGCCAGTTGTATTTTCCAGTCGTTTCAGCACTCAGAATGTGGTCTCGGTACTCAATGGACTTCTCACAGATAAGTAAGATGGTATCTTTGTGAGCTGATAGTAATCTGTTACAGTTCCTTTGGTTTTACCACCAGCTTGAAATACATACCATTATTAAGCATTGTATATGGCATAACAACCTAGTTAATTCTTTTGGGGTTGCTTTTTTTTTCCAGTGGTATGTTCAACAGAGCTTTAGAAGTATTTCCAAAAGAAATTTCCAACCTGTATTTATCCTTTGTAGATAAATTCACTTTGCTTTTTTCTTGCTCTTTCTGTGGTCAGTTTCTAGCAGCCATTCCAGTTCACTAATGAAACTTTCACAGGAATAGAGGGTTTTCTCTACATGTCACAGAATATTTCAAAAACCAGAATGTCTAATCTTTCTCACATAACTTTGCAACACAAAACCCATTCTGAGAGATTACGTATTTTCATCAAGTAAAGACAACAAAACAAAATGAGGTACAAAAGTAGCACATAATCTTCCTCTTAAAGAGGTAACATCTTCCTATTTAATTGAACATTGAATTAAATTTATAATTTTATTTTTTAAATAACCAAGTTAAATGAAAAATCCAGAAGTTTAATGACAAGAAAAAAGTTGTGGGTTTAGTATGGTTAACTAGAATATATGTATTGTAGCAGTACAAGCAATTACTGCAATTATTAGCCTGCAGTGCTTAACTAGCAAAAATGCTGCAAAGTTAAAGCATTGGTTTGTGACAGAACATGCATAAAGCACAGTAAATAGTAATACATGTACAGAAATGTCTAATTCTTTCAATTTCAGGGGTTTATCAAGTCCAGCATATAACCTTGGGCTGGAAAAATGATAAACAAACTTAGCAGATAGAGAAGGTTTTCCTGACAGGATCCCAAATCATATTAATAAATTGGGATGCTTTTGTTTCATTTTGTTTTCTATTTTCCACTGAAGGTGCAGGGAAAAAAATAATAGAGAGTTTGCTTTTTTTACCTCATTATTCGGTGGTCCTTCCTTGAAACTTTCCAAACCAAAGCCATTTCTCGCATCTGGTTGGAACACAGATCTTTAAGACATTCAAGTAATTCAAATCAGATGTAAAAATCTAAGCTACACTATATGAAATTCAAGAACAATATAGTTACAGGGTTAGAAAAGTCTGCAATATGGCACCTCTTTTAATCAATAACAGCCTTGGTTCCAGTTGGTCTGTAAATACAAGACTATAATTAAGAATGATCTACAGCATTAATTATTTCAATACCCAGTGTAGCTAATTACCAGATTAGTGACACTTTACATCTATAATATTAGTAACGATTTCTTATCCCTGTACTCTAGATGAAGTTCACTGCAATATGGTCTGTATTAGATTGTAGTTCCAATGGAAAATATTGAAGATCACTAATATCAATAAGTACTTCCTTATCTCAGCCATTTGTAACTGCTTGTATTGACTTCTGTTACATTCCAGCAGTTGTGCTTATAACCCAAATGCTAGTCATTAATTTCCATTAACTAAGTCACAACTCTACCTAATTTAAATTATTTCCAATAACTGTTCAATTAATGTCTGTTATCTGCATTTAATTTCCATTGATTCCAAAAGCTACTGTTGGGGTAATTGCTGCTGTAAAACCACAGGTGTCACTGGGGGTTTAATCCCAGCGGGCAGCCACAGGGCCTGAATTCTCTCCTCCTGTCAAGCTGTAGGGAGCAGTGCTACGCAATCTGCCATGCAAATCAATGCTAAAAATGCAATCAGCTGCAGCTGAAGCTGACCAGAAAATAATCTTTACCTCATCCATAAGTGAGTGCTCTTGTTGAATACAGCCTGTGAAAATTAATGTGAGCTACCACAGACTGTCCAAAGTAAAGCAGTATTGTGGGTGGCTCGGTCCACTTCAGTTAAAAAATGTCTTCTGATAAAGGCAAGTTCTAGACCAAGAGGAAAATCTGTGCAACCTCTTTAATGTTTCTTTTCCTTATTATAATTTTGTCCATGCAAATACTCTGGCTGACCAACGGAAAAAAAAACCCAACAACCTTCTCTGTAGGACCGTTTCAGATATTTTTGGATATTCTGGGTTCTTAGCAACACTTACAACTCATTGGGATTAGATCACCATGCTAAAATAGCATTAGGTATTTTACAATTATAGCCAGGCTCTCCAAACCTGCCAATTCTTGAAGACAAAACATCTGCGTAAGTGTGATGGTCTAGACTCGTGTTCCTTTTGAAGAGAAAAGCCAAGGAATCACCTTGCTGAAAATTAAATGTTACTATATTTTTGGAATCCATTTTGCATTGCAATTTTTTTCCTTATTTTCCATGTTATTTCAAATTGAGATCTTGATTAAAAATCTTCTTTTATTCAAACGAATAATGTTGATGAGCCAACAATTATTTGTTGGCCATACCTTATAATAGTTTTCTGAATTGTTTTAGTGCTTTCATTGGGAGTGGAAATAAAAATCATAAGACATTCACTGAGAAGGAAAATTCTGAAACTCACTGGGCTTTGATTAGGACATTTTGTCATTAGCTTCTCTTTTTGACTGTGCCCAATGTCTTGTCCATAAAGGCCCTTCAAGCTAGTCCTGTACAAAAGCTGCCACACATCCCACATTGCAGTATGGTCAAACCTCATAACCAGTATGAAACGGCAGTGGGATATGGATTTCCGCGAATTTTATTATAGCCTGCTGTTCTGTAGCAGTTCTTCATTCACACAGTAAATATAACACACGGTCATTACCTACATTTGGGGCTGGAGAGGCATAAATTACCAGTAGACCTAAGATCCCCGAAATTAGAAGACCATTGGGTAGCTATCATTCCATCTGCATTGCCCAGAAGGTTCAGCTCTGCTCTAGCTTAGAGTGCATCACTGCAGCCACATCTCAAAGTGACAAAGTCTTGGGTAATAGTTACTAACTTCGCACCTGAAAGAAAAGTGATATCTCTAAGAACCAAACTCAGATGCTGCATGTCATGGGCTACAGGTTAAGAGGCAAGAGCTGAGCCTTCTGGAAACCCTGACGTGCAAACTTGCATAACAAGAAGCCAATGCACACACCCTGTAGAGCACTGATGCTGTCAAGAGCTTATGCAAAGAACTCTACAAAGGAAACCATTTGCAGTGAACAAAAAGAAGGAATTTTATTTGCCTTAGAGAACTTACCTCCTGAAACCTTATCTATTAACTATTTACACAGACATCAGCGGTGATAGATATTATCAGTACTTCCTTTTGATTGCTTCCCTTTCATGCCAACATTACCTCTGCCTGGTCAGGCCTGAGCCTCTCCAGCTAGTCACTTAAGATCTACACATCCTTCACATACAGCAGAGAGAAGATTTCAGTCTTTCGTTTTCCTGATGGTACAGATAAGTCTGACCTTATACACAAAAGCCTGGGGAAGAGTATATTGGAGAAGTGGAACAAAATGAAAGCAAAAATATGATAGATTAAAGGAAAGTCAGTTTGATGTCACAATTACCACTTGCTCCAGTTGGTGAAACTCATCCTGTGATCTGACATCCTACTAGTAGTTACAGGTCTCAAGCCCATTTTCCCAAATAATTTAACTTTGAAATCAGAGACTATGGCAAATGTTTTGTTACACAGTACCAGATAGGTCATAAATGTTTTACTTCACTTTTCAGAGTTCCTCAGGTCCTCTGGATATTCAGATTGCTCCTATAAAATAATCGTTTTGCTCTGCAACCTCCAGAGATTTTATCCTCAACAGTTAGACCCTCAGTTATAAAATCTGCAGCTTTTCATGCTCTGCAACCTGGAAGCAAAAGCCAAGGATTAGTTAAGTACTGTGGCTGGTTTAGGAACAGTTGCCAGTTCTTGCAGTGCCACAGCTAATGCTGTTTTCCTTTCAGATTCCAATTACCCTGGAAGCCCTGCCCAGTGGGGCAGATGCTCTCAGGAGATAAGCAGCAGCATGAAAAGTTTAGAAACTTATGCCATTGTACAAGTTTGACATCTAACCTACTACTTAGGTTTGTAACACACCCAGCAGAGTTAAAGTATTCAGCCACTGCAGTCCATGCATTCCTTCCAACACTTTTCAGTGGCATTTCAGACAGCCCCAATTTGCTGTAACTAAAGATGCTCCATCTACATTGTTTTTCAGTTTTGTGGATGCAGACATTCACTCAGTCCTGGACAGTAACCTCAGATGACAGTGGCATCTCCCAGCTGGATTCCTCCAGCAAGGGAACTCCTGGTGTAGAGCTCTTTGGTCATACACGTGGTATCTCACTACTGAGCTTTATCAAGCCTCAGATGCCTTTGAGCACGTACCTTCAAAACTGGGATATTTTAAAGCTGAGGAAAAAGGTTGTATTTGTTGTGTTTAAGTACTTTTGGAGTTAGGCATTAGCTGAGTGAGGGTTTTCAGGGTTTAGTTTTAGTTTAAAGAAACAGTACTTTAATTTGACTTCTGTACCAACTTCTGTTCCTCCTAAATCTGTTTTCTAACCTAGCCCTTAGTGACTAAGGCATCTGAATGAGTGGCAGACTTAAAACAACCACCTTTGATAATTCTCTAAATTCCTAAATTAAAAGTACTCTTCTGAGATACATAAATGGTTTGCCTGTTTCACATAGACCAGGAAATCAGGACCAAAGTCCAAGAAAAAAATGACATCAAAACATCAGCTGAAACAGAAGTTTCCAGCTGTTTCAAATGCCACTAAAGCACAATGATTATTGCTAACATAAATAAAGAAAAATCTTAATCCAGCTTTATCAATGAGTTACTAACCATAGTTCTCTGTTCTTCCAGTAGCTTTATGAGAAAGCACATTTTCAGAAGCAAGGAGAAGGATGGTATATTACTCACCACTTTCTCTTGTACTGTAAAAACCCCCAAACACCTCCAAATGCTTCTAAAAACAAATGAACTTGGTCAGTTCATACAAAGTAGGAAAAAGCTGTCAAGCCATCATCTAAAGTATGTCCACTGTTAAGTGGCTTGACTTGTGGTGGGTTTTTTGATTGGACAATGTCACTTTCTTGTGACCACTACAGATGATAACAGTTGCAACAACTTTATGGTTGCTAAACCAAAGGAATGGCTGGAATTTTTTAAATCTTCACAGCTTCAATACTGGGCTCAGGCTGACTTTTTGTACTTTAAAAGCTATCTTTAAGCAGCTAAATAGGTGACAAAGCACTCCAGAATCTGGCAAGACAGAGTAAAAAGAAATCAAAGCCTGGAAATGCCGAGACACTGCACTCTTGCTACACTCCATGATTGTGGTGAAGGGTTCGGGTTGCTTCATTTGCAGATTTGTGGCTCCCTTCATTCCAGTAACAAAAAATGCCAATAGCACTCCTAAATTAAACCCAGCATCTTGTCCATTCTATTTAGGGCAGCTTTTCCTCTGCCCCACCACATCTTCTAGCACAATGCCAGTTCTCTCATACCATCTGTGCAAACTTCCCTCCACTCTTTCAAAAATGCTTTTTTCTCCACTCAAGGAGAAAACTTTCAAGGTTTGCTCAGTGAGTAATTATTTTGTTAGCCACAGTTCCTCTTTCATTTATTTCTTGTTTCTCACCATGCAGTTACTGAGAGAACCCTAGTTCTAGCTTTCTACAATACAGTGTGGTAAGCCGGGGAGGAAAAACACTGAAGTTTGATGTTCCTGCAATTCCTTAGCATTCCAAAGACTCATTACTAATGACTAAAGGTAACTATTTTAAGGACACCAAAGAGAATGTCTGAAGCAGGACACGGCACAGGGAAACCTGAGCTATCTGGAAGTGAGTTCACTCTCACTGGAGCGGTAGAACCACAGAGCCAGGACCTTAGTCCAGCAGTGTGCTGCCTGGATAAAGATGTTCTGCTTTTGGGATCCAGTGGGATCTCTTCATGGCAGTTAATGAATGGTGTTTTAAATCACAGTAAATTTCACCAGAACTTTTAGGAGATTTTAAACTCTTGCCTGTAGTTGTTTATCCAACAACTCTGTAGAGTCTGTAATATTCCAGTAGCTACCAGGAACTCCTTAGAATGGGCATGGGGATAAGTTAACAGGGTGCAAAGATTTGAAAATTGAAAAATTACATTTTTGCTGGACCTGCAGAGGGATTAAGAATTATATGTTTCTATTTGAGAAGTGGGGATGACTGAGCACTGACAAAGGTTGCCCAGAGAGGTTGTGGATTCTCCATCCTTGGAGATACGAGCTGTCTAGACACATCCTGGGTAACCTGCTGTAGAGGACAGGGAGGTTGGACAAAATTACTTCCAGAGGCCCCATCCAGCCTCATCCTTTTTGTGAATCTGTGAGAAATACCAGAGTTTGACTATTTATTTAAAAAGGATGTGCCACTGGTAGTTCCAGATCTAAAAATCAAGTTTCTGTATAGTCAGGTAGTGACTATATATGAGCTACTCGGGTACCACAGTGATGAGCACAACAGGACTGAATTGAAATGAAGCAAAAATGAGAGGTTCCAGTAGCTCTGTCACCATTCGTCCAACATAAATTGTTCCTTTGGGGTCCTGTGCTAATTCATCTTTCGCCTACTATAAGCTACGTGGTAGATTCACTGTTAAAGTGTATGGAAGGCTGGGTGAACAGCTGCAACACATTGTCTCTATTTCCCCTTTGTAAAATACAATCTCTTGACCTTAGTAAGTGTATTTCACTGTTTTCCTATTGCAAGCAGCCTACACAGAATCATAGAATAGTTAAGGATGTAAAGGACCTTAAGATCATCTAGTTATGTTTGAATAGTAAGGTAGCTTACAGAGAAAAATATCTCCTATAATTGCCCTGCAAACTATATTCCTTTAATATGAAGACAACAACAAAGTCAAGTTTATAAACTTACTGTTACCAATACAAATAATTACAAAACCATAAGAAAATGAATGCACACAATAACCAAAAGTATAAACTCACCATTACTAAATAGCACTTCATAACTGTGGCTCCAAATTATTACTGCCTCACCAACACAGCCACAATATCCAGCTTCATAAAATCCTCCACTCTACAAATTAAAGGAATTGGATAATTAAGAAAGCCAATGTTTAGTGCACAAAGTGAAACCACCAGTTTCACTACAGCACTAAAACATGGGAAGGAACCCACATTTTAAAACCTGGTAACATTTCCACCCCCTGGCGTGCATAATCTCTACCTCCTTGCTCTCTATCCATTTGAAGCTCTGTGTGTTGAGAACATAGAAGCCAGGCAGCTGCTTTGCTCTCCGCAACAGCCTCAGATGCTCTGCCAAAAACTTCATGTCTCCATTAGAGAATCTTCAGGGCTGGGATTTTGGCTTCCTACCTATCTGCAAGACACTTTATTGCTAACAATAAATACAGATTAACAGTAGAAATCTTGGTGAATTAAAAAGAAACAAAACTATGGCACGTGCAGGTCTTGTGCTAGGACCTGTCTGGCAGGGCTTGTTACAGAGAGGGGCTAAGACAGCAGTGGCTGCTCACAGCAGTTCTTCACTATGGCATCTCCTGTGCCGCAGGGAGAGGAGCAGGCCTTGATAGAGCAGCAGCTGTGCTTGTTTCTGAAGGCCTGGCAGAGGGGAGATAACCAGAATTACAGGCCTGACCCCACTGAGGTCACCTGTGCCCCCCAGCCCTCTTGCTAGCCTAGAGAAAGGAGGCAAAGAACAGGAATGCAGCTAGAATATGATGGGGCACGGGGGGGTGATACAGCTTCCCGTTTTCACAGGGGGTTGCATGTGAGTGTTTGTACCTCTCTGAGATCTAAGCAGTGCTCACGCATCCCTGTGGCTGACCAGGCTGGGCATGAAATGCTCTCCTAGTAGAAAACAGAGGTGAGGGAGGAGAGGATATTCCCCTTTAATTCCATTCTTCCAAGCCTTTCATCATATTTCTGTTGTCACCCTCTTGAACTGTTCCAAATTTTAGTTCATGAACATGCCTTGACAGCCAACAGTGCTCTGGGCCTCTGAGGTTTGCCATTAGCTGTCCTTTCCTCTGAGCAGCTCTGTCACTGACACCCCTGTAACTGAAGATAAATCCTCCCTTTCCTCTGTGTTTTCTTTCCATGTGCCAAGAGATACCTGTTATAACTCCTAAAATATGCTGGCTGTATAGCATTCCCTGATTACCTTCATGTTGTTGTATTAACTCTATAAATAGGACAAAAACACACTTATGCAGGTGATGTAAGAGAATTACATGTGTATGTTTTGCTCTGAACAACATCTCCAGAATGAACAGCTGCTGATACTTAGCTGGTTTCATTTTCCTTGCAATGTTTCCTCATTTCCCAACACAAGGTTTTTTGCACTGTATGCAGATGGCCAGGTGTTATTATCATTCCACCCACATGCCCCAGCCCAGGAACAGTCCTGCTTCTGGCAAAATTCAATCTTTTCTCATCTCTCAACCCATGTTCATCTTTGTATTGGTTTTTAATTAATCTACGGTTAGCTGAAGTTCCTGCCATAAATCAATGATTTCCTTTCAATTCTTGTTAAAGATTTTTCCTTTTCCTAGATTTGCAGAGTATTGCTCAGGAGCTGCTAACAGCACACTTTTCTCTCATTATCAAATCAGAGAGGAATGGACTCAATGAAGCAAAAAACATAAACCCAGCACTGAGGACTTTCAGGCCTAAAGGCTTTTCTATCTGCCCCAGACATGCTGCAAATGAAAACATGGGGTTTTGCCACTTTGAAAGCTAAAGGCCAGATCCTCTCTCGGTATAAAGCACCACAGCTCTGTTTCAGGATGCAAGGAAGATGTCCTGATTTACACTGATTATTTATTATTTTACATCATGATTTATTACTATATATTTGGCACTATGTATTTCTATATGAAGTTTTCCAAAGCTTTTTATTTTGGCAAGGAGTATATTGAGTTCTTCAGGGGATGCTCTCATTATGGATGTCTCTTTGTGCCTTCCTGAGCCACTGTGCTCAGCATCTCTTAACACCATTATTGAATAAAGTTCTAAGCATCATGGGGTTAAATTTATGGGCCATTTTCAAACAGAAAACAATCTTAAAAATCCCCAAATTTCCTAATTGTGTTTATTTTAAAGAAGTGAACAAACAACACAAAAGAGAGTGATGAGCACACCTATTTGTTCTCTTAAGAGGAAACTCACTATTTAGTCAGGGAAGGAAAATCACACTATAACACTCCTTAAGGTGGTTTATCAGGGTGACCATGGGCACAGCAAGATCTGTGAACTGGATACACCAGAACTGGGCCCAGTTATGGCATCCTTTATGGCTTAAGCCCATGCTCCCTGTACATATGTATTACCTTAAACTTTTTCCTTCTCCTTTTCTCTGGTTACCGTTCTGTGCATTTTAGTCTCTATTTTCAGAAAATTGAATGCACAGTTCTTGCAATTATGCATGAGATCAATTAGTTATTTAGGTATACAACTACTGTGACTGGGTATGCAAATCTCCAAGCAGCTTTTGCCATTTTTCAATAATTTAGTCCTTTGTCATTTATACATCCACTTTTGTTCAAAACACTAAGCTCATGGAAATTTACCTCATTTGAAACATATGTGTAGATACATATGAATTGCCCAAAAGTGTCACAAAGAGAAAGGATAACCTTGTTGTCAAGGCAGGAGAGCATGAAATTTGGTTTCCATTGCATTCTGCCACACATTTCCTATGTAACCTTGGGCAAGTCATGAACTGTAACGCATCTCAGAGTAGCTGACCTACATGTAAAGCAGACAGAGCTATCCTTACTTCACAAGGTTATTGAGATGTTTCATTTGTTAGTGCATATGAAAAGCATTGAAAGAAGTGGAATGTGCTAGAAGAGTATAAGCTATCAGTAATGGTATTATATATAGTCATAGTAATAAACATGATAGATATTAGATGATCTGTACTCAATCGTAAAACTGTGAGTAAAGGGGCAAAAATGGCCATTGAGAAGGGAGAAGAGGGAACGGCAAACAAATTCAAGCAAGGGGATGAATGAGAACCAAACAGGAATGGTGAGCATGAGCAGGCATGTGAATAATTAACCTCTATATGGAAATTTTTACCTTCCAACCTGGTCTTGTCCTTTTACTAAGGGCCACAGTGTCAGAAACATTTGAGAAGAACTGAGCTGGTTAATATGGCACCACCCACCTCCCACTCTGTCCGATAGGCATGAACTATTCTTCATTTTTCAGGATAATCCTAACAGCGATATTCATGCCAGGTATTGGCCAAAAGCTGGTGGAGAACATTGCATTATTGAAGTAATTCATGTAGCTCTCAAAACATGTAGCAATTCATGTGTTCAGTTAAAAAAATACTAATGTTGGGGGGTATGGTCTTAAGGGAGCCCTATAAATCATGATGTATTCTGAATACAGCTCCTTTTAAATATTAGCTGATTTTGTAGCTGACCTACAGCATTCACATTACTCACATCATCAGGAGTCTAAAGCAGACTGATTGCAATATGTGGCCCAAATTTATGACTTAATACAGCAAACTGTTCAGCATCCCAGCTGTTTAAAATGATACATCTTGGGCCCCATGTAGCAAATTTCCATTTTTATTAACAAACTCTTTCCTCCTGAGAAATGAAGCTTTTGAAAATATATTAAAGATTAAACATTATTAAAGAGAGAAAATATTATTAAATAAATACAATTAAAGATTGTATCTCTTCACCTCTGCAGAACAAATTGATGAGTATGTCATGTATGATATTCCTTGGGATGATTTGGAAATCAGAATAAAAAATGAACATAAAACAAATAAACAAAATTCTGGTACAGTGAGGTTTCTGAGCTTTGGGCAAATAAATGTTTACACATACCTCTAAAGGTGATGGTCATCCTTTGAGTCTGGGGACAGAGGAGCCTCCTGCTTCATTGCACCCACCTTTAGTGCTGTTCTGGTCCTTCAAAGCAGCATCCTGCATGGGAAAAGCACATTGATTCCCACTAACAGCTTGCAAATGAGGAAGCTGTGATGAGCCATAGTGAGCTGCTGCAGCATGATGGCCTCCTGAGTCCCCTGGAATTCATCCCTGTTTGAATCAGAGCATGTCTTTTGGAAACAGATATCATCTTGATTTAAAATATTCCAGTGAGGGAAAATATACTATAAACTTTGGACATTATTTCAATGGCTAATAAAACTCAATTAAAAATCAGTGATTATCAGAATGGAACTTCACAAAGGTCCTTATCACCAACAGAGAAGCCAAGATATACTATTTTTATATGTGAATTGCACCTGTATGACGCTAAGAATTTTTAATTACTGACTGCAATACAAAAACATTGACTAAAAACCTGGCCAACAGAATGATTAGAAGAATTACTATTCCCTTCCACATCTTGTGAAGTGTTTATTAAACCTATTAGACAAAATCTGAAAAATGGAGATAACAGACGTGCTGTGGAAGTGGTTCCATGATACTTTAGCTGGTCTTCATTAGTCTAGCTGAGCAAAGTCAGTGGAAAAAAACAGGCACCTCTATGACATGATTCACTGGCTATTAGGCGTATACCTACCTTACACATTTAGATAGATGAATCATATTTGTAGTATGTGCGGCAGTTAAGAAAACTTGGGCTGTGGCCCTAGCTCTTACCAACTAACCGAAGGCCAGATGAAACAGTTCTACCTGATGGGAAATGATCCTCAAGACAGCAGGTTGGAGGGAGTCAAGCTTCAGCTCAGAGCCATGGTGTTCCAGTGCAATCACTGGTGGCTGCACTGCTGCAGGGAAGTGTGCTGGAGCCATGTCACCACTAGCAAGTACTGACTCCTGAAAGAAGCAGATTTGTCCAGCAAAAATGTTGGAGCCAAGGTCACAGCTTCCATGATTCCAGTGCTTTAGGGATTTTACTTTGAACCAGAAGTAGTCTAGTCCCACTCTAGATTCTCTCCTGGAGCTGGAATGGACCTTATGGTTTGGATGGATCTGAAAGGAATCAAGTCCACATGCTCTGCAATGTGAACCAAAGCACAGCAAGAGGAACAACCAGGAGATTCACTGCAGAGGCAAACTCCAGGTGCACAATAGATTAGTGTAGAGACATCCCTTTGTGACAATAACTGTGTGGAGCTGTGCACAACACTTGAGGCTAGATTAGTGGTCATTATCTTCTCCATCATAGACATAAGCTGCTAGATGTTACATGTTCCCAGAGCAGGTAGTCTGCTGCTTTTTCTGTCTTGATATGTGTGGTTGCTGACTCCTGGCAAGTACAGGTAATAAGTTCAGAACTCCAGTGCTCACTGACTTTGGATCAAAGTGCCCAGGGAGCTACTCTAACATCCAGTGCCTCTAGTGAGGTGTCTGCCTGGATTTCAAATTACGGTTTAGAAACTGCATTCTGAGCAAGCATTTAATTGTCTGTGTTTTACTCTATCCTGAATCCCTGATCAAGCTTACATATCAGATTGGCTTGGTCAAAATCACATGTTCAGCAAATCTAGGCACTGCAGTCCTTTCTTCATTCATAGCACAACATAAATACCTACTTTCCTCTTTGCTTGTGCTTTTGTGACTTTACAGGCTTTAGCAGCATGTGTCACTTTACACTTTGATCTTGAACAGACTAATGTAGGTAAAACTGGGTGAATAAAGTTCCTTAAACTGCAAGTTCTTTAAATGAGAAGTCTGCCTTTCATTTTTCTGTGTTGTACTCTATAGAGTTGTACTCTATATAGCTAATAATAATAAGTAATACAGAGTTACACAAGTGGAAACATAAAAAAGGTCAGATGAGAAACACAGCTTTCGTCAATGTCTGGGGTCATCACTGGAATGCTAAGAGATCTTTTCATTTGTAGAAGACTCAGTAATTGTAGGAGGAATATTGTCTACCCCCTTCTTCACTCTCCAAAGAAATTACCTAATAGTTTCCAATTGAGATGGCTTTCAAAAGATTTTGGTTTTGATTCAGTCATCGTCTCAAAATAAGGAAAAGTATTTTACTCTTAAATTGTAACTTTCAGTAGTTGTCTAATGCCAGGTGAAATTCACACCATTCCTCTACTAACATATGCTTCTTAAATTTTCTCTCCCTTTGATATACATCTAATAAAATAAATAGGTGAAAATAATCTGCTGTACTTCTAACCCAAGATCCAAAAAGTTCCTTAAGAAACTGGATTTAGTTTCCAGACATGGAAGCTGAGGCAGAGGGAGCTCTCGGGCTTTGGCTGGGATCACACAAGCCAGCAATTGATCTGGGATTAAAACCCAAGTGTGCTGTTCAATTTCCGCATACCGTCCTCTAACCAATACTACCACCCAATTCCTCTCTCTTCAGCTACACCTGATTTCTAGAAGCGCTGGGAAAGTGTTATTTTTGTGCAAGATTCCAAAGCAAAGTAAATTGTCTTCCTTAAACCTGTTGAATTTTGAAATGCTGCATTATTTTGCTTTTAGGGATGAGAAAATGTCTATTCCATCTGTCAGCTCCTATCACAGAAATGATACTCTGATAAATCTCAGTGCTTATGATGTCTGCTGTCAAAAGATGAGGTCATTAAAAAGATGAAAAATGTGGTTTGAAATGGAAAAAACACTCAGTTATTTGACAAATACAACTGAGGGAGATGTTATTCCTCTGATGAGGCTTTTTAAATGGGAGTTGTTAACTTGAAAGTGGCTTGTTGGTGTAGGCATGCAAAAGTCATATTCAGAGTAGTTGTCTGACCTAAGTAGGAAGGGGCTGTTCCTTTTAACAAGGCAAGGCCCAGCTCCAAAGAAGTGATAATAGAGATGCCATTGACAACAGGGATGCACGCAGAAGCCACAGAGATTCCTCCTTTTGTCTCCAGTCCCATCACAAGGACCAGGATTCTTTCACACACAGAAAGAAACAATTGCTGGGCACTTGAAGGAAGTTCAGTTGAGTCCCATAGCATAAAAGTGTAAACTAAGAACCTTTTTGTTCATACAGAATAACAATACACTGGTTGCAAGTCTCAATGTATGTGGATATCAAATCTGGGGGATTTTGAAAACGGAAATAGAGAAAATCTTTCTCTGCTTCCTCCCACAAAATGCCTTGGGAACTTGCTGCAGATCCCACCTGTCAAGTTATAAACTTTTTTGTTCGATCTAAAATTCATCTATATTTTTCTCTTTCCCAGTTGGAAAATCTTTATATTTTATTCACCTCATGACTAGCTGCATGACTTTGACCTCTCTGTGAAGCCTGGGTAAATCCTGAAGATGCTGGGCCACAATTCTTAAGAAGGAAACTTCAAGTTCTTTCCGCTTCACTTCCCCTTCACATGTCTGAGGCAGTTAGTGTTGCTGCCCCATAGTCTGCATGGCAGGAGCTGTGTGCTAGCTGTGGCACCTATTGTCTGCATTTTTCCTCTCGTTAGTCTCCTTGACCTTTTATTGTCTTACTCCTGCAGTGTCAGGTCAGACTTAGTGTAGGTCTCCCTTCACTAAGGACCCCTTTCCTTTCGTGGATCACTAAGCAGGACAATTGCTCTATCCATCTTTTCAGGGTCTATTGTCAAGCCCCCCCTGAGCTGAGAAAGGTTTGATTCACTGGGAAACCATTTTGGTCAAAGGGAAACCTGACTATATGTCCTTTTAGGAACTCTGTCTTAATCACTGACTTTTTTATCTGGGATATGAAGAGGATTCAGGAGATCAAAAGGTTTGGGAGTACATGGGTTTGACCACATTTTTCCTGGAAATAATGGGAAACCTCCACTGAAAAATGAGCTCCGTTACAATGGGCAAACAAGAAGGAAAGCCACATAGTGTTCCCAGAGCATTCTGAATCATCAGACCTTCAATAGCTTCCATAGAGAAGGGAAAAAGTAAACAGAAAATGTAAATGGAATGTAATAATTAATGGACCTAAAGAAAAGACTCATTTGATTTGCGCATAACTGGAGCCTTAAAAAGAAAAAAAAGATAAGTAAAAAGAAATCGGTGGAGCAGATGGAGAAGACTGAAGACTGAAAGTTCAGTGTGGCTGAGTACACGATGGACGTGTGTGGTTACTCAGAACTAGTAGCTCACCTCAACTTTACAACTGAATTTACATTCAACAGCCCCATGCATTTTCCAGGAACGTTACAGAGATCTTGCTGGAGCACCACAGTGGAACTATGTTGGGTTTGAAGGCCCTAACTTAGTATTCAGCCAGATGCTTGTTAATGGCTTGAAGACTTCTTCCTGCATTGAAACCCTGACCATTATTTACTATTACAAGGCCTTATGTAAGATAATCATGAAACTTGAGTTGACTAACTTCCAAGGAAGTTAACCAGCAGTAACCATTCCCATCCTGGCAATTTCTTGAAACAGGGATGTAGATGCTTCTTCAGGTGCACAAATTTCATATCATTTGATTCAGGGGCCTAACAAAAAAACAGGAAGAATGATGATGTGTTTTTTTCCTGTAATCTAACTAGAAACCTTCTACCTACTGGTATGCCAGAACGCTTTTTTAAATGAACGAACATTTCAATCTTCCTTCAACTAGCCATTACCTCTGCACAGAATCATCTCAAGCCTTTGCAAAAGCAGAGTTGAATATTGCTGTGTAAGGATAAAAGAGAAGAAAGGGACTAGGGAAAGCAAAGGGAGGAACTTGGACCTAAAGTCTTGGAGAGCTGGACTTGTATTCCTGATATCAATAGGATAAAAGGAAAAAAAATGTAAGCAGAAGCCAGTGCCTCAACTTTTTTCTTTGACCTAGTCAGAATCAAGAGGGATCCAGGCTGTTTTGTCTTCCTCAAGAAGCTTACTTTTCCTAGGTGTTATCTAGGCCTTTCCTTACTCCTTTAATGCTTTTAACATTGATATTTAAGGATTCTGCTTTGGAAAGTACCCCAGTTTAGGCAGTAAACTTCAGTATGTCTTTACTTGAGCTGAAGAGTCAACTGGACATAGTGAGTGCCTCTGCCCTGGTTTTTGGATGAGGAGCTACACTGGCTTCAAACAAGGTCAAACTTTCAGATTAATCATTTCTTCTCCGGTAAGAAGGAAAAAAAAAAAAAAAAGCCTCTTTTAAAAATAGAAAACTCAGATTAAAAGCAGAAGTCTCTCCAGCTATGAAGAGTAAAAAAGTGACACCATCCACATCTTTGATGTTCAGGTAAAGTGTAGAATTGAATGAGATGTGAAACATTCCTGTTTTCTACAGTGAAATTGTTAAACCTGATGTTTCTTGGTTGGAAAACAGACATAATCCTTGTGATATTTACTTTAAGTATGATAAGGAGAATTATTTTTTTCCTTTACTGTCATATATTGTCACTGAACAATTGTTGAAGGAACAAAAACTTCTGTGCCACCTTAATTTGCTCCTGCTGTTTGACGTCCCAGTGTCAACCCATCACTTAATGTCAGCAGCATTACTTTCTTGTTCACATTACCAAGTCCAAGTGCCCAGGATATTAAATATGTTTGCAATTATATGTAAGAGGAAGGGGAAAAGTGATCCAAGCATTTCCTGTACTGTAGAAACACCTAAATATTGTTTCAGTTGAATTGTGTCTGACTTGTTGACAAAGTTCCCCTCCAAAACAGTCCTTAGTCCTGATCCTTAATCAAATACCATTTTTTTTTGTTAATGTTTCTGAGTTTTATGTACCCTTTCAGCTTGATTAAGAGAGCTTTTCTGGATAGGTCTAAGGATGTAACCACCCCAGATTCTGAGCGTGCAGCAATGCCACCAGCTTTCACTTGTTACTATACTATAGAAGTTACTTTCTCGCTTTCTCATGGTTCTAAGAGAGAGATCTGATCCCAAGCTTGCAACTGTGGTACATCTTGAATGGTTAAAAAAGTCTGGTCAAGACACTCCTCAGTGGAAATACCTTTAAGAGAGAAAGAGGAATTGTCTTCCATTTCCCTGGTGCCTAATAATAAAGCTGTTGATAGAGGTTTCCCTCTGGATCCCTCTTGGTTGTTTGCCACCCACCTCTAATGTTACTCCTGCAGCTGACCTGTTGAGAGATTCCTAATGCGAGGATTCCTAATATGCTCTTGGCAAAACCATAGAATCAAAGAATCATAGAATGATTCATAGAAAGGACCTCAAAATCATCTAATTTCAACCACCTGCCATGGGCAGGGACACCTTCCACTAGACCAAGTTGCACAAGCCTTGTCCAGCCTGGCCTTCAAAACTGCCAGGCACGGAGCAGCCACAGCTTCTCTTGGCAACCTGTGCCAGGGCCTCACAGAATTCCAAAGAACTCCTTCCTTATATCTAACCAAAACTCCCCCTTTTTAACAAACCAATCACCCCTTGTCCTGTCACTACAGTCCCTGATAAAGAGTCCCTCTCCAGCATCCCTGTAGTCCCCCTTCAGATACTGGAAGGCTGCTATGAGGTCTCCACGCAGCCTTCTCTTCTCCAGCTTCAACAGCCCCAACTTTCTCAGCCTGTCTTCATACAGGAGGTGCTCCAGTCCCTTGATCATCCTCGTGACTTCCCCTGGACTTTCTCCAGCAGTTCCATGGCCTTCTTATGTTGAGGACACCAGAACTTCACACAGTGCTGCAAGGGGGGTTTCACAAGAGCAGAGTAAACTGTTTTAAATCCTAGCCTGCATTAAATGGCAGATCACAGGTAAATTATGTGTACATCTTCTAATTGTCCTACATGTGTCACATTTCCTGCATTTTTTGGGAGATCTCATGTTGCTCACTATCCTAAGAGTTTCACAGCATAGCTAATAGAGAATTAGGTTGAGAATTTAACTTAGCACAATTCATTTGTCCCACATAATTTGGAAGGTCTCATACTTCCTTCTCTGTAAGCAGATTGGTGAGGGCAGGACCTCCCACCAAAGTAATGGTAAAAGAAGGAGGGTCACCTCTTCCATTAGCACATCTGGATCTGGAAGAGGGTGATTTACTATCCCCACCCCAAGCTCCTATTGAAAGGAACAATCCCATTCCTCACAAAGGACTAGTAGCTCTGCTGCATATTTAACCGGAATGGTAATATGGCCAGTTGCATAGTTGAAGATGTAAGAATTATCATATAATTGAGCTAATTGCTTCCAGAGGGAAAGAAACAGAAAGAAGCTCCAAAAAGGTATTTGAAAATCAGACTTTACCTCCAAATAATACTGTTTGCAGAGCTTTCCATGTCAGGTGGAACATAAATTATTAATTATTCTTTCTTGTAAGCATGTACTTTTTCTGTCTTCTGTTAAATCTTTTCTCCCATGTATTGGGTCATGCTAATAGCTCCCATAATAAAACGTAGTACATACAGGTGACCAAAATGACTGTCTATTCTGAGTAATTAGCTGCAATTAGTAACTAACTGTTGATGCTGCATTCAACGTTGCATTTTTCTAGTCTTGAGTCACTGAGTAAGTGCAGAGCTGTATTAACTCTTTTGTAATAGCTGAACCAGTAGCTGGTTAAAGTCAAAGGAAAGATTCCCGTTAACTTCAGTGGTATGTGAACGAAGCTCTTGATATATATAGAAAGCCCCTGAAAGCAAAGTTTTATTTTTTAATGTATTGTCTCATTTGTTGAATAGCATGGCTTACTGCCCAGTGTTATGGCAGTGCACAATGACTATTCTTACCACCCATTAATCAGTGATGGGTCAAATTCAAATGTTTTGGAAGTTCTGTCTGGTTTTGATGTGATGGTGCATAAAAATATCTACCAAGTAGTTATTAGGGTGCTTGGTGTGGCTGCATTTGTCCTGGGGAAGCCTCCCCCTCCTTTCTGAGAGCAGCAGCACATTTTGTGGGAAGGTTGGCAGCTCTACAAGGTCTTCTTTGAGGCAGGCTCCACTCCCTCTGCCCCAGTGGTACATCCATCATTTTTTGGTTTTCCTTTCCAAAATGCTTTTCACAAAAGTCACTTCCTTGTTTCACATTACTCCATGCTTTGTGAATTCAGACTGAAACATGCTGTGAAACAGATCCGTATCTGGTGTAAATCAGCATCATCCTGTTGCTGCTCTCAGCAGCAGAATGATACTGATTTTTGGAGCTACAAATTCTGTACCCATGGAGAGAGAATCTTGCCCATGAGCTTTCTACACAAAGGGGCAGTTTTGGTAGAATAAAAAAGGATTCATGTGTTTTGGGAAGAGATGTTAACAGAAACAGCAAATGGAAAATACCACCTACACAAGGAGGTGTTTCGCTTCATTATATTAACATCTCTGTTCTGCCTAATATAATAATTCTGGATTAACTTTTTTTTTCTTTTTTTTTTGCTGTGACAACCCTCATATTGCTCGCTTCTGGGTACTAGAAATTGGTGCCAAGCAAAAACAGGACAAGGCTGCTAACTGTAGAAGAGAGCTCAATTAGTATCATAAACTAATGCTATATAAATGTCTCTTTTGCAGTCCTATTCCTTATATAACTCACCACCCCAAGCACCTTTTGAAAAAGTGGCTCAAAGTTTATTCAAGGATGCATTTGGTTAGATTTACAGTATTTGTCACTTGTTGGCCAAAAGTGACATAAGGGATTTCAATGTGCTGCTTTTAACGTGGTGACACTGCCTTTAATTTAGCATAAGTGATTATATATGTTTGACTGTCAAATCACTGTATGTAGCTTTTGTGGCTGGGGGTTTGTTTTATCTAAGAATTCTGCTGAACCTCTTCCAAACCAGAGCTCTCATGTGTATAATTATATTGTATTTTCATTATATAAACTTTATTTTTAAGACTGAAAACATATGAAATGATTATGGAAATGTGCATTCTATAAAACATTACCATGTATTTGTGGGAAGAGAAGCTTATAACAGAAACCAAACGTTGTCATTAATATATAGGTACAAGATTCATCCATGTGACCCATAAAGCTAATGATGGAAGAGAGGGATCTGAAAAAGCATACAATTGCTCTTCAGATTAAAAGATATTTGTAGCACCTTTTTCTATACATTAAATAGCACCTACTTGATACTCTGTGGAAGTAGATGTCATAGCCTGCTGTTGAACAGTACTTGTAGATGCAAGTTAGGTGCTTCCAAAACACCTTTCAAAGTGACACTTCAGAAAAATAATAATTACTTCATTAATATGTTTGATTGGTGCAAATACAGCTCTGTTAGAGACCTATTTTGTTATGAGACAACTATTTTGGTGGTTTGCCCTAAAACTGCACACTGGGATGATGTCCTTAGATTAATTTCATTGTCTTCTGCCACAACCCAATGAGGACCTAATTTCATTTTGAATAGGTGCCACACAGACCAACATTTTAAAAGATCTGCAAGAGAATATTGTTTAAGGCAGAATCAAATATTATAACCAACAGCAAGATCTGGCTGGGAGGGATAAACTGTGCAAGTTCCGAGGAAGCTGTCATCACCATCATGTCTATAGTCTGTATTCATTCATAGATTTTTTTGTATTAACAAGGCTGTCAAGCGTTGTGCCCATGTTATAAATGGGGAACTGAATCACCATGTAAATTAAGCAATTTACTAAGAACATACTAAGCATGTCCACATAATGCAATGTCTTGTATTTGAATACAATTCTCCTTTTGCACCCTTACTCCATTTCCCTAAGTAATAAACTGTCCTTTATTTCAAATATCTTTGGTAGCTCCCTATGTAATCCAAGTTTTTTTTCCTCTCTGCCTCATTAAGTTTTGCTTGATTAATAGTGACTCTAAAAAAAATCCACAAATGAAATAAGGACTCTAAAGGGGAAGCCATGAAAGCAAACCCTAGCTTATATATATATATATATATGCACATACAAACGTAGCACAGAGAGCAAGAGAAATACACACATTCATACACAGAGCAAACTAGTGGATACATCCATCATCAGAAAAATCTATGAATCCTCTAAGATAAATGATAACTCTTTCAAGGCAATCCTATACAATAGATCAATAAACAATATCTTCACTTCGTGGCTGGGGATTCAGACCCAGTCATTTGCAAGCTAAAAAATAGGTCAAGGAATACTGGTGATAATTTGCCTTATCTCCAAGCGGTGTGTGTGACCGTTGTCATCTGTGAACTACTGACAAGCCCACTCATGTGGGCTGATTCTTCTGTAGGGGTGAGAGCACACAAGTCCTTGATGTTACAGTGCTGTAAACCTGAGTGGAAAATCAGGGCCAGAGATTAAAAAGTCCCTCTATGCATAACTTAGAAATTAAGATATAACAAACTTTCAAAAAGACAACAAATGCAGAAAAATACCTGAGTCATTCTTAATCACCAAAGAAGTCACCTTAAGATAGCTTTTCGTGTTTATGTAGCAAATTCCTGGACAGCATTCTCAAAGTCCACAGCCTGAGTCACTCTAAGGTGAACTGCTCTGGGGCAGCCTGGAAGCTGATTAATCTCTGCTGAGCAGTATGTATGTTTTCATAATCTTCACTTTAAGGTATGTCCATTCAGCATATAAGCTTATGACCATTGGATAAGGAGATGGAAGCAGATGGAATGTGATTTCGGCATTTGGGAACACTCTGTGATGAATCTCTTCTTTAAGTGTGTTTATGTTTGAGGGACTTTGCACGCAGGCTGTCTCTCAAATGGCATGTTCAACTGTGTGCTCCAAAGAGTGCAAGAGGCAAAGTGGTGGAGAAGAGGAATACAAAAGGACGTAAAAGCTGCAAAATACATTTCTTTAGAAGCACTGAAAAGGAATTTAAAAGGTTTGAAGCGCCTTTCTCATTTAAAGGAAGAATAATAAACTCTGATAATTTATCCAAACTCCCCACATATAATTAAACGTGTAGGGGTCTGGAGTCACAAAACAAGAGATGTTGGTTTCCACTTTCTCCACAATGAATTTAATTTGCCAGTACATCATGGGCTCAAACACTGACATCTCTCAAAATGTTTGCAGATGATTTTTGTAGATTTTCAAAGCTCTACTAATTTCACCTTTCGCTCATTCCACATCTCGATGTATGTCTTGTCACTGGTGTCATTTAAAATTTGTCTTTTGCTGTCTCAGCACCGGTTTTTGGTATAAAGGAGGAGTTTGCAAGCATACTGTATTTTAGCGTGGCATTTAGGCTTGGCTTCCATTGTGTGTGTATTTCCACTGAAGACAATTGGTTCATATTAGGTATTCTGCAGACCCAGTACTGAGTTTCTTACCATTTCTGGAGAGCAGAGAGAGTAGAGCTAGAAACCTAATAACTGGTTTGAAGTCAACACAGAATTATCCTCAGCTTTTCTCCCAAACTTACGTAAGCAACTTCCCCACTCCCAAAATAACTTGCAAACTATCTTTCCTCCTCCTCATACTTATATATTCCTCTGCACTTCCTGATCTTGGCAGGGATATTTCAGAAATAGCTATTACAATGGTGTTTCTACTCTGAAAGAGGAAACAGTGGATGGGAGGAGTTATGAAAGAAACAGAGGAAGCAAAGCTGTTTTCATACCCTCTCAAGCTGCACTTTTATAGCAGAGGTGGAAATGTGTCTGGCTGAAGCATGCCACTGAGCCATAAAAGTCCCATCGCTGCACAGCACAAGGCCAAAAGTGAATATGCATAAACCAGAGCGTGTGTGGCTCCTTGCATCATTCAGCACAGCTGACGCTGACAGGCAGCTCTAAAGTGTTGAACAAACTGAATGAATGAAGGTCAGGCCAGAGTCAGCAGCAAGCTTCCCTCCCTCCACGATTCACTGATACATGAAAGGTACTGACTGGATGGCTCTTCAGTGCAGCTTTGTGCAGAGCAGTCATACAGTAGAAGCTGCTCTGTCACATGTTTGTTAGCAATCCAAGATTTTAATTCTGAACTTTTCCGTGAAACCAATAGCTATATTTTCTGGCTCTGGCCAGCCTGAGTACATGGCCAGGGCTATGGGGATGAAATGTCAAAGCAGGCTGTCTATGAACTGAGATTGCTTTCATGCATCTCCACCTGCTGGCTGGCATTTCACTAATTGCAACAGAACCGAAAGATGACAGCATGCTTCCCAAGGTAACGAGCTTCCATGGGAAATTAGCTCTGTTCCACAAGAAGATAAGCAAATAAGCCTGATGGGAAAGATTATTTTCTAGCTTGATAAAGAGCGACATCCTACATAGCAGCTCACAGGTACAAGGCCACTGAGATTTTTCAATTCAAGCTTTTAAAATTCTGAAGCCTCAGTTGAGAAGACAAGCAGTAAGAAAGAATCATAGAATCATACAATAGTTAGGGTTGGGAAGGACCTCAAGATCATCAAGTTCCAATCCCCCTGCCATGGGCAGGGACACCTCACACTAAACCATATCACCCAAGGCTCTGTCCAACCTGGCCTTGAATGCTGCCAGGGATGGAGCATTCACTACCTCACTGGGCAACCCATTCCAGTGCCTCACCACCCTCACAGTAAAGAATTTCTTCCTTATATCCAATCTAAACGTCACCTGTTTAAGATTTAACCCATTACCCCTTGTCCTATTGTGACCAGCAGGTCGAAGGAGGTGATCCTGACCCTCTACTCTGCTCTCGTCAGACCTCACTTGGAGTATTGTGTGCACTTCTGGTGCCCTCAACATAAAAAGGACATGGAATTGTTGGAACAAGTCCAGAGGAGGCCACGAGGATGATCAGGGGACTGGAGCACCTCCCGTATGAAGACAGGCTGAGAAAGTTGGGGCTGTTCAGACTGGAGAAGAGAAGGCTGCGTGGAGACCTCTTAGCAGCCTTCCAGTATCTGAGAGGGGCCTACAGGGATGCTGGAGAGGGACTATTTATTAGGGACTGTAGTGACAGGACAAGGGGTAATGGGTTGAAACTTAAACAGCAGAGGTTTAGACTGGATCTAAGGAAGAAATTCTTTACTGTTAGGGTGGTGAGGTACTGGAATGGGTTGCCCAGGGAGGTGGTGAATGCTCCATCCCTGGCTGTGTTCAAGGCCAGGTTGGATGAAGCCTTGGGTGATATGGTTTAGTGTGAGGTGTCCCTGCCCATGTCAGGGGGGTTGGAACTAGATGATCTTAAGGTCCTTTCCAAACCTAACTATTCTATGTTTCTATGAAGAGTCCCTCCATAGGATCCTTATAGGCCCCCTTCAGATACTGGAAGGCTGATATGAGGTCTCCACGCAGCCTTCTCTTCTCCAGGCTGAACAGCCCCAACTTTCTCAGCCTGTTTTCATACAGGGGTGCTCCAGTCCCCTGATCATCCTCATGGCCCTCCTCTGGACTTGTTCCAACAGTTCCATGTCCTTTTTATGTTGAGGACACCAGAACTGAACACAATACTCCAAGTGAGGTCTCACGAGAGCAGAGTAGAGGGACAGGATCACCTCCTTTGACCTGCTGGTCACACTCCTCTTGATGCAGCCCAGGATACGGTTGGCTTTCTGGGCTGTGAGTGCACACTGCTGGCTCATGTTCATTTTCTCATTGACTAACACCCCCAAGTCCTTCTCCACATGACTACCATGAATTTCGTTTTTGCCCAACCTGTAGCTGTGCCTGGGATTGCTCCCACCCAGGTGTAGGACCTTGCACTTGTCATGGTTAAACTTCAGGAGGTTGGCATCAGCCCACCTCACACGTGTGTCAATGTCCCTCTGGATGGCATTCCTTCCCTCCAGTGTATCAACAGAACCACACAGCTTGGTGTCATCAGCAAACTTGCTGAGGGCACACTCAATCCCACTGTCCATGTCACTGACAAAGATGTTAAACAAGACTGGTCCCAACACCGATCCCTGAGGGACACCACTCGTTACTGGTCTCCAGCTGGACATTGAGCCATTGACCACAACTCTTTGTGTGCTGCCATCCAGCCAGTTCTTTATCCACTGAGTGGTCCACCTATCAAATTGATGACACTCCAATTTAGAGACAAGGATGTCATGTGGGACACTGTCGAATGCTTTGCACAAGTCCAGGTAGATGACATCAGCTGCTTTGCCCCTATCCACTAGTTCTGTAGCCCCATCATATAAGGCCACCAAATTGGTCAGGCAGGATTTCCCCTAGTGAAGCCATGCTGGCTGTCACCAAGCACCTTGTTGTTCTTCATGTGCCCTAGCATGCATTCCAGGAGAATCTGCTCCCAGATTTTGCCAGACACAGGTGAGACTGACTGGTCTGTAATTCCCTGGATCATCCATTTTCCACTTCTTGAAAATGGGGGTTATATTTCCCTTTTTCCAGTCATCAGGAACTTCACCTGTCTGCCATGATTGTTCAAATATGGTGGCCAGCGGCTTAGCAACTTCATTCGCCAGCTCCTCAGGACCCGCAGATGGATTTCATCAGGTCCCATGGACTTGTGCATATTCAGGTTCACAGGATGGTCTCAAACCAGATCCTCTCCTACAGTGGGCCCAAGATCTTCATTCTCACAGTCCCTGCATCTGTCTTCCATGACTTGGGTGGTGTGGTCAGAGCCTTTGCCAGTGAAGGCTGAGGTAAAGAAGTCGTTCAGAACCTCAGCCTTCTACAAATACAGGGTAGCCAGTTCTCCTGATAGCTTCTGGAAAGGGCCGACATTGTCCCTAGTCTGTTTTTTATTCTCTACGTACCTATAGAATCGCTTCCTGTTATCCTTAAAATCCCTAGCCAAGTTTAATTCTAACTGGGCCTTAGCTTTCCTAACCTGGTCCCTAGCTTCCTGGAAAACATCTCTGTATTCTTCCCAGGCTGCCTGTCCTTGCTTCCTCCAAGATTTTTGGAAGGAATTCAGAAAGTGTGGAAACATTGGAGTTTTATTTCACTACCAAAAACAAATGCTAAGAATGTTAACATGCTCTCATTGACATAGTGAAAGAGGGAAATTGTTTATTAATATGTGGAAGCATGAGCATTCTGGGGCCCACAGCTTTGTTTCTGTGTGGTTGGAATAGCAGTTACTTAGCAAATGCAGGCAAGCAGCTGTTTCAAATGGAAAGGAATAGAAATGATTAATTACTTCTATGCTTTAAAGAAATGAATCCACAGGATTTCTTTTTTCTTCTGTGCTGTCCCATTCAGCCATTTCTGTCATGTGCCCTGGGACTTTCTTTGGAAGTCTTCAATGTCCTGTCATGAACTACTCTTTAGAAACTTTAGACCAGATCTGGAGCCAGACAGATGCCAGCTGTGGATGTGACCTACTTGTATATACATTTACAGACCCCGAGCAGAGATTATCAGCACTTGATATTCCATGAACTCTGTACTGCAACAGCAATAGTATATCTTGCTCTCAGACACTGAAGGGATGAGCACAGTAGTAAATACTATTTAGAGTCGGATTAGTGTTATCTTTTTC
The DNA here is from genome assembly GCF_012275295.1 of Melopsittacus undulatus. Taxonomy (NCBI): domain Eukaryota; kingdom Metazoa; phylum Chordata; class Aves; order Psittaciformes; family Psittaculidae; genus Melopsittacus; species Melopsittacus undulatus. Next base: position 27,221,484 of record NC_047534.1, read on the forward strand.
CTTTTGTAGCCGCATTTTATTCAGGCTATATTATACAATGTAGAAGGCTCAGGGCACTCCAAGGAACTGAAACAATACAAGGAACAAACCCTTTCTCTGTTAGCCATGTTAGATATCAATACAGATTATCATTATTTTATCAACTTCTGCACTTCCAGCAATGGCTTGTTTTATCCTGCCCAAAATCCTAATTCTATCATCTGCTTCTCACATATGCTTTCATCTAGGTTTTTAGGTTTTCCATGTGTAGCATTGGAAGGTAGGAAAGGTTCAAAAGAGGATGAGGAAGAGAAAGAGGGATATGGAGAAAAGAAGAAGGAAGGCTATACAAAACACAGATAATGTTTTCTCTTAACTGTTCACAGCGAATCATCCAGCCAGTTTTATTAAAGTAGTATTTGCCAGGGTGAATAAATTCTCCTCTGACTTGACTTCATACTTCTATTTTTTGAATAGGGTACATAATTTGTTACAATGAAGGTTCTTTTGCTGTGTTTCTGACGATGTGAACTCAAAACCATCAAGTAATTTTGAAGAGTTTAATACATCCTGAATTTGTCTAATACCTTAGCTAAGCACATGCATCCAGCTAAAGAGAGTTCTCCTAGATTACTTCAAGACGCAGCAGGACTGGAAGATGATATTTCCTTTTCTACAAGTATATCGCTCTCAAGTCATCATTTCAACACAGGAAGTTAACTGTGACCTGGGACCACAATGTGCACTCGGACACAATTAGCCTGCTGTCTGATGATATTTAAGGATCAACCACATAAGGCTTTCTTACAAAGTTGTCAAAAAGGCTCAGCTGATTATTTTGAATAAGCCTATTTAAAAATACCTGAATAAACTGATGCAAAATGAAAGCAACTTTTGCACATTTGAACCGCATCCTTCCTTTATATTCCTTATTCCCAGTGTAGGAATAAAGACCAACTCAAATTAATAGTGTTTCTATATCTCTCTGTAGATCTGTGTCAGGTACTCAGGTGAATTAGTACTGATGCCATTTGAAGCTCAAAGCACGGGGATGAACATTACATGTCAGGGCACAAAATCACACATGGAGGTATAAAATCAGCCCTATGTTCAGCCCACTTTACTGAAAGCAGAAGTTGGTCCAATAGCCTGAATCTTCTTTCACAGGCTATTTTTGAAACTGATATAACTAAGGCAGGAAGCGTGAGTGTGTATGTGTGCCTGTCTGTGCTGCTCAACACCATATGAAGGCCAGATCTATTTTATGAAGTTGATTCTTTTCCCTTTCTTTGTTGGGGTTTTTTGTTGTGTTTTTTTGGGGTTTTTTTATTGCAAGATACTTCCTGAAAGCTTCTCCCTGGTAATCCTGGAGGGTATAGTAACAAGTACTGAGGTTTTATTCGTACTTGCTGTCTAGCTGATATGCATATGGATGAATTCCTCTCTGTTTTTCTGATCCTTTTTATCTTTCAGGCCAGTGCATCACGTAAGTATCTAGCATTTGACACCGTCTCAGTTAGCATAGTATTTTACTGTCATATTATAAATTCTTCTAAAATGGTGCTCAGTTGGAGGTCTCTATGTAGTACAATGAAGGTCTCTATGCACTACAATATTTCTGCTCTGGTGTCCATTCATGAAAAAGCGTATTTTTAAAAAATCAAGGCTGTGAATTTTCTATTTTTTTCCCAAAGCATGTTAATGCTGAGCAGAATGTCAGGAAGTTGAACAGCCATGTGCATTATCTGCAAATAGATCATACATCAGCTGGTGTTCTCAGGCCCTTCACTGGTAGAGTTGCACTACCAGTGATGAAATACTCATTTTGAACACTTCACTATGAATACCCTTCTTAGTGTTCCTGTTTTGGTAAGAGAATTATTGCCTGCAAATGCTTTGCCAGTCACTGAGTATAATAACAAACTATTACTATGGAAAATAAAAGTCAGTGGGAAACTGATCATCTGAGAGGCAATTCAGAAGTGTCCAGGGAGCTGTACATTAGCCTGATAGTGACTACATCTTACTGAATGAAAGACTATGAAAATTAAGCAAGGGAATCAGCATGATATAACAGTTTCTGTAGGAAAGAAACGGTATAAAGTTGTCCAATAGTTTGTGCATTGCTCTTGGTGTTAAAAGACGTCTGATAAGATAGGCAGCCGTGTATATCTCTGCAAAGTGACTGGCAAGCCAGTATAAAGGGGTGGCTATGAGGTGACTGTTACAGTGAAATCCCACATGATGCTACTGCAGCCCCTGCCTCACTTGGGCCACTGAGGTATCAAAGGCAGCAAAACACCCTTTCCCAGGTTAGTGACACCTTGGTTCTGGCACAGACCCTTATCCCTTTTCTTTCTATTCTGCAAGCTGAGGCTTGTAAGCACAAGGAAGAGAAGTAAGCTTTAGTCTAGCAGCACAAATACTGAAGCAACTTACTTCTGGCTGGAACAAGGAGGAACCGTGAAAGGAATTGCAGCTCTCTGAGTCATACTTCCCTCTTGGAGTTACTTTTGGAGTAGTGCAGCTCTGCACCATGCCTTAGGCTGACTCTAGAGTTAAGCTTGGCCATCTTCTTATCCACAAAGTGATAAAGAAGGCAAGACAGTAAGGCAGTGGATTATCATAGCCTCAAATCTCCTGATTGCAGCTCTAAATATAGCCAAACAAGTAAAAATCTGTTTCTGGACACAGTACAACTATTTAGCTTCCAACCCTTCAAACAACATACATGAAAAAAACAAAAACCAAAATACCCCAAACAGCTGTCTCCTAACCGAGAATCTGTATGTGGAGCCATGTTAAGCACATTCTGATCTCCAGCCAGAAAGTGAAAAATTCCCAACTGCCACACCTATCCAGGGTGTGACTAGAGACTATTAAGTAGTTTATATTTGCACTTTGATATATAGCACATGCTTAACATCATATAGTGTATCCTTGGAAAAAAAATAGCAACAAGTTTCAACATAGAAATTGTGTTAGATTAGGAAGCCAGAATAAATAAGAGTCAATGAGATATAGAATGACTTGAGGTAGCATACAAGATCTCATCTTAAAAAATAACATGAAGGCAGTGCACTGTAGATGAAACACATAATGAAAAAACATTCCAAACTTCTCATTTGAGAAAAGATTACAAATAAAATAGGCTTGGGCATGCCAAGTGTAAAATCTTTGATATGGAAATGCAGTAATGGTTAAATGAAATGGGCTGAAAATCAACAGTCTGTAATGCCTAGTTGGATCATCCCATGAGAAACGCAAGTAAGGAGTAGCAGGAGAATATGCAGACACTGTTCAAAAGTTTACATACCTCCTGCTTTCATACCTCAAGATATAGTCCTTCACCTTAACTAGAGATTTGGAGAAGTTAAAAAGCTCCAATGAAAGCACACCTCAAATGATTATGGAAACATGCCCTGAAACCTAGTTTTTCAGGAGTCATCTTTTATGTTCAGCCTGAGAAATATTAAAGGGACTTGGTCTCCAAACCGTGAACAGAAGCCCCTGTAAGCATCATGGATTGATATTACCAAACAGTGCTATTCAGTTTTGGAAACCTCAGCCCAAGCTGAGGGTACTCCATGAGGTATGTATTCATGGAAATGCTGCTGTGAGAAAGACCACCAGATTGTGCTCTATGTGACACTGCCCAACTTCAATGAGTTCCGCACGTCCAACTGAATGCAGAATTTGGGCTGTTTCTATTACCTCGATTCATTTCTCTTTTTATTCACACTAGCTTTCTATTACATTATTGCCAATGGGCATGTAAGTCATGACTGCGCCCTACATGTGAATCACACATACGAGTGCCATGGAAATTAAACTTCTTGACCTGCTCGCATTTTTCTCTTTGATGTCAGTCTGAATAGGCATTTTTGACTGGAACACATTTTTAATTTTGAGACCTCGCAAGACAACCGCAATGTTTTTTGTAAGGAAGTTCATCGAAGAATTCTTTGTTGTTCTTCCTAAATTACTTTCCTAAAGAAAGAGTATCAGTAAATAGCATTACAGAGGGCCGAGATCATATTTCCACTGTGTTCAAATGCAGGAAACAGAAAAACCAGTTACTGTGTTCCTGTTCACCAAGCAAATACACAGTCTGAACTCTATCAGCCTGAGCAAATTGCAAATTTACCATTAATTTGACACAGAGCTGAAAATGGAAGATAGTTTTCATTCAGTGGAAGATATTTCCATTACTGAGGACTTCACAGTGGCGATCTGGATTCAGGGTTATCGTACAAACCATGAGGCAGCAGCATGCTTTAGGAACTCAGGGAATGTGGGAGAGGCGAACTGAGATGAAGGCCCCTAACTCCAGCCCTGCACACAGGGCCCAGGCCTGAGCACTGGGAACCAGACCTCTGGTCTCTTCCATGCTACCTGCTTACTGCTATAGATCAGGGTGTGTTTGTGACTGGCAAAAGGCTAGGAAATTTGCAAGGGATCCAGGGCCAATATAAGATTTCCATTTGAAATCATGCAATGTTTTGCTCAATGTTTTGTAGAGACATTTGTTTTGAAATCTACAGGTTCCCATCTCACTATTGATGACCTGTTTAAAATAATAAAACCAGAAAGCTTTAAAAGACAATGACGCTTGGGGCAGGAATCAAAACCTCACTTGTGTTTCTAAAGGCTCTTTCAATGCTTGGAAACCTCGTTCTTGCACCTTTCAAAAACAGGACACTTCAAAAAGAGAGATGTCCAGGTCATCTATTATGGCGTTAATCTTCATTTCAGTTCATAATATGGTTCTTAAAGCTACAGGGTTTTAGGTAAACAAATATTCTAGAACTAGAAAATAAGTATCTATTCAAATTATACATCCATGTTATTTGAAGGAAGATTTTGTTTCAGACATGTGGCTTTCTGGGAGAAATTATTGTTTGATATGCTGTTCTGTAATTTGTTATTTAGGCCTTTCCTAGAACTTTCAATCTGGCAAAAAGGCAGCAAATAATGTTATGGATGGGAAGATGGCACAGATGTTGACTTGTGGGAGTTCCAAATGGACTGAAGGACTCACATAAAGTCACATTTTATAGCTAAGCTTCTGGAAAAGGAGATTTTGATTACCAAATCATTACAATTAACTCCATAGTTAAGAATACAAGAAGAACAGGCTATTTACTTAGAGCCAATGTTTCAAACCTCCTCAAATCCACGAGCTGATTGACTACAAAATGAATCTATCAAAGCCGGGAACACAAATTTGAGGTTGTTTTGTAAAGATGTAGGAACAGTACTTTTGAAACCTCATGATTTTCAGCTTTCTTCTGAGACTTTTTTTTTCTGCAGAGAAAGGGAGAAAGAAACTTTGAAACTATGCAGTAGTTACTGCACTGCTTTTCTGGAGATAGAATATGAAACTGTAGATTAATTTAAAGCCAGCACCATTTTACCACTGATTTTGAAAGAACCAAGGTTGACAGAAAGCAGAGAAAGGCCAAAGCAAGCATCTTGGATTTAGGTCTGTAAGGCTTGAAGGTGCCACTGCAGGGTGTCTCTTTAAAAACAGACTCGAGTCACCTTGCGCTGTACACTCTGTATTTCTAGTTTGGAGTTTTATTTTCCAGCAGATAATAGGAGTCAACAGGCAGCACCATTTCTGCTTATATAATGTAACTTAGCCAAAGTATTTGCTACATAAGTAAGTTTTTGAGACTTATTTCCAAAAGATGAAGCTATAACTGACAGTTGTTTTGACCTAAAAGAATGGGCTATTTCTGGGCATTTGCGGTGCTTGATATGGATAGCTCACAGTCTCAGATGCACAATGGTATTACAAAAATAATTAACTGAGAATGTGTATTTGTTTAGTTAATTGTAGTAACTTCAATCAGGATAACGGATCTAATTTTAGCTTTGTGTAAGTCAGTTCATACTCATTAACTGGTCTGTCCTTTCTAAGCATATTGCTTGTGACAATATTGGTTCACAAGCAGGATGTCAACATGCACATGGTGATTTCTATTGTTTGTTTTGGGTTTTTTTCCTGTGAAATGTGCAGGTGATGATGCCTTACTGCCTGGACGATAACTGACTTAAAATGCATGTTAAATATACCTGATGCCTATCAATTTGTGAAGATGTACAAGAGCATAATACAACTAAACTTCAGGAAGAGTGCCTTCATTACTAAAAGGTATATTGAATGTGTGCTGAGACACCTTCACAGAGGCATCCTCCTATGCCTTATCTCACTCTCACAATGCCTTTATCTTACTGGCACAAAACCATATTTTATTTTCCTGGAGAAAATTGTGTCAAAGTGTACAATAACAATTGAGCACCCAATGAGGCCAAGCAGAATTATTTTGTTGATGACAAGAAACAGTGATTTTGAAGACCCTTCCTGTGACTGCTGAGTACTTTCTCTCAAGTCCTGAGCACCCTCATACTCAGTTTTCATATCGTAAGTGTACTTTACACCTCACAGTTTTCAATCCTGCAATAATACATAGATCTCTTCTGCTTAGTTCAGAAGGATCACCAAAATGTTTAATTAGAGGGTACTACCGTTTTCAGAATGCTGTCTGGTATGCTGAAAGAATACAGCAACTAATCTTTGTGACTAAATTACTGTTATATTTAACAGAAGATTTATCACATGGTTTCCAGTAGCATCCCAGTTTGGTGCTGCATCAAACTTACCATTTCTTTTTTTATTAAATAATTCAATAACATTTCCTCTCCAGCAGTGTTCATCAACCTACAAGTCCCACAGAGACATCAGAAGTCTCTAATGCAGGTTTTCAGAGTAAATGAAACCTCTTTTTCAGTGTGGTTGCCTTTGTAATAACAGTCTTCTTATTTGTTGGATACTTATGTAACATAAGATGAAAAGACATTTTATAGCCTTCTGGCAAGAGGACTTAAAATTAACAGCATACCTGTGGCTGCCCTAAGCCAGGGAGGGAGTCATTTTCAGGCCATGGGAAAACTGCAGTTTTGCATCCTTTGCTTCTTCTGACTCGCTGGTATTCAGTATTTCCATAGACTTGTTTTTCATGAAAGGATCATCATCATCATGCACAAAAAAAAAAAAAAACTAATTGATTCTGATGAAAGAACAAGAGACCAAGGTGATAAGTGATAACTGTCCTACATCAGCGTTTCCCCAGAGAATGTGGTGGTTTAACTTATTTCATTTTATGTTTTCATGCCTAGCTAGGCTCTCACATTGCACACACTCGGCTCTCTATGCAAACGCTATTAACTGTATGATTATCTCTGGCAGCAGAACCAAACAGACGCAGTGCACATCTAGAGGTACGAATCTTCAGCCTCCAGGTAGCTTTATGGGCCATATCCTGCCAACCATCCACAGGCAGGCAGACTCCCACTGAATCTAAAGGGTGTTTTACAAAACAATCAATGGCCCTTCAGACGGACTCCCTCTCAATATGCAAAAAGGAAAAACAAAAAGATAATGATCTGGGTTTTGATCTCACCAATACTGGGCTGACAGAAGGGTAATCCCATTGACTTTAGCTGATTTATTTCATCAGTCAAAAGACTTTCACAGGCTTTGGGCTAGGCCTTTAAACAAATGCAAACTTGATCAGAACCAAGCCCAATCATATTCATGCCCATTCTTGCTTTGAATATTTGTCTTCCATAGCAAGTTTCCCTCTGGAACCCTATTGACCTCAGCACAAAGTTTTGGTATTTAAAATTAAGTTGACAACTATTTTCAAACAAGGTAATTACTCTTCATTATAAATGCAGAATGCTTTTAATCCTTAAAGAAGCAAGCTTGGAGGTAGTTTCCTACTCATCCCCATTGATTACCAACAAACAGATATGTCACTGCTCCAGTCCCCACAGTAATGCAGCTCCTAAAGACATGCCTGAGCTGGTCTGTTCGGATATTGCTGGCTGCAGCATAGAGCACTGTGTGACCAGCAAAACCACCCAGGCCCCTGGGTAAATACCTGGGCTACTAGCCTGTCCTGAGCATTGGGATGCTGCAGTCACGCTTCTGTCAAATACTTGTGCTAACTAGTTGGGAGGCAGGTCTGGGGAGCTGGTTACGTGAGCTGCCATCACCACAAGGTAAATAAAGACAGGGTTCATCAAGGTGGTTGCATCCAATTCCAGCTATCTCTCAGGGCTTTCAGAGCCAGTGGAAGAGCCCATGGAGTAAGCAGAGCAAGGTTTTTGCTCTTCTTACCCCAGCCACTGGAGGTAAGGGATGTGGCAGCCAGCAGAGCACCAACAGGACAGCTTAGGTGATGGGTATGTCAGGCCCTCAGCTATGATCCTGCCTGGAAAAATAACTGGTTTGACAAAAGCCCTGTGAGATCTGTAATGACCCCAGGTGGCCAAGACCCCAGTTTCATGGCTCAGGGAGGTGTGCAGTTAATTGGTATATTGCATCTACTGGGGTTCAGAAAGATTAAAGCTAATACTACGACATCAGATATGCTTCTTCTTTGCTTCTCAGCAAAGACTCTTTTGCTTCTTCAGCCTTTGGGTTGCTTGAACTTCTCTCAGAAGTAACAGTTACCCACAATACTAGAGATGGCAGTGATATTAGATCAGAAAATGACTCATTATTAAACTAGCCCCGTCAAGCAAGATAAATACAATTTAGTTGTTAGCTAATCTGTTTTTGTTTGTGTTCTTAATTCATCCAAGACACTGATTACATTGCAGTCTGTCATGCTAGCATTAAGTATATGTTGTTACAATGCTCTTTGCTTTGTAAAGCAAACATTTATGAATACAATAGCTGTATTTGTCTGTCAATATTAGATCACTGCTGACATACTGTGCATCAGCACTCTGTGTCATAATGTGTAAAAGAATATTTTGGGTTTTCAGGAGTCAAATGTGGGAAGGCAGTATTTAATTTAACAGCAGTTACGCAACTAGAAGTCTCATCTGAGATACACTTCTGCTGTCAACTTCATCTGCTAACTGTTCCTTCTTCCATCTCCGTGACGTAAGTTTTGGGGCTTGATACTGTGTTGAACCAGCTTTGGACTTTAGCCTAAGAAGGAAGGCTGACAGGGGCTGTTTTAAGAGGCCTTGAAAGATACTTCTGCACCTCCATGCCTTACTTTTATCAATGCAAGCAGCTCCTGGGGGTGCTCAGCACCTCCTAAGCTCTCCTCCTGAAAGAATTCACACTTTGTATTTGAGTTACTTGTTCCCATTGTACTTCCTCTCACTCTGTTTTTAGTTTTGTTTAGCACTTAGGTAGCCTTTGGGAAGGCTATTTATGTAAATTTAAAATTTTCATGATAAAGAAAGTGGTTTGCAACTAGAAAGAGAGGAAACCATTGCTCTTGATAATAGAGAGAGACTTTCTAACTTGCATGGTTGGCAAATCCATTACCAATTGCTGAACTTTGCAAAACAGTAAATAGGCAAAGGTACATGGTAAAAAGGACGTGAAAAGCATTACAGAACATGCTATTTGAACTCTATTTGAATTTAATGCCAAGTAAATTGGCATACCAGATATGGCATTTATCAACTGTTACATTTTATGAAGTCTTTACAGACACAAGCAAAAGATCTTGCTACAATCACTTCAAGTCTTTTTCTGAGAATCAGAGAGAGATAACTGATTATTTTGTGTAGGCTGAGAAAAAAATGTGTGGGTTTGCAAAGTTCTATTATACGTGCAACAGGACTTCAATACTTAAGATTTCTGATTGCTTTCCTAAACCTGACCAAAATATTGTGCAGGCAAAACTGAAATAAAAAAATATTAGGCAATGAATTTATGATACTTTGGAACCCAGGCAGTTGTGGGCATCTTTCAGGAGAGGCATGAATGCATACTTACTGTCCATCACTATGTTTGCCTTCCACTGGAGTCCTTTAGGTCTTTTATTTACACTGATTGTAAGAAATTCTTGCAGAGCCCACTGGTTAATCCTGGTATGTTAAACTAGCTGCTGAGTGATGTGGGAAACCATTGCAAAGATACTTGGCTGAGACAGATACATTACACTATATCTACTTTCTTGCATCTGATAGTACTATCGTTTGGTATAGGCTGTGTGGGAGCCTGTAACTCCTATCCGTCTGACTTGATGCTTCATACCACATTTCTCATGCAGATGATCCTGTCTCACAGATTTAACACATAGGCAAGACAAGACTCAGAGGATGGGATGAAAATGAGTGAAGTAACTTCTACTCTCCCTCTTGAGTACATAATGTTGCATTGTGCTGCTTGTCAGGTACATTTTACGTTTTGAGACAATAGTTTATTTTTCTCATCTATAGCATAAGATATTATCATCATTATCCTTACTATTATTACATGATATCATTTAAACTAGTCCAACATTGCATACCTGTATACAATTCCATCTCTTTCTTGATCAGCTGAGCCAAACAGATAACTATGCCATGAGTAAGGCTGGGGCCTCAAGCTGGTTGGGCTCCATCAGCTTGGAAGCGAAGGCAGCAGAGAGGGTTTCTCCAGAACAGATATTTGTGAATAAGAGCATGTTAACTTCTCTCATCAGAGGAGAGAAGATAGAGCCTGAGTTGAGGATCTGGCTTTCCTAGTAAGAAGATGCACTGGAACATACGAGACCTGTGTCTGACTGGCTTTTCCAGCCAGCTTCACTGAACTGAGGACTGGAAGTGCAATGAGTGTGTGGATTCCTGAGACCTCCAGGAAAATTAATCCAACGTAGAGGATGGTAACTCTCTGATATAAAAACACATATTTTCACCTACATTTTTGCTTCCACTGAAATTGTTTCAACTACGGAAGCATCAGCAAGGAATTGTATGACCTTACTTCCCCTGAGGTTGGAACTGTAAGGGGAAATCAATGCAAGACCTTTTATAATGGTTGGAGTTGATAATCTTAAAGGTCTTTTCCAACCTAAATGATTCTATGATTCTATAAAATCACACCAGCAGAGCCATGGTCAGGAGATAACAAAGGAAAAACACATCAAAGTCCCTGTTCTTTGGCACTTACGAACTTAATTAAAGGGTAATGTAATCAAGCTGGTGATTAATCATAAACTTTTTATCAATGGAGAATTATAGATTTTCCTGCCAAAGCCTCCAGCTCACATTTTACTATCACTCGGGCTTCAGCAAGGACATGCACTCAATCCTTCCACATTTGCCCAACATGTGTCTGAAACAGCTTCGTGGGAGCCTGTGGAATTATACCAAGATAAAATCAGCCCCAGGACATAATCACAAGGTATGAGGATCCTTCCTTAAACTCCTGATACCTACAGAGAGTCAAATAAATGGATCTGAATGCATATTCCTATTGGGTGATAAGAAATTTTTATGGCACAAGTAGTGCGTTGCTTTGTAGATAAACTGCATGTTGCTTAAGGGTATTACATTTATAATCCCTCAGGCAAGGGTGTGCATTATCCTTGTTTCCAACAGTATAGGGTTGCAAGAAAGACATCAGGAGGAAAAGCCATACCTTATCCTGCTGGACAATGCTGTTACTAAAACAGGAGGGAAATGGAGGGGTACTAGTTTGCCACAGCTAGCAGGGATAAAAAAGCTAAGAGTTTACATACTCAGATTCCTCTGAAAGGAAAGTTACAGCCTAGGAACAGAATTCCTATAGGATTCCTCACACCACTGCAACAAACCCACCAGAAAGCTAAGACAGACTGCATGTGAACATAAACAAAGTCAGAACTTTGCAGAAAATAAAGCCTTGGGGGTAGGGAAATACCTCCAACTTCAAGTATATGCTGTTCTAAGAGGGTCTCTTTGTAATAAACTCCCATACTGTGGTGCTAAACCTTAATGGTCTGCAAAAGTTATTATGGGATGTTTTTAGCAGTCAATTTCATTCTGACAGGAGTTTATGATGTGTATTCAGGAGAATACTGTTAAGCTAATCATATTTATACCAAATCTTTGTAATATAATAGCTTCAAACATTGTGAGCAAGGCACAACTTGACTTTTCATGAAAGTCAGAAAGACAAAACTTTTAATGATGTTATTTTCCTATTGCTTCCCCGAGTCCATCTGTTAGAGCTGCTAAAGATCAAGGGCAATTATTTCTTTTTTCTACGTGCTGAACAGTGGAAAAGATACTTGGCTTCCCAGGTTCTAATTCTGCAATTTTTTTTTTTTATTTTCCAGGGACAGTCTCTTCAGGCAGTATCAATTTGTCATTTTCTTTTCAAGACATGCCTGGTGTAAGTCATGTCTGAAATAGAATTCCTTATTTGTGCTACTGGTGACAGCTTAAATTATAAAAAGGAATTTCATAGTTTAGGTTTCTCATGTTAACATTATTTTCCTTCCTGCATTTCATTCAGTTTTGGTAGCAGAAGGAGCCTTATTAGAGTCACTTTTTCCTTCTATTCATTAAAACTGATTCTACTCTGTTTGCCTTTGATGAGCAGTTAGAAGAAAAGGAAATAAAAATACAGGTGGTAAATTCTCTGAAACTCACAAACTGCATATACTTAAAGAAAAACTGAATGTGCATTGTAAAGTTGTCCAGAGTGGCCCTTTAAGCTGGAAAAAGGGGCAGATTTTTTTAAACTTTCCCAGAGAATAGCAGTGACCTTGGAGATCAGATAACCCATGGTATACAGGAGTTCAAATATGTCATCGAGACTTTATTTGATGTTCCTTAGCCTACTTGCTCTGAGCAGGCTAATTGCACCACTCCCCAAAAACCCTCTCAACAGGACTGTACAACCAGAACCAATGTCAGCAAAGCAGAGGTATACGGGAGGTAAAAGGATAAATGAGATACTGTTTAGAAGGCTGGATTTTTGCTGAGTGACTCAAATCTGATGGGTATGATATATTAAAACTAATGGAAACATTTGATTAAAAATACACTAGATCTTTGAACAGAGTCTTATTACAAAGACGTCACAGGAAGGAAGCCAAGTGCTTAGCTACAGCACAAATGACCATGATGGAAACCCACAGGCCCCAGTCGTTCTGCTTCCACGGAAAGCTTGAGAGAAGGATACCTGGGCTCCTCAAACTTATGCTGCCTCTAAATGTTTGCACTGAGAGACCAAAATCTGTTATTACCACCCTTAAAAATAGTCATCTTCTCTCCAAGCCCATGACTTCCTGGTGCATGTCCAAGAAGCCTTAACCTTCCCAAGGAATCACCTTCCTTTGTGTCAGGTTCTCTGAAAAGCCTTCAACCTGTATGGTTTTATTCCAGAAATGTATCAGTGAGTTTGCCAGTAGACAGTGTGGTCCTTCTGCTTGTAGCAAAAATTTGACAGATGGCCAAAGAGAAGTGGTGAAGCCCCAGTCTCTCTGTGGCTGGCTTCAGTGAGGCTGAGAGGTCATCAATCATACTGGTGTGCCTACAGGATCTTCTGCATCCCATCATAAGGGGTGAACAGCACCCTGCCTCTTCTCACTTGCTTTGTAGCCAGCTTGATTTTGGCGATGTATTTGCTTTGCTTTTCCCCTACCCTTAGTTATCACTGAAAGCCCATAAGCTCAAGAAGTGCATTCCAGTCAGCATGAGAACTGCTCCCTTCAATTCTTTCTCTAACAGGCTGTAGCTTGGGAAACCAAATTGGGATTGCATGTACAAAAACCCACTTCAGTGTATCTCCATTGATTTTTAGTATTAACTAAGGCTTTTACTTGCATTTTTATGACAGAGAAATACTTTTTAAAGTTTTTGAGGAACTAGCAGTTGGTGTCAACAGACTGCATTTGTTTTACTCCAGCATAAGCCACTTCAGGGAAGCAAACCAGGAGAATCATAGAATCACAGAATAGTTAGGGTTGGAAAGGACCTTATGATCATCCAGTTCCACCCCCCTGCCATGGGCAGGGACACCTCACACTAGACCACGTCACCCAAAACTCCATCCAACCTAGCCCTGAACACTTCCAGTAATGGAGCATTTATCACTTCTCTGGGCAACCTGTTCCAGTGCCTCACTACCCTCACAGGGAAGAACTTCCTTGTATCTATCCTGAACTTACCCTGTTTAAGAAGACTAACCACTTTCAGCAACATCTACTGTCTAGACTAGTTTAGCTTTAACTTTAAACTGTACCCTTAGGCTCCAGTTCAGCAATATATTTAAACATATTTAATTTTTAAGCATATGAGTAATTCAGTGTACTTATTTAAATTTTGGTACACTTAAGTCTTTTCCTGAATCAGCTTCTAAACTGTTCACAATCTGGCTTCATTTCCACCGATGCATATCATTGTGCTACATTATTTGATTACTCCAGAAGTAGGAAAAATATTCTTGGTATTCCTTGAGAAAGTTTTCCTGCCTTTATACTAGCATTTTGCTGGGATTCAGATTCTTTAACCAGCCTGAATTCAAAGCCAAAGCTGGGATTTTATGAAATACTTTGGTTGTGAACAAAATATGCTCAAACTATGCATAGGTTTTAAGAGGAGAGATAATATGGAGGCATAGGTTTATCATGCGTTTCAAGCAGAAACTGTGCTATTCCCCTTTTCCAGATCCTCCCTTTCCCAGCATGGTGTTCTGGGAAATACTTGTGCATTTCAAGACACACTCACACTATGATACCCAGGCATGTGACACCAGCTTGTGCCTGGTGGAGACTTCTGCGTGTATTTTGGGTTGGAAAGGAGCATTAAGATTTATCTTTTCTTCAGGTGAAGTGTTAGATCTGCATGCCACACCATTTTGGCAGTTCAGTTTGTCTGTCGGATGAGCTCATCTAACTTTACTGTGTTCATCCAGACATCGTGTTCCAAGTACGGAATCCCATGGCAGCATCCTCTGAAATTATAGCTGCATGAGAAAGACCTTCCTAGTTAAGCAAATGGAGGTTTTACACTTGTTGACTGAGCCTTACCATTTCCTGAATGACCGGGGATCCTACCAACAGGCAACAGCAGACTACACACTTGGGTAAAGCCACTTCAGTCCCAAGCTGGGAATCAAGAAGTGATAAAGGAAAAAGTGAATTTAGAATGGAATGACATCATATTTTCAATTTTGATTGTTCTTGTTCTTAACTTTAAAAGTGGACACTGATACTGCAACAAGCTGTAGGCTCTCTATAGGCCAAGCTAATGTTAAGACCACAGAAAAAGGGAAACAAAGCATCTCTGATGCAGCTGTTAATCAAAACTGACATTCATGTTTCATTTTGACTTTCTTACTTTAATTCCTCTGAAATGCAATACACATTCAGAAAGATGATTTCTCTTTTTAGTTTTTTGATTTCCCCAAGAAGCATCCAGTTCAAGCAGTTTAAGGTTGTAAATCTGACCAATTTAGAAAAAGACCTGAACACAAATGAAACTCAGCCAACAAAAGAAATTCAATTGAGTTAAATAGGAGGCTATTAGCATACCTTACATTTTCTTATTTCACTAGCTGTAGCTCCTGTGGAGAGTGAGTCAGGTAAGAATTAACCAGAGGGGACAAAACAGCTACTGCTGATGTTATGCACTATTCCAGACACAGCAAAAAGAATATAGAATAAATAGTATACAAAGGTGTAACTCTAGGATTATGCATTTCCCTAAGGAGATGCTATTCATTTTAAATCAAATTGAGATGCACTGCACCTAAGTAAAAACATACTATTTGCCACAAGCAGTTCAAATTAGGTATAAATATTTCTGAAGAGTTCATAAGACTATAACCTCATCTTTCAAGGTTTTTCGTTCTTCACTTCCTTTATTGATTTTTGGAAACAAGTAGATTAGATTCCCCAAAGCTTGTCACACTGCATCGGTATTTATATTTTTGCCCATCTGGTGTAACTGCTCCAGATTCAAAATGGTAGCACCCTGGATTCACTCATTTGGCACAAACATAAAAGTGCATATACACATAGGGCAAAAAGGAATAGAAAACCCAGACAATATAAGTTTATTTGATTGTAGTCATTAGTGCTATACATTACAGGTTCAATCCTGCTCCCTTTGATGTCGATGGTAATACTCCCATTGAATTCATGTGCTCTGAAAAATGCCTGAGTTTTGCAAATTTATCATTTTATCATCTATGCTTCAGGTAAAAATCATAATCCAGTGGTTTAGACTTGGTTTTGAGCCAAATGATTTCTATAAAAAGTTCAAGGAAAACATACTTGTCCTTCAGAGAAATGCCAATCCACTTGGCAACCAAGCAGTAAAACAGTGGCAGTTTTCAAAATTGTCTGAGGGATGCAAACATCTTACAGGTGACTACAGCAATCTCAGCTTCCAGGGTCTCACTGCAGCAAACAGCAAGGCCTCTTATTGGGGTCATGATGGTGCCCACCTGCTTAGGAAGAGTTGGGAAAGTCATTTGGAGAACACCAGAAGCAAAGGATTATTCATGCTCCTGAACAGCAGCTCTTTCAGTGAAGCATCCTAAATCCTAATCATTTACATTATCTAGTCCACCAGTTTTAAGTGAAGCAGGTTTCTTTCTCTCCTCCTCCTCACCTTCTCTCAGGCCCTTGTGGAGAAACTTGCATAGTGAGATATGTTAGGCAGTAAGAGGCAAATTATTCTGGTCATCATGATTGTTCAACTGAATGTATTCTCAACAGCAATGTTCAAGTTCTAAAACAAGGCAGATGAGCCTCCCAAAAATATGACTTCACGTTAAGTCAACAGGAAGAGAACACGGAAACAATTTAGGTGGGTATCAGATGTTGAGAGGACATTGATTTTGAAAGCCTCTCCCTCTGTCGCAAGTTAACATACCAAGAAATAGGACTCTGAAGGAAGCAAGGAGATCACAGGGTAGCCAAGCACCTGACTTACTGAAGGAATGACCCCTAGGACTGCCACTGGCTTAAACTAGACTTAAGAAGCACTGAGCACCCCCAAAAATCTGGCCCCAGAGGTTATTTGTACTGCTTGACCTTGGGAGCATGTTGCAAAGATGCAGTGAACAGATTTACCATTTTGAGACAGGTGGAGTGGAGAAGGCAGTGGACTAAAACCAGTGTGTGGCTGGATAAACTCGGACCTGGGTTTGGGCGAGCTGAAGAACAGGTGGTGGAAATGGTGATCAAAAATGTGCCCAATTCTTACTTGTATTTGGACCATAGAGTCCGAAAATATGCTTCTATCCTCACAGCTTTTTACTACAAAGAAAAGAACACAGGCACACATGTTGATCTCTGGAGCCAGTGTGTTTAGCCAGGAAATGAATCTGCCCCATGGGGCTACCCCACAAGCCCAGCCTAACTGATAGCCTAGATCATGACTAGTAATGCTAGTAGAGGGAGATAAATGAAATGGAAAAAGACAACACTCAAGACATTCCTGAAATAGCTTTTCTGCAATGTATGTCATACATACTGATTTACTGGTACAGGATTTATGCAAGGTACTCCACAAAATTTACTTAGGGCTTTGACACTAAGGAATAACTCACTGTAGGGATCCTTCCAGAAAACTCTCTATTCGCTGGCCCCAAGCACATCAGCGATCTGCGCCATCGACGGCTGCTGACTTCAGTGGGAGCAGAACTGAACCTCTAAGTCATCACAAAACATCTCCCTGTGTTGTCTGGTTTACAACACTGGTGAAGAGAGAGATTAAAAATACTAACACGGTGCTTCCAAAACTACTATCAATAGCTAATTCAGTGACAGACTTCTAACGGTATTTATAATGTGCCTTTAACTCGCCTTGCAATACTATGAAGAGGAAGTGTCAGTTTGGGAAACGGAAGAAATGTTTCTTTTCTACCTTGTAAATCGAGTTTAAATGCTCTATGTGGCTAAGATGTGCTTTTTCATAGGTCGCAAATCTGTATCAAATACTGGTGTCTACGCTGCTCATTTTCATGCTTTATGTATTACCAAACCATGCTGTCAACAAAGGCTTCTGGGTTAACAGTGCATAGCAAAACAGAAACTGTAGCTGCTGGTTATAAAATCAAAATATTTTCCACTGAAACATTTTCACTTTGAGAATTTTGATGTATAAAGACATTGACTATTCACCTTGATACTGTCTGTCAGGCTTCCTTTGGTTCCTCTCCTTCCACCTGCTTGTTTCTAGCACGGCTGAAGATGAGAACTCCCTTGATGAAGAAACAAAACCAGCCCTTGTTTCCTTCCATTTTCTTCCCCTGTCCTTAGCCTATTTGCCTCCCTTCTCCACTTTCTTACCTCCACTGTCAAGGCTCAACACGGTCTAATGTCCATCAGGTCAGGAAGGTGGCTGCAGTCTGTCCCTGCCTGTCCTGTCCCACAGTGATACCTTGTCAACTCAGGACACACCAGCCCTGGCTCTGCAACAGGCTTATCCCCCCTTCACATTCCCAGGCCCACACCTCTGCCCCTCTGTAGTTATGTTTCCCCCCTCCAATCTTTCCTGAGCTCTGCTCCTTCACCTCCCTCCCTGCACAGGCAAATGGCAGCTGCACACAGGCCCCACATGACAACCACCATTTTGACTGCTGTCATGGTCAGAACTGGCTGGAAACCAGGGCACTGCTCCACAGCCCTGACACTCCTCTACGCGGACCCACTTCTCCAGCAGCACTGTAGAGCTGTTCATCCATCATCAGTCATTCGCCCAAGGGAGGAAGCCAGGGGACCTCTCCAGACACATCCAGACGCAAGGGGAAAACATGATGGAGGCCACACCACCACAGTTGTTCTCCTCAGCTAGGCTCTCATCTCCTCACTACTTCTGCCCTGCCAGAGCACCTCACATCTAATGGACACTGCGCTCCTCTCATCCCCAGTCCTTCGTGCAAGATTGGTTGGAAAAGACCTTTAAGATAACCAAGTCCAACTGTACCCCAGCACTGCCAAGGACACCACTAAACCATGGCACTAAGGGCCTCATCTACACGGTTTGTGAACACTGAGGGACAGGGACTCCACAACCGCCCTGGGCAGCCTGTTCCAATGCCTGAACACCCTCTCGGGGAAGAAATCTTTCCTATTCTCCAGTCTAAACCTCCCCTGGCTCAGCTTGAGGCCGTTTCCTCGTGTTCTGTCCCTTGTTGCTAGGGAGCAGAGAGCAGCCACCTCCTGGCTCCATCCTCCTTTCAGGCAGTTGTAGAGAGTGATAAGGTACCACCTGAGCCTTCTCTTCTCCAGACTAAACCCCCCCAGGTCCCTCAGCTGTTCCGCATCACACTTGTGCTCCAGGCCCTGCACCAGCTCCGTTGCCCTTCTCTGGTGCAGCTCCAGCACCTCAATGCCTCTCTTGTAGTGAGGGGCCCAGAAATGAACACAGGATTCGAGATGCAGCCTCACCAGTGCCCTGTACAGGGGAACAATCACTGCCCTGGTCCCACTGGCCACACTGGAGCTAAGAGAGGCCAGGATGCCGTTGGCTTTCCCGGCTGCCTGGGCACAGGGAGGCTCCCGCTTGCCCCTGTTGCGCGGCTCTTCGTAGCATTACGGCTGCCGGGCGGAGGCGGCACGCGAGGAATGCGCGCTCCCGCGGCGAGTACCGCGCGCGCCCGGTGGTGCGGGGTGACGTCATGAGAAGAAGCCGGTCGCGGGCGCCGCGGGGAGCGGGGAGGAGGGCGAGCAGGAAGGAAGCGCTGTCGGAAGCCTCCGGGGCTGGAGCGGCGGTGGCGGCTGCAGCTCAGTCCCGGGAGCGCGGCCGGCAGCGGGGCAGGAGGCGGCACGCCGTTCAGCGATCACCCGTGGGGCGGGCGGAAAGGGAGCGGAGCATGCACCCCCGAGTGCTGAGCCGGTAATGGGCGGCTCAGGCAGGGGACCCAGCAGGTGCGGGGCCGCCATCGCGGCAAGGTCATGGCCGGCCCAAGGGCTGCGGCGGCTGTGGCCAGACCCCTTGTGTGTCAGTGGGATCGGGCGAGCCCTGCGCCGAGATCTGCCCCGTCCGCCTGGTAACAGCCGGGCTCCGCCATTGGCTCCTGCGAAAGGCCGCTTCCTGCAGCCGCGCCGCCCCTGCAGTCCGCCGGGGGCTTCCCGGGCCAGCGCCGCTCCCCGCCGCCGGCACCGCCCGCTGCAGCCGAGCGCGACGCCGGGGGTCTTTATGAATGAAACGCCAGCCTCCTGCTGGAGGGCACCCGCGGCCCAGCTGCCCCCCCAGCCGGGAGGGCAAGGATACTCTGTGGGTCTGCGAGAGGGGATTCAGAGCTCCTGGTCTGCCCGGGCAGCTCGGCAACGTGGCCGCGAGCACACGTTGGCAGACAAAACGCTGTCATGCAGTGGAGTGGGACTGGCACCCCCGAACCAGCTGCTCCCCAGAGAGGTGCTGGGGGTCAATTTGGGGAAGTTCATTAAACAAGATCCCTGGTCTGGCCAAATGCCAGGACTGCAGGGTTGTGGCGTGTTTCTTCATTAAAAATTAAAACCTTCCTGGCCAGCTGAAGTGGTGAGGACAGCAGTGTGTGTCCTTGTGTGTCAAGCAGAAGGACACAGGCAGCGGATCGAGAAACCATCCAGATTTGCATGAGGGCAACCAAGATCCTCCAGCCTGTGATGTCCTCCTGACAGAGGAAGACAAAATGGAGACAAATGGTCAAGCGAGCGGGTAAACTAGGAGAGATGAGCATGTGTGTCACACAAAGAAATTATGTACACAGCTGTGATCCCTTTGGCATTGCTTTTGCCACAGGTCATGCAGGAGAGATGCTGGAAGTGTTCAAGTCCAGGTTGGATGGGGCTTGGAGCAACCCGGTCTAGTGGAAGGTATCTCTGCCAGTGGCAGGGGGTTGGAACTGGATGAGCTTTAAGGTCCCTTCCAACCCAAACCATTCTGTGACTCTGTAATGACTCCATGGCATGTCCACTATGTCATGTCACAGCCTCCCTGTCCAGGAGACACTTCCAATTCTACTTTGAGTGCCCACATGATGCTGAAGCACGGAGGCCAAGGTGAAACCAAGTGCTTGGGTCTGGAGGGGCAGGCTGGCAGTGGATACCCCAGGCTGTGGCCTTCCACCTCAGTGTAGGGCAAATTGTTTCTCCCATGCCTTGGTGCATTGACTTCAGCTCCAGTATCCCCCCGCAGGCCCCTGTCAGACCCTTGGAAAGTGAAGAGTTCGGAAGAGACTCATTTCACTGGAAACAAGGCAAAGCAAAGTGTTTCCAGGTATGGGCAGCTCCAGTGGGGAACAGGAGTTATTTAAGGCTGGGTGCTGCTGCTGCAAGTCACGCGTGGACACGCTGTTGGATGAGGCTCCAGCAGGCTCCAGTAGCTGCTGGCAGCTCCCTCCCTCCTTCCCTCCCTGGCTCATCTCCCTTCAGGGGCTGGAGGAAGCTCTGGCCACCATTTTGGTGCTCTGCTGAGGCCTTTTCTCTGAGCAGTGGTAGGGGCTGGGTGCTGTGTGTGGCCTGGTGGGATCAGCAGGTGCCCCATCCCTTGCCACCTCTGTGTGTACCTCTTCTGCAGGATAAAACCTTTAAAGTGAAAGAAAAGACTTTAAAAAATAAGGAAGATAAGAAAAAGCACCATTTTGATGGGGAGGGGGAGACCCCAATCATTCATTTACAGTTCTGGCATGCAGCAAAACCATCCAGGCTGGGAAAAAATAGGGGCTGAGGAAATGCGAGCAAGCTTTTTTCCCTTGAGATCAACTGCTAAGGCTGGGAGTTAAGGTTAGGAGCGGGCAGGTACGTGTCAGTGACAATAATAAATATAACAATAATAGGCTATAAGGGAGAGGGTGTTGCCCGGCTCCCCCTGCCTGGTGCCCCCAGTAACATCCTAAGCGGGTCGCCTTGTATCCACATCCCTGCGTGCCTGTGTGTGGCCTGGCCCCATTCATCATCTGGCTCCCGCTGCAGAACCCGCTCCGGTTTTAAAGTTATGCATGATACACTGAAGAGACAATTTGGGTTTCCCCCACCTCTCCCTCGCCCTTGAAGCGAGGAAGCCCTCACCTCATTTGCATCGAACCCTGCTCGCTGTAAGCGAAGCAAAGGGGGAGGACTTGAAGCCCATGGGATGGCTTTAGGGCTCTGCCCCTTGCTTTTGGCTCTCTCTCTTTCTCATTCTCTCCCGTGCTTTGATCTCTGCTTAACAACAGTAACGTCACGGGGACTATACTGGAGAGTTTTGTTGGAAGTTAGAAAGTTTTGCAGCCTCCAGAGGGCTGTAGCGGCAGTAGCAGAAGCAGCATCCAAGGGAACTCCTGGAAGGGGAAGAGAAGAGCGAGCGAGGAGCGCCTGCCTCAGCCCTGCTGCAGAGAGCTGACTCGGGACGACGGAGGCGGCCATGGAACATCAGCTGCTGTGCTGCGAGGTGGAGACCATCCGACGAGCCTACCACGATGCCAACCTCCTCAATGACAGGGTGCTGCAGACGATGCTGAAGGCGGAGGAAACCTGCTCGCCCTCCGTCTCATACTTCAAGTGCGTGCAGAAAGAAATCTTGCCATATATGAGGAAAATAGTTGCCACTTGGATGTTGGAGGTTTGTATCTTGCGGGGATTTCCCCTTGCAAGCTTCGGCACCCAGATGAATTAAACCAGAGACCTGCTCCCCATCTCCTTACCTTCACCCCCATAACCATTAATTCTCCCCCCCCCCCCCCCCCCATTAGTTCCCTGGCTTCAGAGCCGCCGCTATTGCCTGTTCTTTATCCCTGCCGCGGAGGGGCGGCGGACGTCCCCCCCAACTCCACGGTACAGCTGGTCGGGAGTCGAGGGTGCCCCGGGACCTTTTCCAGCCGTCGGGGAGAGGCAGTCCCGGCGTGGGGAATCGCCGGGAGCGGCCGAGCCGGCGGCACCCCCGGCCTTGGTGCCCCCGGGGGAACTTTTGCCAGCTCCTTTTATTGGGGGGAGGGGGGGGATATATTTTATTTTAAATTAATATCCTTGTACACGTATGCAGGCGGCTGCCCGTGCCAGTATTATGCGCCATCTTTGTTCTTTTATTTGCAAAGCAAAAGTGTTTATTAATCGAACCCCCCCCCAACCCTCACCCCGAAGAAAGTCCCGGGGGAGACCGAGCCGAGGGTGGGAGCTGCGGGGGACAGCGGGTACAAGGGACCCCGCTGGGGCTGCGGTCAACGGGACCGGCCGGAGGGGTCCGGCGGTGCTTTGGGGGGAGCTGCAGGGTGAAAGTTTCTTTGTTCAGCACGAAGAGCTGCTGGGAAGCTGCAGTCACCCCTCAAAGACACGCTTGTGCCGCGGCGTCCAGGCTGCAGGGTCGCCGGGGAAAAGCGAGTTGGAAAGGACCCCGTCCTATGGTGCGAGGCCCCCGGGGGGTGTCCCTTCGGGAGCCCTAGGAGCTGGGCTACATTTTCGTGCCTTTTCGGAAGCTCTGCGAACCCGGGATCTATTTTTAATTAATTTTTGAAAGCGCAGCACCCTGCCTTTGAGCTGGGAAATGTAGCGCCCGACTGTGCTGCAGGGCGAGGGAGGGAGGCGGTGAGTTTCACTTCGGGGGGGCTTCGTGGAGCCCCCCAGCAGCACCCCTTCCCCGGGGCTCGGTAAAGGACCCCTGCCGCTTCATTTTCATCTTGTTTTGAGAGCTCGAATTATTTTTTAAATATTTTAAAATATTTTTTGAAAAGATGACGTCTGGGGAAATGAGGCTGGACGCCACCTTTGTGTCTCGACCGGAGAGGGGGGAAATCGGCAGCACAGCGGCAAAGCAGATGACAATAATAAAAGCGAAATAAGTAAATCCTGGGGAACAAGGCCCGGCTCTGCACCCCACTCCCAGGAGAGGAGGATCGCGTTTTCCTCCGCTTTTTCTTCCCGTTTTCAAACTGGGCTGGAAAGATGGGGACAGACCTTCCCCTCTTCGACACCCCCCTCCCTTTTTTAATACCACGAATCGCCTGCGAATTTCTAACACCGCATTTCTCCCTAGTTTGTGACTCGTGACCTTCATTTTCTTTGGTGCCTCTGTTTCCCTCTTTACCCGTTTTTCCCCAGCTGCATTTCCCCCCTAGCCTCCTTCTACCTTGCCCTGCAAAGCCTGGGGGGTGAGGGGAGGGGAAGCCTGTTTCGCCTCTAGTGAATTATTCGTAAACGATTTTTCTCTCTCCTTCCAGGTTTGTGAGGAGCAGAAGTGCGAAGAGGAAGTTTTCCCCTTGGCTATGAATTATTTGGACAGATTTTTGTCGTTTGAACCCCTCAAGAAAAGTCGGTTGCAATTGCTCGGAGCTACCTGCATGTTTGTGGCTTCAAAAATGAAGGAAACTATTCCTCTGACCGCGGAAAAACTGTGCATTTATACAGATAACTCCATCAGGCCTGACGAATTACTGGTAATTTCAAGTTTAATCATCTCAGGAAAGGAAAAAAAAAAAGGGAATAATAAACAAAAACACGTAAAAAACCCCAAATTGAACTCGCCGATTGAGAACCCCGTGCCCCCGGAAAGGGTGGTCTCCCTGCAACGGGGCTGACGCCGGCGGGCGGGAGCCGCTTCCCGCTCCCTCCGAAGCTGTAGCCCTGTAAAGGGCGCGGGGCCAGGCCCGGGATGTGGATGTGGATGAGGCCCGGGATCGGGATGGTGAGCGGACCGGGGATCGGGACCGTCCCGGCGCTCCCCGGCCGCGGCCCCCGGACGGCCGCGGCTGGGCGGAGCGCGGGCGCCCCCTGGCGACGCAGCGTTGGCGCAGTGGCAGGAGCGTCCCGGTGCCCTCACCAGCGCCTGCGCCCCCTGCCCGAACGGGGGCTCCCCACAATGGGCTCCCCTCAGTCCCGCCGTAGTTCGTCGTTCCCCCAACCATTCCGCTGTCTCCCAGCTGCCGGGGAAGCTGGCTCGGCCGAGAGCCGGGGCCCAGCCGCGAGTAGTGCTCGGCCGGGTGCATGTGAGCAGAGCTAACCACGTTTTCCCCTCTTCTCCTTCCTCTTATTCCCCCCCCCTCATCCCTCCTTCTTTTCTTTGCAGCAAATGGAGCTGCTTCTGGTGAATAAGCTGAAATGGAATCTGGCTGCAATGACCCCCCACGATTTCATTGAACATTTCCTTACTAAAATGCCTCTCGCAGAGGACACCAAGCAGATCATCCGTAAACATGCTCAGACTTTTGTGGCTCTGTGCGCTACAGGTATGAGCCCTGCAAGTTAAGCAAACCATGTTGCTTTCCCCAACATGCACCCTACCTTGTACAGCTTGTACAACTTCCCGTAGCTGTGACCTAAAGTGAGCTGTGGGGAGGTAGTTTAAGCCCCGATTATTGCTCTTTGCTTGTAGAAGGTGGATTACTTTGCAGAGGTAAGTTTGCTTTGGAGAAGATACTTCTGAGCACAGTGCATGTTGCTATTGAGGTGGGAGGAGTCGTGTCCCCCCTGCCCGCCTTTGTGGCTTAGCTGCGGAGTTGTGGCAAGATTTCTTTGCCTCTGTACGTGGGAGCTGCACAGGGAATTCTTCCCCACGTAGGTTTATTCTTAAGATGAAGTTTTAAAAACAGGGAGATTTTATGCTTGTGAATAGCTCTACATGGGGGGAGGGGGGGGTTAAAACTTCCTTCTTCAGGCTGCCTCTTAGCCCTCCCATCCTCCTCCTTGGTGGCTGGTGGGTTGGAGGAAGGCCATGAAGCACTAAGGCTTTGCTGGCACAGCACTGAGCCACTGCCATCTGCACCCCACTGACCAAGTGCTGCACTGAAGCCATGTGCAGGCCTCCAGAGATGCTGAGTAGGGAGGTATCCACACCTGATAACCTCGGAGGGATCTGTGTCATGGCATGGCTTAATGTCACGTAGTTTTATTTTCCAGAGGTGGATTTGGTATATAAAAAAAGATGGAAGAAAGATTGCAGGCACTCAGAAGAAAAGTTTTTATTGCACAGAATCGGCTCTACTGCAGCACCTAAAGATAGAACGATCGAGTTATAAAAGAGAAAACATAAATACTGGCATTGCTCTTCATCTTGGGGCTAACACCAGCCCAGTGTGCAGTCTGTAAGTTAAGATTGCTTGGAGTAATACTTGGTGTTGGGAGCACCACAGCCTTCAGAGAGCTTCACAATAACAGCAATGGCATTTTGGGAATATCAGACCTAACTCTGTGCCAGATCCCACCCAAAGCTTCCTCTGCTGTTAGCTAAAAAGAGCAGCTACCCGGACTCCCCTTTGGCTATGGGGATGTTTAACCTAGGTTGTTCTGTTGGCAATGACAGGGATGAAAACAAGAGTAGTTCAAAGGTTGGAGACTTGCTAAGAGTCCAGTACTTTGATCTACTGTCGGTGTTGTTACGTTTCTTTTAGGAAGCACATCCAGAGCCTTTATTTAACACTGCTACACACCACAGCTGGAGAATGGATCAGTAAATGAGAACCATGTTCTGGGAGTTTTATGTAGCTTCTTTAACAACCCCACTGTGCTGAGCTCACCAGAACTGGGGCCCTCTTCAGGTCCCTACGGAAGCTGGGATATTGCTTGGGGAAAAAGCACTCAGGAAGGCTGCCACTAGGCTCTGTGTTTTTATTGTCCTTTCTGGATGTCAGGATTTTCTTGCACCTTTTGCTTTCCTCGTGGCTTCTTTGTTGGCTAGTGAAGATCACACGTGGCTTAAGTAGCACCTGGACTTTGCTTTGGCTGTTACTGGGTTGTGTTGTATTTCCCCTTGCCAAAATGAACCTAGATGGACTGCAAACTGCCTGGATGCTGTGGGGCCCGATCCAAAGTCCACTAGAAACACAGACACTCACTTAAGTGCCCTCAGGGGGCAAGTACAGTATATACTTTGCATGAAGTTCAGCCTATGTCCTCTGCTGTAAATGAGAGGGTCTCCTAAGAAGAGCTGGCAAAATAATGCTTGCTTAGAAAATGAAAGTCGGCTTCACAAGGTGAAGGCTATGGAACTGTTGCTAGATGTGCATATATGTGTTTGCTCCAGAAAGAGAAGGTTATGCTGCAAGGTGAAGTTACAGGGGAATTCCTTCTAAGCTCCTTCTTCAGTTGTCTGGCTGGTAGAATTGGATTTGTTTGATTTGGTTTAGTTGTAAAAAACAAAAAAGGAAAAAATTCCATTTTCACCAAAGGATGTCTTTGTGCTGTGGTAGGTTTGGGCGAAAAAGCAAAGGGAAGAATAAGAAAAAAAATTACCAGGGGTTGTTTGAAGTTAACACATAATTGAGCTTAATGAATGGGGCTTTGGCATGGCCAAGCAAGGCAGGGAGAGCTCAAAAGGAAGCAGGCCTCTTTTGGCCCAAGTTAAGACCAGTGTTGAGGGAGAACTGCAGCTCTATACAAGCATAACAATGAATAGCAACAAATTTTGGAGCTTCAGCATTTCATTATGTTCCTCTGATTATCAAAACATACCAGGTTCCTTTTATACTACTATTGCTATTATTATTGTTGTTGTTGCTTTCCTCCTCTGGTATGGAGAAAGAAAGATCCCCCCTTGGAAACGAACGTGTTACAATTCCCCTATTCTCCGGCCTTAATAAAATTGGAAGTCTCAAGGTATGTGACCAGTTGGAACCTGTTGCATCTTGCAGCAAGTGATTTATGTTCGCAGTTTTGATTTGCCTCAATGAAAAGATTTTCATTCATAGCCCCCAGCTCTCCAGACGGATGGAATTGCTGCTCCATTTAAAAAGGAAAAGGGGTGACTCGCCTTGTTAGGAATTTTTTTTAAAGCGCTGCAGCGCCTATGTGCCTGCTTTGTCCTCCCTTCAGGGTGGCTGGCATTCTTCTCTCTCCTCCCCCTCCTCTCTCTCTCCCTCTCTCTCTTTTTAACAACGCTGAAGTTGTTTATTCTTTTTGGATGAAGTCTCAGATAGGCTACTGGGGATGTGTGCTTCAATTGATGGGGCCCCCTACCCCATTGTGGCTGTGTCAGGTCTAATTCATCTCACCGAAGCCCCCTTGTTCCTGAGCGCTCAATAGCACAAGATGAGGCGATGAAGGCTGACAATGATGCCACACTCTTCACTTGGGGGCATCCAATTACAGGCGAGAGGGGCCCCCTGATTAATATGCTGAAATTAGTGGCCTCTGCCACAAATAATTCCTTGTTGAGTTGCAACAAAAAGGCAGTCCATTCTGCTTGTCTGGAGTGGTTATAGGGACAGACACAAACTGGTCATTTAAACTTCATTATCACTTTTCCACCTTGGAAAGGATGAGGGTGTGACTGTGAATTCATGTTCTTGTTTACTGATCCATTTAAAAGAAGGATGCAAATATTAATTCCAAACAGGATCCTGTCAGGACAGACTTGTTAAACGCACCCATTTTGGTCATGTTCTGTTTGTGGAACTCACTAAATGTTGCGAACACGCTGCAACCCTACTACCCATATGAGCAGCCCAAGCTTAGCAGAATTCATGCTCACCTACTGAAATTCCTTATGTCTGACGCCTACCTGCAACTGTGTATTGTATTTCAGTGATGGGACTGGCTTTGCAATGGGTGTAGTGTCAGTAAGTAGTCTGGACTACTTAGATTTTTGGGAGTGACGGAAGGTTGCTAGAAGATGGATCTATTTAGTATCTGCCCAGCAATGGACAGATTAGGAAAAGGGGATAAATTAAATCCATTTCAAGCATAAATGAGGCTATTCCAGATGAAGTTTGCCTTTCTGCTGGCAGGGCATCTCATAAGTTTGGCGACAGTTCATCATACCAGTTTAATTTTGAAGGTTTGCAGTGTGCGGGGTAAAATGCCCCTTTGAAGGTAGGTATTGGTCAGGGCTACAATGGAGTATCAGAGGTATCTGAGTAGTTTCAGAAAGGAGACTTTAACAGAGTTCCAGAGTCTGTAGTTTCACGGGTAAAACATGTACACAGGAATTATTTTATCATAATAAAGGAGATGCATGATTTAATACTTAAACTGTTCCACTGAGCCCTGTAAGCTGCCTGTTCCTTTGATTTCATTCAAGGGTTTGACAGACGGTTTATATTTTTTCAACCCAGAGGAAGCTGTATCCTGATAAAAGCTGAAGGAATGTGTCTCAGGTTCTGGCGTACAATGTGGCATTTCCTTCCTCAAAATTAGACGTTTACTTGTGCTACTTGCTTCCTTTGTTTCTGATTCTCCTCCAAGGTGTGCGCTGCCCTGGATCAAATCCACTCATGTTCATCAGAAAAAGTCTTGGCATTAAAATGCGAATTACTCTTACTAAAAAAAAAATCAACCAACACAAAACTAACAAAGCAAAACAAAAACCCAAATGAAAAACATGCTAAATGGCAGAGATAGCCCCTTAAGGAATCATGGGAGTGGCTTTGTGGAGAGACCTACAGCAATGCAGTCTGGAAGGGGGCCCAGCCTCTTGTCAGCATGGTGTCACATCAGAATGTAACTGATTGTCCGCCAATTCTTGGGACCCCCATCACTTAGTTATGCCACATTTACATTAAATCCCTGTTGCCAGGATGGATGGCAGCCACTGACAAGAGACTAGCTCGAGACAAAGCATTTTGAAGATGAAACCTTAAATATGGATTATCTGCTTCCTGACAGGGTTAAGCAGTCTTTCTGTTCCTTTTTGTGTATGTTGTTCATTAAAGCTATATTCCTTTGACTGTCAGTGCAAAGGCCCTTTAAAAGGGCCGAGCACTTACTAGAGTTCACCTAGGATCCCATCATGCACAAATGCAAACAGGTTTTCTTGGATGTCTAGTGCCACTGACCATAGTGGCGTTATTAACATGAGCAAAGTTTTTTAACGTTTGAAGAACAGGGGCCCTGCTTATGATACAAGACCCTCTGAGTGATGAATGGCCTCCATCCTTCCTCAGTGCTAGGAAGGGCTATTCGCTGAAGTACAGTTGCTCCTGTGGATAAGTGTTTACAGGTTTGGACCTGTAACAGTTTAGAGTGGGAGGCACCTTTCTGCTCCCAGTTTTCCTTACCTTCTTGGATGCAATACCTGGCAGCTGAAGCCCTGCTGGTAGCAGGGTGTATGTGTATGGGCAGGCTTCTAAAGCAATCATTTCAGTCTTTTTTTTTTCTCTCCTTTCTTCATACAGATATTAAATTTATTTCAAACCCACCTTCCATGATTGCAGCTGGCAGTGTGGTAGCAGCTGTGCAAGGCCTGCATCTGGGGAACACTAACACTTTCCTCTCCTATCAATGTCTCACACACTTCCTATCACAAGTTATCAAATGTGATCCGGTAAGTAATTCTTCCTCTCGGTTGATCTCCTGCCTTAGAGTTTAAGAATGAATATAGTAGCTGATCTGACATAAATCTTGATCAAAGTCAAGATTGTTGAACACGTTCTCTCGTGTCCATCCTAGTTATTTAGCTGTCATTTATAGCCATTAATAATCTGTGATTATGCTGCTGTGGTTCACTGATAGGAATGCCACATCCAGTTCAGATGTTTGTAAGAGAGGTGTAAAGGACAAAGCAAAGGAAAAACTGTATGTATTTAGGACATTGCAGAGGCTGGGTTTGGGTGCAGGTAATTAAACCAGGAGTCTGTGTAAAACAAAACTTTGAAAGCAAGACCAGAAGAAATAGTGAGACCTCGAGGTATCTCTGACCTTATCTTTGACAATTCTTGAAGCCTTTTATTGTGCCAAGTGGTGTGAAAATGCCTTTCCTGAAAGATTTCTAATGATCTAATTTGGTTTATTACGTGCTAGACCTGCACAGTAGCTGGCATTGAATTCCTTTTTCAAAACAAATGCTTGTCCCAGGACTTTCTGACAAGGTAGATGGTCCTCACAGGACTCTCATTTTGCCCTGCAGCTTCCAGGAGATGCACATCAGTAACTAGTGAGCAATAAACCTTTCATGAGTGAATGGTCCAGGAAGGGAGCCTACAAGGAAGACCTAAAGTCAATGATCCATGTCATAATGGTGTGTGAAGCTGGGGCAGAGTTGAGCTTTGTTTTGTAACAATGCGGAAGACCAATAAATAGATGCTTTAAAAAGGTTCTTGTGAGGTCTCCCAAGCACTGGACAATGAGTCAAAGACAAGTCTGTGGCTAGCAGCAGAATCCTTGAGATGCTCTTTGATTATTTTACAAGTTAATAATCTAAATGCATAGAGAACTTGTACTAGTCCAGACACTTTCTAAATTAGATTTGTGTAACTGCTGACAGAAATGAGTGATTTCTGGAAAGATGAATAATAATTAATGACTCACAAAAGAATATTTAACTTTTGATAGTGTGAAACAGTTGCTGACAAACATGATTTCTCAGCATATAATTTTGTTCACTTTAACAGTGCCTCGGTATTGAGGGTGTTATTTTTGCCATTTATCTTACTACAGCTAAAGTAATACGGATGCAGTGCTGAAATGTTAAATACTATAAGAACTGCAAATGCTGCAATAAAATGTTGCTCTGTTTGGTATTATATGTGTAATGCATAATGCTTCTAGTCAGTTTGTAGATATTTCAGTGTATGGTTGGCTACTGTCCAGCACCAGATACCTGAAGCAGGTACTGAGGAAAAATGCTAGGCTCGCTATCTGTTGTGACAATATCAATTCATATAACTTTATTTAATCATTCCTGACACAGAGCACTGAAGTAGATTCTCTCACATCTTGGAGAAAAACAGCGTGTCCTTATGTGACTTGACTTAGTTGATAACAGAGCTCTTTTAAAAGAAAACAAAGTATTTTTAGCAAGAAAGGAGTTTGTTTTTTTTTTTCTTCCATTGTCCACTCATTGCAAGGCCACAATCTGCATAACCTGAACTTAAATTTAACGGCATAAAAAGGAAGTAACTCCCCTCCATCTTTCATTGCTAAATGTGTTACAGCAGCTGGAGTTAGAAGTGTTTTTATAGATTGCTACAGAAAATAAGCATCATTAAAAGATATGTATATATCACTGTGCTTGTAACTGAATAAGGGAGCAGCTTCTTTAACTACCATGGCTTTGGATAGAGAAATCTGCTTGGTTTCATACAGAGCATGAGTCGCCTGAATAGAGAATTTTCCATAAAATGTGCCTGTGTAATCCATGGTATCAAATGCTAGTCCCATTATCTTACTTCACTGGCATGTAGATGAAGTTTGTTACTTCATTGTGATGGTTCTTCTTGTGCAAACGAAGAGGCTTTATATTGAATTGTCTTGAAGTATTAAGAGCATGCACTATAAGATGGCTAACATTCTCTCTGATTATGTGTTAGCTAGAGCAGCTGGTCTGTTGGATTTCAGGTTGTGAAATTACACTTTTTTTACCTTTAGTTTCAAAGACAGCAGAATGTAAAATAAAATGAGTATCACCTGATTGGAATTCCTTTATGGTTCATGTTTATGTTGGTAGGAGTCCAGTTTCCCATTTTGCCTTTGATCAGGAGTAATTAGAAGTCAGATAATCACAATTAGAAGTCTTGGGCTGTCTTCCATCATTCTATTCTTGACCCCATCATCCAAAGAGATTAAATTTTACCTGACATTCATTTCCAGGCCAGAAATTTTCCAAACTAGATTAGATTGGGTTTCCATGCTGTCTGTCAGTACACTGGAATTTGTCTCCTGCCTGACCCTACTCAAAAGGCCACCTTCAACCATGTGCTTGTTTCCAGAGTGAGTCAGGGAGTAACAAAAGATTCCTAAGCAGTTGTTGTTTGTTTCCTTTACTATCTGGCCCTGGAGTCTGATCATGGCTTCTGTGCGTTAAAGGTATTTGAGTACATCAGTTAAGTCTCTTTTATTTTTCACAGAGTTTAATTAATCCAGGAAGGGTTTATGACCTTGCACAAACTGTGGGCATTGAGAATTTGGGTAGCGAAGTAGAAAAGTTGGTGGGAGAAGTTATTGGAGTAATGCACAAGGTTTGGATTTGCTTTCGAGTGTTCGAAGTACTGAGAATGCAAAAAAGCTTTGGTGAGGTTGTTCACAAGGAATTTTATATTTTTCTGCTAGTTCTAATACATTTCTGTAGTCAAATTGTTCATCATAGAATCATAGAATGGTTAGGGTTGGAAAGTACTGTAAGATCATCTAGTCATCTGAGTAAGAAATGAACAGGAATGCCTAAACCATAAAATACTGTTAATTCAGCTGTAGCTTAAAACGTGGTCTCTTCATAACAATTGCAGAGATTATAATTTAAAAAAATACATTTCCAACATGCTGTACTCTAAGAATCTCACAGCAAAAAAAAAAGTTGGTAAAAAAATACCTTTAATTTACACAGTCTTGAGTAATTACCCACGACTGGAATCCAGAGGGAGAATAATTTCTGGAAATGCTTTTGAATGGTTTTAGTTTTCAGAGTTCAACCATGCTATATACAAATGGTTAAGGTTAAAAAAACAAACCCAACCAAAGACAAAACCCCACCAAACAATCCATGCCCCCTTCCCTATGTATTGCTCTGAAAATATAAATTGTCTTTCAATTTGGAACACTGAACATGCCACCTTGTTAAAACAGAATTACCCTCCAAAGTGCCTCGATCTGTAAACCCCAGAATACCTAAACCTGTACTCCTGTACTATGTAATGCATCTAATCCCAAGTGTGACTGAGGTATGTGGTACAGGACATGCAAGGAGGAGCCTTACAGTTAGGATTGATCTGTCATACCTTGAGAAGGGGTGAAAGGACTTCATAGGCATCTTATTGTGAAGGCCAGAGGTATGTAGGAGCCAAAGGCATGATGACTAGGATATGAGGCGTTTCTTTTTGTCATTTAAAACGCTGTGTGTCTCTGTCAAGAGGAAATATTACACTAGGGTTTAAACTAGAAAAGGTCATAGGTTATGTGTTTTCAGTGAGCTGTAACTGATGGTCTGATCTGCTTAGACGTAGGATTAACCTCCCTCTCTCAGAAAGGACTTGCAGAGAATTGTTCGCTTGGGTTTCTAATCTTATTTTACCCCAAATGCCATGTCCCCTTATTGGTGGCAGGGGAGATTTTTGTGGTAGTGGAATCAGTGAAAAGCTGGTAGATCACACAAGAAGCCTCTGAATGAAGGCAGAATTGAAACTGGGAAATAAAGAAAACAGCAGGCAGGTCACCCTCTCAGGAAAACAACATTCATTCTCAGTCATGCACATCCTAACGCTTTTGATGGCAATTTATCATGGAAGACCGGGTTCACTGCAAGGGCTAACACAAGTCATGGGTTAAAGCAGAAAAGGCAATCCTGAAAGGAAACTTCAGAGTCCTTAATACACAGAGCTAAATTTGTTGGGAAAAAGCTTAGGATGTTTGTTACAAGGATAGGAGTAAACAGCACACTGAAGGCATTCTGGCAAAATGTCTTACGATTGTTTTGCCTATTTAAGGCACCATTTCCATGTCATTGCAATGGACATACACAGCTCTGAAGAATGCAACCAGAACTTGCAGAAGGTTGCGATAGGTTGAGCTAACAGGCCTTCTCCAATTGTAACTGCTGTGGATTGATATAGATTTGGGTATAAATACTCATGGTATTATTTAATGCCTGGGGGAAGTAACTTTTTCCCACCTTAGTGCTTGTCTTGGTGCTTTATGCTTTTAATTCACACTGATGTCTGTGTGAGTGGAGAGGGCCTTGGGCCCTTCCAAACACTAATTCTGTTCAGAGAAAATGCTTGTGAAGCAAGGGAAGGAGATCTCACCCTGGCTGAGATTTCAAGGTGAATGCAGTAGCAAACTGAAAGCTTGGCAGCACTCTGTAATGTATGTGTTTAGTGATGCTTCTGATAAATCTCCCTAGCTTGGGGTCAAACAGTACAGGATGTTTTTCTGTGCAGATGCTTCCTGAGTTAGAAATCATGTCGCTAACTTGAGCTGCCCACTGCTGGACACAGCAGCAGCTGGCAGGCAACTTTGGTGGGCATGTATATCTAAATACATGTATATCTTAGCACTTCTAGGTAAGAACTTTGTATTATCAGAACTCAGCCTGGAAAATTGTTTATGACCATTACTTCTAGTAGACTGTACTGCAGAAATGTTTCTGTGGCCCAGCTCCACCTCCAGCTTAGTTTCATGTCTTTGCAGTGCTACCCATTTAATTTTGATTGATTCACACTGCTGTCCAGTCAGACTGTTCTCCTTTTTTCAAAAGGTGTATAAACCAGGGAGGTAAAAGATACTATGAATGGGCCTTTACAGGACCGCTCTGTTAGCAGCGCTGGCACAGTCCTGCCTGGGTTAGTTACTAACATGTGTCACTAGTGGAGCATGCAAAACACTCAGCTGTAGATCAGTGGTTGACACTAACAACAGAAGGGCAGAAGACCATGTATAGAGATGCTCACCTAGGCCATTAAAAATAAGAGAGGGCAAGAGTTAGTTGATGAAGTAAACATCCAGGCTGGCATCCTGCATTTTCTGATGAGGTAGCTTGTCCAGTCCTTTTGCTAATCTTGATCTTCCCAAACTCCTTTCAGTCTGCTGCCCTCCCAGATAACTTGGTTATATTTCTCTTGCTTTTTCAAGGAACGGTATTTGTTCTGTGATCTGACTGTTTTTCTAAAGGACTCTGGATCTTTTTCTGCTTCCATTTAATCTTCTGTAGGATTGTTTACGAGCCTGCCAAGAACAGATTGAGTCCCTCCTTGAATCCAGTCTGCGTCAGGCACAGCAGCACAACGTATCTTCAGAAACAAAGACTGTAGAGGATGAAGCAGACCTTTCCTGCACACCTACTGATGTGCGAGATGTGAACATTTAAGAGGACTTCTAAAGGGTTTGCTTGTCCAGGAAAAGCAGACAAAGAAAGGGCATCTGAGAAGGAATCAGCATCAGGACCTACCCCCCAGAAACCCTTTTCTCCAGGACATTTTTATACCAGAAGGGAAAACCAGTCTTGTTATATTTTTTTTCTTGCTCTGTCTCCCATCTGTGACTTCAAACAAACAAATAAACAAAAAATACCCCAAAAACTGTCTTAAAAAAAAGAAAAAAATAGTATTTGCATTACCCACAGGGGTTTGTGCTACAAAAATAGAGGATTTTATACAATAATAATCAACTAGTTTTTATATTAAAGTGTTCTTGTCTGTATGTTGTAAAAATAGGCATTAACACACAAAATGTCTCCAGGGGAGGTATTAGATTTGATTTCTTACATATAAAACAAACCAGCCAACCATTTTTAAAGTAGAAGAGGGTTGTTTTTTTCTTCTCTGATAGTAAATGAAATACTCTTTTTTTTCCTTTAAAAAACATAGCTTTAACGCAGTTCTAGGCTTTTCTGTATCTTGCTTGCTTATGCATTTAGTCACTTTATAATTCATTTATAAATGTTTATTTCCTTAGGTTGTTTTTTTTTTATCATCCTCTTCACCTTATAAATGGTTAACATAACCCATAAGTTAGTATATGTTAGTATGCAGCATTATTGTATGTTAATCTTTTTTTTTTGTGCCTGTGGATTGCCTGTGCATAAGGCATTTGTGGGGTTCCAGCTTAGCATTGTTGGAAAAGGCCAATGTACTACTCATACAGTACTCTATTATAAAGAGAAACTGAAATGGTGACATAATATATTCTATTTTTGTAATCTTCCTATTTTTGTAATTACCTGTGTAAAAATGCTGGTCTGACCCCACAGATATTTGGCCTAATGATGGTCAGGTTCAATCCACAGTTAGTCTTTTATTTTGTTGTTGTTTGTTTGTAATATTCTAAAACCATTCCATTCAAAGCACTTTCAGTCCATTAGATATAGGAAATTCTTTTATTGTGTGGGAAATATTTTTTTTCTTTTTTAATGGAATGGTTTGGAAATATATAAGTGCTTGTTCGCAAACTTGGAATTGCAAAGCAAGTGCATTTAACTATGGTGTTAGAGGAGAGGTGATATTTTTTTTCTGAAGGTTATGTTCCAGTAAGAGAAATTGCATTCACAAATTGCCAGAAGATATCTTCCTATCCTTTTCTATAGAAAAGTTGAAGTTTAGAATCCTTTGGTGCCAACTCATCTTTATAAAATTAGGGGGCCTTAAAGGTTCACATATAGGACGCATAGTTTTAAGGACTGTCACTAGATGTTTTACAACTGAAGGTTTTTAAACACTAAAATATATAATTTATAGTTAAGGCTAAAAAAAAGAATATTTATTGCAGAGGATGTTCATTAAGGCCAGTATGATTTGTAAATTAATGCAATTGCCCCTTTTTGTTTTTGAAAGAAAGAATCTTTCTCCCCTTGACCTTGCAGTTTTAACAGAACTTATTTAAAGAAGAAAGGACATGCTTCAAAGGGCAAACCCAAAACAAAGCGGTCTGCTCGGCCCCTTCCTATCCATGTTCAAAAGCAATCTAACCACGCAACAAAACGCCATAGTCAAGAGATATGAGAATTGGAGTACTTGAAAGAAGGTTTTTATTCCAGTATATGCGCCCCTTTTGTTTTGTTTTTATTTAGCTACAAATAGAAAATTTGCACATCTTGGCTATGTATCATTTTATTATTATTTTAGAAAGTAGCTGAAGGGATGTGGACATAGCTGTTGAAGTTGATGCTCGAGGAGAATGTGATGGTGAAATGTATGTGAGAAAACTGCCGCTAAGGTGTTGATTGTAAAAAACAAAAACCCGACAAAATGACAAAAAAAAGGACAAAAAAAAGGAAAAAGCATTAAAAAAAAAAAAGGAGTGGATGCTCCATTTTTATTGAGCTGCTATGGATAAATTCCCAGCATGGTTTGAAAAAAGAAAAATTAACATTGCTTTTCTGTATCTTTGTCATTGTGTTTTGCTGCTATTTTGTGGATCAGTTTGGTTTTTTTTTTGTTATACAATGTCATATACTGCCATGTTATAGGTTTTAATTTTCTCATAGAAAATTATATTATTGACATCACTTTTTTTGGTAGATTTTTTTATGTGATCAATTTTTACTTAATGTGATTACTGCTCTATTCCAAAAAAGGTTCCTGTTTCACAATACCTCATCTTCAGTTAACCATGTCTAGACCAGGTTTTAATGTTTGTACACAGTGCCTCATAGTTCTACTGCAGAAGGAAATGCATCGAATGGGTCTCGCGATTTGCAACTAGGTTGCGTTAACTTAAAACCAGCAGACATTTCAGAACATCAAGTAATGTCATGTTGTTGTAATGCATTTTATAAAGCTGGATTCTTTTTGTCTGATCTGGGGTTTATTATAGTAGTTTGAAGCTGTGTTATTAGCCACATTGATATATGAAAGGTGCATTATAATATAACTCTTGTATGCCACCTGATGTGGTTTCCCAGCGGTTGGAACGCATCATTTGGTATGATAGGTTATCTTCTGGAACTCTAAGTATTGTGTGTTTAATCTGTTATGATATACTGTTTTTTTTTTTAATTTTTTTTTATTATAGCATAATGCTAACTTAAAAAGCCTGTAAATCTCATAAATAAGCCAGCTAACAGAGTTGTATGCTGAAGAATAATCTAGCTGTTGCCTGTATGCTGCTAAACCAAAACAGAATTAGAACTCATTCTGAGGCAAATGCAGTTAAGATCCTACACAGTGCATAAATAAAGCATTGCAATGCTACTAGCAGTCGCAGGACCCAGGAGGACTGGATACATTCTGTCCAAATTTCAGGAACATTTCTAACTGCTTACCTCATGAAACACTTCTGTTTGTGGCATCTCTGTGTCTCTGAACCAAACATGATTATTGAGTTAGTGCTTGTTGGTTATAGTTATGTGTTACACTGAGTGGCAGTGTGTACTGCAGACTTCTTTAATAAAATATTGTATGTACTAAAAGACCAAATCCAGATTAAGTGGGTTCATGCGCCAACAGAGATGCTTTATTTGTCACATTATTATAACAATCTGTAGTAAGCAAGCAATTCAGATTTGTACATTTTTATATTGTACTTATTGGCATCACTGGTCTGAAATGCACATTTTCACCAACAGACCTGTAACAGAGAAGTTCCAGCAAAAAAAAACCCTAAAATCTAGAAATAAAATTGGTAAAACCCAATGTCTGCTTCTGTCTTTTTTATTTTTATTATTTTACTTTTACACTGCTTTCATTAATGCTGAAAGGCAGTAACCACCTGATGCAGTGAGTAAGCCACATGACATTTTCTGGTTTTGACTCTATGCTTTAATAGTTGCAATGCTGAAAACCTTTTGTTGTTGTTTTAGGAAACCACAGGGGGTTTTGGCAACGGGTAGGTGACTACTTGTCACAGTGATGTGTGTTTTAAAAGCAGCAAAGTAGTTTTTTGCTGAAGACTTTATTTTAAACATAAAGTAAAATACCATTTGGTGGTTCTTGTCACTAAAAGGTAAAATAGAGTAGGTACAGGATAATACAAATACTTATCTGTATTTATTTATCAGCATAAGATTTTGTGTCTTAGATCCCTTTATACAAGATTGCAGCAGTGAGGTTAACCTGCCTTTTCCATCCTTTCTCATTCACAGCTTTTGTATCTTGATATTTTATCACTAAGATAACAAGGAATAATCCTGAAAATGTAAAACCCTACTAAAATACATAAGAAATGAACCTAGAAGGGCAGAAATTACGTATAAAATCATAGAATCAACCAGGTTGGAAAGACCTTTAAGATCAAGTCCAACCATTCCCCCAGCACTGCCAAGTCCATCACTAAACCATGTCACTGAGGGCCTCGTCTACACAATGAAAAATAACCCGTCTCTATTCACATTCCAAAATACCACTGAAAACTGGAGATGAACATTATCAATTATTACCAAAGCAGGACACATCAGAAACAGCTTATTCTTAGCAGAGATGGTCAGGCTTCTAACCTATGCATTTGACTTTTACCCCGCATTTCTACCTTAAAAACCACCAAAAAAAAAAAATCTATGTAAAGCATCAAATGTGTGTCCTAAGAAAAATTAGTAATCTAGTATATGCCTCCTGAGTTTCCCACTGACTAAACTTCACATTTTTTGCAGTAAGTACAGAAAAGAAAAAAATGAAACTCCTGATCTAACACCTAATGTTAATCACAGCCCAGCGCAAAATAAGTCTCAGTGCAGTTACCAGCAGAGGAGAAGCCACCTGCATCAGAACAATCCCAGCTGAGCTTGTATTAGATTGACAGTTCCCAGCCATTTCAGACACAAACCTGAACTATGCGGCCTATTGTGAAATCACAGATTGGGTAAGTAAAGTAATATCAGTAAGTAGTGGGAGCTGCTTTTTTCCATTCTGAAGGGGTAAGGTGCCTCAATATGTGCAAGTTATACTGGTAGGCCACTGAGGAAGATCTGTATAGCACTGAAAGATGATCTGAACTGGATTAGAAGTAATTTTAAATGCATATCACAGCAAAGCTTGAACTGGACCTGTCAAAACCAGCTAATTTTTTTTTCCCCTACAGAACCTTTATCAGTTTTCTGCAAAATTTCAGCCTATTTCAAAGAAGCTAAAAAAGTCTCACTTTTGTATCACTGATGGCTAACTCTTCTGATTTTAAATGCTTGAAAATTGAGGGTTTTGTCCATTTAGGATAAAAACATTTTGCTGATAAAAACCAATATGATTCAGTGAGATATTTAAACCTGTATTTTGCTGAACATATTAAATGGGTCTTGCTTTATCCATTTTATAAACTCCATTAAAGCAACTGAAGTGTTCTGTGAGTTCAGAAGGTTTAAGCCCACATAGTCAGCTCTGTTATTTACATTTTCTGTGTCACAAACATCATCTCTAAATGCAATTACTAAATTTGAATGTTGGGTGAACTATGCCAGTTTCACTCACATTGCAAAGGGCAGGAAGACAAGAATGCAGCAAAAAAACCAACTTGCTATAGGCTGTAAAAATATATGCATGTTCAGCTAGGCTATACTGTAGCTTATTAAAGGGAAAACTACTGTCTTTTCTTACATCAGATTGAGATGTGTGCATAGAAAAACCTCAGTAAGTCCTCCTCAAAACCTTCTCAATTCCATTGCTGAATTCCAACAAGCTTGGACCTTTTTGAACACTTCAATTCACATACTCTTTATTAAAAGAATAAACAAGATCTGTTAAATGTAAAAACTTGGAATCCGTTTACATTCAAGTGTATCTGGCATTTTAAGTGATAGAAAACTCTAGAAGATGGAGGAGAAAGTGAAGCTTTGAGTTATTATTTCAAAGAAGTCATAGGAATGACCCAGGCATGTGGGTTAGATACTCTGATAAAGATTCCTGGCTATGTCATTGAAAAGCTGCAATGGGACAAAAGCAGTAAAACTGCAAATGATGACATTTTAATTAATTCCTGCCACCATCATTTTATGGGAAATGTATCTCTTTAGACAAACATGGTATTTTTATGATCCCACAAATGTAACTGATAATAGGAATTGTATTGGCATGGCAAACATGGATTTCTATATGGCTTTTGATTGAGTTCCACCCAATATTCCAATCAATGATAAAAAAGGGACAGCAAATTAGTCAACCAGACTGCACTCATAATGTGAGACTTGCTAGACTTTTCATTTTGTTCTTTAAGGTCAAGAAGCACCAATTTAGGAGAAAGGCACAAGTTAACTTTTTGTTTCGTTAATGTGATAGCCATTTAAGAGGGAAAATGGAAACGGGTTCTTGATGATCCTATCAGCATCTGCAGAACCCTACTTAGATCTGTCATACTTTTATGCCTGCATGAAGACCATGTATTAAAATGTCTCATATTTCAGAGAAGTTACTGAGGATTCACAGCCATCATTTTCTTGAGGGCTCTTACGTAAAGAGCAGGAATTACTAACAGAAATATGCTTACAGCAAAGGAGGAATAAGGAACATGGGCAGCATATCTTCACTCTGCAAGGGCCCTGTTGATGCAGGAGCACCACTCACAGTGTATGGCAAACTGATCTGCTCCTGGGGTACATACCACCACTTCTACTAAACTCCTGAAGATGTTTTTAATGTGGTCTTCAAAGCATCCATTCCTTCACAGAACAGCCCCAAGCTTTTAGGGAGCAGTCACTACCAAGCACACACAAAGGTTAAAGCAGCTTTTTACTTGTCTCGAATTGCCTCTCTGGACACAGGAAGCTGTGTTTAGTAGCTGCTAGATGTCTTCCCTCTAACACAGAATTAAAAAAAAAATCCATCTGTGTGGTTTTCATCTCTCAATTTAATTACAGCTTATGTTACTTTTCTTATTTATAATAATATCATTGAAGAGCTACAATTAGTGTTTCTTTCAGATTAAAATAAAAACCCCATGTAGTGATCCATCTCAAAAGCAGACTACCAGTCTGTCCTCTCCCATGCTAGTGGCCAGTCACAGTACAATCTTCCCTGCCAACATGTCTGTCAAGCGGTGAAGCTTATCTAAAAGCCAAAGGCTGCCTAGTCAAGTGAGACCTTGACTACATCTGCTCAACTCTGCCTAATGTGGCATGAACTGGGAAACAAAGAAGCAAAATAAGAAACTCATTAGGGCAACTGTTGCTTAATTCACACTTCATAACACATTTGGGGTGGGTGAACACAGGGCAATAGGAACCTCCTCCCCACCAGTAACACCAGTAACTGGCCTTGGATATGGAAACAGAGAGCACAGTCTGGGACTGCTTGTAAATATATGAAGTAGTAATTGGTTAAAAGGGTGCTACCCTCAGTGCTGGAGAGAGCTCTGGGTACAGATCTCTAATCATAGAATCACAGAATCAACTGGGTCGGAAAAGACCTTTAAGATCATCAACTCCAACTGTTCCCCCAACACTGTCAAGGCCACCACTAAACCAATGTCACTAATCAAAGCAACAACACACGCACAGGACAGGACCTGACATGCCAACTAGTTGGAGGAAGAGTCCTCATCCCAGTTCCTGGGATGAAGGTCTAGGGCTTTGACTTGCTAATTTAGTGTGTGGATTACAGAATGTAAATTGGTATCCACTGACCATTTCCAACCTGCTAAGTTAATCAATTTTAGATTATATGTTGCCAAGTGGTGTGGTTTTGTTGCTCCATTCATCCCACCCGAGCACGCTCTGACACTTGTCTTAATCCACCATCAAGCTATATTCCCTTAAAAGCCTGGTCTCCTATGACAGCTGACATGCAAACCACCATAAGGATGTTATCTGTAACAAACACCAGTCTTCAAGGAGCTGGGTTGAGATGGGGAAGTTATTTAACAAGGATAGCTAAACTACCCCTAGAGCATTACGACAATGCACTTGAGCCAGCACTGAACAAGTGACCCAATGTCCCACGTCACTACTCTGATGACAAACTGTCTGAAATGGACAACTGCGCTTTTTGATTATTTATTTCTCCTTTTATTAGATTTTATCACTATAGTTTGTTTGAATACAGGGTATTATTTTTGTAAGAGGTTTTTTGCTCTTGGAACACCTGTAGGCCATAGTTCTTTACATCTGGCTGCTTTAAATATGAAAACAAGATCTTCAGCAAATGTATACTGTTACGTATAGCCATGTTCTTTTTATATGCACAGGAATAACATCATCCCAAGATTCCCAGAAGGCATCAGCAATTATTTACTCAAAAGTAAACATTATTTCTTGCAAACATAACACATTTATTTCATAGTTTTGACTCAGTGGCTGTTTCTGTCATTCACTATGACCACTTCGTTCCTTTGAGACAATAAATCTACCAGCTATTTATTAATTCAGGTTTCCCTTTTTATGGAGGCCCTTGGACTGCAAAGGGTTGGGAAGGTTTCTTTCCTATGGACAATACCATTCCAATATAAGTGAAAGCCTTCACCTTTCTTCACTTGTGCATGATAGTACTCAACAGAGGTGCAGAGTCAAACAAATATATGCAAAGCCTCGTGTTTGTGGCAACACAAAGGTGCTCTCATCCTCAAAACAACCTTGTAATCTACCTAAACACAGCCCTCCTTGTAAACCTGCTTAAAGTGCCTTCAGAGATCTCCTTCCACTTCTCCTATGTTTCTGCTGAAGGAGAATTTCAGGCAAATCACAAGCCAAAGCTCCTTGAACAGTCTTCTCCACATTTTTCCCTAACACAATTTGTTTCTCAGGACTTGAGAAATTAAGATGCTACTGGATTTTTGTGAACTTGTCCTCATTTCACTGTATAAAAGAACTTAAAAGAGCAAGACATACAACATCATGAACAAGATCCTCATCTCAACATGGTGGTTCTAACAAGGTACCTATGGTGAAGCAGGTTTATGAACTCCTAAATTATGCTCAAATCATTCTCCATCTTAGTCAGGTGTTCTGGATATGACACATAAAATGGTGCCCAAAGCCATGCAATTTTAGGTTTACAGTGCACTTGACTAACTGCACCATGACCAAGGTTTCCTCAAGAAGCAAATACACTAGAGATGTAACCTCCAGCTCCTTTCAAAGTGACATTTCATTCTATCAGTTTTTAGTTTCAAATAATAATTTGGGGTTTTACTTGGATTTCAGAAACCGTCAAGTGCTTATTAACAATAACCTCTGTATGCGTGAAAGGCAAAAGGGGTCTCAAAACTTCAGTGTCTGCACATACATTGAAGAAAAAAAAAAAGCAGCCAGTTTAGAGAACAATGTAGGCATGTGTTTTTAAACTACTGTTCATGAAGTCTGGTCAGGACTGTGTGACACAGTATACAGTGTTTTGTCATCCAAGGAATGTCTTTGATCAAGAGTTTATGCAAGAAGGAAAAAAAAGCCATGAAACCCTAATCCGTTCCCACAGTCCAGTAAACATGAGCTGGACAAACAGCGGACAATAGAAGTAAAGCTTGCTGCTGGAACAATAGCTCCAACTAAAAAAATTAAAGGATTGCTGACTCATAGTTCCTACTATCAAGAAAGATACCATGCAATGTTGTTCAGAATCCCAAAGATGCTAAATCTTAAGAATTGTTA
Organism: Melopsittacus undulatus; assembly: GCF_012275295.1. Lineage (NCBI taxonomy): Eukaryota > Metazoa > Chordata > Aves > Psittaciformes > Psittaculidae > Melopsittacus > Melopsittacus undulatus. Next base: position 27,266,028 of record NC_047534.1, read on the forward strand.
TTACTATTATGTTGAGATAAAGCAGCAAAATATGCTGCTAAACAATATAAAAAAAAAGAAAGTGACAAATACTGATGTTGATTCCATCTAGTGCACAGCTGGGATGAGAGACCGAATAATCAATGTTTCTGCCTAAGCATTTTGCTAAAATAAACACTAATTTTATTATACGCAAACTTCAATTAAATCCATTCAGTCAGTGTGCCATTATTTCAGATGCACCCATCCAAATTCGGCATAACTACATCAATCCTTCTAACTTTTTTAAGACAAAGGTATATCCTGTTTCTTATTCAGAAATCTGTAGGCAATTTTGCCATGCCAAAACCAGGTACACAGAGTACTGTATTACTGGCCAATTACATGCAGTTACGGAATATAATAACTAAAAAGAACAATTAATAATACTAGAACAATTAAAAAATTGTATAGCAAGTCACTTGAGAATCAACTGGCACTTACTATAGCTGATTTTATTTTACCTTTGAAGGGGGACTTATTAGTTTGTCTTAACAAGACTTCCAAAGTCTCTAATGTTGGCTATGTTTTGGATAATCTTAGTGACTATGATTCCTTCCACACAGTATTACATCATTGATAGAACTATCTGTGTTTTCAGAAGTTGCAAAGTACTTGAATCTTAGGACGAAAAAAGCTGCAAGTATGTAATGATTACACTTGGGGAATAAACACTCCTGTGATTAATGCAGGAACATGCACATTGTGATGCCAAAGATTCAAGCTCTCTACAAATGACCTGGGTATTTAACAGCATTGTACATTGGCTATATCTGTACGTTGGCTAATACTATCCCTGTTACCATAGGGATATTCTTTCTGCTGCGTTAAGGTAGGTTTAATTTTAGCACAGATATTACCCCACTGCATAGTGTAGTCTAGACAATCCCAAAGAATCCAAGAGCTCCAAGATCTCTTCTTGTCTCTGCTACAGAAACCATTACTTTTCAAGTCTGAGTGCATGGATTTATATATTTAGAAAACTGCTTTCAAAATGGAGCACAAAGCTTTGTTACTATTAACAGCAACAGGGAGTGAGCTGCTTCTAGAACTCCGAACACTGGGACACACTGAAACACTTCAGTACCAGATTGCTCTGCCTGGCCTTTATATGCTATATTAGACACCAAAATACGCAACTGGAAAATTGCTGAACTCATTTCACATCTCCCAGACCTCCATTTTTTCTAGTGATACACACATTTGTGTGGTAATGTGTGCTGTCATAACTTTAGCCATTAAAAAAAAAAACAACCACAAAAACCGACTCTAGCAGACTAAAATGAGAATCGTGGTTACTTGCCAAAATATGAAAGCTGAATTTTTTCAGGCTGTAATTAGATAGAACCCATTACCATAAGCTGCAAAGGGCAGTATTCAAAAGGCACTAACATTCATGCTGAGTAGTACCAAGAATATAAAGACTCATAACAGGAGAAATATTGAAACTTCTGTTTCAAACCGAAGCCTTTCTCTGTAAGATGAGGACGAGATACAACATCACACACACATTGCTCTGCCTGCCTGATCCAGCTTTGTTATAACCTTCTCTGAAGTGTCCTGCACAAAATACCATCAGAAATCAACATTCTAATCTAGAAGGACTTCAGATAATTCTAATATTCCAGCAGATTTCAAACTATATCCATCAGATCATTAGGCACACCAACACCAGCACTTTGTCAATAAATACGTAGTGCTTCCCACTGCTGTGATTGCAGAAACTGTTTAAGAAAGCAATTACTCAGAGAAGTCTTATCTTTATCTTGCCACCACCTTTAGCTCCAGAAAATGACATTCTTTAATATCATCAGCATTCCCTTTCCGCATGCAACACTGCTGAGTAACTACAAGACATTATAAAAAAACTCAAACACAAATGTTCAAACAAGCCACCCGCTTTCATTTGAGAGTGAAACTAGAAAAGAATCCAAGATTACTAAATCAGATCTTGAAACAGAAGGCTGTATCTAATAAAATACACAGCTTTGTCAGACTTCTGACAGATGGATCTCCTGCTCTTCCAATATAAGAAGTTGTATTTACAGTCAAAGCACAAATAAGCATTCATAGACACATCATAGGGCTCCAACTCTCTCTTCCATCTCCTGAAAAAGCCAAAACCTACATAAATTTTAGAAGAAATCTACTGAAAAATTTAACCTCTTAATTTTATCTCAACAGAATCTATTTAAAAATAAAAATAAAAAAGTGCTTTCTAGAACTTCTAAGTACACGGATCAAAACATGTACTATACTCGTCAAAAATAACTCTGCTTACCCAGAGTATTTAAACCAACCTATATTTTTCTTTCTCTAAATGGCATTTATCCATAATGCTAGCAATATGAGTTGGCACAGGTTCTATGTGCCTACTAGAACACACGTTATTTCATACCTCAACAGCAATTCTTTGGGGCTGCAATGACTTAAGTACCCCGGCAGTAATCAGTTTTGTACCCATCTTTTAATACAATTCTGTATTTCCCACTTTCAGATGAGAAAATTATGACCATGAAGAAACAAAACAAGCTAGAACACAGCCAAGGCAAGAAATGTTCAATGTTTCAAACATTCCTGCCTACTACTGAGCAGTATCTAGAGGTGGTAAACACAGTGACAGGTATTTAAGTCTTAGCAACTTTTAGAACATTTTAACTGTTTTTAACAGGTCAAGTACTTCTGCACAATTCCAAACCTGTTTGATGATTCAGCACAAAGCAACAATCCCCTATGTCCTAGTATTATAATCTACAAGACTGCACTGTTTCCCTTTTCCACGCAGTCTTTAAATCAATACTTAAGCTGCACAGCTGAGCACTCAAACCAGGAAAAGTCTGAATGACTGTGGTCCACAGAAGCTTTATTCAGCTTCTCTGTGCACAGATCTTCTGATAGGGTCTTTAATTACTTAAAGTAATTAAAGTAATTACTTAAAATAATTAAAGATTCCAGCAGAGTCCCCAGCACTCAAGACATGATGGATAAGAAGGCTGTGGAACTACCAAAGCCATTTGTAAGAATTTGTTTCATTTGTTACAGATTTTAGGAAGATGTTGACATAACAGGACAGAAATGATATCACAAGCTTCTATCTCACAAAACTGAATGGTGGGTTTTGAAATTCTGATGGATTATTTTTATTTCCCCATTAGCATTCTAGTTGGCTTAAGCACATCCCTTTCACAGGTGTTTGCTAACTCTACTGTTCATCATTTTCTAGGTGAGCGGTCTGAGAAACACAGGCAAAAAATACCAACATGCAAAAAAGCTCAGTACTCAGCCACTCTTGATATTGGCAAGAAGCACATTCTGAAGTATTTAACTACTCAAAATGCAACATTAGTTGGAATGAGACACAGTAGACACTTGACATTGGTTAAGGCAAATCAACAGTCTTGACATGACCTGGGCTTTAGCTCCTTAGTTGTAAATAAGGTATAAAAATACCCTTTCAGCATGCTATGAAGACTCCACTGCTACAGCTTGGACACCACAGAAAAACGCACAATTGGTTGCAGAAGTGTTTGAAAAATTGGCACCAAAGAAAGTACACAACTACATAACCAACATAAATTTTAACCATACCTCCTTTAATAAACACCTTCAGGCCCATACAAGACATGAAACACAAGATACTCATTCATAATACAGACTTGTGGAAGAAGAGACTCCATCAGTATAGATACACATACGGAGCCAAATTAAAGACCTCAGAGGCAACCCTAAACCTGGTTCATCCCAGTTTGAAATCCTGGTTGCTACAATCTTTATAGTTAAATATGGGTATCTAAATACATATTTAGATAATAATTTATTCTAATAATTTGCTATAAATAAAATTAAATGAGAGATTCCATCAAACCCATTTTCAAAGGAACTGTCATTGATTGCTTGGTTATTAAGAAAAGTCACTAAGGAAATGGCTTACATACTCAGGCAACAGACAAAAAAGAACAGATTGTTTTGACGTAAGTTGACACAAATGCACACAACTCCCTTCTTACATTCAGCAGAATTATCACTGGAGTCCAAAATCAAAAACTTTTAGCAGAATGCATGTGCTTTACGTCCCAGATGTGACAGTGACCATCTAAAAATTCAAGTTATTTTCTTGTATAATAAAAAAGCTGTATGAGTAAACCAGAGCTGAAGTCCAGATGGCACATAGCAGAGCTGGTCAAGGATATAGCTATACTGAAACATTTCCTTCACCTGAGATACTTTACCCTGCATACAGTTTCTGACAGCCATGGGACTCAAATCTGTCTTTACAAACCTACACTATGCTGCGAAGACTTAGCCAGCATAAGTTACAACTGATGAAAGGTCTTCTAGAACTCATCATATCTTGCAAATGGTATGCAAAGGCATCCAGCAACCTAAAGTATCATTCAAGCAAAATAATTGACTCTGCTTCCCTTTAACACAGTTGAATAAATTTAGCTGACAGCATCTTTTTTTTTTTTTTTAAGACTAACAAGTACATATTCAAGACTGGAAAATAAAAAGCTTTCCCTTGATAAAAGGTACTAATATATACAGAAAATCAGTATCAGCTCTTCTATAGCCATGTTTCTCTCACTGATCATTTATATTGCTTACTGTTTGGGTTTTAGGGGGTTTGGTAGGGTTTTTTCATGCTCTGAGCTGCAGCTACTTTATGAGCAGGTATCTTAATTTTTCTCCTTCCCATTCTGACTTCCCTTGTTGTTCTATCCTTTACTCCCAATGATTCCTACAACAAAGTTTACAGACAACTGATTATATCTTACTTCACCTACAGTATCTACACATTGTGTAAACTGCATGATCTGCATACACAGATTTTTAACTAACATACACTCTTTAAACAAGGAAACATTGCAAATGTGTACATTTTCCTTTTGAGGAATTAAATCTTTCAGTGCAAGGCTAGTTAAATATTTCTATTTAACAATGTTTCAGTGCTCTCAGGTAAAACTTGGAGATAATAAATGTTAAGTGACATATAAGTACTCTGGCAAGTTTAATGATTTTCCCTTTTCCCTTTAATACCTAGCACTCCTGCGCTACTGTGATTTCATTTAAAGTAAGAGTAGATAAACACTTCTCCAGTTAATTGTTCCTTTAATGTTTCTTCTTTGGTCATCCACATTTACTTTCATCTGTTATATTCAAAATGTTAGGGAAGAGCTTTCAGTACTGATTCTAAAATCAGACTGAACATTTAGCATTGTACAAACCTAAAAAAGAATACATAAAAGTGTTTCAGAGAGTCTTTTTTCCAAGAAGAATGTTCAACAAAATTCCCAGTTTCTCCATTTCTCTTCTTCTGGTCCCACTTGTAATTCATTGTCAAATAATATTTACAACTTTTCCCTTTAAAACATATTTTTTTTAATTTTGCATTTGCTATCAGTTTGAGAATTTTCAGCTACCAAGTATCTTCACTTAATTCACTTCAAGTGTTTTACTATGACTGCAAAAGGAGAACAAGAATTGTTCTGTGCTAATACTGTGGTTTTGAGCAGGCTTAGAGACTAAAAATTTCCAGAAATTAATACCACTGTTCTAAAAATAACAACTTAATCCTACAAACCTGTTTAAATTTTCCTCTGATTTTTCCCAGATCTTCTTGCAGCTTATCATAAGTAGGGTCTTCATATGGGAATTTTTGAATCATCCTTATTAAGGAATTCAGAGCCCTTATCTTTTTGCTATAAAAGATGAAAACAGAAAATACAATGAGCCTACTGCATAAAATCTTCCAATCTATCAATATGAAAATTATACCAATACTTTTATATAATTCAGTGTGTAGGACCCAGCCCTCCATCCTTCTTCAGCTTCCCCCATTTAGCTCACTGAGAGTGTGTATTTGATAGATATTTAAGCCATAAAATTCAGCTGTAGCACAACTAACAAAATCAAATTTTCCCTTTTACCTTAACTGCTAAAAGTTGAGAAATATTCAAGAATCTTCAGAAATATTGATTAGGTAACAGAGCAAACTAAGGAAAACAATAAAAAAGCTCACTAGAACACATCAAAACAGCTGACATACGGTTGCAATTCTGTCAGATAAACTAATCAACACTGGATAGGAAAAATATACAAAGAAAAGAATGAAAGTAATACAAAAATGTAGGTTGAAAGCGACAGCTGAAGCTATCTTGTCCACCTTCTACAGAAGCTGGCCCAACTTCAAAGCTAGATAAGGCTGCTCAGGGCTATCTCCAAGCAGATTCTGAAAAGCTACAAAGATGGGGCTTCTAGAGTCTCTGGACAACTTGTCCCAGTGCTCAGTTGCTTGCACTGGAAAGGGCCTTCTCCTTATGCCCCATGGGAGCTTGTTTCAAATGGTGAAAGCTGCCTATTGTCCTTTTACTGTACAATTCTGCAAGGAACATGCCTCCACCTCACCTAGAATTTCCCCTTCTGTGGTACCACTAGGTATCTCTCGTCTTCTTTTCTGCAGGCTGACGAAACCAAGGTCCCTTATCCTCTTTTCAATATCACATGCTCCAGCATATTATACCACCCTAGGGCCCTCTGCCCACCTTTCTTCTAGTTTTTCAAGATTTGTTTTGTACTGAGGAAAAAGCAAAGCTGGACACCATAATCTGAAACAGTATTAAAGAACAGTAATTCTTTTTTTTTAACCTTACCTGTTCCTTTCATCTGCGCATTTCTGGAGCAGACACTGCCATGTCAGTGCAAACCCAAGGTAGTAGCCAATCTGAATGTCAGGAGGGAAAATATACATATGCAGTATAAACAGTGTATACATATATAATATATATAGTCAAACAGAAATAAAGCACTACATTGTATCCCTTTCTTCAGGAAACAAATCACTGGATACACTGGATTCCTGTTTCTATGCTAGGAAGGTCAATAAATTAGGGTGGAATAAATGAAGGCTACTTGTATTACAGACACTGAAAACTTTTTGTAAGGATCTGTTCAGTGACAAAGGATAATAAATTATAAACTTGGTAGTGTTCAATAATCCCTGGCAGTGTTCAGGGCCAGGCTGGATAGGGCTTGGAGCAACCTGGTCTAGTGAAAGGTGCCTCTGCCTATAGCAGGGGGTTGGAACTGGGTGAGCTTGAGGATCCCTTCCAAACCAAACCAGTCTGTGATTCTGTGAAACCTGGACATACAAGACAAGTTAAGGTCGTTCACCAGCACTCTCCAGTCCTTTCATTTCTAGGAAGGCTTACCAATTCAGTGTGTGTGCCAACACACAGGACTAACTCCCATGTTCTAAACAATATCAGTGCCTCAACCAGTCAACTCTCTTACTATTAGAAATAACAAAAAGTGTAACAGAGCCACCAGAACTGTCCCTTGATTGCTCTCCATCCAACATGTCATGTTTTTTCCTAATGCTGAGCCACAGGAGACAGTACAGGAGCACCTGCAGCTATAGTTTTGTGTTACAGAAATAATTGTACAGTCCATCCTAAGTTTCTTCTGAGCAAGCTTGTTTGAATTTGTTTCTTCTTTATCCTCCCTCTCAAAACAAAATATAATAAAAATCCCATCTAGAAAATAAGCTCAAAAAACAAACTCACCTATTTAACTGTTCAGATCAAAACACCACCTTCAGACTAGCTTTATGATGTCTCTTGGACACATACGAAGCATGTGACATAGCAGGTGTCAGGCTACCAAAACATGGCATTTTGTCTAACAGTTTCTGCAGTACAGTAATTTTCTAATGACAAAAACATTGTGATTCTCATTGGAACTCTGAAGTATTTTCCCATTTACCTCAGACCCTATCTTAGCACCATGGAGTGATCCGTATCTCCTTCCCTCAACAACTCCAACGTGACTGCCTTCAGCATACCCCTCCTGATACCCTTCACCATGAAACCTGTGAAGAAAGAAGGACAACTTTTTTATCAGCCACTTTCATATCAAATTCAACCTGCACACAAGCAACTCCCAGGAATAAAACCATGCAAAAAAAAAAAAAAACCTCCAACAAACAAACAAACAAAACCAAAAGAAAAAAAAACAAAACCACCTCCAAAATGCAACTACCCATATTCAGATAGATAGTATTGGTTAAATTAAGATTCAATTACACATTCTGTGGTCTTTCCAAACATGTTTATAACAATTTGCCGAGAACAATTAATTCCACAATGCAGATCAACACTTTCACCAAAATAACACTGCAAACTAAAAGATCTCAACTCTGGTTCAAGTTTCCACATGGTGGAAGAGCCCAGATTCTGCAGGTTGGTCAGTCACCAACAGCAAAGAGGAGAATTTTGGCCTAGGAATGCAGGTAGTGGGGATATGATGGCACTGAAATGCCACACACCTGTGGGGAACTCAGCTTCTACCCCTTGGCACTGAACGGGCTCCACATGCAAATGCAGAACCAGGGGGCTGGTTGGACTTGATGATCATTAAGGTCTTTTCCAACAGTTGATTCTGTGATTTTAATTTCCCCCACTCTTCTCCTTCCTCACCCCCTCCCTGGACTCATTATGAAATCACAGAATCAACCAGGATGGAAGGCAACTTTAAGATCACCAAGTCCAACTGTTCCCCAGCACTGCCAAGAGCACCACTAAACCATGGCACTGATTGCCTCATCTAAACAGTTTGTGAATTGTGGGTTCGTGGGATGGTGACTCCACCATTGCCCTGGCCAGCTTGTTCTAATGCCTTAACACCCTCTCAGGAAAGAAACTGTTCCTAATAGCCAGTCTAAATCTCTCCTAGCACAGATTGAGGCCGTTTCCTCTTGTCTTAACACTTGTTCTTGGGAGATGAGAGCAGCCACGTCCTGGCTCCAGCCTCCTCTCACCTAACTGTAGAGAGCAATAAAGGCTTCCCTAAGCCTTCTCCAGACTAAATCCCCCAGTTCCCTCAGCCGTTCCTCATCACACTTGAAGGGCTCCAGGCCCTTCACCACCTCCGTTGCCCTCCTCTGGGCCCGCTCCAGCACCTCAATGCCTCTCTTGCAGTGAGGAGCCCAGAACCGAACACAGGATTCGAGATGCAGCCTCACCAGTACCGAGCTAAAGCCCTTACCTCAATCCTTTTACTGCCCTGCACCCCTTATTTTTCTTCCCTCAACTCCTGCCGCCGGCTGCAGACGTTCAGGACTAGGCCCAGGCCTAACCTCGGGGGTCTCCTCCCTTCCTCCCGCTCCGCCGACCGTTACCCACAGCAGCTCCGCCAGATCCCCAACGTCCCTAGGCCCCAGCCAGGGCAACCCGACCCACCGCACCTCTCCTCGGCCATCACAATCTCCTCAAACATGTCGTGGCCCACCATCACAGCCGCCATTACACCACCACCCACCGCAGCCTCTGGGCATGCCGGGAAACGACGGCGAGCCGCAAGCGAGACCGCTGCTCCAGTGCGCAGGCGTATGCGCATACCCCCCCTCCCCCCCCCCCTCGGCTCGGTGAAGACAGGGGGCGTGGTCTGAACATGCCCTGACCACGCCTCCTTGAGTCTGGTCCCGCTTCAGTAAACGGCGGCGCGGCAGCAGGGGGCGCCCGAGCGCCACCGCAGAGTCAGGGGCGGGGTGTGGCTGGTACTGGAGGGGTTACGCTTCCATCTACCGCTCCGGCTCCGGCACAAGCCGGTATGGCGTTGCTCTGAGTGGTTCTGAGCTTGAAGTCGTGTATTTTCGATGTATATATCCCAAAATGCATATCTTTTTGATGTAAATACCTAAATCAAGCTTCAGCATGCTTTCCAGATGGCTTTGTTACACGTATTTGGTGTTCTGGATCCACACTGGTAACAGGAAGAGTTCATGCTCATTTAGAAGCATATATTTTCATGTTAACTCACTGTTGTATTGCATCCTTCAGTGAAAATGTGGCTATAGGCACACCGAAGCCAATCTCAGTGAGGGTACAGCAGGTCTGTTACTTTCCAAACCAAGCACAGGAGAGAAGAGGGTTTGAAAACACAACTTTAAAATCCAGAGGAGGGTCTAAAGAGAAAAACTATATTAGAGTGAAAGTAAAGTCGTGCTACTAAAGATTTAGCTAACTAGATACAACAATCACAGAATCCCAGACTGGTTTGGGTTGAAGTTCATCCAGTTCCAACCCGCTTATCAATCCCGGTCCATTAAAAATGCTCCACCACAGCAGGCTGTCCTGATTTATCTTGCGTGACTGTAGTGAGCTGGCCAATGTGTTTTCTGCATAATTTAAAGTGTAGATATCACTATCTCTCACATAAAAACACTGAAAGTTTGTTAGGTGTGAATACCAACCTGCTTTACAACCACACAATCACAAAGATATACTGTTCAATGAGGTCACTGGGAATATCAGGTGTCCCAAAGGTTTCCTCTAAACTAATAGCTACAGCTTAAATTTTCCTTTGGATGTTAATGAAAAAAAAAAGAAAGGAGTTCTTTGATCTCAGTAGACCATGGCATTGATAGAAAATGCTGAAAATATGCCTTATGCTGCCCAAGAGGAAGGTTGGTTTCCATAACAATTTTGAGGAAAGAAAGTATAGATCTTTCATTTCTTGTTCTCTATTCCTATACAAAGTACTCTGCTAGGGTAGAAAGAGTAGTCCTAAATTTTCCACGAACATTGTTTCAGTACTTTGAGCTGAGGTAAAGTTGATATTAGGGCTCTTGAATAAAGGATTTATAGCTTTTTACACTTCTCCAATGTGGAAATGGAGATGCCCAGAATCTACTTTCCTACAGTCTTCCCACTATTCTCACACCTTGTATTTGCACATCATAGCTTCTAACTGAGACTTCACAAGGGGACAGTTGACACCTGACCTTTAAAAACCTTTTAAGGCTGTAAAAATGTACTGTTGCAAATGAAAGCACTGCAATTGTTCTGCTGACTTTGAGAACTGATGATCAGCTGGGAGGTATATGGTGAAAGGTGGAGGTGGTGTTTACATTCCCACAGAACCAAAGGCAGTGGTGTGTCGAGGTTTTGCACACCAAGTTCCTGATCAAGTCAGGTGCCTGAGAGTAGGGAAAGCATTTTCCTGTAATCCTTCCACCTCAAGCTATGACCTTGCTAGATTTTATAAGCAAAGCAGCCAGGTTTGATCAGAACTTGGATGAAAAATCTCCAAGGAAAACTAAAGTGCTCCAGGAAGCAGTGTGGGTAATTTAGCTCCTGGCATCTTCCCTCTGTCTGAATAAATATTGAACCAACCTCTAACTATGCTGTTGCAGTAAGAAATGTGCTTCTGGGAGAAGATGCAAATCCAGAGTTGTCAGCAAACAGAGTCACTGGAGAGCTCAAGATGCTGTTTAGAAATGTAAGGTCACTCATCTTTGTGCTCTTGAGCAATATTCATGAACAACGATGTTACATCTACTGAAAAGGTCTCTCTCTGGTTAAATTAAACAGTTTACCCTCTATTTGCTGTGTTTCCCAACAAAACTGTTTGGTTTCTGTTTAGCAGAAAATTAAAAGTGAATCTTTGTTGACCAGACATTAAAAGTACATCTATATTTTGTTTTCTGATTTTTACTTCTTAAAAAAAAAAAACAACAAAAAAGTCTTGAAAGGTATCTAATATTCAGAGACAATATAGTGTCTGATCAAAACTGGGAATGAAAACCAGAAACTGGTATGTCCCAGGCCTGAAAACTTCCGGAATTAACCAGCTTGCGTGTGGCTGGATGGCTGCATACAAAGAGTTGTGGTCAATGGCTCAGTGTCTGGCTGGAGACCAGTAACGAGTGGTGTCCCTCAGGGATCAGTGTTGGGACCAGTCTGGTTTAACATCTTTGTCACTGACATGGACAGTGGGATTGAGTGTGCCCTCAGCAAGTTTGCCGATGCCACCAAGCTGTGTGGTTCAGTTGATACGCTGGAGGGAAGGAATGCCATCCTGAGGGACCTTGACACACTTGTGAGGTGGGCTGATGCCAACCTCATGAAGTTTAACCATGACAAGTGCAAGGTCCTACACCTGGGTCGGAGCAATCCCAGGCACAGCTACAGGTTGGGCAGAGAAGAGATTCAGAGGAGCCCTGCAGAGAAGGACTTGGGGGTGTTGGTCAATGAGAAAATGAACATGAGCTGGCTGCAGTGTGCACTCACAGCCCAGAAAGCCAACCGTATCCTGGGCTGCATCAAAAGGAGCGTGACCAGCAGGCCGAAGGAGGTGATCCTGCCCCTCTGCTCTGCTCTAATGAGACCTCACTTGGAGTATTGTGTGCAGTTCTGGTGTCCTCAACATAAAAAGGACATGGAACTGTTAGAACAAGTCCAGAGGAGGGCCACGAGGATGATCAGGGGACTGGAGCACCTCCCACATGAAGACAGGCTGAGAAAGTTGGGGCTGTTCAGCCTGGAGAAGAGAAGGCTGCATGGAGACCTCATAGCAGCCTTCCAGTATCTGAAGGGGAACTATAGGGATGGTGGGGAAGGACTCTTCATTAGGGACTGTAGTGGTAGGGCAAGGGGTAACATGTTAAACAGGGAAGTTTAGATTGGATATAAGGAAGTTTTTCCCTGTGAGGGTGGTGAGGCACTGGAATGGGTTGCCCTAGGAAGCTGTAAATGCTCCACCCTTGGTTGTGTTCAGGGCCATGTTGAACAGAGCCTTGGGTGACATGGTTTAGTGTGAGGTGTCCCTTTCCATGGCAGAGGGTTGGAACTTGATGATCCTAAGGTCCTTTCCAACCCCAACTATTATATATGATTCTAACTTGAAAATCAGGACTACCTCTCCCAGTACAAGAGGAGCAGGAACCCTCCAAATGTGTGGCAGTGGCTTAGCTGAAAGGAGATTAGGAAACACCGCAGGAGGTGTTTTCCAGCCAAGTTATCTGCAATTCCTGTGACTCACAGAATTTCCAAACAGAAAGCAACATCTTTTTCGGGCAAAAACCTCATTTTTCTCCCTGGCTGAGTGTGGTTCCCATTTGTAAAAGGAAGCAACCTTCCATGTACAGGATTTTTTGCATTTTGCAGGTGAATTTTGCACAGCTGAAGAGAAATCAGAGAAAATATGCCTGATAGGGAATTTTTCCATCTCCCCAAGGAGTAACCTCCTGTGAGCAGCTGAGTCTCTAGTGCTATTTTCTGTGTCAGGCACCTCGAAGGCTGTGTGAATGGTATGGCAGGGTTTAATGACATAAATGGAATATGAAAGGGATATTTTATAGAATAGATGGAAATCCACAGTTGAGGATGTCTACAGGCAGTGTGCACCTGCCTCAATCTACAACTACCTGAAAGGAGATTGTAGTGAGGTGGGTGTTGGTCTCTTCTCTGAAGTGACAAGTGATAGGATGAGAGGAAACAGCCTCAAGCTGTGCCAGGAGAGGTTTAGACTGGATATTAGGAAAAAAATCCTTCACTAAAAGAGTGGTCAGGCATTGGAACAGGATGCCCAGGGCAGTGGTGGAGTTAGAATCCCAGGAGGTGTTTAAAAGATGTGCAGGGACATGTGTTTTTTTTTTGTCGTGAACTTGCCAGTGTTAGGTTAACAGTTGGACTAATGATCTTAAGGGTCTTTTCCAACCTAAATGATTCGATGGGTCTATGCTATGATTGAATTAGGAAGAATAGAAGGACTGACACACTTAAAGCTGAACTCATTTGTTGTATCAAGAGAATAATAGATTAGAACTAAATGGAGTGACCTTCATATATCTCAAGGTCAAAAATTAACAAGCTGTTTCCAAAAGCCTCCTGTAACAGACCTACTTTTCTTAGACTTGCTGTATCACATGGAGCTCGTAAGTAACTGGCAGCAGGCAGACAGGCTTGAATTCCAGCCTTAGCATTCACTGCCTAACTTTGGGAAAACCCCTTTGTCTCTCCTATTCTTGTCTGTTGTGGCTCAACTATGCCACCTTCACAGGGACTCCTCCTTCACATGGAATGGAGCCAGATGTCACAGTTTCCTAAAGCTTCTTCAAGCCTCTAGACTAAAGGAGTGACAAGAGACTCAACTAGGTTTCTGTGTTAAAGATGATTTTATTGCAAGTGTACACATGACACTACTGATGATGCACAGAAATTTAAAGGGCTATTGTTCGCTAAAATTGCATTACAAAACTCCACAAAATCTGTTACAACTAAAAAACCCACCTTCAGGAGTATATAAATAGAATTTTGAGCATAAATAATAGTAACAAAATAAACAGATGTATGTATTCAATAAATTAATTATAAATATTGCATTGGCAATGAAGTGCTAGGTCAGATGAACACCAGTATTTCCAGTCGAGCTTGGTTTTCTTTTTATAGAAATCTCTATTATAAATGAACCTTTGGAAACAAGTAGAATCCCTGAACCCTTGTTTCACATTGTTTTTTGTTTCTTTTTTTTTTTTTTGTTTGGTTATTCCTTTGTCAAGTCATTTGAACAGAAGAACAGAACTGAAGACATCAGACATCCATGTTAGGTGCTCCTTATTCCTTCTTGCAAGAAGAGCGACCTGGCTGACGCAGTTCTGCGGCATTGAATTCACTTAAACTTGTCTCACCACTCATTCCCAAGGCTGCAGAATCAAGCCTGGAAGGGACTTGAAAGAATTGCTAATGGATAAAGGTTAAACACGAAAACCTATGTTGCAATTGATTTGACCTATACATCATCCATTTTCAGTCTTTCTCTCCATTTGCTAATGACATACATGCTTATATACAACGGGGCCTTAATTAAACATTCTAATTTGAATGGCTCATTCCCTATCTGATGAACATACATGCTAGTTCTGTGCACTATTCCAGACACACAATGAATTCTCACTAATGTTAATGAGAACTCTTTGCTGTATGATGCTGATGCTACAATGAACATAAATTAGCCTATAAAGGAAATCAAAGATCCAGTTTTCCAATGTACCCCTTAGAAATAAGGGAAAGAAGAATCTTTTTCCCTTTCTTCCCTTATTTCCTAAGGGAAGAAAAAGCATAATATACAAGCAAAATCATTTTTTTCAGTGGTATGCTTTCAATAGAAAGTTTTCCCAGCATGTTGTCAGCAGCTTCTCAAGAAACAGCATTAAGTCTAGTTCACGCAACTGCATTTGCTAGGTTTTCTTTAATCCTGTTTTGTTCTATATGTTTGTCTTTAAGGCCTCCAAAGAGGAAAAGATTTTCTCCTATGAGCTATAGAAATATCAGGTGAACATATGTAGTAATGAAGTTGATGTAGAAAAACACTAGCTATTTTGTCATCACCACAGTAATGGAGGGACTTTGACAAAGCTGATGAGCTTTTCTTATTTTATCCTTATTTTCCAGGTAAAACTATGGCTAGGCAATTCTTTAGACTATAGAATAGCCTCTGGCACTCATCTCTTGCAGATACCACACATTGCAAGGAAAAGGCTGTCTCCATACTGAAATATACAAAAAAGTTTGACATATCACTACATAAAAAGCTAAAAACCCAGCAGTATTCTGTGTTATTTCTTTAAAAACACGTGTATGTGTGATCAGAGTCATTTCTGAAAGCTGGGGCTCTTCACTGGTAACAGTTTGGAGGTGATACCAAAGGGGTCCATGCTGTCTGTTTCCAGAGGTGAAGAATACAATTCTGGTTCAAAGGCCTGGCTGTAATCACCATATTCACCAAAGTCTGTTGATTCCACAGGCACAGTGTTGATCATAGGTAAAAAGTGAGACAGTGGAAGGAAATCTTTCCCTTTGAACTGCTGTCTTTGCTTGGCACTACTCAAAGACACTGATATTCCATATTTTTTCGATCTATATATATTGTAGCCATCTGGACGAATCTCCTCTTCAAAGGAACAATCCTCTGTGGAATACCTGAGCTGAACAGCAAGGAGTAATGAGAGTTACAAATGCACCCACCGGACTCATTGCATTCAACCACAACATAAACCTTTGATGCAACCAGCCCTTCTCCCTCTGTTGTCAGTAAGGGTGTCCTTTTGGCCTGTCACGGGTACCCCAGTTTGGGGCACCTTGCAGACCCCACTGCCAGATCCATGCTGGTGAACTCTCCACTGCCTCTCTGCCTGGCTGCTGCAGGGATGCAGGTGGGACCCATTGCGCTGGTGACAGTGATGGGCCACAGCCACCAAGATGAAGTGCCCTGAGATGATCAGGCAGTTGGACTAGACAGTTGTAGGTCCCTTCCAACTGAAATCATTCCACTCTACTCAAGCTCCCTACGTTGCACACAACATGCATTTTGAGTTATGAGGCCATTAAAAGACCTGATCCCACACTCCTGAAGTTAATACATGTCCATCACACTAAATAAGCTTTGAATCCTAGGTGTGGACTTCTTCACAGCTATGACACTTACCCTGCCCTGAGCACAGGGAAAAAGAGTCTCAGATGACAGCACTCATTTAGATAAAGTGTCCTTAGTGGCTGACAGTACTTAACTGCAGTCATGAGACCTAACCCAACAATCCCCAGGTATAAACCTCCAGACTCTGTTAGGGCCTGTGTAAGGGCTGTCAAAGACAGCACCTATACAAACAAACATGTCCAATCAGTACAGATTTGAAGGGTACAATTCAGATTCAGTCTGTGTGTAACTAAAAATGTAATTGCCTTTCTATTCAGCATTTATTGAAATTACAAAAGACCAGTTAATGCAGTATTATATTCTCATTACACCTTAGAACTATCAAATAAATCCAAGAAGTTGTTAAGATTTTGTATAGAAAAAGACATTTTCTTAGGTATGAATTTGTAGAGAATTACACTTGTGACGTTCTGTATAGATAGTACCTTAGGAATTTGTGTCAGACCTTTCCAGGTCCTTACACAAGCATTGTGTTCCTTACAACTCTGGTACTATTCCAGGCTCAGCCACCACAGGTGGTTGAACTTGTGGTCAGTCAATAAAAGTCAATTGCTGATTGTGTCTCAGTCTGCAGTGATAAAAGTGTCCTTACATGAATGCTCTGCGTGTCTGCATAGAGAACATACTTGTTGCTCTTCAGCCCTTGTCAAACACCCTCAGTAACATGTAGTGCAATTAAGTGCATGCATTTGGTTATTTTTTAAAAATAGTTTTCAAATGCATCAAGTAATTCTAAGAAGGCATTTTCTTGAAATAAAATTACGAATATTTATCCTTCTACACACACTGTATCTCAGAAAAACATGTGCATATGATACAAATCTATGAATTGTTGAACAATTAGCTGTCTTTATGAGAGCTCAGTCTCCCTAATGAGGATGATGAAATAAAGAAGCTTCTTGAGCAAGTGCACTTTTCAAATAGCAGTTATTGATTGTGCTCCCCATGCCTCAACTGTATCATTCACTTTTCATATCACTGGAATCGACTCTAGCATTATTTTTTAAATGCAACTACCAAATGCACTTTAACTATTTCCACATTATGTTTTTTTTCTTTTCTTTTTTTTTTTTCCACAGGAGGAGTTTACAGCATGTCAGTATCTTCAGATTTCCCTCAAAACTACTAGCTGCAGCACATTGCACATTGAAAAACAACTCTAGTAATCACTTTTCAAGTGTTATAAAAGGAGCATGTTGCAGGAGTGAAAAAGGCTGCTCATTTTGATCCCCAGACACCGTATTTACCTTAGTAGCAGCGAGGTGACAGCATGTGTCCACAACATATAAATGTGATGGCATGGTTACATGCCATTGCATTTTGAGGAAAAAAAAAACCAAACCAAAACCCCTGCGATTAATACTCTACACCACCAAACACAGTCTCAGTCAAGACATACTTCAAAACAGTGTTAGACAAAAGCTGGTTTTAATTCTGGGACTCCTGAAGTCCAGCTGGCAGCTCCCATGGGAGCAGATTCCAGGCTCTGCTTTGTTTTCATTGATCATTTTGCTTTGGATATACATTAAAACATTAAGCTAATAATTGACCTGCCATATCATCTGAACCTCTGCACCTTATCACTGTATTGATTGATCCTAGCCCAGAAAAGCAAGAAAATTCAGGAAGAAAGGCTTAGTTCTATGTTATATATGCATTCAAAACCATCACTATACCAGTACCACTTATTAAAGATGCTGGGGGTTTTGAGAATGTGCCAGAGAACTCAAAGCAGAATCAAACTGTATCTTTACTATGGCACAGTATGAAGCCATTGCTCTGTGAAAATCAGGCTTCCATAGAGCATTTAAATACAGACTGAATGTGAATCTTAGCCTTCAAATCCTAGAGCTGGCAACTTCTCCTTGTGGCTTAAAAACCAGAAAACAAAAAAGTTTGTATCGCTGATGAGGACTAGCTAATGCGTTGACATACTCAGGCGAAAAGAGTGATCTAACATCAGCAGATCCCTCAGCTCTTCAATCTCTCGGAGTCTCTCAGGTGTGCTGTTAATCACAGCAAAGGAGAGTCCTTTCACTCGAAATCCCGCCTCCACTTGGTATTACCTAAGAGATGGCAACTACATCTGGGATGTGTGAGCCTGCAGCCAGCTGGCTGCATCTCATTTCCACATGAGTAATCTTGGGATTTTGCTTTTGGTTTTCGTTTTGCAGAATGACTGACCTGAACTATGAGAAGTTGTTCAGATTCTATGGTGTGACTTAGTCTACTGCAAGAGGAACGCAGCCACTTTTTGGAATTTAAACACAGTTTTGTCCTGATCTCTATTTCCAGTCTATTTTGGCAGGAGGCATGCAGTACAGACTTTGTTTTCTAACTGGTATTTTCTTGCTGCCTTCTAACAATCCTCACGGCGCTATCAGTGACAAGAACCACGGGTCCTATAGAAAAAAGGGAAGCGGGGGGGACGACCTGTAAGTTTTGTTAACCCGTTTTACTAACCGCACAATAAGAAAAACACGTCAGCCCTTTGGTCTCGATTGCCGTTTCAAGCGCGGCGACAGAGATAGAAATCTCCCTCGAGGAAGGCGAACCCCGGACAGAGCCGCCGGGAACCGGGGATTGGGTCCGGGGTGGGAATCGCAAGCTCACCTGCCCGTGCAGCCGCCCCGCCTCGTCCATGCAGAGGTAACGGGAGCTTCGCACGCCCTTGATGGCCACGGTACGCACGGCCACTGCACGGATCTCCAGCAGACCTGCGGGGCAGAGGGAAGAGCGGCGTCAGCTGCGCGGCCCCGTCCCGTCCCGCTCCGGTGACACCGCTACCGGTACTCACTCTGCGGGCTCTGGCTACCGGCGGCATCTACCCGGCCATCGCCTCCGATCCGCAGGAAGCAGCTGAAGAGCCCGTGCTTGCTGGCGGTGTAAAGGTGCCGCAGCCGGATCGGTTCCCCCCAGCCGTAGTTAACATGCGGGCCGGCGTCGGGCAGCGGCAGCGGCACCGCGGCGACAGCAGCGGCGAGACCCAGCAGCGCGAGGGCGGCGGGGCGCGGCCCCATGCCGCGGCCGGGGAGCGCGAAAAAGCGCGATGCTGCGCGGAGCGGCAAGGGGCGGCGCGGCTGGAAGCGTCGCTACCTTGCACTGCCTGCGCCTCGGGGATGAAGCGTGGGTGAAGCCAGCCCCCCGGCCTTTTATAGCTCTCCGTTATCAGCCCGATCGATTCGGCTGCATCCAGCTCCGATACAGAACCCATTTCACAGAGGGAATTGGTCGGATAGGTCACTCCCCCCGAAAACATTGATCGGATGACATCATTTCGCAGAGGACACCCTAAAGTCGCTCCTTCCTCATCCGTACCTCCAAGATTTCCACCCACTTCGAGCCTCCAGCAGCGCCTCTCTCTGCCTTGAGGGGACGGGATGGGACAGGACGGGACCTGATGGAACGGGGCGGAGGACACTGTCGGTCCCGCTGGGAAGCAGACCGGGGATGTGCGTGTGTAAATCCAGACCCATGTGCATATCCGACCCGGGGAGCAGGGGAGGCTGCTCTCGCCCTTCTCCCCTTAGTTCCTTGCCCTCGTTTATTTCCCTTTTTAGAAATTCGCCTTCAGGAAATGCTTTTTAAACCTCGGGTCACCTCCCAGGGCAGGGACTGTGGATGCGCGGCACCACCGGTCCTCGTTACGCGCAGACGGTGGAGCATCCGGTACGGCCTGGTGTGGCACAGCGCCTCTGAGCGGGCCGCCACTGCTTCCCGGGCTTTATTGACGCCCGGTCATCCCCGGCTGTGTCACTAGATGGAGCCTGATACCTAGGTTGCGGGCATGGCCTGGACCCCGAGGAGCTGCTGCCCGGGGGCTCTACACCTCCTCTCCGAAAGGGCTGCTCAGATCAGGGGTGGAGTCATCGCCCCTCGAAGTGTTCACAAACCATGTAGACGAGGCCCTTAGTACCATGGGTTAGTGGTGGCCTTGGCAGTGCTGGGGAATGACTGGACTCTGTGGGCTTAAAGGTCTTTTCCAACCTGGTTGATTCTGTGATTCCATGATTCTATGTTTCCTGCTCCTGTACATTAAGGTTAGGGAGGAGGGAAGTGTGTAGGAAAGCTGCATTGCTGGCAGGCAGCATCAATTGATCTATCCGATGTTTTTTACTGGTCTGTGAGCAGACTTTTTCCATACAGGTTCCCCTCCAGGATGTCGCTCAGCAATGGAAAAAATCAGATACGCACATTTTGGCTTGCTCCATGCTTTTTGCGTCTCAGTGGGATTGCTTCTGACTTTTCTGCTGCCATCCAAACTGAGCATTAAAGAGATTTTCTCAGATCTCAATAAATAATAATTCATAAAGAAAAATCCCTCCTCCATAGTACATATTAAATACCCCATTGACCCCAGCAACATTTCTGAATCAGCAGTTTCAGTCAGTTTCCACAGACTGTTCTTATATTTTGCTACCTTTTACTTCCATCTTTTTGTGGGTACACACACATCTCCTTCCTGTAAACACTCACAGAAATAATTTTTCTTTCTGAGCGATCTTAGCTCAGTGAGGCTGTGACAAGGTCACCCCAAAATAAAGAGTCCTGGAGGCTGATGGTCTTCACTTGTATAAATGCTTACACTTACCATGTGGAGCTTATGGTGGTGAAGTTAATGATATCAATCAACCAGAGCTTGAATTATCAGGGTCTTGCACCACAAGATGCATCCTGGAGCGAGGCATTGTATGTCACCAACCATTTCAAAAGCAAATACTGATTTTTATTTCCTTTCTGGGGTTTTTTTGGTCAGCTTGGGACACCGAAAAAGGAGCCTTCTCTGCATGGTTGTAATTAATAAAGATCAGGAGCACTTCACTTTTGGGTGTCTCATGCTGCGTCCTCCAACTCTGGCCCTTCAAACATTGCAGAAGCTCACAATATTATAAATGCAGTAAATAATATGAAGGCATCCAAGACCCTTTTTTTTTTCTCCTGTGCAGAATTCTGAAGTCTTATTACATGGCTGCTACAAAGGCAGTTCACTGCCCTGCAACCCTGGGCCCCACAGCAGTTGTGCATGTAACTTATCCTGGCTACATATGCATTCTTCAAGATTTTGAGCACCCACCACCCACAGAGGTTATGCTCTGAAATGAATCTGAAAGGTCTTTTTAGCTCATTTTGTGGTGTATCTCAGTGAATATATGCTATTTTATGATTGATCTTTCTGCTATACTATACTGTGACTAATATTCACCATCATACATATTAATTTTTTCTATGATTGTATAATTTTCTTCCACAAGAAGACAAATATCTTTCTACCAGTAAGGAATTGATGCTTGCAACTTGTTTATTCATTTGGGCAGCATTATTACTCCTTTGTGAAGGTCAAAAATAGAGTCAGAAAAGGCAAACCATTTGCACAAAGTGATAGTTAAAATCAATGAAAAAGCTGGCTATATGTGAGAATTTCCTGACAATTGATGGAGAGATACTGGAAGTTGCATTCATTGTTGCTGTTGCTGATATTATGTGGGCTGATGTTTAAAGGTTCATATCAAATCAAACCAAAATGAAAATTTGAATGACCTCTCTTGTTATAGGAAGCTTTCAACCTAAATCACTTGTCCAATTTCCTTTGCAGTTAGTGACAGAGGTAAGTGCCTCCAAGTACCTATCTGGACTGGATAGTACCAATCCTATCTCAAAAGAGCTGTTTAAGAGATATGGGTTAAATAATCTCTGGAGGTATGTATTTCTTTAGCTGGCTCTGGGAAAAAAGCCTAGATTATTAACTCAGATTAAGTACCTTTTCCTTATCTAGGATAACTGAGCTAACGAATCTCACTGTTTTCAAGATACAAGAGTTGCGACATATGATTTTCATTTTAGTTCCTTTCTGTGTCAGTGAACTTTCTCAGGTTTTTTAATCTTTTTATCAAAGTTTGATAGAAAGACGCATGTCTTGGCATGTTCCTACAAATGTATTTGCAGAACAAAAGTATATAGGGTAAATCACACCATCATTTCCAGAGCTGGACCTCTTCCCTCTATAAACAGAGCCTGCAACAAGGAAACCTGGTAATGTAGGACTTCTTGCTTTTGTGAAGATGGGAAGAAGGGAGAAGGTTTATAGAACAAAAATACCTCCTGACTAAACAGTACACAACTGCAAAAGCATTTTCACCTGTTGTAATGAATCATTTATTTTCACTGCATTTTTCAATGTCCCAGCATAATTTCTGCAGAACAGGAACATCAACTTTCTGTTACACTGAACTGGATGTGTTTTGGATAAACATAAGTACCTATATTTAAAAGTCAAAGATCCAGAGACCTTGGAACATGCCAAGAAGATAACAGAGGGCTTGTGCCTCACTGAGCAATAACATCCCAGGAACTAGCAGAAACGAAACTAAGGAAGTTGCCACAAAAAGAATCAGAAATAAGGCATAAAGCCACCCATGAGAAGAAGATGGTCATATGTTACCTTGTGGTGGAGATCAAAGACAAAATTACATGGGTAAGTCACTCAAGGCTGAATGAGGGTCAAAATGTGATGAACTGGATGTGCTCAGGATGAAGCAACATCTGCTCAATAGTAGAATAACTTCAGAATATCATGGTGAAAACTTTCTACTATATAAGTCACTGCAGTAAGAGGAAAATAGTACAGAAACTTTAAAGGTATTCTGCATCTTTGGGGTGTCCTGCAGATTTAGGAGTATGTATAACATGAATGTGATCCAATAGTGATTTTGAGGAGAGGTTTGTGTTTCCTCCTCTTCTCTGAAGTCAGAAGTGGCAGAATTACAGATGCTGTAAATACCCTGAGGGAAGCAAGGTCCCAAGCAGAGATGGAGATGGAGTCCTTTAGTTTCTGATTTCTGCTGTAGTTCCTGCATGTAATACCAGAAGTGACGGCAAAAAGAAAGCCTTTCTTTTTCCTGTGGCAGAGGGCCAGCAGAACTGTCCAATCCTTTCTTTTGCTTTTGGTAAGGAAGAGTATGTCAGGCAAATGAGGGAAGGCAGAAGTGAAGACACAGTACACTGTGATATGCAGTTATTTGAGCACAAGGTTGTTCTATAAAGAGCCTTATCAGCACAGCACTAGTTAAAAATCCTGCCTAAGAAGGAGAGGTTACTCCACCATATGTCAAGGACTGCTCTGTTTCCCAGCTGCTTCTGCAATCCAAGAGGCATAAAGGTGACAATATTTCTCCCTGGGCTGTGAATGAGTGCAGAATTGAGATTCCACAGCTCCCGCTGCGTGCACCCACTGACAGGATGTCATACAACAGGACAAACATTCACAGAGGCTTTCCACAGCTATCACAAGTGTAATAGTCCTCAGTGAATTTGTAGGATCCAAATACATTGGATACTTGAAGATTTTTCAAATGATCAGCTTCCGGATAGGTTGATCCTCTTCTCAAACTGCTCTGCTAAAGAAGATCAATGCACTGGTGAGATCATTGCTACTGTAATTTGTAGTTGCATGTGTAATTACTGGTTCTTTCTAATGAACACAGCCAGCCAACTAATTTCAAATATCTCTCACCATCCTGTTGTCTAATGCTTTCTTAACTATAGCTATCAGTTAATGCATTCCCAAGAGCAATACTTAGCCTGGAATTGACTTGCAGCTTTCATGGTCAAATGATACCTTCTGATTAAGTCTACTTTAAAGCTCACAAGAGTCCTGTCAGTTTCAAAAGGCCTAAATGCATTTTTTTCCTCACTGGAAGTTATTTCATTCTTCGGACATACTTGATCAACACCATCTTTTCTGTGTGCTAGAAAATACTTTGTCATCCTGGTATAGAAGAAGCTTATTGGTTTTCTGGGAAGGTATTTGGTACAATAGCTCTGCAGCACCTTGTTTATACTAAACCAACAGAAGCTGGGGTTTTTTTCCCATTACTTTCTGAGCAAAACTGCATCCTGCAGCAGAAATTAATAATTGCAAGTTTCTTTGCCAGTAGCTTTCATTTTCGAGTTTGACATAGGGAGTAATGCCCCTGGACTTTGTTTCTGCAATGTGCTCGTGAAAACCATGAGGAAAGCTTCTTCAGGCAGGAGTCATTCTAGATCACCAGCATCTGAGTCAAAAGTGATATCCGTGGAGCATTTACCACTACTCTTTTCTTGTCAGTCATTAAATAATCTCGCCTTTATGACAAGTTCCAACTCCGCTAGAAATATTTAGCCTTTAATAGACAAGAGAATGGGCCAATAGAAGAAGATGATATACCACAAGAAGAAGGAAATAGACATGCTATCAGAGTTCTGCTTCAGATGCACAAGAGCGATTACTCAGAGCTGTGGTCCTGTTCAAATACATCCAAAGCACTGGAAAGCCAGAATTAATCAGGTGATTCAGTCTGATATAGCGACAGTTCCCAAAAATCAGTCCTAAAGGTCACAGTAGGAAGCTGAGATGCACAAGAACTTCAGCAATGAGACCAATACAAGCACATTAAACCAAACCTGACCCTGGAGCAATTTAGCTGAGTTATATCTGGGATTATTTTTTTCCATAAAGGTCTAACTTCATGTCATTGGAGGTGTAAAGCTGTTTCCTTGGTTAGCAAGAACACTGAGTGCTCACAAGTGGTGATTTTTTTGGAAGTCAGAAGGAGGGGAATGAAAGGGGTTTAGCTATGCCTGTCTGTTTGGTGGTGCACTGAATTACCCATTCTCTTGAAGTCAGGCTTCCTATGTATCTGGGGACATGATTATAACTCTGCTTAAATGCAAATGTTTTCTCAAAAGCACCTATGATAATAAACCTCTTTTGTTTTATAATCTTTACCACAGAGTCTTTTAGTCATAAAGATATTAATAAATTATATCACTCATAGTATTTGGTAGGCTTATGGACATCTAAAAGGTATTTTAACTAGAATCAGTCAGGCTTGGCTAAGAACTTATGGGAGAACTGCTGCAGCTTA
Organism: Melopsittacus undulatus; assembly: GCF_012275295.1. Lineage (NCBI taxonomy): Eukaryota > Metazoa > Chordata > Aves > Psittaciformes > Psittaculidae > Melopsittacus > Melopsittacus undulatus. Next base: position 27,291,221 of record NC_047534.1, read on the forward strand.
CATGATGTTAAGGATCAGACTACCCTATAGTTGTCCCTAATGTCCCATAAAGGTAAGATGCCTTTGGGATGTTCATCTGAGGCTTTACAATACATAGAATTTACACACTGCATCTCTGTCAGGAGGGTGATCCCATACAACTGAGTGATAGTGGAGAAAACATATATATACACGTATAAGCAGTTGTATTAACAAAGAACTTGATTTTTTCATAGCTGCTGTCAGCTCGAACTGCTTATTGTGCTTGCCTTTGTGCTTTCTTGAGGAAGGTCTGAACTGCCTCAGAGTGAGAGACCTCCATTCTTTGTTTGCTGTTAAATAAAGTGTACTAAAAGGTGTGGGAGGTTTCTAGTCCAGATATGGTTTGATGAAGCTGGCACTGCTTTTTATCTATGAGAATCCTATGTTTGCCAATATATATGTAAGATCTGCAGATACTTGGCACAGCAAGTCCCTTGGAGGACAGAGGTGGAGAAGTGCCTGGCTTCAAATTGTCCCTATATGGGTTAGCTCCAGAGTACTCAGTCCTGCTAAGACCGTAGGATGTGAAAGGTAAGAATTATACCTGTCTAGGGAACTTCTACTTATATTCCACTGTAGTTGTGCTGTCTGGTTTTAGTGTTTCTTTTGGTTTTTGGCTCTTTTTTGTGGGTTTTTTTTTTTGTTTGTTTCTTAATCTGTTCTTCAAACACTTGACCAAGTTCAGAAAAAAGGAGTCCGAGGTATATGCTGAGCAACTACAATTTGCTGTGTTGTGGAGCAAAAGGGGGAGAAAGGGAGTTGAGGAAGCCAGTTAAGACTCACAGTTTTCTTTCTCCCTATTATTTCATACTACACTCTGCTGCTTATCATTACTAGGAACTGCAAGTCACCAGCAGAGCTGTATAAACTGTTAGAGAGAGGTAAATGGCTAGTAAATGCAGGTGAACACTGTGTCAAAGTGTCAGTTCAGTCCACAAGCACTTACTGTCATCACTTTTGATTATTACGATATTGCAGGAAGGACTCTTACTGAAATGATTAAGCCCTTTATGAAACATTCAGAACAAATGTTAACTTGAAAAAGTACAAAGGTTTGTCATGGTATCATTTAAGGCTGTTAAGAATATTTTGGTGACAGCCTCACATATGCTCACCTTCTGGAAGGCAAAATGATTCTGCTACATTAGCAAAAGTCTGCCTTCCACTCCAGCCCATATTCAGGGTCTAAAACCATTGGTAAATATCATAGAAGAAATGAAATTATAGTGCAACAATTCCAAAATCTGTTTAGTAGATGGAGTTACTTCACCTGGATTTTGGAAAGTGTGATAGTATCTTGCCTCTATCTTCAAGACACCCAAACTCAATGCTTAATATAGGTGACAGTCATGTAGAAAGGTTTCACAGTGGCTTTGCTCAAGAGGCAAGAAATTAAGGTTATTAATAATTGTTATTCCTCTTGGAGGTCATAGGAAATAATTTTCTGCTGAAAGAAGCCTATACCACAGCAGTGGAGTAGCTGCAGTTGGGAAACTCAGTAACTTACTTTGATGGTCCATACTGAAGCTTCTTAACTAGTCACATCTGCTACCATGAAACATGGCTGTGAGACATTTGGGGTCAAGAATTGAAGAGCAAAAGTTACTGAAGCATCCTGCCACTGCAGCTCAAAATGATCTTTACTTGACAAAGCAGAAGTAACATGGGATCTAAAAGAATGGTATTCAGATAGCTAGTCCATCCAAAACATTTCATTTTGATTGATGCTAATCAGCCATAATTTCCTAGTTTAATGGCCAATTAAAAGGCCATTTGAAAGTAAGAGAAGCCGAACAAATCAGCCTGGAAAGAGCCTGGATGGTCTTTAGAACATAATTCTAGTTTACTTAGGTTTTGCACATCTGACTAGTGAGAAAATGAGTGGGTAATGGATGTCTTACTCCAAAACTAATTCAGATTCATTAAATAACTGGTTTCAGCATAAGATAAAATATGAGGAATCACTGAAAAGTGAAATGAAACACCTGCAATTAAAACAAGAGATTTATCTATGTAAAGATGACAGCAAATATGAAATGGAATGTAAAATCCCCCACTATCTGGCTACTGACTATGTACATAGCTTGATGTAAGAAGCAGAATAAAACTCAGTATTTCCTTTATGTGTATTTACAACTGTAACTGGACATATAACTGTCAGAATTATTCTGATTTACCATCTTTAAACCACAAATTTTATTATGTTAAATGCTTTTATGATTCTATGCTAACTGAAGATTTTATGTTAAATCTTCAAATTCTTTGATTTTCCTAACATGAAATATTACAGGCCAGAAATGAGAGCCTCATTCCCATCTCTCTTGCTGTAGCCTCACTCTGCAGAAGAGCTGCCATTGCTGGGCAACAGACACCCATTTTTCTTTCTCTTAACTAAGAGGTCACATATTGCCATCAGTATGATTTGGATTCAGTTAGGGAGATGTGTCTCTGTGTAACATTGTAGAAGGAACTAGCCAATATAAATGAAATAAAAAGCTACAGAACTGTAAATGGACCCTATAAAAATCCTTCTCATTTATTGCTCCAGAGGCAACAGCAATCATCTCATTCTCAAGAGACAGTAGTCCCCAGATTTACTTTATCCTCAAACACACATATAGACAGCAATGGCAACATTTGCACCATCATCACTGGCAAAGAGCAGTGATACAAAACCCCTCACACTAACTGCCTGACTTACATTTTCCTTTAGTTATGATGCCTAGTCACGACTGTGCACTGAAACAGATCTTATTATTTGGTTGGTGTGGTGGTTCACTGTGAATGGTTTGTATTTCAGGCTGACCATGCAGTACTGATTATTAATAAGAAGTTATTGTTCAGAAAAATATTTTTAATAATTGGTTAAGGAAAGGAACTAGGGCCCAATTCTGCCTTCCATAGCAAAATTCATTTACTTCAGTGGCAACAGTCAGGCATTTGGCAACAATTCTTGGTAGTAAATAATTAGAGTATCAATCAATATTTATCATTTAGGCCTGTTAAGTCCTCATGAGAATGAAGGCTCTGTTTTGCCTCATATTATAGGTGTGTGCACAAATAAGCAACAATGACACATTCTCCCTAGCGTAATGCTGCAGGATGGGTGGATTTTGTAGTTTCCCATCCTGTATATTTATTCCTTGAGAGTTTAGCTCATGTTACAGATGGGAACATGCATGGTTACATTTTCTCCAATTTTAGATCAATGAGCCACACAGCAAAGAGCACTGAGTTGGCAGGTCCCCCGCATTCATGTGAATTAAATGAAAGGAAGCTCAGTTCTTGGCTCCAGTTTTCTGTCACTCCATTGTCATTCAACAAAACGGACCAAAGAGAAAAGCAATCAATCCAACTCCCAAAGCCTCAGTCTCCAGCTGCCATCAGCTCTGAGCTCCCTCCACTGATCTTATCTGCTACAGAGTGATTGAAAGTAATTTGTTTTGGTTGAAAGTAATTTGTTTTGGAGAGTAATTAGATTATCTCTTGGGGGGCTTCCTACCTGGTGACCCAGTGTTTCTCCTTGCCTTGCTGCTCATTAACATCAATTACTATAGAAACACTCTTCAAAGGCAGGCTTGCACTGCTTTTTTTTTTCTTAACTATTAAGAAATATGCTTCTCATCCCTACTAGGAGGTTATAAACCTTCTAATATCAAACAATTATTTGCGGGTCAGACACATATGATCCTCGTGGGCCTTAAGCCTTCCAGTTGCCATCCAGTGTGAAATGGTTAGTAATTGTGAAATGAGCTAGATCTTTCTATAACAGTGTATATTGATGTGGATCTAACAGTCTCAAGCAAACAGCTACATAATATTTGCGAGCAGCTGTCAACACTGGACACATATTCCACACTTGCAGAGGTACTGTGACAGCAAACAAAATACATCTCTGCCAGGGGAAAGTACAGAGAGGTTCAGAAGTTCATGCTTTGACTCTTGTACCCAGAATCAACTCTTTTTAACTGAGACAATGAATATGGTTATGTATATGACCCAGCACTGATAGGCATCATGATAACACCAGTATCTATTTTTTTTTTGTAATCATGTGAGCTCTAAATGAGTCACTACCAGACTGTGATATTTAGTGTTGGTGATTGCATCATTACTACTATGCCGTCCTACAGAATATCATGGAATAAACAAGAGCCACAATGATCCATCTTTAGAACCACATTTCTTTTTTTCAGACATACCAAATCTGAACAATAAATTTCCCCTGTTATCCATTAATTTTCCCTTGTTACATCTCTTTGTGCTGCTCAGGCAGTAGAAAGGGGTTATAGAGGGAGCAGAAATTACCTGTAAAAGTAAGGTTCAGCTGGTGGGCCTTTCCTGGTTGTGTAGAGGTGGCAGTGTCATTGAAAGTTGCAGGCTGGCCCTGAGGATGCAGGATGAGTTGGGATTGACTACGGGAAATCTGTGGGAGAAATATAGAATAATAGAATAAGTTGGATTGGAAAGAACCTTATGATCATCAAGTTCCAGTCCTCTGCCACAGGCAGGGACACCTCACACTAGACCAAGTCACCCAAAGCTCTCTCCAGCCTGCCCTTGAACACTGCCAGGGATGGAGCATTCACCACTTCTGTGGGCCACCTGTTCCAGTGCCTCACTGCCTTCACAAGTAGAACTTCTTCCTTATATCTCACCTGAACTTCCTCTAAACTTTAACCCATTACCCCTTGTCCTATCACTACAGTCTCTAATGAAGAGTCCCTCTCCAGCATTCTTTTAGGTCCCCTTCAGATACTGGAGCATGGTAAAAATGTTTTTGTTCTACAGCTGTTCATGGCTATCTGATCCATAAGGAGAGGAATACAAGTCAACACAGCCCAAGGAAGTCCGATGGAAGGGAATCATCAACAATGTCTGCAGTCATCAGACCCCAACCTAGTAGGTGATACTGGCTCTCAGGATTTGAACATGTTCTACAAGTCCTTTAAACTTCTGTCCTGAAGAGTTGTTAAATGCTAACATCTGAAGTAAATAACCACCTTTTTCTTTTTTTGTTTGTTTCATTTGTCTTGTGTGAGTAATTAGGTCATTACATCTGAAAGTGATTGTTTTATGCATGCCAAGAGCGAATAATGAAGACCTTTGATGAATCCAGCAACCAGCATGTAAATGTGGGGAAGGAATGCAGAGGCAAATGAATGACCTTTCTGAAATGGAATTTCTCCCTGTGCCACCATTTTTATCCACATTAAAGTCAGTTAAGGTGTTTATTTTTTCCTGTTGTGTATTTTATAGTTGATTCTTCAATGCTTCCTTTTCCTAATAAGATCCACGTTGTCTGAAGTGTTTGCAACATTCTTCAAATATGCTACTGTGGGCCTGTTTATGAGCCAGCCAGCTGCTGCTTTTATGGAGCTAAACATTTCTTCACATAGTTTTCAAGGAGTGCTTTGAATATAAATATTTTACCAGTTTGTGTTTATATAATTTTGATATTAATTCACAGTTATGGATGGTCTTTAGCCACCTCCCCAGCCTCTAAAACTGAAGTTAAATGAAAGTGAAAAAATAAAGTATATCAGTCATGATGGTGTTAGTTAAAAAAATAAGACAAGAGCCTGCAGGGACAGGACAAGGGGGAATGGCTTTAACCTGACAGAAGGGAGATTGAGATGAGATTTTGGGAAGAAGTACTTCCCTGTGAGGGTGGTGAGGTGCTGGCAGAGGTTGCCCAGAGAAGCTGTGGCTGCCCCATCCCTGGCAGTGTTCAAGGCCAAGTTGGATAGGGCTTGGAGCAACCTGGTCTAGTGGAAGGGGTCCCTGACTGTGGCAGGAGAATGGAACTAGATGAGCTTTGTGGTCCCTTCCAACCCAAACCTGTCTGGGATTCTATGACTGAGCAAGCAATGGAAGATAAATAACCTTTTATTTCTCAGGACTGATTCTCACAGGAAAGGGTGAATCAACTACTTCCACTTAGCTGGTCGTGTGAGTGAGTATGAAATGTTACTCCACAGCCTGATAAGAGCAGATAGACTGTGTCACTCACATTATAAATCAAACTGAGTAAAGCAAAGAAAGTGGAAATATCATAAAGAGGCTGGCAATGATTTTGCTTTGCAGGTCTTTGAGCCCAGGGTGGGAGGAGAGGTGTTTATGCCTATCAGCATCTTTGCCACCATGCTCTGATGCCATTGCAAGGCTACTTTGCAGAGGGAAGGTGACCTGACCCTTGCATTGTAGCCAGGGACGCTGTAATCCTGTCTCAGGTCTGCTGGCTTCTAGTAGGAAATAAAATTCAGTCCTTCAGCAGTACAGCTGCCTTCGTGGTAAGGGAGAGGAGAATTCTTATCTGACCTGTGTACTGCAGGTGTACTGCTAGTATCTGTGTACACTACCTTCTGTTAACTGGCTATGGTGATTTAAGAAAATGGGTTCAAACCACTGATTTACTTGTTGTTTTCGTGTGCAGCATGTCAGTGAAAAAGGGGTTTGTTAATGGCAGTGTTTTAGCAAAGTCAGAATCAATATTTTTAAGGAAAACTGATTTACCTCCTTGCTGAGCTTCAGTTTGCTTTTGGAGAAAGTTGTATCAGAGCATGTGAGCTGAATTCTCTCTTGATATAACTAAATCTCTATATGTGCTCCAGGAAGCCTCCTGACATGCTGTTAACTGCTAACGGCTGCTCAGTCTGTGGGACCAGATTAGATCTTGCCTGGAAATACCCTCTTGAACTGTGCCCAGTGTTCATGCTGGGTCCACAGCACCTAGGGATAATTATGGGACAATTTATGGTGCTCATACTATCTTTTGTTTTCTTGAATAAACACTTGTTTCTTTATTTTTCCCTGTTCATGACAGACAACAGGTCCAGCAATTCCAAATCTTAACATCTTATAATCTCTACTGTCACAGAATCATAGAATGATTTGAGTTGGAAGGGACCTTAAAGATCATCTGGTCCCAAGTCACTACCACATAATTCCAAATCTTGACATGACATATGACAAACTCTATTACTGATTTCAATGTTTTATTTTACATTTAAATACTTTGACTTTTATATCCCAACTCAGTGCTCTGTCAGTTTAGGCTAATGAGGTTATAAGTGTGAACCAAACTGTGGTGAATTCTTACAGCTGAGCTTTTGTATCAGTCAGTTGGCCTTCTATTGGTGTGGACTCATCTCTGTTTACAGGGTGATTTCTAGCTCTTTGTTCTGAGGTTTCTGAAGTGTAGGTCTAAGAAAATATGGAGATTATTATCATCAACTTCTTATTTACTTGTGGGAAAGCTACCAAGGTAGCTATGCAAAGCAGGCTTTTAGATTAAAAACAAAAAACAACAAACAACCCAAACCCCAAACAAACCATCAAAATGTGTTGGATCCAAAGGGATGAAATCTGTGGTAATATACTCTTGGGAAAATTGCAGTTTTCCCAGCCAGCAAACTGAAAATTGCAGTCATAATTGGGAAATGAAGCAGGTCACATATCTCAGGAATATTGTGGGCAGATGCTCCTGTTTGAACTGGCTTACAGTTTTGAGATTTCCTCTGGGACTATAGGAGAGAGAATCAGAGTTTAAAGAATGAACCTTTCATCTGAAATGCAATACAGCTAATTCCGAGCTTCATTTCTCATCCCTGGGATCATAGGACAAGATACTTCCTTAATGGTTTTGTGAAACCTCATGCGGGTTTTGCTAAGACTCATGTGGGTCTTAAATCTCCTGTCTACAGAAAATGTCTGCCTCTTCTTGATTCTCTGCTACAGTAATGTAAGAAAGGAAAAAATGGATAAAGTGGCAAAGAAGTAGCCATTCATATGATTTTATCCATGGAATCATAAACCGTTACAAACGTAATTGTCAAATAATTTTCTGTAAACACAATGGAGAAAAATTGTTCATTTGGATGGTTGATGAGGAATGCTTTAGAAACAGAACTCTGAGTCTTTTTTAAATGCACAGGTTACTCACCCAAGGCACAGAAATGCCAGGGTATGAAGTAGGGAGCCACTTGACCAGAAGCATAGGAAATACCATGCATGTGCACACCCTCATTGCAGAAAGCTCAACAATTTTTCTCTTTGAAGCAGGTACCAGCCACAATCCTAGACTCATAGAATCATAGAATAGTTTGGGTTAGAAGGGACCTTAAAGACCATGTAGTTCAACCCTCCTGCAATGAGCAGGGACATCTTCAACTAGATCAGGTTGCTCAGAACCATATCCAGCCTAGCCTAGAATGTCTCCAGAGATGTCCATCACCTCTCTGGGCGACCTGTGCTAGTGTTTTACCACCATTACTGTAAAGAATTTCTTCTTCACATCCAGCCTGAATATTAGAAAGTGTCTACTGGGAACTGTTTGTGTGAGCAATCATGGGTTATGTATATATTTATGAATAAAAGTAATGAGTTCTTTGTAGGCAATTTAACAAAGTCCCATTTGTCACTGTCATGACACATTCAAGCATCCTGAGCAAAGAGGTGAGAATTCTTAAGCTCCAGAAAGCAAAATAACCAAATTAAAAAATACCAAATGCAGTTGTGAAGGCTTTATCATCTCATGTTTCTCCTTATCTTGAGATCTGAACACTGGCCTTTTTCCAACATTTCCCGTTTATAACTACAGCCTTTTCCCACTTGCTGCTGCTATATAATCCTACTCAATCCCCCATATGAACAACAGGGCTGTGAGGGATTCTAGGGAGGTGAGCACCTCCTGGTAGAAGAAAATTAACTGCCAGCACCCTCTTTATTGGATTGACACAACAATCCTGTACTAGCTGGTTCATTAAAGGGATGTTGTAAGATAGTGATTACAGGGAGAGTTCAGCTGGTTTCCCTTTAAAATACATAAAGGTGGTGGTCAGGTAATGGTTTTGAATGTTCCTTTTGATGTCTGCAGGCTTTACACTTGCACATCTGGAAGCCTGCACACCTAGCTATAAACAGGCATCACAACTATGTTTCACAGCTGGCTGTACAAAAGATCAGCAAGGATGCACATCACTTACAAATGCCACTCTTTTCCTTTAGTTCGCTTGAAATTGTGTGTTGTTAACTAGTTGCTTGCTTTGGTGATTGTTTTATTCATTTTCTTTTTACTTGCCTTCAAAGAATAAGCAATCTGGCCCCACAGGCTTTGCTGTGTTGCCATAGGAATAGCTGGGGCCAGGGACCAGCATTTGTTCTTGGAAGCTGATTCAAGACCTGCTGCAGAGTGTGTGAAAGCTTTGCCATGGTGCCAAGTGCTCCCAGCCCAGCATGAAAGAGCTGAGGATATCATGTCAATCAAAGGAGATGTGGTGGGGTCAGTCTGGACATAAGTCTTACTAATGTCAGTCTCTCTAGCTTCATATTTAATTATCTTTTACTTCCAGATTCAGTGTCAGTCTGTTTAAGGAACGACAATATTCCATTATCATTAAAAAACTGCTTTATGGAGGCAATGTCTATGGAAAACTTCTCAGTGTTGGAGCTCAAAAGCATGCTCTTATCCAGACATAGGATTAACCATCATTACTTTTTTAAAGACACTGCCAAAAAATGCCACTGTATTTGAGATACTGTTTGATTTAGACAGTTGGCCATGTCTTCCCAGGGTAGTGCTGTATGGGGCATGCTGCCTGGTGCCAGCTACTTAATTAATGATTAAGCAGGTCTGTTGCTTTTGGATTGCTCTTTTAATAGTAAGAGGTTGCTAATTAGGGCATAAGACAGAGACTTTCCAAATTCACAGTTTCTCTGCTTTCCAGTTTGGTCTCATGTTGAGCTATTTGAGTTAGGGGTTGGATAAATCCAGAACCATAGTGTTTAACATCCTTCAATTATTTTGTTAACTGGAAGAGTGTGTCTGGACAGATTTGCAAGGACATAAGCAAATGTTGTCGTGGCTGAAATGAGTCAGATTGAAGATTAATTTATTCCAAGACAATGCCAGTTTGTAGTAGTTGGCTACAGATTTCTACAGTACAGCAAGATAAAAAGGACCATATAGAGTTATTCTTCTGTCTCTGGCAATAATTCGTTAGAGAGACTTTACAAAATGAAGGTTAAAATCTGGATCATTGTGCTTAACACCTTGTAATGACTCTATTTTTAGGGAATAGGAGCTCCAAGATTCTTAGCCCAGAGCAACCAGGGCAAGGAGACTTGTCCAAACCCACACAGTTGAGGTGTGACTTTCTTTGGTAGAATCTTTATGGTATCCTGCCCACTCTTTTGTCTCTGTCCTTGTGACTGCTAATAATTTTTCATTATGATTTTAAACAAGGTGCCCAGTGTTATTTTTTTCCTGATTTCTAGTTTTATTAGTCTTCCCTTGAGGCCTTTTGAAAGCAGGCATCATGTTTGTTATCTTTCCTTCTTCTGAGACTAAGGCTGGTACAAGTAGTAAGTTTCATATCCCAGTTAGCAGTTCAATGAGTCCATATCTGAGCTCATTGAAACTCTAATACCCTTTGGTAAAGAGCACTGTGGTTCATTACCCTGTTGTGTTTGCCCCAGGAGAGAAATAGAAAAAAAGTACAAGGGGTAGACATTTATGCTATTAAAACAGCATTTATAAGGAATTTTTGGACCAAACTGGGAAAATGTGTAGCAGCAATTCATCAGCTAATTTGTCTGTGGTACTCAGTTTGGTCTAAAACCTCCATCTAAATAATGATTTTACCACATCAATGACCACTCATGGAATTTTTGAATTTAAAGAAACACAGAAAGGAAGGAATTTAAGGTAGGAATTTTCCATGTTACTCTCTAATTTCTAAAAAGTGAAGAATAAGAAAGTGCTGTCTCTTCGACAAGACAGATTTTCAACCAGACAGTTGCTATCAAGTCCATTGGTCCTCTCTACCCTTCTCCTCCCCAGGAACACATTCCTGCAAAGCTTTAGTTGAAACGGCTTTGTTATTTTCAGTGTGCTCTGCCAGATTGCAGCCCATGCCATGACACAGCATTCCTCCTGCTTTGTTTGGGCTGCTACAGTTTGGAGCTGACATTTAGCAAAACTGCATTAATGCCTTCCTAAGACAAGAGTCCTTGTTGAATGTAGTTAGCTGAAGTTGCAAGTTTGAGGCACAGGCATGAGTAGGGCATGCAGCCACAAATCTCCAAAAGGAGTCCCCCCTTCCTTAGCATCATAGAATCATAGAACCAGCTGGGTTCGAAAAGATCTTTAAGATCGCCAAGTTCAACTGTTCCCCAGCACTGTCAATGCCACCACTAAACCATGGCACTGAGAGCCTCATCCATATGGTTTGTGAATACTTCCAGGGATGGTGACTCCACCACTGCCCTGGGCAGCCTGTTTCAATGCCTGATCACCCTCTCAGGGAAGAATTTGGTCCTAATTTCCAGTCTAACCCTCCCCTGGAACAGATTGAGGCCATTTCCTCTTGTCCTGTTACTTGTGAGCAGAGAGCAGCCACTTCCTGCCTCCATCCTCCTTTCAGGCGGTTGTAGGTAGTGATAAGGTCCCCCCTGAGCCCTCCCTTCTCCAGACTAAATCCCCCAGGTCCCTCAGACGTTCCCCATCACACTTGTGCTCCAGGCCCTTCACCAGCTCCATTGCCCTTCTCTGTGCCTGCTCCAGCACCTCAATGTCTCTATTGTAGTGAGGGGCCCAGAACTGCACACAGCTGTGGAGCTTGCCTTGGGCTTGGGTTGCATCTCTGAGACAGTCAAATAGAGGAAGATCATTCCTCCTTGGAGAACCAGAACTACAATTTACTTTGGCATCTCAGGGGCAGGCATGTGGGGAAGACTTTTCCAAACCCTATAAAGACATTCCTCATGTATTCATGAGAGGCTGAGTACACATTTTTTGGACTGAAAGAGATATTTGTATCTGGGGGGATGTGCTGAGCGTACTTCCCTTCCAGCATCTGATTTAGAGCTTGACTTCACTGCAGTCAATGTAAGTCTTCCTACTCACTTCAGTAGACCTGAACCAGGGATGCAATACAAAGTACATTGCAACTCATAAAGTATAAAACTATAAGTGTGTATTTGCTGCTTATTCAGTGTTGATACATCTTTACAGCAGCAGCAAATGCTTTTTTAAAGCAATCACAGTAAAAGTTTTCCACAGCAAACCTTCCACTCTGCCAAAGGAGGCAGCTTTTGCCAATAGAGGCTTACAGGTGTGGATAAGTGGATATCACTGGATTATCACTGGATAAGTGAACTAAATAGTAATTGTTTGTTTTCTGCTTAGCCAGTGTCTGTCATAGCCCTGCTAAGTAGCCAGAAACAAATAATGTGTGAAACTCAGCATCCCTCTCCCTCTCTCTCTTTCTCTCCTGTGATTGGTATTTGCTTATGCAGCCCAAGTCCTTAATTTAATTACATTAATATGCTTATTTTACAAGTTACAACCTTGTAATCTCATTAACAGTGTAAAAAAAAAGGAACATTTATACCACAAGCTTTTATTTGTTGCACATCATTTTCTTACCAACATTGTTGTGGCTCTCTATTTTTTAAAAACTATACTAGACCTTCTGCTTATTTCCATGATCTTAGAAGTAGATTTTATTTACAGAAAGTAGATGGGAAAGACACAAAAATATCCTGAAGCTGTGTGTCCTTAAGCAGACTTCTAAAGTGGCTTGATTTTTTAAGTGCTTGTGTCAAATATACAAAGAATTAGCATTGACTTTAGGGGAATAATTGAGTGGATTCTCCCCTAGTGTCACTGTTTTGAAATATACACTGCAGTGAAATTTCAGAATTACCCACAAAAGGTAAAAAAATGATTAGGTATTGATAGCTAGCAGAGGTTATATTTTTAAGTATGTATATATATGTTTATGCATATAGACACATTCATAGAGCTGTGGCTGTTGTATTTTTTGTGACCCTTCAGGGCAGTGTATAAAGAACCTGTGCTGGTTCTGCCTTAGTAGGCATTGATGATTGTCAGTTCATGCCCTCTTTCCTTTTACCAGGAATATAGCCTTTAGTGCATTCCCACTACCAGCATAAAGAAATGTTTGTATTAATGGTTATATGTAAAAGCAATTCTGTTGATACAGCAGCTTGTCCAGATGAGGGCCCAACTGTGACCCTGGAAATCAGCAGACATCTGTAAAGCTAGCTGAGCTTTCCACAGAATCAGGTGGACAGAATGTTTGGTGCTCCTATGAATAGAATCAGAACAAATTGGCAAAGAGATGCATATGTGCTTTCCTGCTTTTCTAAATTAACTTCTGGAAAGCATAAAAAATGAACACATGCAAATTTACACTGCATTGTGCCAAGGCATGAAATAAAACAGTGATTTATGGCTAGAATACCTATTCTAAAATTTACATTTTGCATCTATGTCTCTCTATACATTTAAATGAGAAATATAAATACCAAGAATTAATTCATTAATTGAAAACAAGTGACTGTCTTGAATGTGACTACTGTTACTAGAATAAGGGTTTGTGGAAGACCCTATATTTTTGAACTCTGAGGTCAAAGACCTTTAGTTTATCTTGTGATGTAATTTTTTAGGTTTCCATTTTCAGATCTGATTTCAGGAACGTTTCTGCATTCAAATAATTTAAAATACAGTCACTCTCCAACACAAAGCTATGTGTAGATATGGACATCTACAGAGATATATTTCTGCCCAAAATACGCTTTGATTATTCCATGAAGGCATACCTTCTTTACATGGCATAAGACTATTATAGTTATATTTATAACTTACATAGTTCTATAAATACCTAAGTGCTTTTTCTTGACCATCCTAAGCAGGCTAAAAAACTGCTTGCTGAAATGCCTACACTATGATTGCCAGATACTATCCAGTGAATCATACCTGATAAGATATCATGGAGCATAAAGGACCTGGGTTTTATGTTTCTGTGGCTGGCAAACAGACACCTGATAGTGTAATTCTGCTTCCATTATGGTTGGTGGCTAATACACCTTGCTTTTCAGACAACTGCCCATGTTGAACTCTTCACCGCTGTAGTTAGGCCATTGCTCATGGAAGCCAGCTTGATACCTCCGCAACCCTCAGATGTTGGGGGAGAAACAACAAATGACTGAGGGAAAGGAAATATGTGAGTCAAAGTAAAATACAGGCAATTGAGAAGCTCTGTGCTAACCTGAAGAAGAGCTTGAAATTAACACAGAAGATGAAAAGAAAGGGTAGATACTGACCAGAGCAATAAGAAAGAATTTTAAAGTAAAAGAGGGTAGATGCAGACTAGATATAAGGAAGCATGTTTTTTTTATGATGAGGGTGGTGAAACTCTGCAGCAGGTTGCTCAGAGATGTGATAAATGCCCCATCCCTAAAAACATTAAAAATGAGGTTGGATGTTGCTCTGAGCAACCTACTCTTGTTGAAGACGTGCCTGCTCGTTGCACAGGGTTTGGACAAGATGACCTCTAAAGGTCCCTTCCAACCCTAACCATTCTATGATTCTATGAAAATAAACTCATCCTGACAAGAGTGTAGCAGATAGTCCATGCATGTTAACATCTCTGAGTCACGAGACTGGATACGGGTACGAGTTGCTCCCATGTTGGTAGAGTTTGCATCACCACTGTTCTGACCACACCAGCCAGAGCCGGCAGGTCCAGGTACGTGCTTAGTTAAAGACTGATTGTCTTTGGCTTCAACGTGATTCATAAGGTCTCCAGAATAAAATCCAACAAAAGATCTTAAGGGAAGCATTCAAGACCCTGGAAGTGATCCAGTCCAGGTTGGACGGGGCTTTGAGAAACCTGCCCTAGTGGAACGTGTCCCTGTCTGTGGCAGGGGGTTGGAACTGGCTGAGATTCAAAGTCTCTTCCAACCCAAACCATTCTATGATTCTATGAAAGAGAAAGTGTAGAAAAGGTAGGAGAGAAAGGGGGACAATTTGAGGTAATGCAACTAAGTAATGTAAGAAAAACTAAGTAAGAAAACCTGAAAATCATAGGAGTATGAGGGAAAAAGACACACGTTGAAACAAGAAGAAAAAGTGTCAAAATTGGACAGCATGGAAGCAGGAAGGGTGCTGGGTTGAATGGAGGATGTTTCTGAGCAGAAGCAGCCTGCTGCATGTGAGGAGGAAGCTGGGCATGGGCAGGGCTGCGGTGGAAAGGCAGCACCAGACACCCAACCCAGCAAAGGAAGGTCAAAACTGAGGAAGAAAACAGCCAAGGTAATTTTCCTTAGGGGCTGTGGGAAAGCTGTACTAAATTACAGGCAGGGTTATGACTGTTGGCAGGTTGACCTGTCTAGCAGTGCAGGCACAGCTGCTCCTGGAGCAAGCATCACAGGAGACCCAAGGTCATCGCACTGCAGTAACATCCTGACTGCAAAGTTAGTGGCCGGGGAAATCATTCTGCTTATCTCCAACCTCATTTAAAGGAAAGACGTGGCCAAAAGACACTCTGGCTCCAGAGTGAGACCACACAGGTGAGATAGCAACCGAACTGCCTGGGTTAATGAGTAACTCCTCATGGATGAGGTCCTGCTCGCAGTAGCATCAGGGTTTCTTGAAATGGGATTCAGCATGGAAGGTGAACGATGCGGAGCTGTAACCCAGCTTTTTCCCACCAGATACTATGGAGCCACTCTGCTAGTTAGCATTACCCAGGAGAGGAGAGGGATTCCAAGGCCTGGCATAGTGGTGGTCCTCACCCGGGATCGTGCCCAGTGGAGGTGCCAAGGCTCTCCCTAGTATTTCCTGGCTGGTGACAGGGCTGGGAAGGGGCTTGCAGATGGGAAATGGCTGTGCTGGGTTTCAGTGTTGATGATGGGCAGGGGGGGCACTGGAGCAGCCTTGGCTTGGTGATGAAGAAACACTTTGAAGGTGATCCATCCCACCACACAGTTCAGCCATAAGCTGCTGTGAGCCAGCCTAGGGCAATGTCTACCACCAATATGGATCAGAGCAGGGACCCAGTTACCATCTGTTCAAGTGGAAGACCTTATAAAAGAAGTTTGTCCAACAAAAGATCCACAATGTTCCTCATGGCTGAGCTCCCAAGCTTGCTGAACAGTCAGAGGTGCAAGGCTGGACATTTCTTCTAAACCTCTCTAACAAGATCCCCCCAAGGTTGAGGTCTCTCTCATCTCCAAGGGATGCACATCCCGCAGGTAGTACTCCCTTTCTTCTCACAAGCACCCTTAAGCTCAATGACATTAAACAGCTGGATTGGCCCCAGCTAGCATTACAAACACTTCTCTTGTAAGCACTTGGAAGCAAACAGATGTAGCTGTGGAGATAATGGAAAAATATGTAAATGGTCATTCCCCAGAAACCCCAGAGTTTTACCAAGTGGCTTTGACACTTGCCAAATACCTTTAAGCTGATAAAGATCTGATTTGTACTTCAGAGGTAACCTGATTAGCAACCAATTTGAACCTGAAATATGGTAATTGGTACAAACATCACTAAATCACTTTCTTTAACCTATATGAAGTCATGTGAATGAACAATAGTGAAGGTCAACACAGCCTGGGGAGTCATAGAGAAAGAGTACTTCTGTATCTGCCTACAACAAAGTAATATGATTACTAATAAAATGTAATTGCATGTACACACACAGAATGACACTAGAAGGTACCCAAGGTCAACCCAGCACACAGAATTTAAGAAAAACTGAATTAATCCTGCCCATGCAACTAAAGTCTGGTCATACAGCACCTTTTTTCACAGGAGTCCAGTCCTATTCAGAGCCCAGGATGGATGGTGCTCACTGAATGATCGCACATTCCTTGGTTTATTTTGCTCACCCACAAGCTGTAAGGTCTACTTATCCCCCATTAATATATTAATGGATATATTCTGAATACTGTTTAATGCATCTTGGAAAATGGGACGTAGAGCACAGAGTTATTAATGTCATAAAGGTATAATGTGAACTGCCCAGGTTGAAACCTTCCCAGCATGGTATTTCATAATGCTTGTCATTACCCTTCATTTATAGCTAAAACGCAGCTGCAGCTGAGCTGAGTTTCAGGTGCTCACCAGCTTCTCCACACTTCATGGTGTCATCCTGGGAATTCAGAAGAGGAGGGCTGTACCACTTGTTGTACGACATTACAGGTTTCCTGGTGGCAGAGGTGACACATCGGATTCTCGAGCATGGTACTGAACTGTTCTCTCCTCAAAAGCCTTTCATTCACTGTACAGTTCCTGCCTCTGTAACAAAGCATACAGGGACTAGATTAGCAACTGTCATCTTCATTTCACTCACTTGCTTCACTTCCAGCACAGAACCATTCAGGTTGCAGGCCCATTGGCAGCAGGAGACTTCGCTAAGGAATGGCTCTCAAAATTCAGTTTGTCTTCAGCACGGGCAAGATACATCTTCTAATATCATGCTCAAAAGAGGTTGCATCATATTTGGATATGCTACAAGAAGAAAAAAAATCATCCTTAGTTTTCAGAAATATTTGTTTAGATTTTAGAAATTCTAAAGTATAAATAGTCGTGAAAATAAAAATCACCCCAGTCAATCAGTTCTATAGACTGATCAGCTTCTTTTTAATGTATCATGACACTTACGATGCAAGAAATTGTCATTGTTTTATAGTAGATAATTGTCTGCCTTAAGTGACTGGGCATAGACATTTCTTGGCATGATATTAAGCTATTTTTTAAACTAATTAATTTTTAAAACAAACAGTTTAAATATTTCTTTTTGAAGACTGTAAATCACAGGTGGTGTGCAGGAAACTGAGATCGTGCTGTGCCTCCTTTTTGCACGTTGTATTGCCTGAAAGCAGCTTAGTATTACAGTTTTGCACCATCCCATCCATGTTTCGATTATTGAGTAGAAGAACCAAGGTAATTTTTTTTAGGGTTTTAGTAGTGTTTTTTTTAGCTTCAGACTGGGTTTTCTGCATTAAAAATCTGTTCCCGTCTGTGCTTGGCAAGCAATACTTTGTGCCATATAAAGGAAGCTGCAGTGTTTCAGGGATTCCTTTTAACTTTCTTGCTGAAGTGCCTGCTAGTCTTTATCAAAAGACTCCTCTCAGCTTAACAGACTCTCTTTAATTGGCCACTTGCATGGTCAGTTAAGATACTGCAATGAAAACCAAGTGGTAAAGTGTGAACAACGAATCTGGCACTATAAACACAGTGACTGCTCTGAAACCTGGGGCTATATATATACAAGGGAGTGTTTTGTCATGCTGATTTTTATTAGCATGGATTAGACACAGACAACTTGGTAGATGTCACAGATGAGTCAGAAAATGTTAAGCACGGACCATTTCAAACCTATGAGTCTGTAAAGGAGTGATGGGGCTTGGAACCTTCATCTGTCCTCCCCCTGGCAAGCAGGGGCCTGGTGCGGTGACATGCTGGCACTACTCCTCTTCCATTTATTCTACAGGACAGGCTGGACCATCCCAGAATGGGGGGAAATGTGCCTGGCTTACAGAAGGGGTTAATCCATCCAACAAGGTTTTTGGTTGTTCTCTACAGAGAAATGTTTGGTAGAGGCTGGCAGAACCACTGGGCATACCTGGAGCATGACAATGCTCTCAGGAATGTTGCAACAAGTGACGTATCAGAGCCTTTCTTGTGGGATTAAAATTAATTTTCTCCTTGAATGCATTTCTTTTACTACTTCCAAAGGCAAGGTAAGGAAAGTTGGCTGAGCAACAAAAAAAAAGGATATTGCTAGAGGAGGTAAGTTTCTCTACCACATGTGCAGCTCCAGTGCTCTGGGTGCTATGAACCTGCCAAGCTACTATGAAATTTCACCTTTCTAAGAGCCGAGTCTTATGATTTGTCTTCAATCTCATAATTATAATCGGATATCTCCAAAAGGCTAAATATGTTTTTATCCCTTTTTTGTTACTATTATGGAAGACCTAGCAGCAATAAATTTAGCTTTATTCTTTTTTACAAGCATTGGAAACAAGAAAAATTAATTATGAAAAAATATTATATATACCTGCATGCCTATTTATTCTGACTCTATTCTTAGAAGCATTAAACATGCTGCAGCTATACTTGTCCAGTCAAAAAAACCCCACATGTGCTACATATTTATAGAATTCAGAGAGAAATTGCTCTGACTTGGAGTGAGGGCACTGGGCATTCTCAGCTCATCTGTTCCATCCCCCTTTCTAGGAACAGGAAAAGCATATCACTCAGTGGAAAATGGAGAAGTGTGTGTTTTGGAGTATGGCTTTCTGTTTCGCACGGCTCTTAGCTGAACAAACTCCCTTTGCCATCAAGGTGTGCCAGATCAAACTTGAATATAGTAATTCCCAGTACGTATCCTTCCCTAATCATTGGAAGGGGGTTAAAACTGCAAATACAGAGATTCAGCATAGTGTGCACATGTGTCTACAAGTGCATATGCATGAGTATTTGTAAATAAGAGTTGTGCAAACAAGTCCTGGTGTAAATTGTGCTATACAGCACTTCCTCTTTCTGTACACACGTATAATCGCTAACTGTAAAAGGAGACAGTATCTCAAATCAAAGAGGTAATCCTACAAATTCTTGCATCAGTGTAGTACTTCACAGGGCAAGCAAGCAGCACTCATACAAAGCAAACAAAAGACATTCAGGTTTCATTTGTAGTGCTTACATCCAAAAAACTCCAAAGCCAGTTTGTGTTTTGTATCGTTAACACTAGATGCTGCACCAAAAGCTGCCCTTGTTAATAACCACACAGATAATACATGTAAGAATATTAGTGTGGGGCAGATGCAAGTGTGCATATCTGTTACTGAGCTTGGGAAGCTGTGTTTTCCTGGACTATTTCCAACTTTGGCAGGGGGAACTTTAGCTGAGTAAGAAATCCAGGCTGTCATTCGTGAAGTAGCTGGCATAGGCGCAAAGACTCCCCGCTCTTTGGGAAAGTAAAATAGCAACTTTTTTGTCTTCCACTGGAGGATGCATTCTCTTCTAAAGAGTTAAAATCAATGCCAGAGTGCCATACCTTGTAAACGTTTGCCATTTATTATGCATTTAAATGTGCACAGCACATACACCACAGTCTTGAACAGCACCTGTATAAAACTACAGACAGATTCTGCTAAATGGTGAAAGCTCATCCCATGTAACATTGTTATCAAGTTTTCATCACAATACTTCGAAGTTACAACAACTACCTCTGAATGTATTTTGTGTGAGGCCGTCAGTTGTGGATTTAATGGAGTGAAAAGTGACAAAGAACCATTCCCAGAGAAAAATCTTAGTGATCTGGTTTTGCTATCTGAAATCTGGAACAACACTGTTGGTTGTTAGAGGTAGTGGTGATAATTACACAATGATTACTCACATATAGAAAACATAGGATGTACAGAAATCCCCCCAAATTACAGGGAAAAAAATATAACAAGTCCTTAGGCATGATGTTTCCTATGCACTTTCTCTTGACTTGGCTTCCTTTTAATTGTTCTTTTTGCTTTGACAGCAGCTGCCTTAAGATCTGGTCCTGGTCTGCTCTGGTCTTACTGAACTTTGATGAGTCGATTTTGTCTTCAAAGGTCATGTAGGGGATACAGGCAAGTTTATACCATTACAAAGAAACGAAAGCTTTTGGGTAGGAATGTAAAGAGAAAACAAAAAAAGCTGAACTCAGATTTTGATGTAGTCAGAAATGGCTAGCTCAGGTTGGAAGATCATCTGTAAACACCCTCTAAGTCATCATACATGGTTAGTTCTGGTTTCCACTTAACATACTGATTCCCCGAGGACGAGGCATCTTTTACAAAAAAAGAAGAAAGAAAAAAAATAAGACAAATGGATCCTTTTAGTGATTCTCCCCTAATCAAACCTTTCTTTTCCTTCATCACATTAGCAACATGAGTTACACTTGCAAAATATATAAAGAAAAATATAAGGTTACTTGATGACGATATAGTACTGCAGCCTGACAGCTGTCTGCAAATATTTTCACCATGATTATCCTTACTAAAAGTAAACCACTGGGTAAAGATAGCTCAAACGTGACAAGGCTCAAATAGGATGCAACCAACTCTATCCTGAATAGTTCTGGCTACATATGGAAAAAAAAGAGATTTGGGATTACGATTGTTCCCCGGGGCCCTCCTCCAGAGCTGTAAGACCAAGCAGAAAAGCATTTACCTTCCTTCCATGCAGATTTTGTTAGGAGACTGGCTTGGAGAATTAGTGAGGTAGAAATTAATCAACTTTGTCAGGGAATGAGACAGAAAAAAGCAGCATATTTCTCCTTCCAGATACTGCACCAAAAAGGATAAATAGTACAAAACAACCTCAACTCTTTGCAATCAATCTAATCTCTCTGTGGAGATTGTGTTTTTTACCAACCAGCAAAAGCTTTTTGCCTTTTAAAAACTGAGGAGTATTAAAAAGTTTCAGAAACTTTGCAAAATTAATATAATCTCCAAATATGAAAGGGGATTTGATTTGAACACAATGTAATCAGTTCATAGTAGCATGTTGCACAGTGCCCTCACGGAGGAAGAGACAGACACATTTTGTTTTAGCTTAATGCCAAGCAATCATATGCAGTATACGCTTCCATTGAAGGCCTCAAAAGATTGTATGCTCCTGTTGATCTAAATAATAAACCCCAACCCCAATCCTGCTGAGTTTCTATAGGTGCTTCAGCCTCTCTACTGCCTGGCAGCATTAAGATGGACTGCAGGAAAGTTCAAAGTTCAGCATTGGCAGATCTAAAAACAGATTTGAGGGGTAGCCCTTCAGCATCAAGGTAAACTGATCCTGTTCCAACGAAATAGCAACTCTGCACAAAGGAGGTCAGGCATTGTGTGTGGCTCTATGCTGTCATCCCACCCAGGCATCCCTCCGTTCCTTCTCGGAGGAAGAAAGAGATTCTCTGGGAATCATGGGGGAGGTTGGAGAACATGCTGAGGGGAACAAAGCCACCATAACAAACACACAAACACATGTACAGTGGTAGACACTATACAACACACGAAAAGTGCAAAACATTGTACTAAAGGAATTGAATTCCACCTGGTTTAGGACAAGGAGTAGCAGCACACCTGTGATAACTTGGAAGCAAATTAAATAAACCACAAAGCAGAAACCTTCTACTGTTGCACCATGAAATGAAATACCTTGGGTCCGAGGTTTGTTTTTTTTCAGAAATTAAAAAAAAAACCAACCCACAAATAAGAATGAGAACTATAAATAACTTTTGTGGCAATATATACAGATTTAAATAATTAACTTAAGTATCTTACACCTACTCTTGCATAAAACTCTCCAGTAAAAGTGCACCATGTTTCACTTCCCCAAACGTGTCTTGCATCTTTGCCTGTGCTGAGGTAGGTCTGAAGGGAGATGTCTCAGATTCTGGGTAGAAAATGTGTCACTGTCATTGTGGGAGATACTTTATTGCCTTTCTTTGTTCTTCCATTTTTGCTCAGGGCTATATACATCCCGGGATAAATCCTGGATTCATAAGCATTGTAGTTGTTTGGCAGGAGAATCTCTTTGAATTTGCACTCATCATTGAAATGGGTCTGAAATTAAAAGGGTAGAATGAGAGGGAAGGAATTTTAAACATCAGGTGTGGAAATACTCTTGCTACCAGGTGTAGAAGGTGTGCTGAGAGGAAACATGCAGCTGACTCCCCCCACTTAGTAACTTTTTGAAGTGGTCACCCAAATGAAGCTTCAAACAGGCCTCAAAATGCAGAGGATGATTTAGGATGCTGTTTCCAGGCTGAGCATGTCCATCTAAAGGTGGGAAGGACACCCATAGCTCTTGAGGGAGAGGGGCACATTATACAGTGCTGCAGAGGGATAAGGCTCAATTCTGCTGCCCTGCTCATTTAATTGTTCAGTGGTTGTCCTACCAGCAATAAATTGCCTGAGAGGCTTCAGAAAAACCTGACTGCTATCATTTCCTTGTGTTGCTTGAAGAGAAAGAAGCATTTTAAAGACACTCAGCATGCACGGTATTTTCTGTTTCTTCAGTTTTAAAATCTAAGGAAGGGTTTGGATAACTTATGCTATCCAAAGGGAAAACAGAGCTGACAAAAGGCACCCTGCAAGTGAAGAGGTTTCATCTGTAAATACAAAGAGGGATGGGTATTACAAGTGTGTTATCTGGAGAGTAACAAACTAACTCATCTCTTACTAGTGAGCAAAACCCTAGGGTTTTCTAAGGGAAGTCTCAGCCTGCCAAGATGAATACTCTACTGGGAATTACTTTATACAGGACACTGAAGCAGCAGACTTCCTAAGGAATGATGCAAAGGGGACTCACGCACTTTGGTGACTGATTCTGCCTGACTTTTATAAGCGTCAAAATCCTCTATAACAGGACTGATGCCCCAGAAGGTAATTCTGGATGCTTTATATCTTCATGTGAAAATACCCTAGGTAACTTTGACATGGTGTGGCTCTCCCTCAGCCCAAGTTTCTTGAAAGTATCATGGAGAAACATGAAATAAAAAAGCCATGGGTAAGGAAGGAACGTGGGTTTGAAAGGTTATGCAGGTCAGTAACTTTTACAGAGGTGAACTCAAAAGCAGGAGGTCAGCTCAACATGGGCAAAGACATGCACTGCTGTTGTCTGCCTCAAGTGTATTTTATAAAATGCCTCTATTATTTCCACAGATTCAGAGTCAAAAAGATCTGTATTGTATCCTAATAGATCTGCCTTCTTATAGAAGTCCAAATCCTGAGAATGCTGAACTGTCATGGGAACAGACTCTCCAATCAAGAGCACTAACAAAAAGGGATCAAGAGGTATGAGATAAGAACTGATTCATCACATCATGAGGATCATTTGTGGGGGCCTCATGGATCCCAAGTTCAAGTGCCCTCTGGGAGATGGAATGAGCAATTGCCATACCTGCTTGAGGCTGTTTGTACTCAAATATAAGAAAGAGATGGACAGAGGCTAACTTGAGGTCTTGCCACAGAAATTGACTACTCTGTTGGTCTACGTGGTAGGAAAGAAGGGTACCATGGTTGGGTGACTATAGTTTTTATGAGGGAACCAAGGAGAAAGCATAATGTAAAAGAGTGGGTTTCACTTCAAAATCTCATTAAGCAGCATACCTGGGTAGCACACCTATTAGCAAGGCAACAGGGAATGCTTTGTGTTGTCTGACCCAGGAGGGGCAATGATGGGGCTTGGGCAGCTTTTAGCATTATTCACACCTCCCACCCCAGCTGATCATGGTATCCTCCCCCAGACACACACTCGGTGGCTACTTACAGATCCATAGAGTTTCCCTTTGCTATTCATGGCCACGAAGAGTCCACTTCTAACACCAAATATGCTCACCACTCCTCTTTCCACGGGGGAGATTTCCAGCAGACCTACAGAGGAGACACAGGAATCAGGGAGACAAAGGGCTGTGCCCAGAAGGCGCGTGTGGTGCCAATGCTGCCCTCACCTAGAAGCTCTCATTCCTGGCTTGGTATGGATCTCCATGCCCAAGCACCACTGTGGGTGGCCGCAGAATCCCAGCCCCATGCTCAACGTGCTGCACCATGCCCCATGCTGGGACCTCTCTCCTTTTAGCCAAGTATCTATTTTTACTTTGCCCCAGGCATCCTCCTGTGTAGACGAGGTTAAAATAAGCCAGAGTTTGTGCTTGGGGCAAACGAAACCTTTGTCATCATGCAGCTTATATTCCCCCCTCCCAGATCTTATTGTTTCAGTTGGATATCAGAGCTATGGGGCCACGGGGTTAAGTCCCCAGCAGATGCTTTTCAAGTCTGCGGGAGAGCTGCGCTCTCTCTGGCCCCTTCTCAGACTGGGCGGCCCACGATGCTGCGGACCCTCCAGATGTTGAGCCAGCCCCGACACCTGGTGCCTGCCGGTGGCAATCACGGCGCCGAGCAGCGCCCGAGCGGCTCCTCTGGAGCCCGATGGGCACCGCCGCCTCCCCGCTGCCCCCGGCGCCCGGAGCCTTTTGGGAAGCCGAGGTGAGCAGCCCGGAGGTGCTGTGCAAGGGCGAGATTGTTAGGGTACTTAGAGATCAGCCATGCACCCACACTTTTAGCCACACACCGCTCTACGAGGCAGGTGAGCCGCTCCGCGCCCGCGGAACCTCCCTCGAGGGCGGTTCCGCGGGAGCGGAGCGCCTCACCTTCTCCGCCACGGGGGTCGTCACCGGCTTACTGTATCGATTCTCGCTGTGGATTCCCTCGATACGGCCGTCGGGCAAGACCTGGATGTGAAAACCGATGCCCACGTTGCAGTAGAGGCGCCGCAAACGTTTGATACCCAAGAGGTAGTCGCCGTCGCGGCCGGCGTCGCGGCGCTCGGCCGGGAGGCGAGCGACAGAGCGGGCGAAGAGAGCAGCGTCCCAGCGGCGCTGGCGGGGCCCGGCAGGGAGATGACTCGGGAGCGACCGGCCGCGGACGGCTCCTGGCCATAGCAAGCCCAGGAGCAGCGCCGGCAGCAGCGCCACGGGGAGAGGCATCCCGGTTTAGGGGCTCCGACAAGACGCTCACCCCCCAGCTCCCGCTTTATACTGAGGTCAAAAGTTGGAGGAGGAAGGGGGGAAAGAGAGAAAAAAGGGAAACCAACAACAAGAAAAAAATAAACTCCAAAACAGAACACACACAAAAGGGGGGGTGGGGGATGGCGGGGGGGAAGAAGAAGTGAGGCGGAAGGGAAGGAAGAGAGTCCCGCACTCAGTCCCCGGAGGATTTGCTGTTTCCCTGTGTTGGCTGCATGGAGAGGAAATCCCAGAAGCAAGAGTTTCTGAACTTGATCTCAACTCCAGGAGTCTTGTCTGAAGTGCTGATCTTCTTCTAATAGCTGCTCAGCCATAGCGCTTCAGCTCTAGCCGCGATATTTATATATCCATGTGCGTTGGTACCTATTACATCACCACCTACTGCTGTCTGCTGCAGCCCTCCGGTTTAGCTGAAAGTCAAATTATCACCCCTAGATGCTTAACAGCTCCGAAGCGTCTTGAAGAGAACGGATGAGCCGCACTGGTGCTAAACGAGAGGGACAGCACAAACTTTTTGAAAAGAAAAGGTCATATTTTGCGTTCATCACAGAGGCTTCCTTCTTTCCTTTCTTTCCCTTCTTTCTTTCTCTCTTTTCCTTCCTTTCTCTCTTCTTTCTTTCTGCCCTCTTCCTTCATTGTTTTTTTCTTCTTTCTTACTTTCTTTCCTCACTTATTCCCTTCTTTCTCTCTCCCTCTCCTTTTCTCTTTTCTCTTTCTTCCTCTTTTTCTCTACGAATGTTAATGCAGGACACAAAAATCAAAGAATGCCCAGCACACTCCCCCTCCAAACACAATGCATGACTTTATGGAAATCTGTGGAATTTCGGCTTTTGCTGTATCCAAGCGACATGGTTTACAGTTTGCTGGATGCAGAAAAATTCTCTCCATTAAAAGCCAAAATAGTTGTTGCATGGGAGGTTTAAGAAGTGAAAAATGAAAGAGGAAAATAAAACAACAAACAGGAAAAAAAGGAAAGAACCAAGGCTTCAGTTAAAGAGGGAAATGTTTAAAGAGGCATCATGTGCTCAAAAGTGGTAATAAAGATCTTGATTCTAAATATCCCTTTAAGAAATGCAAAAGCACAGCATTGCTCTGGAGCACCAACATGTGGAGCTGCCTCTTGGTCACTGAACTGGTAGGGGCTGTAGTGTCAGTTTATTCCCACACTTTAGAGGTGTCCTGTTCATGCAAGTATTGATTATTTTCTACATGTATTTATGTGGTGCAGTTCCTTAGATGGTGGTGTTGTGCCTTAATCATGCAATTGTTCCTAGGTAATTACTTCATTTGGTTTAAGTTCATGAAAATGAAGCTCAATGTTTAAAAGTAGGAGAAGTTTAGACCCCTCTGGTCTAGAATTACTTAGTTTAGAGCTAAGTAATATCACCTCCCTTAGCCTAAGCCTTGGCCTTCAACAGGTTTTCAGAACCAACAGGTGAGCAGATATTAGGACAATTTTAGAAGGTCCTGAATTAATACAAAAATATGCATGGGGAGGGGGGAAGTGGTTTGTGACTCAAGTCCTTTATAGCCTGAAGACAGCTTAGTCTTTCACACCAGTAAAGCTCTCCTGCTGTTCCAGCAAAGGATGCGAGAGAAAAGAGAATTGCCCCAAGCCAGATGACAGCTCACCTAGGTGCGAAAATCTCTGACCTTTGCTAAACCTAAGCAAACTCAGATGATGTGCTTTTGTTTCTTCTTGTGAGGTGCACATACACAGTGTGCATGTATCTTTTCAACCACAACTCTCAGGATGGAAAAAGAGACTGCTGTTGCCTTGTGGGTGACTGCAATCGAGTGCTGTAGAGGTACAAGTTTCCTTTATGTAGTTTTGTCTCAATGTCAAATAAGTCAATTCCTGCATGTATTTAAAGACAGCAGAGTTGAGATTTTTCTCTGTGAAGATTTACAGGCTGGTAAACCCACTGCTGCCAAACATCCAGACATCTACTATTTTTCCATCCAAATCCCTCTTCCGCCTGACAATGCAGATGGATTAGTTCTGGATGAAAGTTCTATGCATCAGGCAAAGGCTCACAGGTTTGGAAACTGCTCTGTAAAGGCTGTGCTGGACACCTTCTCCTTCCTTAGGGGCCATAGAACAGTGCGATCCTACCTCACCTCAAAACCTGCATTATTTGCTGTTAGCAAATAACAGTGGATGAATCTGAAATTAAGTTTATTTACCCTCTGAAGGATAAGGCCAAGGAGCAGTACTTCTGCCAATCCCTACCCAGCAGCTTCCCTCCTGCAGCAGAAGTGCAGTCTAACACCCTCAGCTGATGGATCAGGGCTAGGTTTGCTTGGCCTTACTGCCACTGACCGTGACCTGACCCCAAAAACCATGAACTCTGAGGCCTTAGTCCTGTGAATGTGAAAGCACATTAAAGCTTGAAGGTAGGGATGTGCACTGGAGGCCAGAGAGCTGCGATAACTTCATCCCTTTGGGACATATGGAAATGGGTCCTAAAATGCCCTGTTAAGCTGTGCAATCACATGTTTGCTAAAGCACATCCTAAATGATTACACCGAGTGTCCAGAACACCAAATCATGTTATTGTATCAGCAATTAATAAGGGATTCTTCTGCAAGTTCACTTCAGCTTGTTACAGAATTAAAGGCACTTTTCCCATAAAGGCTTCAAACTAACCTTTCCAAGAGGATAATCTACAAATTTCCAGATAAGAAGGAAACTATGAGGCTTCGTTTTGCTTTCAAATTACATACATGTGTGTGAGTTTGTGTACAGTCTGTCTATAAAACACTAGTCTCAATGCTTCTAAGCCACAGAGTTGCCCCTATACCTGATGTCACACACTCTTTCACAGCAACAATTTAAACATTAAAACAGGTAAAATGTCTTCATCTTTGTATTGCTTCTATTTCCTGAGAAGCGTATGTGGATATCACAGTTCAGACAACTCTGCTTTCCAAATTCCTCTAGGCTTAAAGTAGAAAAAACAAGAAAGGACGGGCAGAATTCAGGTCCATACCCAGGCTCAAGCCCCATATCATGTATTCTTGAAAGGAAAAGGGGAAAATAAGGAGGAATCTGGAATATCTTTACAACATTTATAGAAATGATTCTGCAATTGCACTGACACAGCAGTCATCTGAATTTGGCTGTGTCTCCATATCTCTAAAGGGGTGTATGTCCACCACTTAAAAATCAATTTACAATTTATTAACTCCAGTAAACAGACGGAAATGGTCCTGAAAGATATTGCTCATGAGCTTTTCTGCTGTAGGCAAATATTGTACTGAGACCCTTTGATCTTGAAGGATGGGGAGTGTACTAGAAAGGGCATGGAGAAGTATATTGTTAGGAAAAAAATCCCTTTCACTATGTTTGAATGCTATAAGGACACACTAAAGAAGCAAACTCACACCCCAGCTCTCCCTTTGCTTATGCCCCTTTTAATTATGATTATTTTAGAAGACAACTATCCCATGATTTGCAGAAGGGACTTGCCTGAGGAAGCTTTCTCACATTCACGTCTGGCTGCCTCTCTGTGTGAGCAGGGGCATGGGCCTGGGAGAGGAGGAGGCTGGAATGCAGCACAGTGCTGGGGGCCCAAGCCCTGGATGGCCAGGATCGCTGGGAGACCTTCGCCATCCAGGCCTCTGCTGCCTGCATAACACACATACCCCCACACAAGCTGGAGAGTCAGATGCACTCTCTTTCTTCTGTTTGCAGCTGGTCTATTTGATCTCTCCATGCCCAGGCTGTTTGCTGTTGTGAACATCTTGCTATGATCAAAACCTTATTATCTTGAGTGATGTTGTAGTGTTATATATTGGGTAAGGGTGGTGGAGTATAGCAGCAGGCAGCTACAATACTGGGCAGATAACAAAGGCACCAATAACCTCTCTGCAGTGTGTTTGGACTGATTCAGTAGGACCTCTGAGCATTACCTAGTTTGCGATGGGTACGGACTTATTCAACAGCTACTCCCTCTGCTGCTGGTGCGTTTGTGCAGTCGTACATCTCTCTATAAAGCAGAGATCAGAGAAGACATGACCGTGTCCACCTGTTTGGCTCCTGTATGTATTCAGCAGCTTAGATGATGCAATTCATACTTCCAGCTTG
This sequence comes from Melopsittacus undulatus, assembly GCF_012275295.1. NCBI lineage: Eukaryota > Metazoa > Chordata > Aves > Psittaciformes > Psittaculidae > Melopsittacus > Melopsittacus undulatus. The sequence goes on from NC_047534.1 coordinate 27,320,711, forward strand.
TGATCCTGCTGCTCATATAGACTCATAGAATGGTTTGAGTCGGATGGGACCTTAACATCACCTAGTTCCAACCCCTTGCTACGGACATGGACACCTAAACCATGTTGCTCAAGCATCTGTCCAAGCTGGTGTTGAACACTGCCAGTGATGGGCTAGTCACAGCTTCTCTGGGCAACCTGTGCCAGTGCCTCACCACCCTCACATTAAAGAACTTCTTCCTTATAACTAATCTGAACTTCCCCTGTAGAAATTTGAATCCATTACCCCTTTTTCTATCACTGCTGTCCGTAATATATACCCACTGCTGCAGGGATGGCCCAAGGAGCTCCCACTGGAAGAGCAGGCCACAGATATTTAACTTTCTGTGAACTAAATTCGATGTCTCAGCAGCCTCTTTCTCAGCTTCTGTGCTTGGTTTGTTTGCATTATTGCTTTTGAGCTGTAAGATTACTGTTCCTGCAGCATCAGCTCAAAGTGAGATGGTGGTGAGGTGACAGCAACTCTCTGGGAAACCCGAGGCCATTACCCAAGCATGGCCATTGTAAGCCATTTCCTTGTCCTACTGGTCCTTGTCGCTGACATATGAACAGCTCTCAGGTGAAGAAACACATCTGGACAACTTGCTACACCCTCTGCTTCTCTCCCTGTTTCTGCAGGCTGAAGCTTTGCTCCGTGATTTTCTTTCACTGCTCATTCCCCATCACAAAAGTTCCCAACACTACTGTCACTACCGCTCTATATTTCCAGCAGTTTTCTATGTTCCATTGGCTTTTGCTCTGTTATCAGCAATTTTTGCTGCACATGCTTCCAGCTGTCTACTGTCCTCTCTTTTTTTCTGTTGCTGTTCTACTCTCTTCTCCCTCCTCAGGACAAGACGACAGACTTACAGAAACAAATGTCCTTCATGGAAGATACATTCATGGTAAAGGATGGCTAAACAACACCCAGATCTTAACTGCAGGGCTGACAGATGTCTCCAGCATGGTGGATATTCTGCAGCCACCTTTATGGTGCTGCTGCTTACTTGAATGCATAAGCTATGCCTGGCGTGAAAATGAGCTTTGGGGAGCAATGCCATGAGAATCAGTTAAGGGAAGAATTCTTTGCAGCCTTAAGTGGTTTTTCTCTCTGATGTTGTGATTAGTGCAGTTCCTGAAACCTGAGATACTTTTCTGTGGGGTGCTGGGACAAGTGGAGAAAATGGAGGATCCGAAGACTCCTCAGGAATATCATTGGAGTTTGTATTATTGAAGAACAGGACTCAATGGGATGAGACAATGGAAATGTCTTGGGAAGTCATCGGTCAAACCAGATGAGTTTTGTGGGCGATCAAGTCCCAGGGTCTTGTCATAGGCTCATGGCCCTCATCTTCATGAATCAAAGTTTGAAAGGGAAGTCTAAGATCCTAGGTGGAGAAATACATTTAGAGGGCTTCAGTTGTTAACGTAGGTCTTTTTTAGAGAACTCAGTTCCCAGCAAAGCTTGCTCTTATACAAAAATTCACATGCTTATACTTTCACATTCATTGCTGACATATCTGCATATGCTATTTTGTTCTTCCTTGTCCTGTACTCTTTTTACCTACTGAAATTATAAACACTTTAAAACTAAAAATATACATTTTTTTCCTCTGTCAGATTATGGCACTCACACTTTTGCTGATACATCATTTGACACTCTGCCAAACAAAACTGGGAAAAGGAAACATAACAGAAAATTAGTTTTGAAAATGGGGGTAAGTGTTTGTTAAGCTTATTTTCATTATTGTTATTGTGGGAAATAGGAGCTTAAGTTAACTTTTTTGTGTGAGAATGTTTTAGCTGACTTTGAACGTCGCATAGTCATTTTACACGAATCTGTTCAACATGTGGCCTCTCTTGTATGAATCATTTGTTACTGGTGGCTAATGTGAAGAAAACTGGCTGTTGTAAGCTAATGACGTGTATTGCTGAATTTTACAACTTCCCAGCAAAACCCCACTTCAAATCTGTCAGAACAGATCTGGACCTAGCTGTACAATTCCTAACTTCTCCAAGCATGTAAGAGACTAGCTTTTCCAGTTGACCTTTAGTGTCACAACCATGAAATGAACACGTCTCTTTCCCTTATTTATTCTTGGACTTTTCGTGGTGCTCATCACTGCAAGGTCTGAGTCCTCTGAGGAGGTAGGGGCCATATCCTCAGGATACCTCCATGAGCTGTGTGTTGCTATCCTCCTTCCTAGCCCATTGCTTGTTGTGGCAGTGAGGGGCAGCTATGCTGCCGTCAGATGAGGTGCCCTCACGCATGTCTGCGGTGGCAGAAGGAGAATCAAGATCAGAGAGGCTGTTGAAGGTCTGCGTGATCTGTCAGGATTGAGCAACTACTCTGGTGGAGGATCTCAAAGCCTGATCTAGGCAAGATGCTTTCCCAACATGGCACAGCACTTTGAGAAGCCGCAACCGTAGAATGGTCTGGGTTGGAAAAGACCTTATGATAATCTAGTTCCAGCCCCTTGCTATGGTCAGGGACACCTTCCACTAGACTATGACTGAACCTTGAAGACAGGACAGCTGAATGGGTCTAGGAGGATGATGGCACTCACCTGCACCAAGAGACAGAGCTGGGCTCCTTTGATTTTAGAGACACTTCTGCACCTTCTGGGCTGTGTAGGGTGGAGGCTGGAACATAGATATCCTGAAATGTGTCTGAAAGCCCTTTCCTAATAACCACCAGCTGGCAACAGCAAAGGCTTTGTCTTGCACTCTGGCCCTGAAAACAGTTATAACTCCATAGTTTAACAGAGAGTTCACTCAGACAAGCACCTAGTTCAGCACTGTGTTATTCCTGCTGAAGTTAGACAGAAACAACTGCATGGTGTGATGGGTGAGTACTTGAAAAGTAAACTGCAGACCACAAGGTATACACAGATAACAGCTCTAAAGCTTGAAGGACCAACTGGCATGGAGGTTATTCATCAAATTCTGTGTTTCTTGAAGGTAAAGACAACGGTAATATATGTAGTTTCTTCTTCAAGATATTTGGAAAGAAAAGATGATAGATATGTAGCTGAGAAGCATATTGCAGAAGTGTGTAAAACAGGTTATCTGTCAACAAACGTGCTAGTCATCTGTCATTGGATATGTCTAGAATATTTGTTTTCAGTTTTGACACATCTGTTATTTACTCTCCTGATGCTGTTTAATAACATGTCTTACAGATTACAGTGGGAGCCAGTCCTCACTCCAAGTTTAGATCACACAAGATATAAGTAAGTTTTGAGGAATGATCCTTGCCCAGGAAAATCCCCTTGACACCAAGAAACCTGCAGTGATAGCACACTGCATTGCTTGATTTTTTTGACTTAATTATTAATTGCTTTTGCCATCCAATGCCCAGGACAATTTTGTTCCAGTCAACCATTTTAATATTACCTGTTTCTCCTCTATTTTTCGTGCTTCACTAATAAAGCTAGGAGAGCTACAGTAACATCAGCATTACAGGAACTAATACATGCAGGTTAAAAAATAAACAAGTAAAAGAAAAAGTCTTCTTATCTTCATTTTGATGATTCCTGGCATTGAGTATGTTTCTCACAGGGTCTACTTTTGTGCCTGCAGGTGAAAGAAGGAACAGGACTGGACAGCATTTTCAATGAAGCCACACAATCTCATTAGGTCTCAGCAATGAACATTCACTTTACTTTTCTTCTATTTCAAAACATATTTAAGTTTGGACCAAGAGAACATAGAATTTCCAGATTGCTCTGTAGCAAGTCCCTGGGAAGAGATCCCAGGAACTTAGCTTAGATACTGACCTTGCTTAGGAGTGCTTTGGGGTTTTTTAAGATGTGGAACAAGTTAAACACAAACTTGAAATTACCATTTTAAAGATTGACTTGAGAAGAAAACAGTCTTTAACCAGGCAGACAACAACAGAATGAAGACTTTGGTATTCTTAATAGTTTCCAAGGACTAAGACATATTTTCTTCCATTCAGTGGATTGAAAGTTGCTTAGAGCTAAGTCAAGTCTCCTTCCTGAATAGGCACATGATGCAAACATTGAGTATAATAGTGCAGTCATCTAAAACATGTTAGCTGTCATATGGAAACAGAACATGTCCGATAGCCAACATTTTCAGTTTGCTACTACACAGGTAGAATAATGGGTAAATTATTATATGAGCTCAGCCTTTTTCTCAGTCACTTCCAAATCATTTCCTGAGATAAATGGGATAAACTGAAAGAAGCCAAACCTACATAAAGTGTGATTCCTACCAGAGATATTATTTTGATATTCAGATCACACCCAGTCAGAATTATTATTTTGATATGAGTCTCCATGTACATTATTATTGATATTAATGGGAATGGATGATGGACATGAGCTATCAGAATTAGGACAGTGGGATGGGAATGATACATAATGAAGGGAAAACTCTCTGCTCAGGGAATTCAGACAGTGCTGTGAAGTCACTACTATGCTATTTGCCACATGCTATATACAGTCACAAAATATTCCACTCGGTCAGATACATGGCCAGAAAAAGCCCTGTGAACCCCAAAGTCTTACAGTCTTATAATAACCACTGAAACGCCCTCCACCACAAAAGGAGCACAGCAGAGCTGCTAGGACAAGCTGTATGTAATTTGTCCAAGTATGTGAAGAACTAGGCAAAATCAGAAGGCTGGTGTCAGCACGCTCACATTTTTGGCTACCTTAATGAAACTTCCTAATGCTGGAATGAGGTATTATAAAATGATTTGGAGTTTTTGGAATATCCATTTTTTTCAGTGGCTAAAACCTAACTTTGGGTATAAATATTTGGGTGAAAAAGGATTCTGTCATGAAAAGAAGTCCTTCCAAAATTAAACTTTCTCCCCCCACCTTCCACTTTTTAATGTGTAAGTTTATATTCCTGAGAGTTTTTGGACTAGCATGTTAAGAGGCTACATGTTACTCTAAGTTCAAGCGCAGTATCTTTGAAAAGTAAAACACACTGGAGTCTTCATGCATGCTTCCGGATTGGAAGATAAAAGGACATAATGATGATACAATAGTTCTTAATGTAAAATGCCATTCCTATTGCCTGCTACACAGTACATAGAATGGTTTGTGTCGGAAGGGACCTTAAAACTCATCCAGTTCCAACTCCCTGCCATGGGCAGGGACACCATCCACTCGACCAGATTGCTCCAAGCCCTGTCTAACCTGACCCTGAACACTGCAAGGGATGAAGCACTCACCACTTCTCTGGGTAACCTGTGCCAGTGCCTCCCCACCCTCACAGTAAAGAAATTCTTCATATTTTCATTTAATCTTTATTGGCCAACACCAGCACAGCAATCTGGAAAAACAGTACCTATCTATCTATTTGCATACTTGTTTGAAGAGGAGGATGGGGCAGGTCATGTCTTATCACACACAAGAGGAGTGGCTGCAGGAGAAGGGGAGCTGAAGCTGGTTAAGACATTATACCAGGACCTCCAGGATCTACAGAACATGTCAAACCAGACCCACACTTTGAGAGATCAGACCAGTCCTGAAGAACCTCTACAAGTCTCTTATGAAGACAGGCTGAGGGAGCTGGCCTTGTTGAGCCTGGAGAATAAAAGTCTCTGGGGAGAACTTAGAGCAGCTTCCAGTGCTAAAAGCACCGACAAGAAATATGAAGTAGAGGGTCTTTGGACAAGGGCCTGTAGGGACAGGACAAGGGGAATGGCTTTAACCTGACAGAGGGGAGACTGAGATGAGCTCTTATGCAGAAGTTCTTCCCTGTGAGGGTGCTGAGGCACTGGCACAGGTTGCCCAGAGAAGCTGTGGATGCCCCATCCCTGGCAGCTTTCAAGGCCAGGTTGGATGGGGCTTGGAGCAACCTGGTCTAGTGGAAGGTGTTCCTGCCTGTGGCAGGGGTCGGAACTGGATGAGCTTTAATGTCCTTTCCAACACAAGCCATTTTAGGATTTTATGAAACTCCCTCCTCTAGCTGTTTTGGTTCAAGTGCAGTCATAATTCAGAATCAGGGGAACAAACCTTGTACGCTGTTGTAGGTTATTTTTTAATAAAAGCAAATTGCCATTATGTTCTGCTCAAACTGATGGGTGGTTTGCAACCCATTCTCATGCTTCTTGATGCTTTCAACCCAACATGAACACAGGCTGCAGAGCTAGCTCCTAAATACATCAGATCATGATTTGATTATGTTGGCAAAGTGGCTTCAGGAACCCTTCCCTTTAGGAGCTTGCAACAGTCTGTACCCAATGCCCTGCTGTGATACTCTTGCTCCTTCAGGGGATTCAGTGCTCCCATCACTAACACTGTGCTCATGTATGATGAAGTTACATATTACTATGTATTAAGCTTCTGTGGTAATTAGGGATAAGGAAAAGACATTCCCATTACCTGTAGAGGGGAACATACAGAACACCTTTGCCCTGTACTGCTGGACAGGCTGCAATACCTCAGCAGAGAGAGCTTATAAGAAATCAGCCAGGAGTCTTAAAACAGCAGTTTGGAATCACCAAATACTAGCCAAATATAATATAACAACAGCAAGATATAAATATATTTATTGCTATTATTAGGAGTAGCAATAGTTACTGATTATTATTAGTTGTATTTTTGTGGTACCACTTAGGAATTCCCTTCTTAGACCAGGCTGCCATTGCAATCCACGTGTAACACTGTTACCATGACAGTTTTGCTGTTTGCCAGTGTGTTTTGGCTAGAGAGCCAGCTGATGAGTAGCTGCCCTCCAAGTTGCCAAGCAATAAATCTCAAACCAAATTCATGAACCGGATTTCTGCTCCAAGTCTCAATCTTGTGACTTGCTGTGTAGGCTGCTTCTCAGTTCCATCTGCCTTCAAGCTGCAAAAACACCGTTATCACTGAAACTAGTGGTTCCTAAGGCTGATTTTTGCAAATAAATATATGTTGCATGTTCTTTCATAAGAGATGCTGCTGGTGAGACTGATAATGCAGAAAGTATTTGCTGCCTTTGAGAGTGCTGGAGAATAAAAGGCTCTGGGAAGAACTTAGAGGAGCTTCCAGTGCCTAAAGGCACCAACAAGAAAGCTGTAGAGGGCTTTGGACAAGGGCTTGTAGGGACAGGACAAGGGGAATGGCTTTCACCTGACAGAGGAGAGACTGAGTTGAGCTCTTAGGCAGAAGCTCTTCCCTGTGAGGGTGCTAAGGTGCTGGCACAGGTTGCCCAGAGAAATTGTGGCTGCCCCATCCCTAGGGCAAGGATGGATGGGGTTTGAGCAACCTGGTCTAGAGAAAGGTGTCCCTGCCCTTGACAGGGGGTTGGGCTGGATAAACTTTAAGGTCCCTTCCAACCAAAACCAGGCTGTTATTTTATGGTTTATGAAAGGTTCTGAGGAAACAAAGGAAGAGGAGAATAATTTCTTTGCAATACAAGAGAAAAAGCTTTTAAACACATATTATACTAAGAAAAAAGTATTTAACTGAGCGGGATGAGACTTACTTTGTGAAATGTCAGTGGTTTCTTATAGAGGAGATTTCACTAGCAGATTGTCAGTCTCAAGAGATCCACAAACTTTTGGCTTGGCTTTCAGCTTGCTCTTATATGTGCTAATGCTGTTAATTCTTCCAAGATGATAGTCATTTAACTTTTTTTCCTTCTTGTAAAAGCATGTGAAATTGGTCACTGCTCATAATGAATTTCATTGCAGAGTTCAGTCGTAAAAGACATTACCCTTAAAATTTTCTTTGTCTTCTGGACAAAGGTATGTTATCATATACAGAGCAAAAGGTGCATCAGAGGTGCATGGGGACTTCTCAGGTGCTCACAAAAAGCCTAGTGATTTGGCTGACGTAGGACATCACGTGACACAACTCTGTTATCACCAGGACTGCAAGTCCTTAGCATGTAAGAGCTGCTGGGTAAAGCCACGGTATGTGAACTAATGGTCCCAAACCATTACGTACCAAGTTGAAATCCTTATGACAGAAGTGCTATGGTTGTGATTTGCATCTCTCCAAAGTGTGGGTTTAGTAACTTTTCCATCTGTCATTACCAGTAATCTCACTTTGTAATCTTCCTAGTACCTCTGTGTCACCAACACCCACACAATAGGTGTTGTGTTCTCTAATGGTCCACTTCGCACATTCAGAAGTCTTCCATGCTTACACTATTGTTTAATTATGTTTTTTAGGGTTAAGATATGATCAGCATATGTATACCCTCTTCTGAATTTAAACTGACTTTCCTCAAGCCTATCATTCAGCTGTGTCTGCTTTCTTGTTCACAGGCACTCAAGCAAATGTATTCCCAAACACAGCAAACAAGCTAATGCTTCTTGACTTTTATATTCCTTCCTGTCACCCCCTTTTCTTTTTCTTTAGCTTGCTGTAATCACATCTGAATACCAGGGACAAGTTCTTCTGCAGCTTTAAAAAGCACTAGAAATACCTGACGCTGTCCCACGGGTGATACCTTTGTTGTCAGCACAGGATGTGATGCTTCAGGACAGCCATCATCCATGTGTCACACAGAGAGCTCGATCCAAGGAGCAGTGGTATCTATTGGGCCACTAAACTCTTTAGTGGCTTTTGGTCTTGATTGTTATGCTTGACACCCCTGTTTGGTTTTTTCCTTCTATTTAAAAATTCCCAGCATAGATTATAAATGCTCTTTTCAACAGGTTTCCACTCTTATCTCTATCTTCTAAAATCCTGAGTTTTCCTGTCTCTCTCTTCAATAAATCAGCTTTTGAGAGACGAGACATTCTGACAGATTTCTTACTCTGTTCGTGTAGGGCAACATGAATTTGTGACCTCCTGCATCTGTCACTTTCTAAAGCAGAGCTTCACTCATATTTCTCTGAAAGGATCTATTTAGAAATATTGATGAATTTAAAATACACCTGGAGCTTGGTGTTATGTCTTGATTTAATGCTTTATTCAGGCTCATCAACCTTTATTCAGACAAATCACAAAATTGATGTGTCTCTTCACATTAAACTCTTTTTGTGGTAAAGGGACTTTTGTCCTTGATCAGAATTTATCTGATTAAAGATGTTCCATGATACACACAGGCAAAATACTGCATTTTACTTATCTGTTGTGATCAAATGGAAATAGCAAGCCTTAATTCCATCCTTTGGGCATCTTGGTAATAGCTTTCTGAGGATGCTCTCCATTGCTGGCCAAAGGCTGTCAAAACTTACAGGAGCAGAGGCCAATCTCCAGTCAGAGGTCAAAATTTAGTCAGGTCTTCTTGAGGCAGATGCCTAGTCACTTCTCACCAAAAAGACTAATGCTACAGGCACTGTAAGAAAAGACAATGAAGAAAACAAATATTGTTTTATTAATTCTCTTACATGTAAGCATCATCATGTGAAGCATCACACAAATGTGATCTGAACAGCTCATTAGCTTGGCTAGTGCTGCTATAAAATGGCCATGTTGCACATTTATAACAAAGTAGTATGCTTGCAATAGAAAACAAAGCTTGTTATAAATAAAGCCATCCCCAAGTTATTTACATCAATCAGAAAATAGTCACAACAGTATGAATGCCTTGGAATTGGTGACATTTTAGTTCTGCTGGAAGTCAGTGTAATGATTACAGCTTCCAGCTCAGGTTCCAGGCAGACATCTTTCTTCCATTGCACTTTTCTCTGTTCCTTCTGTGCCAGCTCTTATAAAACAAGATACCACAGGATTTAATTCTAAAAATCTAATATTACTGCCTTGTGGTGAACTGAATACTACAGATTCCTTCTTGATAACACTGTCTCATGGGATTCCTGTGCAGTAATAGAATCTCCTGGGATTCCTGCCTGGTAACCATATCTCTCTGGACTTTGGTAGTATTTCTCCCATTGGATAACCCCAGTCCCACCAAACAAGCAGTCATAAACCTTATGCTCTCATTATTTTACTCTACATTTTTTTACTAATGTAAGACCTTGCACTGCTTAAATCAGTGATTTTGGTTGGTTGTTTTTCCCCCTCATTGATTTTCACTAAGTTAGAATCAGGGCTCCAAGAGAAAAGAATATTATGGAATTTTTTGACTGACAAAATTAGCATTAACATTAAGAAATACTTTAAAAGTAGTAATAATGGAAATATTTCATGGTTGGTTTATCTACATATTCTTATTCAACTCCTGCAGAACTGGCACTTAATCTTTAACACAGACTAGAAATCTTTTTGTTGGACTGAAAGTGAGATACTGTAACAGTTCTTCCTCTTCATGCTAGTGAGAGCAATCACAGCTACTGAACAGTTCTTAAGAGAGATTTTCAGTGAACACCTCTGCTGCTAGTATAGATAAGCAATAAACCAAAAGCCATAAATCAGCTATTATTCTTGTGGGTTTTATGGTACTCGAAAGGGTCACTAAAATATCAGGAGCCCACTGCAGCAGATACTGCACCCTTAAATAATGAAGGACACAATCCAGGCTTTCTGTTCTCAGCCAGTTTCTCTACTCAGTTCCTCATAGCAAATTGACAAGGGATAAAATTATTCCCAAAAGCCCACAAACACACACAATTTTGTTCTGCCCAGTAACTCCAGGCCCTTTTCCAACTCTTCCCAGGATGTGAGGTTACCCTGGGAAGCAGCAGTTAATCCACTTGCAGGGTAATTCTGGCATGAGAGGCTGGCCTCCATGGTTGCACATTTGACCTGTTTCATCAATCTGTAAAGCTGAAAGTGGTTCAGGAGACATCAGCTCTCCTTCGTCCTGTGATACTTCCAGGCTCAAAAGTTTTGGTTTGAGCTTTCCTTTGACCTTAATGTTTCTAATGGCTCACTCTTCAGAAGGCAATGGAATCTTTATGGTTGCAGGAATCAACTTGATAGAGGGACTGCTGCGGAGCTGGGAGCCAGCCTTGCTTATGGGAGAGCGATTTCATGGTGGTGTCATATTGTCATGATAGACCTCTTGGAGGACTTACTTCTACCAGTGTAGGTCAAATAAAACAATAATGTGCTCTACGAAGAATTATTCACTAGGCTTTTTTTCACTAAGCTCTGGATGTACCAAAAGGTCCTGACAACCATCTTCCTGGCACAAGGTGGCTTTAGTAGAGCTCTGACCAGCTGAAGCTCTGGCTCTGTAAGAGAAAGCAAGTTTGAAACCTAGACACTACTGGAGCTTGAAACACGATAGAGATACCTTGAAGAATATGAGAGTTAGAGATGAAAGGTAAGCAGACAACATCTTCTGTTCAAGCCCTCTATCTCCTGCTGCATATTCAGAAAAAAAAAAAAAAAAACAAACGGGCAAATGCCATTTTTCCTTCTTACAGCTGTCTTTCAGTCCAAATATAACTCCAGATCTCTACAGCTGTTCTGAGACCCTTTTTGAATCCAGACCATGCTTCAACACCAGCTTTTCTTTGGTCTTGATCAAACCATTAAATCTCATATCTCTTGAAGCTAGAAGTATCTGTGGTAACAATCTCTGACCACTTGATGTTACTTTTGAGAGGATCAATAAAGTTTCAGAAGCACTTTCTGAAGATAACAAAAGAAAATAAGACTGACACACTTGATCCTGGATCTGCCAACACACCTTTACCCCTAAACCATTGAATTTCCATGGGGTTTAGCTGCCTTGAAGGTAACACTAAAATCAGTAGGCAGATAAGTAAGCAAAAAACATTGAGGAGCTTCAGTGGCTTGGGTCCTGGCTGGCACTTTGGTACCCACTGCCATGACTAGAGGGGCTGTAAATTCAGGCTAATACTATGGGATGTGATAAATAGGGATGGTGTCAGATTAGGGTCTGCATGTCGGCTCTGTTGCCTTTTAGGGTACAACTTGCTGCTTGGACGATGAATTGAGAAAACAGTGATGGGGACTTGTGGAAATATCTGCAGGCAGCCTGGACAACAAAACCAGGAAGAACAAAGCAATTCTGACCAGGAGGCTTCTGACAGCCTCTTAAGGGTCACAAGACTTTCTTGTGAGTCACCACCCCAAAAATACTGTAAGTGCTATTCGTTCAGTGCAAGCTGGAAACAATCTAGGGAACTCTCATCTTCAGGTCAGTGGGGGCTGGCAGCACGGTCGCTCTCTCTCTGGGAACGAAGGGTGAGACGAGAAAGAGCACGGCTTTGAAATTGCTCTCATGCATGCTGTGGCTGGGGACTGGAACTGCAGAGAGGGAAGGGTTTATCTGCTGCCCAGAAGCAGAGCTGTAGATGCCCTTCTGCAGCTCTCGTGAGAACTGGGATAAGACTCTTTTTAGAACTTGAGGCATGATTCTGGAGAGAAAGGTTTACGTAAAACTGGGACAACAAGAAAAAGTGCATGCAGAGATGTATGGAAATTCCTGCCTTCCCACACCATTTTGTCTTCTGATTAGAAGGTTAAGAAAGCAACTTTGGTGTTTATCCCATTTATTGCCCACAGGACCCTCTTTAGGCCCTGAAGTGCTCCTGCTATAAAAATAGGGAAGAAGCCATAAAAGCAGCAACATCTCATATATAGCACAAATCTTTTCTTACAAGATGGGCAAGGAGCTGAGTGCCTTAATTAGAAGTTCACTGAGTTATTTTTTGTATCTTACAGCTAACAACACAGAACATGGACTCCTGATTGAATACCAAGGCAGTAAATCAATGGAGGGTCTTTGCTGCCGTTCATGAAATGCTCCAGCTGTGCTCCTAAGGATTACAATGTCAACAGAACTCTTGATTTGAATCACAGCCTTGCCTTCACTCAAGGGCCATGTATTAGTCATGAAAAGCAGACAGAGTTTCATGGCTCAAAGAAAAAAAGAAAGAATTACTGAGCTGAAAATAAAATGGTGATGTAGGGGAGGAACATTGCAATGCAGCCAAAGGAGATGCAGAGCAAACTTCAGCAAAAGCCTTTAGAAATGTGAAAGCTAAGACCTTTCTCTCTGTTTGTTTAGTATAAACTTCACCAGTCAAATTTAAGTGTTTAGATAGTGTTTCCTAATGTGTTTAGTGCTTAGTCAGCTGATCAAGTACTCAGAGGGCACAACTCCTCACAGCTTCACCAAAGCCACCACAGCAATGCCAGTTAACTTCGGCTTAGGACCTGTCCTTACTGAGGGTATGATATATAACAGAAATCCCAGTAACCAAGACATGGATTATTTTAGACACAGGTAAATTTGTCCTGAAGACAGATATTATTTCTGAATTGCACTTATGGTTATGCTTCTGCTTTAGAGCATGAAAAAACTGATGAAGACTGAACTATATTCCATCAGTCTGGATTCCCAAAAACTGTGTAAAAGGTGTAGTTTCATCTCAAGAAATGCTTGAAGTTTCCCAGGAATCCTTTGACATTTAGCAGGTGTTCTATGGCAAAGATTATAATAAATCTTAACAATCCACATGCACCCAGGCAGAAGAAAAAGAGTTGAAGACTCTCCTAATGATGACCTTGAAGCTGTTGACGAGGTCACAGTGGTAGTGTCATGCTGCAGTTTGCACGTGTTCTTACTTTTTTATTCCTATAGGAATCAGCTGCTGCCAAAGTACACATGATACAAACTAGAATCTTGATTATCCAAAGCACAGTCATGGTCTCTGTTTCCTATAATACAGTTCTATCCCTGGTATTTATTGCTTACATTGAGAAGTATTTGAGTTATTCAAAATCTTGGTTACTCAAATTCAGTAATTTGACCCATTAAATCAATTTGCAATTAATTCAGCTGGCCCAAGACCATTTTTCCCTCTCAGAACTGTACTGAAGCTATGCAAATGTTTGCACAAAACTATTCAAAAGAGAAAGACCTAGCTTTCATTTGAATACTTTTGTTGAAACTAAAAAGGAGGAAGAACGCTCACAGAGCCCTAATATTCCTGCAACTCAGAGCAAGTTTTTGTCTTTGCAGGAGCAAGAAAACTGGCACTCCTTCCTCTCCAAAATGTGCAATTAGTTGAAAATGCTGCTTTTCACTAGCACCAAGGTTGAACAGCAGCTAAGATACAACAGGCTTAGAGAGTTGAGCCAAGTTCCCAAAACGTAATACTTGTTTCTATTGCACTGACTCTTGCAAAGTCACTATAGCTAGTGAGGATGATAGCAGCCTGTTTCCTGCCTTGGCATCCTGTTTATTTTGCTTCACCACCACCACACATGAAGCCTGTGCAGAGCTGTGCAACTCATGCTCCCTCTGCCATCTGCAGGACAGCATTTAGGGCTCATGCCCACCCAGCTGCCCTGATGGGCATCAGACTCTCCAAAAGCCTTTGTCCAGGATTTTCATCTTGTCATTTCCTTGCATAACACGAACTTCTATTTTCTTGGGCTCTCCAAGTATAAATAGACATATGCCTCCTAGGTTGATTACAGTTTTACAACTGTTAAATATACTACTGCTTTGCCATCACAGTCTAGCCAAACAAAGTACAAGTTTGTTTGAGATGTGAACTCAGAGTATTAGATCCACAAGTAAATGATGGATATCAGTGATGTTAAAAAGATGCATTTTGTTTATCTCTGCTAAAGTGATTTATTCCCGAAAGTGTGTGTAAGATAAAAACCCACAGACCTTCATCTGATAAGGTTCTCCAAAGAACTTTTCTGAATGAACACTGGTTCTTCTTTCTGCCTGTCCCTGCTTCTTTCCTTCTTTTTCCTCTATCAGTCTCATGGAAGAAACAGCAGCACCACAATAGCAGCTCAAGTTGAACAAATGGTTTTCTTCTCTCCCCTTACATTTTAATTTGTCATCACATCTCCTTTCTAATTTTGCTTTAAAAAGATTGTATGGAAGAAAGGCACAAAGTGTCCTTCAGACTTTACACAGCTTTTTGACCAAATGCATTATTTTCTACCAAAAAAATTCTTCTTTTGTTTAGCCACACATGTTCTTTACACTGACCATAACCTCCAAAGCTTACCAAGAATGCAAACTCTTGCCTACCTTTTTAATTTACCTCCAAACTTGGAATGTTGTTCCAATAGTAAAACACTAGAATATTCCACACTTAGACTTCATAAATTGAATTATTTTGCAAGAGTTTGTATTACAGAAATCTTTTTGTTCCAGAAATTTAGAGTTTTTCATCTTACTGTTGATACCATAGGAAATGAATCTAAACAAAAATTATAATAAATAAACATATAAGTGTAGATAAAAATTTTGTTTTAAATTTAAGTTTGCTGTGAAAAATGAGTTGGGTACAGTATTGGACTTGTGTCATTATATTGTGCAATTGCAAAAATCTTATCTCTTGGCTGAGAAGATAACTTGTGGTTTAAACTTAAATAAAAAGAAAGCAGTATTAAGTTCACATTAAAGTAATCTTACCTTATACTGAACTATAAGGCAGGAGTCCATCCTTATCCTTTAGGAAAAGCTGTTAGAAGAAAGCAAGATTGGAATCCTTTCTCTTTTCCCAGCAGAACATAATCTACCTGCTAGTAAACCTGATTAAATTCCAGCTCCTTATTTTCCTGCTCCAGAGCGTTCCTCCATAGTCACAAACACCTAAAAAATAAACCCCAGGCCCTTCACTCAAGCACTGTTGCCCCTCTTTCCAGTAACTGGAGCCTTGTATGTGCCGGCAGGCTTACAGAAGCAATTGAGCTGTGGGGCTTATTGCAGCTCCTTAGGGAAACACTACAAGTGGAGGTAACCACTTTTTTTTTTTATAGGGATTAACAAGGAAGGAGTTGATTTTGGCCAGAGAATGGTCACCAGCTGCCTTCCTTGGGTAAAAAATGTAGGGATTGAACTAATCTGTGGCCTTGCCAGGCTCTAAGAGAGATGTGCTGGAACACCTAGAGCTTTCTTTAGGCACAGGGGACTCTTTCTTAAGGGTGGTGGGGTCTCTTTAATACCATTCTGAAGTTGGGTTACTAGTCTGCTTGTGTGCTTACAGGCTTTTTGTGAAGAAGCAATTTTTCCTTTATCTATATAAGTATTTGATCTACGTAGAGGAGAGCAAAAGTCTTCTCTCAAAATGCACACAGAAGTGTTGAGCCAGAGGGAAGAGCATAGTCCACAGTAAGGGAAGTTGCAGGGGGTGGAGATTTTGGTACAGATTTTTATTAAAGCTGTGAAAATGCTTAGAGAAGGAGATGGCAGAAAAGAGATGGTACAAAATGAGTGAATTTAATCTGTGCAATGCAGAGATAAGGGGAAACTTAACATTGGGTTGAGTTGTCTAAGAAAAAGCAACAGAGATGTGGGATCACCCTGCTTCATTTAGACTAGGAAATCCAGATTTTTTAAAAGACAAATGAAAGAAGGCAAAAAACTCAATTCTGAAAAATTTTGTTTTACCACCCTGGTCCTCCCCTGGGAAGATTTTAGAGAATCTTTATTTCCTATAGCTCTTGTGAATGCATTTGCAGTAAAGTGCTGGAAATACAACGTATTTTTCATTCAGAACTGAGAAAAGAAAGGGTTAATCTGATCCTGAGGGTTTTCTTTCCATATATACTACTGAATATGGCTACCAGATCCTCAGAGGAGACAGACTATGGGACACAAATAAACTGGGTTTCTGCCACTGTAGTTTTAGATCCATGTTGCCATGAAAAAAATATCAAAGGATTTAAGAATAATGTTCAGTTGGTTTCATGGTCTGAGCAACACATGCCTGGGAGACTCCAGCATCTTCAGGGGTAAACCAAGTATGTGTGATAACATTGTCACTATACTGAGTAATGTGTGTCACCTATCTTCTGGTGCCAGATTGCCTATAGACTTGTTTCAAACTACTTCATTTCTAGCTTCATGGAATAACATTTGTTTGACTTTACCAGTAGGAACATAAAAGGAAAGTGGAGCCTTCATCTGCTGTCAATTTTTAGGGGGAGCTCTTTTTAATGAATTATCTAAAGACACTGAATTCTGGCTGTACTTTATGAATGAGCCCAGAATCTTCCTCAAAAAATCCACACCAAGAATAATTTCCAAAGATAAAAATTGATTTGAGACAAATGATTATCTTCTGTGGCTGGTTATCACATATGATGTATTACTGGACAGTGTAATCAAATGTGCATGGAATAATTCCCAGAAAGGTTTTTTCCAAATAAAAAAGACATTCCATTTAACAACATCTTAGTGTGAGAACTTGTGCTGTTTTGAAACTGTCAGATGTAGTTTTCTTTGCTCCAGGACAAAAATCCACAAAATCAAGCAGATGGTGCCAAAGAGATTTCCCACCAGGGATCCCACCCCAAAGAGATCCCACCAGGGCCGGATCCTTCAAACTTTTGCATTAGCCTCAGAATGTCTCTAAATTCTCCTCACAGGCAAATCACTGTTCTTTAAATCCAAACATTTCAAACAGCAATAAAGATACTACAGTATTCAGGATTGTTACTGTAGGAAAGCATAGTATTTTCTTTAATACGCAAAGTGAAGACCAGGAGTTTGTTTTTGTGGTCAGTAAGGGGACATATCCTAGATTTCAGAAAGGCTTCTCCTCTGCTATGCAATGGTGGCATCTAAACAATTGTAGGACTAAAATGGGACAGTTCTCTTTAACCTTCTAAATTTGGAGGTGGCCTGAGAATGCTAACAAAGGAGGACAGTTACCATCAACTCCTCTTTAATTATAGATCTGCTTGTTCACCTTCCCAAATCCTTCAAACCTGAAAGGAAACAGGAGACGTTTGAACTTAAGCACCACTGGGGACTTCAAAGGACTATTTAAGACAGATTAAAAAGGGAAAATAGATCAACTGGTTCAATATATTTTACCTCTGAAAATCCAAGAAGGAAGAATGCAAGTCTTCATTAACAGAAGAGAGAGCAGGTAGGTAAACTAAAGAACTGTTACCTTATCCAAGCTACTCAGTTTTATTATATTGTTTAGTTCCTCCCTCTGTTAATGCATGATGCTGAAATAAACCTTCCCAACATTATGTCCCTCTCATCTGAGGAACTGTACATACAGAAAGCAAGGCATCTTCTGCTTACAAAATGTAACTTTCTGTTTAAATGTCCCCCTGACCTGCTTACTGCTCTCATGTGTGAAAGGCTAAAGTACTCCAAAATCATGTTTAAAATTTAAGATGTTGCAACATCAGGTGGAAAACTATGTAAGTCGACTGAGAGTAACAGAATAAGTCCCACCACCTGTGGTGGGAACTGGACTGTGCTGGTGTCCTGAGTTCAGCAGTAGCAGTCATTTTTTCTCCTTCTTAAGTAGCTGGTGCAGCACTGTGTTTTTGACTTTTGGCCTGGGAACAGCACTGGTAACACTGATGTTTTTAGTTACTGCTCAAATGTTTAGTCTGACCAAGGACTTTCTGAGTCTCATTCTCTGCCAGGGAGGAGAAGCCGGGAGGAAGCAGAGACAGGACACCTGACCCAAATTAACCAAAGGGGTATTCCGTACCGCAGCACATCATGCCCAGGATGTAACTGAGTTACCTAAAAGGGCTAGATCACTGCTCAGTGGGGCTGCATATCGACGGGTGGTACTGTATTCCCTTCCCTTGTTATTTCCCTTATCATTACTATTATTATTATTTGTTGTAGCAGTAGTGGTTTGTGCTATACCTTAGTTACTGGACTGTTCTTACCTCAACCCGTGGGAGTTCCATTCTTTCAATTCTCCCCCATCCCTCCAGGAGTAGGGGTGTGGGGAGAAAGTGGGGGAGTGAGTGAGTGGGCTGTGTGGGTTACTGGCTGCACTTAGAACAGGACAGCTAGAGACAAAGTGATTAGAGCTGAAAAGCTAAACTTTGTGGTACAAATTGGTTCATATCACTCCAACAAAGTGAATTCTTTGTTGTATATTTTGCCCAATAGATCCCTTGAATATAGTAACAAAAATGAAGGTTGGCTTCAAATTGGAAAGAAATATGTCAAATTTAAATAGATCATTTCACACCTAGTTACTTATGTGTCTGCTTTTATTAGTGCAATATTTTCAGATATTTTTTAGAAGCTGGTCACTTCTTTTTGCTGTCATTTTAATGGCCACAATATGTGTAGAGCAATGTTGGCAGCTGGAAATGTTTCCTTTCCTAGATCAGTTTGTCTCTCAGGGTTGTGTTTACAACACAGACGTAGGTGAGGACATTCCATTTCCCGTTACAGGAACCTCCTTGGCTGACACACCAGCAAGTGAAGAACATGAAAAACAACCACAAAGGAGGGAACATCCCTCACATTGCTCCTCTCCACACTTGTGGACAAACCAAGGAACTCCTGTTTGGAAAAAAGGCCATAGAAGTGTCATGGGTTGAGCAGTAGCAGTCATTTTTCTCCTTCTTGTAAGCTGGTGCAGTGCTGTGTTCTGACTTCTGGGCTGGGAACAGTTGCTTGATAGCGAGCATGTTTTGAGGGTGTTTTTGTTCAAGGCCTTTTCTGAGCACGTGCTCTGCCGGGGAGGAGGGGAGTCCAGGAGGAAGGAGAGACAGGACACCTGACCCAGGCTAGCCAATGAGGTATTCCATACCATAGCACGTGATGCCCAGGATGCAACTGGGGGAGAGAGAGCTGGAAGGGTGGAGCTCTGGAGGAAAATGGAGGAGGTAGCACGCGGTGCTCGGCCGGGCAGGGTGGAGTGAGTTATGGGTCGGTGGCTGGTGGGGTGTTGTATTCTTTTCGCTCGTTATTGGCTTTATCATTATTATTTGTAGTCGTAATGGCAGTAGTGATTTGTGTTATACCTTAGCAATTAAACCGTTCTTATCTCAACCCGTGGGGGCTACATTCTTTGGATTCTCCTTCCTAACTCTCCGGGAGTTGGGGGAGCAAGGGGGGGAGTGAGTGAGAGTACTGTGAGGATTTGGTTTAAACCACGACAAGAAGCAACTAGGAATCCATGATCAGTCTTTAAAACTCCATCACCAGAACAAAGAAAATACAATAATTCTTCAGTCCCTGAAGACTTGTAGAGTTGTGTTGGCATCCTGAGGAGACCAGAAGCAACGAAAAACATCTCACATCCACTTCTGAAGCTCTAGAAGATGCAATTATACCTGTGAGGACCTGGTTCATCAGCAGGCACTCTTTGCAGTGTCTGATTTTTGACATAGAATCTTAGAATAGTTAGGGTTGGAAAGGACCTCAAGATCATCTAGTTCCAACCCCCCTGCCATGGACAGGGATACCTCACACTAAACCATATCACCCAAGGCTTCATCCACCCTGGCCTGGAACACTGCCAGGGATGGAGCATTCACAACCTCCCTGGGCAACCCATTCCAGTACCTCACCACCCTAACAGTAAAGAATTTCTTCCTTATATCCAATCTAAACCTCTGCTGTTTAAGTCTTAACCCATTACCCCTTGTCCTATCACTACAGTCCCTAATGAATACTCCCTCACTAGCATCTCTGTAGGCCCCCTTCAGATACTGGAAGGCTGCTATGAGGTCTCCACGCAGCCTTCTCTTCTTCAGGCTGGGCAGCCCCAACTTTCTCAGCCTGTCTTCATATGGGAGGTGCTCCAGTCCCCTGCGAATCCTCGTGGCCCTCCTCTGGACTTGTTCTAACAGTTCCATGTCCTTCTTATGTTGAGGACACCAGAACTGTGCCTGGCAAAATCTGGGAGCAGATTCTCCTGGAAGGCAGGCTAGGGCACATGAAGAACAACAAGGTGCTTGGTGACAGCCAGCATGGCTTCACTAGCGGGAAATCCTGCCTGGCCAATTTGGTGGCCTTCTATGGTGGGGCTACAAAGATGATGGACAGGGGTGGAG
Source organism: Melopsittacus undulatus (assembly GCF_012275295.1). Lineage (NCBI taxonomy): Eukaryota > Metazoa > Chordata > Aves > Psittaciformes > Psittaculidae > Melopsittacus > Melopsittacus undulatus. The sequence continues at coordinate 27,341,337 of NC_047534.1, forward strand.
CAGTTGATGTCATCTACCTGGACTTGTGCAAAGCGTTCGACACTGTCCCACATGACATCCTTGTCTCTAAATTGGGGTGTCATCAATTTGATAGGTGGACCACTCGGTGGATACAGAACTGGCTGGATGGCTGCACACAAAGAGTTGTAGTCAATGGTTCAATGTCCGTCTGGAGATCAGTAACGAGTGGTGTCCCTCAGGGATCAGTGTTGGGACCAGTCTTGTTTAACATCTTTGTTGGTGACATGGACAGTGGGATTGAGTGTGCCCTCAGCAAGTTTGCCGATGACACCAAGCTGTGTGGTTCTGTTGATACGCTAGAGGGAAGGAATGCCATCCAGAGGGACCTTGACACGCCTGTGAGGTGGGCTGATGCCAACCTCATGAAGTTTAACCATGCCAAGTGCAAGGTCCTACACCTGGGTGGGAGCAATCCCAGGCACAGCTACAGGTTGGGCAGAGAAGAGATTCAGAGCAGCCCTGCAGAGAAGGACTTGGGAGTGTTGGTCGATAAGAAAATGAACATGAGCCAGCTTCAGTGTGCACTCACAGCCCAGAAAGCCAACCATATCCTGGGCTACATCAAAAGAAGTGTGACCAGCAGGTCAAGAGAGATGATCCTGCCCCTCTACTCTGCTCTTGTGCAACACCACTTGTAATACTGTGTGCAGTTCTGGTGTCCTCAGCATAAGAAGGACATGGAACTGTTAGAACAAGTCCAGAGGAGGGCCACGAGGATGATCAGGGGACTGGAGCACCTCCCATATGAAGACATAGATTGGATATAAGGAAGAAATTCTTTACTGTGAGGGTGGTGAGGTACTGGAATGGGTTGCCCAGGGAGGTTGTGAATGCTCCCTCCCTGGCAGTGTTCCAAGCCAGGGTGGATGAAGCCTTGGGTGATATGGTTTAGTGTGAGGTGTCCCTGCCCATGGCAGGGGGGTTGGAACTAGATGATCTTGAGGTCCTTTCCAATCCTAACTATTCTATGATTCTATGATTTGCATAGAGGCAACTGATCCGAGCTCCAAATGAAGCCGGCTCAGTGGCTGGAGCGGCTAGAATATCACTACATTGCTCTGAGCATTTATTGTTGGTGCTGGCAACTGACTGAGTGTGTTGGGATGGAATGATGCTCCCTCCCCCAGCACATGAGTTTAAAGCATCCTTGACAAGTCTGGCAAGCCTCACAGCAAAGCCACTCTTCCCTTTCTTTATCAGAGCAGCTCCACCAGCCCCCACTAGCCCTGGCCTACAAACGTGGGTCCCATGTTCAAGACACCCAAACCCTTGACTATGACACCACCCTTTTAACCATTTATTAACCTGTCCAATCCTCCTTGCCTTTGGAAGGTCCTCCCCTGTGTCCTGGAGAATTGTCAAAAAGACTATCTGAGCTCCAGAACCCCTGACCACCTCTCCCAGGGCTCTGTAGTCCTTCTTTATACTCCTCAGGCTACTACTGTCTATATCCCTAGCACCCACATGTACCGCTAGAAGCAGGTAATAGTCCGTGGGACTTACTAGAGCAGGCAGCCTCTCCGCAACATCCCTGATCCGTGCCCCAGGTAGGCAACACACCTCCCTTGTGACCGGGTCAGGCTGACAGATGAGTGCTTCTGTCCCTTTCAAGGCAGAGTCCCCTACTGCTACAACCTGCCGCTTTTTCCTGGCGGCACCAGTAGAGATCTTCTGTACCAGTGCACCAGCCGACTGTTTCTGATGCAAGTGCATTTCCTCATCAGCCCCCTGCAGGGCAGCAAAGCAGCTCTGGGTGGGTACAGCAGATTTAGGAGGAAGCCCCTTGCTTTTAATTGCTCTCTTCCTCCTTTCGTTTTTTTTTGTTACTAATTCCCAGCTTCCCTGATCAACAGCCTCCTTCTTTCCTCCATGAGTTAGAGGGGAAGCTTGAGGCCCCTGCACTGTTTGGGCCTGGAGCAAGCAGTCCTGCTCCCTCTCAGCTTCCCTGACATCTTGCAGCTCATTGATAGCATCCCGCAGGTCAGCCACCTGCTGCAGGAGGACCTCCATCAGGGAGCACCGAGTGCAGCCCTGCCCATTCTGCCCCTTTCCCTCACCAGACCAGTGCAGGCACTCTCTACACTCCGAGCTCTGCACCGCAGCCTCCCCTCTTACCGGCTCTGTCTGGGTGCCTACGCTGGCCACTGTTGGGGCAGCCAGGGCAGAGCTCCCAGATCGGGCCCTGGTCATACAGCGAGTGCTCACCATCCCGCGCAAACGACCTCGACCTGCTCTATTTGCTCGCTCTGGTCGCCGCACTCCCTGGGCAGGTTTTTAACCACTCACAGTTGGTGCTGCTCCTCCTGGCTCTGCCCCCGGTGAGTCAGCTCCTCGCGGGAGCTGAGCTGCCAGCTCCTGGGCAAGTCCTGTCGAGGACTTGAGGCTCCCTCCTCGATGGCTCTCGCTGCTCTGAGGTGAGGCTCCTGGACGCTGATCTCCTCCCACTCCTCTCCCATGTTGCAGGCATCCTCTCTCAAGCCACTCACCTCATCCCTCCCCTGTGTCCAAAGTTCGAAGCCCGAAGTCCAACATCAGTATCTTTTTTGTAAAGTCAAAAGGTCATTTGTAAATCGTGTCAGATGTAGCTTACATTAAGCAAATGTTTGATATAATAAAGAATATTCTAACAAGATGTGTTTGAATTAGTGGAATTTAATGTATTTTGTCCACCAGATGTTGTTTTCACTTGTTTGTTTCTTTGTTTGTGTATTTTACCCAAAGTAGAAAGATGCTATATTTATCACCAATAAAAATAGTTTGCATTCTAAAAGGAGAGAAGAGCTGTCAGGAAGGTCTTTCTGCACACAGATTATTGTTTTAATAAGACAGACCACAGCAGCTCCTGTCAGGGTGTTTGGCAGGGTGGCACCTTGCAAATGTTTGGTTGTTAAAAAACAATTCTGCACATAAACAACACATAATCCTAATTGAATGCCTCCTTTTACAAGGCCTTCAGCACATTCCTGGTAATTAAAACTGAAACATTCTATTCCAGGAGTAGAAAAATATATAGAATCTTGTTTGCTTTGAGCAAAGATGGAATTGTATTTGCTTTATGTATATGGCATTCACAGTAATTTCATCATGAGTAAAATTAGAAATGTTTGGCTTAATTTCTCTTACTGTGTTTTTGAAGAGGTATGCTGTAAACCACTCTTTTTTAGTACTTTCAGTTTCTGAGGCCAAAAAGGGATTCCTCATTTTTAATGCAACTGATTGTACATTTTTTCTGAGGACAATTCTATATGATGGTGCAAAACATGTACACATAAATATGAACAAACTTGTGCTTTTTATCAAATATATATAAGCACTAAGATTCAAAGTTTTCACTGTCATCATTAACAGCTTTATTTGATGAGGTTTAGGTCTGAGAGGGAGATTCTGGATGTCAGCACACAGCAGTGGTAAGGTGCTCAGGGGAAAAGTTTCTGCTGTAATTCAAAGAGACTTTACAATTTCATTGCTTTGTGATGCCTCACATTGCCTTGCCTGGCTACAACTTTAAATATATTTACTTGTCTGCTCCTCAAGCTCATATTTACCAATAAGGCTGGGAACCAAGTTTTTGATGAGGAATATCAGCTTTGTTGTTTAGATTTTTTTTTCAATCTGAACTATTCTGGATGGGACTAAACCTTCTGAAAGCTAGGGGAGTAACCACATCCTTGACTCGGACAATTATAAGAAACAGTTAAGCCTTGTCAACTGAATAGTTGAACTAATATCAGCCCCGTTCCCAAACCTGGTCCATGCAACCACCAAAAGCAAAGGCACATGTGGTCGAAAGGATTTCTTTGCCTATTGTTTTGCAAAAGGTTATACAACTGCAAAGAAAAGCAGAGAAGAAAGAGGAAGCATCAGGAAGTAAAGCAGGAAATCCAGGAGTTCACAAAAGGACTCAAAAGAGAGAGGGTTTGGGGCTGGGTACTGCTGTTAAAAAGTATGAACAAAAAATCCCCTCTAGCATCATTTCATGCTTGTGGTGACTGAGGAAAAGAGATTTTATACATTCTTTGTAATTAAATAAATTATATCAAGAAATGTCACTAGTCTCTCTTCTAAATGCTGCAGGTGTAAGTGTGAAGCAGTTTCCAAATACAAATACAGTGCACTACTACTCTTGCTGAAACAAGGGGTGACGGTAGCAGGGCTTGTGGAAAGGAGTATCAGACCTATAGCAATTAATGAAACAAAAAGTCAGAAATACCACAAAATTACTAAATTAGAATCTCAGGACAGAGTAATGACCCTCAAAAAGAGGGAAAATCCATGCTGAGAAAGTGGAGGAAAATATGTAAGTAAATTGGGAAACATCATGTTTTGTAACTTAGCTATTTGACATTTATATTTCATGCCCAACTCTCGATCTTTATGAACAGGTAACCACCAAAGTGCTAACATAATCACCAAAGACCAGAAGATTTTACATGACCTTTTGAACAGCTTGGAATATAAGAGCTATGATGGGCTAAAGCAGGGACTGAATGAACTAAAAACCTCTGTTTCAGAAATAAATCAAGAAGTCATGGATCAAGCTGGATGTCTTCTGCTGGGAAGCAAAGGAATGAAAACTGCCCAATCTGCTAATGGAAAAGTATAAAGTCACTAAAAAAACTTTTAAAAGAGAAGATATAGCTTGATCTTACAATCCAAGGAGAAAGTAACAGTAATTCAAATCTACTGCCTCTGGTAAGGTATCCCATAAGCTTCTAGTCCAAATAAATAATTTGCAATAAGGGATACAACTAAGATAATTATCACAGAGGATTTCGGCCTGTCAGTAACTGGGAACTGTGGAATTCAAGGTTGCTAAAAGTACACTAAGTAACGAATGTCTGTACTGAAAAGTATTTCAACAAGAATATTGCTATTTCTTAAAAGATAAAGAAAGAAAAAAACATATATCCCCAAACCATCTCCTTTGAATTTCTGCAATGGGGCTGAGCAAAGAAAAATGCCAAGAATGTCAGTAAAATTGGTTTAGGTTGATGTGAAAATCATCATTTACCTACTGTAGCTAAAATACTATCACATCCAATCAGTTAATGCTCTTTTCTTTTGTCTCCCTCCTCCTTTTTTTTTCAGTGTAAGCATTTTAGACTCTGTTGGGATGAAAACTGAAACAAGGATCTAGTTCATGTGTTAGGCTAAACTTCATCACAGCTTCCTATAGGAAAGCGTGGCTAAAGCAATGCTCCTACAACAAATATGCAATACAGCTCAAAATAGAGACAGGAATAGGGAAGTGTTTTATAATGAATTATATTCTTGTATCACCTACAGCAATTATCTTCTGTTGCATTATGGCAGGTAGATTGACTGACCACAAAAGAGGAGGGGAAGGAGAAAAGTACCATCCCTGAAAACATTTAAAGCCAGGCTGGATATGGTTCTGAACATGATCTAAAGATGTCCCTGCTTGTTGCAGGGGAGTTTGACTTGATGAGCTTTGAAGCTCCCTTCTAACCCAAACCAGTCTGTGATTCTATGATTCTATGAAAAGAATAAGAGGAAAATCACATAAAACCACAGAAAAAAAACAGGGATATAGTCAGCACAAGCACTTGCCCTTGAGAGAAGCTAAGAGGGAAGTCTAAATGTTTGCTTGATATGAAATGGACTTGGAGCTGGCATGAAGATGCCATCCTTGTGCCATGGGAAACAGGAGTTTGCTCACTTTCTGCAGACAAGCAGGATTGTATCCAAAATACCTGATGCAGACATCAGTCATTAGCTTTACAACAGCTTTTAGGGGAGAGAAAGCTCATAATGGATCTTGTTTTCTTACAAGTTTTGGTGAAGGAGATCTGAAAGCAGCCAAAATAAAAATGGCCCAGAAGTCAGACATGGGGGGAAAACAGCTGTCTTCAGCTGGAGGTGATTTTCCCTTGCCAGTTGGGATTACTGGCAGTTTCTTTCCCTTGCATTTTGTTCTTGAAGCTTGAGGAGCCACGCAGGATTTCCCACCCAATCAAATAGTTCAGCCACCTCAGTTGCCAGAAAGGAAATCCAGAGTTGAGATAAGGTAGCTGGCATTGTCAACAAATGGGTCCCCAAAACACCCCTGATGCCCAAAATGCAAAACTTTGCTTTCTTCACTGATACAATCAACTTTCCAAAAGTTAGCTTGAATTCTGCAGTAGTTTGGACCTTGTATGGTCCACAGGTGAGTAAATAAAATAGAAAACTTGAATTTTTCTGTTTCTTTTTCAGCCTCTTCTGTTTCTTCTTTGCCCAGCTTTTTCAGTGGCTCCTGACATAATAATGCCTGATTACTTGTGGGGAGATCCATCCCATTGCTATTTTTGGTTATTTTACAAAAACAAGACTATTTGGGAATGTGATTCATGGTTTTAAGTACTCTTTTTTAAACCTAGGTCTAGTCTATGTACATTATATTGCATTGCTTAATGTACACCATTTAAGTGTCTTTTTGCATTATTTAGGTATAAAGAAAAGCAGAGATCAAAGACTTTTGACTTTCTTATTCAAACAGAGTTTCCTTCTTTGTTAGAGTATTACAAAGAGCATACAAATGTGCATACTTTTTGGTATAATGATACCTTTCTGGTTTTAGCTTTGTAGGGGTATAAGCACTGCTAAACCTGTAGGTACTAGGCTTAGTAAAACTCATTCTATCGACTCATGTCTTTCTCTCACAGAATTCCTTTGTTAGTGATGGAAGATTTACACTACCTAGTTTTAAATGATCATACTGTTATTCAGTAGGTAGCTCACAGGAAGACCTTTGTGTCAATATGACCCGGAATGAGATTTGCTCCTGTCTGATTCTTTGTAATGTTGTATTTAACTTACAGACCTTTAGTTAAATTCAGATAGAATTCTTATTTCAGAGCAGTCTCTCTTTTCTCCAGCTGTGCTGGATCAAGGTCTAATTCTAGGAAGTGAAGAGCACAATGCCAAATCTGATTGAAATTACCATTATTTGGGCTTCTCAAGCACATCTAAATCTTTGTGGTACTCTACCATTTCCATTGATGTCAAGAGACATTTTTAAAGCTTAACCTCTTGCTCAAAATAAAACTTGTGATGTGGAATCCCTTCAACTTTGTAAAAGTCAGCTTCCAGAACTGGAGTAGAAAAATGTATAGAAACACAATTTTATATAGATCGAACCAAAATGCAAGATCACTAACCCCTATCTGGATTTGTAGGTTTCAGTTTAGGACTAGTAAAAATAACAAGCATTGGAAAAGAAAGCAAAATCAGAACAGAGCAGCCACCTTAAATCAGTGTCACTACAGTTTTTGTATGCCCAATGGACTGTTATTTTGACCCTCAAATAGTTGAAACATATTTAACCTAGAACTAGGACTTCCTGTGGAAAACTTAGCTAAGCAAAAGTACCTGATAAGAAGTCTCATCCCCAGTGTGGAATTTTCCTATATCACAACTTCAGTCCACAAGACAAATTCAGCTTCCACATCCTATTTGGGTCCTATTTTAGCAGAAGATTAATCAGATAGTTAAAAGTTATATATTGCTAAAGCCTGGCCAATGCAAATGCCACTCTACCAACATTCATTTATTGAATGACAAGGTAAGGTGTCCTGTGTTTTTAATTAAACAAATTCAAGAATAATCTAGTAATGTGTAGCTCTATTGAAATGTTTTTTTTTACTTTTTTTTACTTTTCTTGGGCAGTGTAATTGATACCTATACCTTCTAGAGGCTAGAGTGAGGCTACAAGAATGCTGGAGGAGGACTTCTGACAAGGGCCTGTAGGGACAGGACAAGGCAGAAAATGGCTTTAACCTGACAGAAGGGAGGCTGAGATGAGATCTTAGGCAGAAGCTCTTCCCTATGAGGCACTGGCACAGGTTGCCCAGAGAAGCTGTGGCTGCACCATCCCTGGCGGTGTTCAAGGCCAGGTTGGACAGGGCTTGGAGCAACCTGGTCTAGTGGCAGGTGGTGTTCCAGCCCATGGCAGGAGGTTGGAACTGCATGAGCTTTATGGTCATCTCTTCCAGCACAAACCAGTCTGTGATTCTATGATACTGTCTGATTATAAACTAAATATATGTATGCTAAAAAATAAACCAGTTTTCTAACTCCTGTATTCCGTAAAAATGGGAATGTAGCCTTTCATGAGGAACTACTAAAACAGCCATGAAAGCAATATATTCTCTCCGTGGACACAAAATTGGTTAAGTGTAAAACAACCATATGTTTTAGGAGGATAGGGTCACTAAGATAATACCCTCTGGAAAGTTAGAATGAAAATACTAGTAATGAAAATAGTTTTGTTGGGTTTTTTTTAGAGAAGAAAATGTGAAAGTCATTAAACAAAATTATTACATCCAACTAATATACATTTGAATGTGTCTTAGTTCATCTCACATCTCTTTTACCACAGATAATAATTCTACAATAGCTAAAAATAAGTGATGCGACTGTCAGTTATATTATACAGTACATAAAAACTGTCTGTGTTAATGCCTGTCATAAAATCATAGCTGTCAGGTGTTTAGTAGTGTTTTGAAGACTCTCAGTCAATTCCAGCCCCATAGAGGATTCCTCTACCCCCATCAGTGTCCTCTCCTTCTTCGCTGGTTCCTGTTTGTGGGCTTCAAGAGACTCTCTCGGTACTTCACGTTTGTGTGGAACAGTCGGACCATCTCATGGTCTTTGTTATCCAATAGTCTGGGCAGAAAGAGAGAGGACTTCTGTGTTCTGCGAGTTTTAAAGCCCCTTCTGGGTCGTCCTTTCCCATTGATTGAGACATACCAGAGTTTCTCTGCACTGGCTTTGCGCTTAGTGCCTGCTCTGTTAGGTACAGTTCGATAGAGATGGGATGCATAAGTGTTGTAACCCAGTTCATGGATCCTCTCCACAAACTCACACTCTGCATTGTAATTTTCCTGTAAAGAAAACATGACAAAGCTTAAGGAAGACCATATGAGTAACAGATCTCTTCTACCTCCAGAAGATTCGACTAAAGTTTTAAGCAAGACTCAGTTTTAGTATAAGGACAGCAATATATGTGATAAGAAAAACTGAGACTTCTTGTGCTACGAAAGGTAAGCAGAACAGAAGCACTGAGTGATTTGCAACAAGGCACTCCCTGTCAGCACTGTGATACTGTGGATCACAGACAGAAAGAAACCAAAAACAAATGTGAAAATAAAAAATGTTGTGTCCACAGGAATCAATACTCTGCTGATTGATTGTTCTGCTGTAAATGTGTTGGTTTTGTGCTTACTGATCTAAATATGCCTGTGAACCTGACGGATGGTTGCAGTGCTGCCTATCAACCTTTGCCATCTATTAAAAAAGTAAAATCCTACAGTTTAATGTAAAATCTGGCTCTTCAACTGGTATATTAATAGTTAGATACACCTGTAGTCTATTACACCCAGTTTGTTATGGATATTTGAGCAGTAAAAAACATCTTTATGAGGTTTCTTTTTTTGCTTAAGCATGACTAAATGAAAGCACACCCTGCCCACCAGTGTGTTCCTCCAAAATGCTAGGCTGCTCCTTTACCACAAACCCTGAGGGAGAAAATGCACCCATCCTGGGTGCTCACATTTTACGTGAGCTGTCAAAATCTCCCCCTTTTCATCTCAGCTGAGAGAAAACTGCAAAAGGCTGTCGTGAAGACTCCTTCCTCCTCCCTGAGAGCAGTAGGAAGAGAGCAAGTAAAGGATCTCCCACACTGTGCATGTCTTCCTAACTAAAATCGTCTTTGCTGTACCTGTTTGATGAGGATTTCAGTATCTAACATGTAAAGTCCTGAGGCAAAGGGGAACTGTTACCCTGGTCTTCACTGAAGTTTTCTTATTTCACACGTCCTCTGTGGAGGACATGGGAAGGGCACAGGTAGCCAAGCTGGGGCTTGGAAAGCTCCACTAACATAGGCTCCCCTAACAACATGTCTTTAATGCTGTTCAGTCACCAGAATGCTGATAGGCGTTTAATAAGATTTTAAAAGACTCCACATGTCTCAGTTTCACAGCTGTAAAACGGAAGTGCCCTTCCTCACAAGGACAAGGGTTTCAGATGCTGTGGTGCTGGAGCACACGCAACTACCAGATGTAGCTAGATTTGTTCTGCTGTCTGCCTCAGTTCTGGTTGTCGAGGGTTTACCACAGAGGATAAACCTAGAGGATTATCACAGATCTGCTAAGGATACAAACAAATTCTGCAGGATCAACAAATTCATTTTCTTGACATGGGAAAATTGGTGAGCCAAGGAATAGCAGAGTTATTCCAATACTGTTTTTCTGGGGAAAAAGGAAAAAGAAAATTTGGAGAGAAATAGGTTTTCCTGGATTATCCCTGCAGCTCTGAAACACAAACCTGAAACAGTCTCTCACAGACTTGAGCTGGAACAGCAAAAATTATCTTTTTTTAGTTATTCAGAAACTTTTTGTGGATGATATTCTTTGGCATGTGACAGCTGAACAAACTTCAGGATGGCCTGATGCTCCTCACACTAGAAAGGGAAGTCCAGGAGAAGAGGGTTCTCTGGGCTATCCTGTTCAAGGATTCTCTGGGCTACACTGCTGTAGGCAAGCAGCTTTTTATTCAGAATTTTTTAGTCTTATTTTAGTTAAGTTTAATTCATTTGGAGGAGAAATAAGAAGAAAGAAAGATGAGAAAGAACTTGAAAATTCATCCTTCCTATTAATTTCTTCGGGGCAACACTGGCTCTTAGCTAATTGAACAACTTTCATCAAAATCCTCCATCAGCAGGAGATCACAAGATTGCTAGGGATGCAATCAAAGACAATTTAAGAAATTAAGGGAGGTAGATAATGTGTGTAGTATACACACTGACATATACACCTTCATATGTTCCTGAATGCAAAGAAGTCTAAGCTGAAGTGTTTTGTTCACTGAGGTGAAATACAGGCTGGGCTGAAAAGGCAAGGCTCCCACTAATATCAGCAAAGCTTAGATTTTACCTCAAAGACCAGGACAAAAAATTAGGTCTAAGGAGTAAAATAAGGTGTTTATTTTCACCTTTATCTCCTTGCACCTTCTCATACTTCTTTTCCTTGCTATAGCCCTGCCTTTTAGTACCTGTAAATTCTTTCACTGCCCAGGCAAATGCTTTGTGCAAAGAAACTCCTGTCAGTAGGCTGCTTTCTTGTAAGAAATGCTCATTTACTTATAGATATTTATGATCCAACATGTATATCCTCTGCTAGTGTCCAAGATCCACATCAAATACAGGCAAAAAGAAAATAAGAACACATCTTCTTTCCACTTTAAAAAATATACCTATTTGTTATCTGCAACAATTCCAGACAGAAATCTGTTGTAACATTACTCTTTTCTCTCTAAATGGTTATTTACAACAAATCACTGTTCCCCGATAGGCCCCTTCTTCCCATAGGAAGTGACAAGCAGACAACAATCTTAAGTACAACTTACTGATGCATAAAGTCTGCCCCTTTTGTTCATGGCCAGATATCTGCCAGAGAACAACCCCTTGATGGCAACGATTCCAACGTCAACAGCAGTTATTTCAAGAATACCTAGAAACAGAAAAGTTATGAGATATGTTGTTGCTCCACCATCACATGTGATTTCCTGAGATACATTTGAACACCTGCTTACCTGCAGAGTGTGATTTCACAGCTCTCGCTACCTCACATCAAGATCACAATGCAATCATGAGTTAAACCAGACTATTATTTGAAACAGTATAAAACAACAATGTGGGAATTGCTTGAGACAAGCTTGACAATAAATCCTGAGATGTACGATTGAGATTGAACTCTTTAAAAAATTAAAAAGGTCTGACACTGAACTAGAGTTTCACTTAATCCTATATGTATATAAAAAAGTTTAAATCCTCCTAAATTCTTACTAACACAAGAGCTCTTGACTTATTGAAACCAGTCACAAAGTTGCCCATTGCAGGACAAAGAGCTTGCTGAGATCTCCACTGGGTAAACCAGAGGGACTTTGCTGCATTTCGGAGCCAGGTATATAATCATGAAAGGAACTTGTCATTTAAGAGGTCAACATAGCCCTCCAGACAAGGACATTATGACTGCCCAAGCCAAATTAAAAGGAAATTGATTTTCAGGCAGTCAAAGATGGGGTCTCAAGAACAAGAAAAGCATCCCAGGTGAGGCTGGTGCAATATCTGCTAGTGTTTATGTCCAGTCAAAGGTGCCACAAGGTTGACCGAGGCAGAAATGGCTCGGGAGATGTAGTGTTATACATACAGGGCTCTCCCGCTGCCTTGCTCAGATTCTATTCTCAATTCCCTTACTGACTTTACCTGAGTGTCTCAAGGCAAGAAGTGCCCCCTGCACTCAAACCCATGCTGCCTATTGACAGCGATACGGCAACGCCGACGCCTGTCCCTCTGCACATCCGGATTACTGGCCTGGGAGAGTTGGGGTGGGTTTGGTGTGGGGTGGGTTTGCTACAGCTGTTTTGAATCAGGCTCCGGATCGCTGCCGAAGGATGCCTCCTCCAGGCTTTGATAGTGAGGGGGGTTTTCTCTAGGAAATAGTGGTTTTCCTTTATGGACTTCAGACAGATCCCTGAGGTCTCCCTTATCTCTGTGTGCCATCACTAGGCGGGATTTACGCTCTCTGGGATGGCGGGGCCGGGCTGTACCCTGTGCTCCCCCTGGGGCAGCGGCAACGCTGATCCCGCTCCCCTCCCTCCTGCCGCCCTCGCACAAACTCCCTCATTCCCCACATATCCCGTTTCATCTTAATTACCGCCTATCCGCTGCACATGTCAAAGGGGACAGATGTGATTTAGCCTATGGAAGCTCAAGCTCCCCGCTGGAGATGAGCTGAGGGAGGCAAGGGCAGTCTGCTGCCCGTCGGGGAGGGCACCGGCTGCCCACTGGTCCGGGCTTGGGCAGGGCTAGCGTGGGAATCCTCCACTGGGGCGAGGACAAGTGACAGGTCAGGCGGGATGAGGACACTAGGGTCTCGGTCCCCATCGGAGGGCGGGGGGGATTTAGGGATCCCGCTCTGAGCCCCACCGTCGCCGGGCAGGTCCCCACGCTCGGGACAGGGGCAGAGGGAGCTACCCCGTCGAGCCTTCCAGCCCCCGGATCCGAAACGGGATCTCGTTGAGCCCGGCGAGGGGAGGGAGAGAAATCTCTGGCACTGGTGTTACCCAAGCCCCCTCGCAGAGGAACCCTGGTGGAAACACCGCACGTCCAGCTCCGGCCCCGGACAGGAGGGGAGGCGGGAGCGGCTTCACCACCGCCCCGTCCAGCACTGTCTCCGCCGCCTCAGCAATTGGTCCGAGGGAGAGACCCCCCCTTCCCGAAGACGAGGGATGGGGAAAGGTGTTGCCGGTACTCACTGTAGACGCTGTTTTTCTCCAGGGTGCCGTTGATCCTGCCGCTGGGGTGGATCTGGAGGTGATACTTGGTGGCACAGTAGAGCTTCCTTCGCCGAGGAGCTCCCCCGAGGTGCTCGTAGACGCCGCCGCGTCCACCCGCATCCCGGCGCTGCCGGGGGTGCCTCGGGAGAGCTCCGGTGGCCTTCCCCGGGGCCCAGGGCTCCTGCAACAAAGTCAGGAACAAGATCCAAATTATAACCATTGTGGCATGATGGCCGCAGCGCCTAGTCTGTCGGGGAGATGGAGGCTTGGAGCAAATGGCACCAGGGGTCCCATTAAAGCCGTCTTGCTAGCAGCACTCCGAAGTTGCAGAGCACACACTGTTTCGAGCCGCGAAGCATTGGCAAGATTTTATCGCCCCCGAACTGGCCCTTTTATCTGTCTCAGATTTACTTAAATCAATAGACATCAGCAAAGGCCACCGAAGAGTCCCAGCTGTTTGTATTAGATGGAGCTGCCACGATCAACCTTCTCCTTGGGTTTCTAGCTAGACAGACGGCATGCAGGAGAGACAGAGAGGCAGGAGGAGGGAGGGGGAGACAGAGAAGAGGGTGACACCCGCTGAATTTCGGCAGAGACTGCGGGGGAAATAGTTGATCTACGGAGCATAGAAATAAAAGCAGCTTCCTGCAACAATAGCCTGATCTGCGACCAACTGATACAAAGCAGAGGAGGCGAAAGGTACCGCTCTCGTGTGAACTCCCAGAGCGCAGCGTGGATAAAATTACACAGCATCGCTTCGACACCCCGCAAGGAGAGGAAGGCAGGGGGTGGTGGTGGGGGGGGGTGTTAGCTGCTGCTCCTGCCCCGAGGAGAGGCGCGGAGCCTCCGCTGGGCACCGCCGCGCCAGCCGCGGTTCGGATGGGGTGGGGGGAGATGCTCGGAGTGAATATCTTCCACCCGCCTCGCTTTGTCCCCCTTGCTGAAAGCAAACTGTTATTACTAAATCAAACAGCTCACGGCTGCAGATACGTATTCTTTAGGATCTTTTAGTCGTTTCTAAATTAACGCTAAACCCGGAGCGTTATGATACGCAAGAAGCTGGAGCATATCCTTCTCCTTAACTATGGTACTCCTCAGCTCTAGCAGAGCTGCCCCCGCTACCGCATATCTTCACACCCCTTCCTACGAGTTCCAAAGGTGATGGAGCTGCCTAGGAATAAACAGAAAAGAAGGCAAAAGGTGCAACAGCTCCGGGATTTGCGCTGTTCTCTGTGTGTGCGACTCAAAGGCGGCTCGTTAATCAGATTTGCATCTGAAACAGTCAGTAGGAGTTTTAGGGAAGTGTTTGGGAGATAATTAGTATTAATGTGCTGGAAGGGCACATAAATACACCTTTGAAGTGAGGCACGTCAGCATTCAAGCGTTTGACCTTGATCAATTTGAGGGTTTCTTTTTTCCCCAGAATGGGTGAACTTGAAGATATAAAATATTTTTAAAGACATTTTTTTATGTAGAATACGAGGATTTTCTTACACAGCTTTAAAACTAAACAAGAGCTTTTACTAGTGGGAAAATTAAGGGATACAACGTTTCCCTAACAGGAATTGCAGAAGGACGAAATGACACCGAAAGATATCATTTGAGAAATGACATTAAGCTGTGCTTAATATTTAGTAGTTCTCCAAGGTTAAAAGGCTTTTCATTATACAGTCGCCTGGATTAAAAGGAAGCACATAACTCTCTTCCTCCCCAAGCACCCCTCTCCACCACCACCACTCTTTCCTCCCCCTTGTCCTCCCCGCAAGTTAAGCCCCAGCCTCGCACGGAGGGTTTGATCTGGGGATGATAAATGTTTGTACAATTAATTCTTTATTGCTGTGCTGCTGCAATGTCACTTCCAGGCTGTCTTGCAGTTCCAGTGCATGTAGTAAAAGTAAACCACTGGAAATTAAAATAATTAAAACACCGTATCTACGGGAAAATACAAGAACAGAAACACGCTGGACCTCAATCTTGGCGTGTAGCGGGACCCGTTGCTTGCAGTATAAATCTTTCAGTCCTTCCCAAAAGAAGCAGCCCTTCTTCCCAAAAATCCCTTGGGAATCGTGTCGTACAGGCTCGGACCCTCTGTCTAACCATAAGCCAAAAGTGGTGGCAGAAAAATAACTGAACGTGGAAGCCTCCTGGAAGATGCTTTCAGCGGCACGTCGTGAAGGCGAGATAAAATTTAATTACTGCCAGTAATTACAGCCATCTCCTCCGAGAATATATCTGGTCCGAGCAGCGCCCCACGGATGTGCAGCTGACATTTTACAGTTTGGGATTTGCAGGCAATTTTTCATTAAAAACACCCCCAATGCCACAAGACCCCCCCCCTCCCCCAAGAAACCCCAAAGCTTAGTGGGTGGAAGAGTAGCACATTAATGACTTCTGCTCAAATTGCTTCCATCTTGATCACATCTTCGTAATTAGCACCATCATCTACAAATCTTTCCGCCCTGGGCATCTGACACAGGTTTCCCAGCGCTGTGTATTCTGCTTCTGAGGGAGGGCAACACTTAACGGCTCTGCCATTAACGGTTCCCCTTTAAAACGAATACAACTTCCACGGAAATAGCAAAGGGTTTGTAAGTAGCTTGTCTCGCTTAGTACAACACTGAGTAGCAAGTAATCTGAACTTGTTGTTCTCGAGCCAGACATCTTTACAATAAAACATAAGTCCACTCTTGTGTTTTCAGTTGTCTGGTGACCATTTTTTTTGCAAACAAAAAGGGTCCCTTTGATGTGGTCCCATTCTAACAGGGGTGGGGGGCATGTCAGATGTGGGCTTGCTGGAAATATTTTTAATTATGCCCCAAAGCTTCTTATAACCCCGAAGTAATAATCACAGGAAGAAGTTTGAGTCTGTTACTTCACGCGGAGGGGGAAATGGCTCTAGTATGTAATGTAATTACAACTATATTAGGACTAAAGCCGATAACGAGCCATTAAGGGGCTGGGAATGAGTATTTTCGGTGGAACAGCTTTTCTCCTGGATAGAAGAGGGTATCTGGGACAGATGTTTTTATCCTTACAAAAAGCACACTAAGTACCCAAAGCACTTGTCTTCTTCACTTACATATTCGGGTATGTGCGTCTGAGATCTTCACAGCGCAGCAATGCATAGTTCCATTTAAATATTAAGTAAATAGAAACATAAGGGAGGAAAAACCTGCAAACCTCATAAAATTCTGAAAGCCCCCCCCCCCTTAAAAATGCTGAGTTTAATCTGTAATAAACGTTACACATACACATTGTGTGACGATTCTGCTTGAATTGGGATGGGGCTTTACTCCGTGATGTGCTGCCCCAGCACTGATTTACAACCAGCCTGTTACTCTAACGAGAAGGAAGTTACAATTTGTAGAGCAATAAATAGCCAGGCGGTGGGAGGATTCCCCAGCAGAAAAGAAAGGCCCTCCTCCAATTAAAACTCCATCCTAACCACACTGTGGGCCGTGGGAAGGGCTCAAAGCAAACACCTCGGTAGCTATTAGGGGTCTGGTTGCAATGTGCTAATGTCATCTCCCTATCGGGGCTCTCCTATCCGGTGCAGCCTGCTCACACCTGCTGGTAGTGAGAAGAGCTTCTAAATTCATTTGATTTTATACAGCTATATCTTGTTTTCTTTGTGGTTTCCTAGCAGGGCTATTCCACATTCTGTGAACAATATAATCTTGTTTAAGTTACTTTCCAGACCACACAGCATCACATTACCCGGCTCTACAAGTGTGGGCAATGCTGTTTAGTGTGTTGAACACTTTTAACTCCCTGAAAGCAGGATGAAGGGAGAGTAGAAGAGGAAAATTCTAGGGAGTAAATTCATAGCTTTCCAGGTTTGGGATGCTTTCTCAGGTTGAGAAAATAAGATTTAGATCCTCTCAAATGGAAAGAGGCAGAAAGAATTCTCTAAAGGTAGTGTTAAACATCTATCAGACTTATAATTTTCCCCTTTATCCACTTCATATGAAGTGGTTTTCATGTTTACAGGTACTTCATAATGGTTCATAAACAAACAATTGTGAGATCTTCAGATTACGTATTATATTCTATAGTGCACTTAAGATAATACATTAGTTTAGAGTTCTTAAGCTTCTGAATTTCAGTTAAAAACATGTGTGATTTTAATTGATACCAATATTAACATCTGCTAATTTCGCTGTTATATGTATTTTACAATATCTATTTTTATTATCTAAAAGAAATCTGGAGAGGGGCTTTGGACAAGGGCCTGTAGGGACAGGACAAGGGGGAATGGCTTTAACCTGACAGAGGGGAGATTGAGATGAGCTCTTAGGCAGAAGTTCTTCCCTGTGAGGGTGCTGAGGCCCTGGCACAGGTTGCCCAGAGAAGCTGTGGCTGCCCCATCCCTGGCAGTGTTCAAGGCTAGGTTGGACACAGGGGCTTGGAGCAACCTGGTCCCCAGTCTAGTTGAAAGTACCCCTGCCCATGGCAGGGGGTTGGAACTGGCTGACCTTTAATGTTCCTTCCAACCCAAACCAGTCTGGGATTCTATGATTCTATTGTACTAACACCATGGTGTGAATGGGTAAGTTCCTTACTCTAGGAAATTCCTACTAAAATTGGCAAGAGTTTAATTTGCTGAGGACTGAGGGATTAATCCTTCATTCGAAGTCCAATGAATTCACCAAGAAACTTTTTTTTTTCCAATGCTAGTGAATTTGGATCAGTTCCAATCTTTCTACTAGAAACATTTTTCCTTTGTTCTCAGATAATCTAATGGTTTATTAGCAGTAAAATGTTCAAAGCAATGAATGCAGCAGCGTGAAACAAAAATTGCCTTTTTTTCCTCTGTTGCTTACTCCTTTTCAATACAAAAACAAAGGGGACAGTAGAAGAAATGCTATGCAACCAAAAACTTTGTGATGGTCATGCTTAGATGACTTGTAAAGATTTGTGTCAGGCTCAACCTGTGCTACACCAGCGATATTCATAGAATCATAGAATAAACAAGGTTGGAAAAGACTTAAGATCAAAAGTGGCCACGGACACCACTAAACCACGGCACTAAGGGCCTCGTCTACACAGTTTGTGAGCACTTCGAGGGACGGTGACTCCACCACTGCCCTGGGCAGCCTGTTCCAATGCCTGAACATGCTCTCTGGGAAGAAATTGCTCCTAATCTCTAGTCTAAACCTCCCCTGGCTCAGCTTGAGGCCATTTCCTCTTGTCCTGTCACTTGTTACCTGGGAGCAGAGAGCAGCCACCTCCTGGCTCCATCCTCCTTTGGGCAGTTGTAGAGAGCAGTAAGGTCCTCCCTGAGCCAGCCTTTTCTTCTACAGACTAAACCCCCACAGTACCCTCAGCCATTTCTCATCACAGTTGTGCTTCAGGCCCTTCACCAGCTCTATTGCCCTTCTCTGGACCAGCTCCAGCACCTCAGTTCAGACCAATACAGAACTGTAAAGTGCAGACATTAAAATAACTAATCATGAGGGAGATGGGGACATCTAGAAGAGAAGCAAGGGAATGTAAAAACAAAAGAAATGGGATGTGTTGATAACTAGGGGACCAAATTTGCACACCCATTTCACATCTTTGATATCTCAATCATCACTTGAAAGCCTGAGCACTGGGGAAAAAACTTTTCTCCTTCATGTTGCTCCTCAGCATGTGTTTTTGAAATCAGCTTCAAAGCATTTCTGTAGATATACAGAGAAGTGTGGTGTACCTGAGAAGAATATCTGGACCATATCCCTGATGGAATTGCACTCCAAGATGTGATATTCAGAGAAATCTCCTACTACTTTTAGAGTTTATCCCCCAGTTCCTTTCACAATCAGAGGCTTGTTATGATCTCACTCAGCCCTGCAAATCTTTGGGAGTTGGGTTACCTGAAGATAAAAGATCTCTCTTTCTCCAGGCTGGGGTTGGATCAGCACTTTGCAAAATCAGATGACAGGCAGAAGGGTCAGGCCTAGGCCTGGGCATGGGCCTGCCCAAGCACGAGGATCAAAACACAAAGGATCTGCCTCAGCGAAATGCCACGTGCATGAACATATGTCCCTGGAATTAAAAACTTAGTCCCAGGAATTATCCCTTCCATAAGATGAAGATTAAGAAGATTAGTAATTGTTGCATTTGAACTTTTCTGCTTTTAGGGAAGACCACTTTAAATCAAGGTTTGAATCATGTGGCAGGGCATTACCCCAAAAAATCTCATTCATGGTTATATGCTGTTCTAAAGGTGGTCATGATGCAAAGTATGTTGAAGTTCCACCTAGATCAAGGCTGAGAGAGCTAGACTTCTTCAGCCTGTAGAAGAGAAAGCTTCAGGGAGATTTTAAAGCAGCTTCCAGTGCCTAAAGGGGCCCACAAGAAAGCTGGAGGGGGGCTTTGGACAAGGGCCTGCAGGGACAGGGCAATGGGGAATGGCTTTAACCTGGCAGATGAGATCTCAGGAAGAAGTTCTTCCCTGTGAGGGTGAAAAGATGTACCTGAAGAATCTTTGAAGGAAGGTGTATACATAATTTGTGATTAATGAGAACATAGAAGTGGTTTGAGGATTGCATGTGACAAGGCTGGGATTGCAAAGCCACAGTGGAAGCATTCTAACTTCACCCTAAATACCTGTAGCCTCTAGTTTAAATTAGTAATTATTAGCACAAATAAAGTATTTTCCCACTGAATAGGGTTTTTTGGTGGCAAAGACATATACGGTGGTCAAGAAAACAGGTCAGGGTCATTTTCTTTCCTGGTCTTTACATTGCACAACTGCAACACTGCTGAATGCTCTAACTGAGCCCTAGATACCAGTGCTTACATACCATATTTCAGGTGATGCCTGAGCTCATAGTGTGCTCAGAAGTGGTCAGGTAAGCATCAAGTCTGGGGAATCTTGGGATCACCAACATCTACAGCCAAATTCCACTGTGTTGGAAGACACAGGTGAATTTGCAGTGGGTATTTCTCTTTTTAATACTGTGGCAGCCTTCACCTTTCCTTAAAAATTAAGTAACATAAGATCATAAACTCAGAACAACAAAACCAAGAGCTAATGGCCAATATTATTTTATCCATCTCTAAATTTTATTGCACATCTCACTTCACTGTTCTCTTTCAGAGATTTTTCTTACTGGGTGATGAAATCTGTTCTTGCTCTGCTTGAGGTGTCTGACTATCAAGCACAGGTGATTAACTTTTTCTTCACACCCAAATACTCCCAGCATAGGTGAAGTACATCCCATAGATGTGGCTTGTTGGATATATTTATTAAGGCCTTTTTTTTAGATGTATTTATATGGACCAGGATTTTTCCTTCAGCTCATTTTAAAAGTATTGATGACCTTGCAGAATTGGTTCTTTAGTGAATTACAGGAGGCTAGGTACTTATTTCATAGAATCACAGACTGATTTGTGTTGGAAAGGACATTAAAGCTCATCCATTTCAAATCCCCTGACATGGGCAGGGACACCTTCCACTAGACCAGGTTGCTCGAAGCCACATCCAACCTGGCCCTGAACACTGTCAGGGATGGGGCAGCCACAGCTTCTCTGGGTACCCTGTGGCCAGCACCTCATCACCCTCACAGGGAAGAACTTCTGCTTAAGATCTCATCTCAATCTCCCCTCTGTCAGGTTAAAGACATTCCCCCTTGTCCTGTCCCTACAGACCCTTGTCCAAAGCCCCTCTCCAGCTTTCTTGTAGCCCCTTTAGGCACTAGGAGCTACTCTAAGGTCTCCTTGGAGCCTTCTCTTCTCCAGGCTGCCCCAGCCCAGCTCTCTCAGCCTATCTGTAAAGCAGAGCTGCTTCAGCCCTCACAGCATCTCTATGGTCTCTTCTGGACTCACTGCAACAGCTCCACATCTCTCTTGGGTTGCTGCCTGAGAGCTGGATGCAGGTCTGTAGGGGAGAGTTCCCCATAGTGCAGGAAAGGGGGAGAATCCCCTCCCTTGACCTGTTGATCATGCTTTGGGGATGCAGCCCAGCACACTGAGCACACAAACACACACTGCTGGGACATGGTCCCTGATCTCAAAATAATCCCTTTTCTTTTGACTGACCATTTGATTGTTTCCCCACTCTGCACTGGAAGTAATCTCAGTGTGGAGCAGAAGTTTAGAGACTTACTCACTCACTAGTTGTACCATTTCTCCTCATGGAAGTGAAAATAGACGTATAATTGTCAGTCTACTACCCAATCCAATCTGATCCAATCCAGCCTAGCCATTACATACCCAAAATACACTGATTCTTGGGTAAGAGGAAAACCAAAAGCAGCACACAAAAGCAAGAGAGCCTCCTCTGCTCCCTGTGTGCCCTTGCCTTCTCCCACTCAGAAGGAAGAAAGCTCTGCCCATCAAGGCTTGCACCCATTCTCAGGCTCTGTTACCACCTCAGACTCAGCTATTTGGCTACTGTGAGAACGGGAGGAGTGATCAGACCATGGTTTTCCCCACCTCGCTTCTCCACTGCCTTTTGGTCAGGTGTATGCCACAGCAAGTGTCCTCTTCTCCAGAGAGCCATGCTGGGGCCTCCTCCTAGGATAAAGATTGTCATTTCCTAATGGGCTGGATGCAACCCATATCTATAAGTACCCTTCACTGGTTAAAGAGTAGGACCATCTGTTTCTAACTGAAACCAAGACATTCTTTGCGCAATCACATTTGGAAGATAGTGATTACTGGGAGTGATCTACAGCAGATGGTGATTCATAGAACTCCTCTGAAATTAATTGGTGAAAGTCAGTCAAACATCTGGATTAAAATGGGTTTAAACTTGAAAAGGAGAAGTTCAGGTTATATTTTAGGCAGAAGTTCTTCCCTGTGAGGGTGCTGAGGCACTGGCACAGGTTGCCCAGAGAAGCTGTGGCTGCCCCATCTCTGGCAGTGTTCGAGGCCAGGTTGGACAGGGCTTGGAGCAAGCTGCTCTAGTGGAAGGTGTCCCTGCCCGTGGCAGGGGTTTGGAACTGAATGAGCTTTAGGGTTCTTTCCAACCCAAACCAGTCTGGGTTTCTATGATTCTAAAAGAGGACAGTGGGTATCATAATCACCTGAATTTGATGGAAATAGGATGCAAACAGTTACAAAGAACTGACTATATGTTTTTGTCTTAAGTTTTGAGTTTTTAGAGACACAATGCTTTTTAGGTCACTCATTAAAATCTAATCTGTGCTTAGAAAGAAGGACACCCACGTCTGAACAGACACACACTGATACACCTGCATCCCCTAACAAATGTAATGCCTGAACTTGCAAATTCTTTGTCATGAAAGTAATCTTTTTCCACGTGAGCAACCCAGTAGGACTATTAATGCAATGGAGAATTACTCACATGAGTAAAACTTTGCAGAATCAGGTCCTGGATCTAATAACAGCATTTTAATTACAGAAAACCCCCAAGCAAAGTGTACAAAAGAGTTGTTTTTTTTTTTTCTGGACAATAACAAAGGTTATTAGCCTGTTCTTTTTTTCCTCCCTTCTTGCTCTTTGGTTTAAAAGGAGGCACTAATAATCCAAACCAAATAAAACTGACCTTTGAACCTTTTTTTGCTGTACTTTTTCTCATGCCATGATTTCTTTAGTCTGTTAGTGATCTGAAGGCTTGTTCTGGGCTGCAGCAACTTTCCCAGACAGGACTGCTTTTCGTCCCCTGACAAATCACTGCTGAGCCCCTTTTGTCCTGCACCACTTTGATCTCACCTGCCTGTCAGGCAAAAAAGAACTCCCGTACAGTCAGAATGCATTGCAAACAAATTGGCAACCATTTAATTCCCGTACACCATTTCAGCAAAGATCAAGACAGAGATAGAGAATTTTTAACCCTTTCATTGACCTGGAGGTCTGAGAAGGAATGCTCAGTTATGGTGGAGTGATAATTTCTTAAGGAATTGGAGGATTAACACCCCCTTTTCCCCCCAGAAAAACACAACAAGCCTCTGCAGATCATAATTGCATGGCATCTTAGCTCTCAGATACAAAGGAGTTATTGCATAGTGGGCAGTGCTAGGTGCAGGTACAAGCTTTGTAGAAGATCTATTCCTTTTAATTGCACAGCTGCTTAAGCAGAAACTGAAGAAACATAATAGGTATTCTCCAATATGAATGAAATTAATCCTATTGTAAATAGCCATTGGAGTATTTAATGAACCATCTGTATCCTTTCCAGCAGACAAACTTGGCCAGAAGTGAGTTTAACATATGTAATTTTTTTTTTTTTACATTTTACAGTTCTTCAGCACATGAAGTTTAGAAAAGGCTTTATTGAGCTATTATACAGTATTTTCACATTTGGCTATGACTTACCAAGATGTATGTACTTCACTGGGATATTAAAAATATCCAGTCTTTTCCTAGGGCAGTTACAATGCAGCTACCAGACTGGTCCTGCTCCTATTGAGTTGTGTCTGTTATTTTAAAAACAAAACCCCATATTTTGCGGACCTTTGCTGAACTTCAGATAAGCAAGATCATGGGTGTATTTCATCTGTTTGCCATTTATCTGCTCCCAAGAAGCATCCTGCCCTCTTTCTCCAGTAGCAGCCCTGTTTACCCAATAGTCTGCTTTCTATCAAAACCCTCCACACCTTTATTTCAGCTCCAAATGCACTGGCAAAACATTAAATACTCAGAGAATGAAAACATTTAACACATCCATCTCTTCTATTTAAGGGATTAAAGAAGCAGCATAGACTTTTGGAGAAGATAAAGCTAGAGCAGTGATGAGAAGAAGAAAGTGCATTCAAACCTGTTGTCAGATACACATTAATAAAACAGGGGCATAATGCACAAAAGAAATAATTAAATCCCATTTTTTAGATAAAACTTGAAAACTGCCACACTTTCCCCATGCAAACAATAGCAATTATTTTATTGATTTCAAGATACTCCTGCATATATATTTGCTTTAGAGGGGTAAATTTTTCTTTCAAGTGTTACTCCATTTATTCCTTCACAAGGAAAGAGTCCTTTATTTATCATACAAATATATATTCTTGGAAATTTAATGGACAGAAGCTGTGTAAGAGCTTGTTATAAATGCTGAAAGGAAGTTATTACCAAATTGTTTGGTTTATTTTTCTGATGAATGCTGTAATAATGTAATAATCTATTAATTATTGAGGTAAAAATGCAATTAACACTTTTTTTGCTTCTTAACAATGAAGCATTAAGGATTTTTTGTTTTTAAACTGAGCTAAGTACATTCTCATATTCAGAAATCCTAATCCCCAAAGCATGAGAGCAGAATCTCAGTATCAGCTGGTTTTGCTGGGTTGGAAGAAGTTGTTGGTTCGTATTTTCCATGTAGGACACATTCCCATCAGAATTTCCTTCAATTTGGTGTATGAAGATGACCTTGTCACAGTGGAGGAGTTGAACGGTCTCCCCTGATCATACTTCATGTCTTTGAGATGGAAAATGGCTTTGAATTGAAACTAGACAGTCTTTTTGTATTTTCACCTCTCTTTGCTTCTCAACTTCAAATTTCAAGTCTTTTTCAGAAAACACTAGACTATGGCACACTTCTGACACTGAGATATCTGGAAAGAACTGTCATAAAGTCTACTCTGCTCATGGTTGTAGTGCTAAAGCTACTGTCAAAACCTGAGGACTAAAAAATTATGGGAGGCTCCATCATTCCCAAACAGGATCAACTGCTCTTCTTCAAAAGGATCTCTTCCACCTGGTCCTGCAGGTCTACTTCAAGGACATTTCATGACCATCTGCCTTTTGGAGATGCTCAGTATGGCTCAGCCGTCGAGAAAATATTTGAGGCTTCTTTTCTATTTCTATAAAGCCTAATGTTGTCCTAACAACTGTCCAGTAATGAATCCTAAATCACATAGTTTTTAACAGGAAAGTGTCTGTAATGAAAATCAATAAGTTTGAAGTAGGGTAATTTCCCAGGAATTTTGTGGGTTTCCTTTGACCTTACGTACAGCTTGGCCAGATCATCTAAACTAGCTGTGAGAAGAATTAGACCTAATGAAAATTCTGATGATGCTATGTGTGGCTACACCACTGCTGCTAACCCAAACACAACTGCACTGGGGCAGACACAGTTGGAAGAGATAGCAATTATAATATTGTAAAGCTATCTTTACTACAACTGAGAATACAACTGCACCTACTGCAAGGAAATGTTGCCAGTGAGAACTTCCTTTACCATACTAGTCTCCAGATATCTTTATGGTTATCTTTTTTCAGCCAGCATACATTAGAATCTTTCCCAGAGGGTGTATTAATCATGAAGGGAATCACAGCTTGTATTTGACTCAGTGTGTGGAGAAGTCAGCCCCAAGTTACCTATTCTATCAATACTTCTGACTGGAGTTCTTCTCCATGGAACTCTACATACCACTTTCAAACTAGCTTTAAAAGTTCTACCCCCTGCTTCTTTCCTTTTTTAACCTGTTCCCATCAGCTATTTAAGGTGCACTCCCTTTTCTTTCTGAGCCTGATTATTTATAATTAACATTTTCTGCCCACATGCGATTGTGCTCCAAACTCTTTCACATTGGGTTAATTCACTGACTTTAAAATCTATTAATTGACATCCAGAGGGGAAAAAGTAAACATGTCTTTAAAGATGGCATGAATGGTTGACTCAAGATTAGGTCCCCACTCTTTCAGTCCCCGATTTTAAGGGAAGGCAGCAGTCTTCAAAACTCAATTGTCTTCAAAGCTCCAAAAAGAAATGGAATGATCAGGGGTCAGACTCAAGAGCATCCCTTGTGTGCTGGGGTTAACATTACCTAAGTACTTTAAATGATCACTAATTAGTGCTTTCAATGGGCACTCTAAGGACCACAGGGCTGAAATATCTTATTTGGGAATAAACTATTATGCAAGGCAGTCTAGATCAACTCTCAAACAGGGGCAGCAAAAGAAATCCTCTATTACAATCTGAAACAAGAGAAAGATCCTCAAGGAACCACAAAACCATTCCCAGTTGCCCTCTTCTGTTATTCCCGGGTTAAGATGGCCACAGGACTCTTGTGTGTACATGCAAGTGTATATTAATTACATAGTTTTTAATACAGCCCTGCTTGTCTGGAATCAGGAACACAAGTGTGCCCCTTGCTATTGGGTGACTGGGTAGTACAAAAAGTATTTTTGCTGACCTTTTCAGCTGCAACTTGGAATAAATTCTTCAAATATTCTGAAAAGTAACAGCAAAAACAATCTATACATATGTATTTCATAGTTGAGTTGAATTCAGTAGAGTTAGAGCCTACTACCAACAAATGTGTTTGGACAAAGCAGGAGTATCTAACAGAGCAGCAAACTGTAATGTTCTGGGCCCATTCACTGTAAGAGAGACATTGAGGTACTGGAGAGGGCCAGAGAAAGGCAACGGAGCTGGTGAAGAGCCTGGAGCACAAGTGTGATGAGGAATGTCTGAGGGAATGGTGGGGGTTTAGTCTGGAGAAGAGAAGGCTCAGGTGGTACCTTATCACTCTCTACAACTGCCTGAAAGGAGGATGGAGCCAGGAGGTGGCTGCTCTCTGCTCCCAAGGAACAAGGGACAGGACAAGAATAAACGGTGTCAAGCTGAGCCAGGGGAGGTTTAGACTGGAGAATAGGAACAGTTTCTTCCCCAAGAAGGTGTTCAGGCATTGGAACAGGCTAGCAAGGGGAGTGGTGGAGTCACTGTCCCTCGAAGTGTTCACACACTATGTAGAAGAGGCCTGTAGTGCCATGGTTTAATGGTGTCCTTGGCAGTGCTTGAGAAAGTTGGACTTGATGATCTTAAAGCTCTTGTCCTAATTGATTCTATGACTCTATGATTGCCAGTTCCTTGAGTTCCAAATCCACAGCCATAAATATTTTTAAGTGTAACAGGTATACAAAAAAGAATTGTCGAATAAGGACAAGAGAACATAACCTTTTGGCACACAGGTCCAGTCAGTTTCGAAAACTGCCCTTGCAAATACTAAGTATTCTTGATGGAGGTTTTAGGGTTAGGGTTATGGGAATAATGAGTAGACACACAGAGGGGGATCTGCTACAGAAAACCTGAAAACTGGCAGAGGGGCAGCATTCATAAAAGCAATAGTTCATAATCACTTGGGTTTTGTTTTTTGGAAAAAGATATGTAGTCATTAGTGTAAAGTAGAATGAGTGTATGTAACTGGACGTCAATAGGTTCCAAACCAGAAAGGGCAAAGCTTTGACCAGAGCCTGCAATACTGCTCAAATTGAATTTTCCTTCCTGGTGGCTATCCCTTACATAAACTGTACTGTGTCTTCTGAAAGTGTAGTACAAAACGTATGTGATCATTAAAAAAATCATAATCAGAAAAAGGAAGTGGGACTGTGACTGTTATAAAGAATGGTAAGATACTCTTTATCCACAGGAAGGCAAAATTTCTGGTTTTTAAACAAAGAAAACATATGGAAGATGAGATATTTCTGAATTTATAAAGGTGTAATTCTTTGGGGAAGATAAAAAGAAATTTTGGAATTTTTGAATTAAAAAAATTATAAAGACAAAATGGTTTCATTTTTTTTTCACTGAATGCTGAGACTTTGCTTTCTGTTTATCAACAACAATATATGTCCTGGCAAAATTTTGACTAGGAATACTGAAAATCGTAACACAATAAAAAATCTTGTAAAGTTCTGCTGTAGCTTCTTAGGCTGTGCCAGAAATTTCATGTGCTTTATAGCATATTTGAGGGTAGAAGCTTAGTTGTTAAGCCTCAAATATAAATAAAATCTTCCTAACCTATCTTTTCTGTCAGGAGTTTTAGATTCTTTTCTGTCAGATTGTTTTAGATTCTAATACTTAAACTGCAGCCATTAGAACACTGATTTTTTATGTTTCCAGCACTGGGTTTTGTGTTTTTTTTTTTTTCCTTTTAATTGAGGAAAATGGCTTCAAACATGCTACCAGACTCTCCTATAGGTCTGACCCAGCAGAGTCCCAGTATAAAACAGAAAATGAATCCTGCAGAAATATCACCTCTAAGGTTGATGTAAAGTATAACAATAAACTTGGAATATCTCTGATTTGGTAATATAGAGCCATAGAATCCCAGACTGATTTGGGTTGAAAGGGACCTTAAAACTCATCCAGTGTCAACCCCCTGCCACAGACGGGGACATCTTCCACTAGACCAGGTTGCTGCAAGCCCTGTCCAACCTGGCCTTAGACACAGCCCTAGTATTTTCAAATGAAAGGATAATTTAGAAATATATTAGAAAAATATAAAAATTACTCTAATCATTGCTACTGCTGGAAAACCTCTTTTCAAAGAGGAAAAAAGACTGTTCCTCCTTGTGGCATTACATGAGAAATCAGTGGTTGGCCTTTGTGTTGAGCCCTAAGCAGGCAGGGACACAGATCTGAAGTGGCTTTACTTTGGGGGCTTTGTTGGAGGTAGTTTTTCAGGGCATTGTGTTTTATCACACTGTTTTCATGAGTGAAATAGTTTCACTGGGTGTGACCAGGTGCTGCAGGGACACAGGTCACACAGTATTGAGCTGGGGCTCTGGAAACCCTCTATTATGCCCCATTTTGTAGCCTGGCCACAAGAAACAAGGAATTTCTGGAAAGTTAAAGCAGGCATCATCTCTAATTGAAACAACTTAATGCTTAGGTCAGATTTGAAAGACCTTTAATGTAAGAAATCATGAAGTAAAGAGATTAAAGCAATTGCTGGAACATGGAATTTCGAAAGCCAATCACTCAAACTGAAATGTGTGTTGGCCACACTGGTGGAAGCCAAACCGTGCACCGACCTTGTACTTTTCTAGTTCTGGTTTCTACAATTTACTTCTCAGTTCTATAAAACTCTCACATTCAGTGGTAGTTAAATGATCAAATTATTTAGATGTAAAGCTGGACCCTGGACCAAGCTCTTCTATATCCTTCCATGGATGTTCAAAACAAAGTTTGTCTAGACAGACTAGAACAGAATTCCATCATGAAAAGAAGCTTGTTAAGTTCTTTATGTTGAAAGGGGCAATTCCCCTTTTCACTTCTAGCAACTAGATTCTGCAAGTCTAATCCATGCAGAAAAGTTTAGTTTACATTCTTCAATCAATAAGCACTGAAATGTAATGTATAAACTACTCTGGGGTGTAATCCAATCAGTATTAGTGTATCGTTGAAGAGGGGACCAGAAACGAAAAATATTAAAATTGAGAACAATTAAACTATCTTCATGGCCCACTCATAGAAGTAGGAATGGTTTTATATGAATTCCTTTTTATTCTGATGTGGAAACAGGAAGGGATCTAAGCCAGAGTGACTCTGGGAGACAAGAAGCCCTCTCGGGGAAGACCAGGGCTAAGGTGCAGGGCTTGCATTCTTGCTGCTGCCAGCCTCACCTCTAGCCCAAGCACAGACAGGGGAAGGCTTTTTGCATCTGTAACACTCAGGACCTGCTGCCTGTTCTCAAGTGAATCCAGGATGATATCAACTGGGTTATAGATAGGCAACTAAGATGTGAATTGACTTGTCTGTATTATACAAAGAAACATGTGACAGAAGTTGGGGTCTTCTATGACCCCAAATGGCAATGTAAAAGTCAGCTCACTCCTTCTGCTTGTTAGATTCCCATATGTTGCACTGTTAAATTCTTCTAACATGTTTAATCTGCTTTGTACCATCACACTTCATAAACTGAAGTATTAGAGCAGGGTATTTCTTACAACTACCGAGAGGAATTATCTAGCAAAATATTCTTATCACTTATTTGATCTTTTTCTGCCCTTGTGGAAAAAATGTGGGGTTTTATTCTAGTTTTCTACATTTCCCAAGAAAGTTATCAGCAGAGCAAAAGAAGAAACAGATTCTCCAGAAATCTCTCTGCAATAGATCTTTTAACAAAAGGATTTTAAAAATAAAGGTGAATGATGCTGTGCACATAGCACAATCTGAGATAGCAGTCACATTGCTTAAATGTGCTCTTTTGAGTTTTAATTCACCAGGTAAGCACTCTGAGAGAAATTAAATAGTACTCCTGGGAAAGGATCCTTCTTTCAGCAAGTTTTCTTGGGAGTTTCAGGGCCATTAACAAGCCTAATACACTGCATTACCTTTCCAGTTACTTCTTTTCCCTTTGTTGCGATGCCTACTTAAAATATCAAAGCTGTGAGAAGTTGAATGAGATATTGAAAACTGAGTAACACAGGTTTTATATGACAATCCTAAATCACTTCCTCTGGCTTTTTTTAACAAAAAAAAAGTTATTTGCTAGCATGACTAGATGAAAAAGAACTAGAGTCCCTGGGTGGGACATGAAGGACTGGCAAGGTAAAGCCAGATCAGAAAGAAGCCTCAATTAATAAATCAAAGAGGCTAAACAAAGGCAGAACAGAAAAAAGTATTTTCAGTTCTGAAACCCAGATGTAAACTGTCCTAATTCAGCATTGTTTAGCACTCATAAGACTAATTCATAGTAATTCTAACGTGAGGGATGGGGAAAAGCAATATTCCTCCAGTGTTGTCAGGAAAAAAGACAAGCTTAAGAATCAGTGGAAAAAATCAACATATTTTCCCTGAAGATAAGGAATGCGGAAAAAAAAACCCTTGATATTTCTGATTAAATGTTAATATTTGGTGGTTTGATTTTTTTTTTTTAATATGCATGACTATTGGTCTACTAAAGCTAAAGAAGGAAATTGGATAAAAGGAAGTGCAGATGTAGCTCTGAAAGTACACCTGGATAATTTGTTAGCAATCATTAGACAGAAATAAATCCCTAGAACATGAGCTGGAGGTGACAGGCTCATCACATGTCATTGAACCTAAGTCAGCCCCACATTTTTAGAGTTAGCTTTCCATCAGGTCTTTTCCTTTATAACTGTTTTGATCATCAGCGTGACTCAGAATGACATGCAATCGATAAAACTGTAAGAATCTCCTCATGCAGAGGCAGCTATTAAAACGAATCAGGGAAGGATGTTTGGAAGAACACTATAACATCCAGCACATATTCCATGCTATGCAGAGGTTTGTGATCCAGCAACTCTATTAGCTTTTGCAGACCTGGTCCAAAAGTTCTCTGCCATCTGTATTCAGCTACCTAACCTTGGGAATTCTTCTAAAAACTAAGCTGAGATTCAATCTTTATAATCCCATCAAATGAAAACACAGAAGTGAAGATCTGGCAATCTAAATCCAAGTGTCACTGATCTAATTTTTAGAAACTACCATTCAAGTGCCTCATTGCTGTAAACACAGGTATGTACCTGCAGGGTTTATTTCCAAAGATACAGGTATAAATCTTTGCCAGTGCCTTTTGCTTTACTTATATGTTCTGTAATTTGACTGGTCTCAATTTGATATTAAAGACAATCTTTCTTTCATCAATATTCTGTCACATATTTGAAAATAAATATTCTTTTGAACATGCTCATCAGTTCAGACACCCACTATGGTTCTTTAACAACTAAACCATTTAACCTGGCACTTCAGGGTGGACTTGATAACCCCTATCCTCAACTGCTCCATAATCTTTTCTTGTTTTGGAAATTGCCTTTAAGAAAGTAACCTAGACATGTCTTTGATGTGAGTTTGGCTTTTATTTACTACAGCTTCTGATTTATCTAATTGATAAATTAATCTTTCGAATAGAATAGCAATGTGTAATTCACACTCTTGATGCCTGCTATTGAAGGAACTACTATTCACCACTGTGCTACTCCATGGGTTAGAGATTCAGGAAGAAATACAAAAAAGGATCCTCAATTACATGTTTTCATTTATCCACATGAGAAAGACTTTATGTATGCTTGGGAAGCAAACCATTTCTTCTATAATAACTTCTATGCATGTACACAGTTCTGTTTCCTGCAGTTTTGCATCTGTGCATATATAATCCACTCTGACTAAGCTTTCAGAGAAAGTGCATGCTGGGAGATCTTTTTCCGATATAAATGTTAATAATTACAAATCAATATAGCCATTTCAATAACTACAAGTGTGTGTATGTGTCTGTGTGCATACTCCACTAGGGCTCAGTGGGACTGGTGCTGCAGTATTTCAAAATGACCTGTTGTACTGCTATTGACATTCTCAGCTGACACAGTTTGGATAAATCTGGTATTTAGTTGTGTGAAAAGGAAGCCTGGTTCACATGACATATAGCACACAGGTAGATTTTAACTTGTGGAACCGGATGCACTTGCCTGAATCAGAAGTCGTTGCATCTCCAGTATCCCAAGGCTGTATTTGTTTGAATTATATTAGCACTGCCATGGCAAATTGTCACGCTGAAAAAAGAGTGAACGTATGCACATAGATAGTACACCCTGACAAATGATCTCTGCTTTTATTAGCCCTGCATCCTAGATTAGTGCAGCTCAAATGTGACCTTGATGATTTCAGGCCATACGTTTGCTTGCAGCCTACTTGAGTCTGAAAAAGATGTAAGAATCAGGGCTTTTAGCATCTTATACAATTAGACCCTTAGGCACACTAGAAACTGAAAGTGTGTATCAGCTGAAAAGAGAAACTTGTTGCTGTTGTTACAGGTTACATAATGTAATATGTTCAAAAGCCTCTTAGCAATTACACAACATTCAAGTTCATTCTTAATTGTAGTATAATGGCTTAAAATTATGATTTAAGTACTTAGGGTTTTCTTTTCAGAATAAACACCATTGCAAAAAGATTTGACACTGAAAATGAGCACAAACAACATTATGATTAGGCAAAGTCTATTTTGGGAATGTGAGAAAGAATGTCAAGAGTCTGTTGGGCCCGTGCCCAATGTCATCATTTGGTATAATGATTCTATTCATGTCATTTAAATCCAAGGTCACAACATTTTTCTCTAACTGTAGGGCAAAATACAGGAGACTGTCTCATTCTCTTCTCCCCATATTTTGTGATGATCTTTAACTTTAAGATACATTCTATTGTTGCCTTTACTTGTGTTCTACTTTAGTCTCTTTTTCCATACACAGAAAAAAGCTGCAAATTCTTCTGGAAATAGAAGATACAAATATGAGTGAAAAAGGCTAGGTCTAAAGACGCTGTGATGTCTGCTTACTCTCAGAGAATAATGGAGCAGAGAAGAGAAGAAAAAAGAGAAAAGAAAAAGGAAAGAGAAAGACACTTAACTAGTCTTGCTTAATTAGTAAAAATGCTCATCATATTGAACAGTGATTTAAGGTGATTTATCTTTGCATTTGTGCTGTAATTAAGATAGCTAAAGGAATTGATGGATGACTTTGGAGACTGTCTTGTATTAATATTCAACACCTCAGATCATGAGACCCTTAAATTCCGAGCATCCTGTCTCTAAAAAGAAGTTATTTTTTTACTGTGAGGATGGTCAAATATTGGTCCAGGTGTCCTAGAGATGTTTTCAAATCTCTACCCTTCTACATATTGAAAACTTTACCAACTTAAGCAACTTGCTGTAACTGGACTTCTTTCAGGCAGGAGATAGGACTGGATGACCTCAGAAGAGGCCTTGCAACACAAATTATTCTCTGATCCTATGCAGCTGATGTAGACAAAGGTAACTAAAAAGATATAGTACTTCTCCCTCACACAGCTGTGAAACAGAAAAAACATGATGCCTTGATTTCTACAATTCTTTGAAAGTCCCAGTGAAGATCCCAGTGCTAAACACATTTTTCATGAAGCTGAAAGACTTGGTAGTTTCAGTTTGGAAAGTGAGTTGTAGATTTCTCAGTTTGGTTTTGGATGTAGGGATTCCTGCCTATTGGCTCAGATCTTAGAGGATGTCTCGAAGTGCTTCTTCCTCTTTACCTTATTCCCTTTCCATGTTTTTAATGACTGATCAGTAATTCAAGCTGAGGAGCTATCTTTCTTTCTTTAATCATTTATATCAATTGATTTGCATAGTAAGTTGAATATTTAGTCATTGGTATGCACCTTTTATTTTTTCTATTACTATTTTTTCCACATAAAATAAGGAAACACCTGGTAAGCAGAAGTGTCAGACAACTTCCAACCACCATGATGACTATGTCTTCTAATCAACATGACAAAGTCCAAGAGTCCAAGAAGATGACAGTATATGTGAACGTATAGATTAGATTATACAGAGATATTAGGTCAGGCTAGGTGTTGTTTTGGGAGGAGGTTCTTTATAATTTATTAATTCTTTTTATCTTTTCTATATAGAAAAAAAAATAATGAAATGCTTAGATCAAGGGTTAAGTTCTGTCATAATTTATGATGCTACAAACCCAAAGTTAATTCATCCAGTTCTGGCTTCAGTTGTAGGTTGTATCTGTGGTAAATGTACCATAATGTGAGATAGCTAATACACCCAAGTGCTGTATGTGGACTCTTGTCTCCCAGCATTACAGCTGCATTGAATGCTTCTACTTCAGTTACCATCTTGATTCTCCTTAGAGGTATTGGGGAGAAATAAGCAGAGTTTGTGATTACATGTAATTCCAAAGTTAGTAATTTAAGTTGTAATAAGAAGAGTGCCAATACAGAAAGGCTTGTTTTCCTTGAACAAAAAAGGATTGTAAAAAAAGGATACAGATGTACAAGTGTAGACATCTGAAGCAAGATGAATTGAACCTCACCTTTTGCCCGTGAATTGGCACTTCTTCACAGAGCAGTTCTGGGTATACAGGGGGTCATTCATGCATCTGGGGCACACTGAGTGCGTCTATTTCTGGACCTGAGTCCCTGCACCTGGCTTCAAGTCATGGCTTGGGTTTTCCTTCCAAGCAGGGTGAGGCCTGGATGTGAACTGGCCCATTCTTCCCAATCCTACCACACTTTTATGGAAGAGAAGCCTAAAGAAGCAGGGCACATGAGATACATGCTAAGCTCTGAGCAAGAAGGCCAGAACCCTGCAGGGAGCACCATTAGGTGCAACTTCAGTGTAGAGAGACTGTTTGCGTGTAGGCAGCTATTGGGCTGTAATCACAGTCCTCTGGGTACAACAATCTCCACCTAAATAAGCCCTTCTTTATGCTCCTCTGAAAGCAGATAAATCCACTAACTCCAGATAATCCTTTCTGGTATATCAGCACAATCAGTATGTCTGTTGACACAGATGTTACACCAAAACTGAGGGGAATTTGGCTGTGGGCTGTTCTAATTTAGGGTTGTCAGAAGTATTGCTATTCGAAGTAACAGCACAAGTTGTGAGTTTCCTCATCTGCAGACACAGGCAAATAAGATGGGACAACATTCTCTGAGCAAGGAGCCCTTTGTGAAAGGGAACCGGAGAAGTGGAAAATCTGTGCTCAATTACATCTATGAGATAAATCATTTATGTGCCTTGAATCAAATTCGCTGCATGATTTAAGGGCATCATCACTATATGCAGTGTTGTCATTCCATGTTAGCTGTTATTTCCTTGTTATTAATGCTAATTCTTGTTGCCTCTCAACTGTCCATGCTCAGAAAGAGAAGTGCTTGGCTTTTCTGTGTTTTGTTGCTATGTAATGTGATATAAAACAAGTTTAGAGTGTCTCCCTGAATGCATGCAATAAAAACTAAGCTAGAAATCCCTTCCGCTGCAGCTGCTAATCATTAAATCATGGACCTGTTCAAAAAAACTCTATATCCTCATGTCAAACTGCATGAGAACTTATAGGAAGGTATTCATATGTCAACTAAGAGATCCCCTGGAACATAGTATATGTGCAACCTCTTCATACTTTTGGATACAAAAGTCTTTTGGTTTTACTAGAATCACAGCAAAATTATAGAGGATTTACATGCATGTGTATTTAAATGTGCAGACAGAGAGAGGAAGAGAGCTGTTTTATCTTACGTAAAGCTGGTCAGAAAAATTTAAAGGAGAAAAATTACAGATTCACCAATTTGTTCTATTTCTCAACTAAGGCTTATGCAGATGAAGCAGTTTATTGCCCTTATCCAGGTTGGTAAAAAAATGATCTTTTGTCAGGTGTATACTAGTAAGAATGTTAGTCCACCACACAAGGGTGTTTACTAGACTCAGTTAATATATGTGGAAATTATGTAGTGATATGATGAGGGGGAATGGCTTTAAGATGAGAGAAGGGAGATTTAGATTAGACATTAGGAAGAAGCTCTTTCCTGTGTAGGTGATGAGGCACTGGCACAGGTTGCCCAGAGAAGCTGTGGCTGCCCCATCCCAGGCAGTGTTCAAGGCCAGGCTGGATGGGGCTTGGAGCACCCTGGTCTAGTGGAAGGTGTCCCTGCCTGTGGCAGGAGGTTGGAACTGAATGAACTTTGAGGTCCTTTCCAACCCAAACCAGTCTG
The DNA here is from genome assembly GCF_012275295.1 of Melopsittacus undulatus. Taxonomy (NCBI): domain Eukaryota; kingdom Metazoa; phylum Chordata; class Aves; order Psittaciformes; family Psittaculidae; genus Melopsittacus; species Melopsittacus undulatus. The sequence continues at coordinate 27,377,866 of NC_047534.1, forward strand.
TGTTTCTATAATTCTGTTAGGAAGTGTTCTATAACTGAATTCCTATCTTTGTTATTATCTGTAGGATTTTTGCCACTAGCTTCAGCAGGGAGTGGATTTCGTTGTACAACAAAAACAAATAAGCAGGTTTCTATAGACTTAAATAGCATAATAAAAGTAGGACAACTTCAAGAGCTTTCTAATGTGCATCAATATCAATTTGCTATCACTGACCTTCTACTGCTGCAAGCAGAATGACTAAGCAAATGCTATTTATTTTCATATAGATCAAAGAGAGGCAACAAAAGAGATCTCCCCAAAAGGTTGTTCACTGCAGAAGTCAGTGCTCTTGTTTCCCTATCTGATCAGCAGATTCCTTCAGCTTGCATTGATAAACCCGGCTGCTGCTCAGTCAGCCTCAGCACTGTCATCAGTCTTGTTGGACAAGATGCCTGACTTCCCAGGCTGCATGGGAGAATAACAGTGTTGCTCTGGCATAGCTAAAATACAATAGATGGGAGCTGGAATATAAAGTGGGAAATTCCTCACATACCTTCCCATTTTCATGGACTATTGGCAGTGAAATAAAAAAAAAAGAGGCTAAAAAAAAGAAAAAAAAAGAGGGCACTTTGGCATTCAGCCAGATATCTCATTCGTTTTCCCTTTAATTGCCTGAAGTCATTCCACATTGTGCTTGCCCCCCCCTTTCCGACCTCTCTTTTCTCCCACATCGTTTCGCTCCCTCCCCCTTGCAGCCATCTTCAGCCCCAGTGGCACTGAAGGAAGGATGGCTTCTGCCTCCCACACAGCCTCCAATGTGCTCACACTGGTGGGGTACTGCTCACTGCTCTGATGCAGAAACAGTAATGAGGCCACAGTCAGATAGCAAGTGGAATCTTTCCCAGGGTCTTCACTTATAGTCATAACCCGAGATGTCTTCCTTAAGGCTTTAACTATACTCCAAAACCTCACTGCAGTCTGCTGACCGAATTTCCCACCACAGTGTAAACTATAGAATCAGAGAATGGTTTGGGTAGGAAAAAAACTTAAGATCATCCAGTTTGAACCCCCCTGCCACGGGCAGGGACACCTCTCCCTGCACTGTACTGCTGTTGGGGTGTGTTACAGAGTTGTCTTATTCCATTTTGGAGCTATTGGTGTATTAGTGAATACAGTGGGAATTGCAATGCTTCTGTCCCCAGTGAATCTTATTTAATATTTGAGAAACACAGAGGCGGAAGGTGTGCAAAAGAAGTACTGTTTTCTGTAGTCAAAGAGCTAACCAGCAAATCTGTTCTATTTTTAATTTTGTTGAAGAAGAAAGCTCTCAAAAACTTCATCTAATATCTTTTATAAGACAGCTTTTCTAAAATAACATAACGAAAATCCATTTTAGAGACCTTTAAGACAATCTTTACCTCTAAAGCTTTATAAAAACAGTTGGATATGTTTGTGCAACAATCTGTTCAGGACAGTGGACTAGAATGCATACATTAGGGATCAAGTCCTTGAATATCTCTTTGAGATTGAGATTTTTTTCCCAAAAAACATCAATAAAAATGTATATTACTCACAAGGAAAAACCTTGTTTGCTGAAAAGAGGTTCGAAGACTATTTTTTCGGTTGAAGACAGGAATTTTTTTTTTTTTGATTGCATAACATTTTCAGTTTTCTGGGATTTCCTGTGGAATTTAGGAAGAAATTGATACAGCACATTTGTCATTTTAAGGTGATCTTCTGGACTGTAGGAGTTACTGTGGTTTCAAGTCGAACATCTGCATTTAGCCTTTATTATCCTAGTTGTCAGCTGCCAGTTCCGTGTTGGTGAATAATATGGTGATATCCTCTGTAGGAAAAGTTGTAACAGAATGAAAAAGAAGAAGAGAAAAGAAGGAGAATGCACCACTGGACAAAGGGAAGACTGTTGTCAGGAAGTAAAAATTTAGAAAAACACAGAACGAAGTATTGCAGGTGGAGTTTATATTCTACAAAACTTCAAGAAAAATGCTTGAAAATCCAGGTTGGGCAAAATATTTTTTTTTTCTGATTATTACCTTTGTTCTTGCTGTATCCAAAGTCTGAGTCCAATCTCAATTGAAACTGAGGAACTTCTACAAACACCATCACCCTTGATTCTAGAAAAGAGCTACATCTGCATTACCTGGCAGAACATGGGTGGGGAGCAGAGTACAGCCCAGTCCTGTGTCCCCTGCTCTTTGCCTTCATGCCAGCAGCAAGGTGGTACAAGGAAGTGCTCTTCAAGTGCCCCCAAATCATGGGCTGCCACCCTGCATGCCACTGAAGCCCATGAGCTCATGCACTAAGCCCATGGCATCCAAAGACTGTGATTGCAACCTGTGTTGGGCTTTCAGGAAGAACTCCTGAAGTACAGAAATGGCCTGTTTATTCATATCTTCACGTTATCATTTGAAATGCTTTCTTAAAGGAAGCCTAGGTAGAAATTGGCCACAGATGCACAGTAGATGGGACAGCACTGCATTGGGCAGTAGTATACATGCAGTCACATTTCCACCAAGCTGCCACTGGTCACAGAAGCTGGGGAGACACAGCAATAAAGGACTTTATCTTGCATGTTTCCATTAGGAAACTTTGCTTGGCTTACCACCATGCTGCAGCTCCACCTCCCTGTAACAGGACAGAGAAACTGGGGCTAACTATGAGAAGGATAAAAGGAAGAATCCAAAATGTGGTTCAGCTATTATAGGAAGAAGAGCTATAAAAGTGTGACAGAAACAGGATGGAAGTGAAAAAGTACATAAGGAGGGGGAAATTATGCAAGTCTTCAAAAGCACTGCAGTGATGTAGTGTTTAGTTGGCTCTCAGTAAGGGTTAGTGTTTGTGCATGGATTGTATCTCTGATACACAAAACACTTTTCGTACAAGAAAAGATCTACAAGTGTCTCATACACGCGAGTGCCAAAGCCACCACATTTGCCAGTAGAGTGAGACAGATCTGGAATGCCATTAAAAGCAAATGATGTCTAATGTTCTACTTTTTAAACACAGATATCAAAGAGAAGTAAAAAAAGAGCGAGTTGGAGGGATGGGGAGGAGCGAGGGAAGAATCAATTGCTTTTGCAGAAGCTGCAGTTTCTTTCAAAAAACCTGTCATTGACATCTTTCCCCAGAAAACATTTTGTCATGCACATCAGTGTATGTCTGTAAGGAGATCAATCTAGAGAAGAAGTCAAACCAACAATCATGGTGTGACAGATTTTCAGATGGTGTTCTCATCAATCACACTGATAATGAGGTGGCAAATTGCTGTCTTATAGCAAAACTAGAAAGACAACTACCCCAGTAGGTGTCAATGAATATGTCAAAGGGTTGTCCCTAGGGGAGGCTGAGAAGGTTCTCAGAAACCTTTTTGTGAAGCCTGAATGCAGAATACTTTATTGATCACTAAAGAACTTGCACTGACATGTTATTTCTCCATGACATTTGAACCACCAATTTCCTAACTCGTGGTGAGTACCTACTTGGTAAACACTTTAGGAATTTTCTTTCACCTTTAGTTATACTATAAAAAATTGGTTTAGTATTAGCTTAGTCTTTTAACTCCTCAAGAACACCAAAGCAACATTTTACAAGTTATAAGCAAGAAAAATGCCTGAAAATATTTAGTGCTTGACAAATACTCTGACCTAAATTCAGAGTTAACTTGTTTAGATTATATTCTGAGCTATTTTCTCAGGTTGACTGGTATTTTGTATCCTGTCTTCTTATGAGGCAGGTAGTCCTACTTACAGAGTAAACTGCTATTAATCTGCAAAGTTGGGTTATCAGCACAGTGAATTTTAAAAATAAAATGTCCCTTTTTTTCTCCATTTCCTAAGTCTCTTAGCATCTGAATTAGAGCACAGTGTGTTCTGGAAGCTCAAGATCATGCAGTGATGAATTGTCATCACTCCAGCCTGTGCTCTAGAGACTTTTGATGGCAGACAAGCTGCTGTTTATCAGGCCTGGAATTCTGCTTGCCTTGTTTGGCCAGTATTCAGGCAACCATAGTAATGCTTATTTTCTCCCATTTTTGTCAGAGTGCAAAGAGCACGGAGCATCCTTTTCACTTATAAGGCAAATAACATTGCAAGAAGTGTAATAGTGAAAGTTTTACACACTATTTGATTACTCTTAGTTCAATTGTGAGCAAAATTTCACAACAGTTTCTTTCAATATTTTCATGAAAAAATGTGTCCAAAACTCTTCTGAGATAATTTAAATAGACTTTAAACATTACTTAGTTTTAGTAAGAAAATGTAATTCATACCTGGAATAAGCTTTCTAATATCTATTTGGACTTGCATGGCTGAGGTCAAATATACCGGGGATACCAGCTCACTTCTGTTGTTTGTATGGTGGATAACTCATATTGCACATGGTAATTAAATGCTATTATCTGGCATACATTTACACTGCAATTATATGCAAACCCTCGATATAAAAGCACACAGATTTTATATGTGCAGCTGCCTGGGGTTGCACATGTCTGGGTTTGAGAATCCAGTAGGTTATCAAAACTACTGAAACATTTTTAGTTTTACTTTTTAATTTTCGCTTATCAAATTTAACACAAGCAAAGCACGGGATCTTAAGGTACTTTTCCAACCCTAACCACTCTATGATTCTACAATTCTAAGACCCAAACCAAATGTATTCTCTGGGTTTATGCTTGCTTGCTGGTAAGTTTTGCCTAAGATAAAATAAGGCATGAGCCTAATTTCACATGCCTCTTCTGTCAGAATACAATTTTGAAAATCCAATAAATGCCATCAAAAATACTGTTTTGCAGACTGTCAGAAGTAAGAAAATGGAACAATGCCTGGGATTGTTCCTGCTTCTGACCTTTGACATTCCATGAAACGATATGCTGAAGTACAGCTCTACTTCAACATTATGACTAATGTATTTCAAAGGGTTTATGAGCCTTGTCTAATTCCAGTTAAAGTTAATGGAAAAATTCTCACTGAACAATAGTAATCATAAGTGTAGTCTTACTCGATTGCCAAGGGGCCAGCTGTGAAGGGACCACTATTGTGTTAGATGCTCAGTGGAGCAGTAGCAAGCTCAAGTCCCAAAGAATTTATGATCTAAACAGATAAGACAACCCCATGGGGAGGGAACAAAATAGCCCAGGAACTGAATGGCATCCTATTATGCCATGCGTAATTGAGTCATATCAGTATTTGGTATCTTGGTCCTATTTTCCCAATTAATGCAATTGGCATTAGAGACCTGAACTAGAGCAATCCCAATTGCATCTTAATTGGAAATATTTTTCTGGTTTGAATTTCCATTGTATTTGGGGCTCTTGTTTCTTAGCTGGACTTTTAAGACATGAACAACGGGGCACTCTGGATGAGGTAGCAGATGTATGCTTTGGAGGTAAGGGATCATCAGAGCCTCGGCATCATAAAAACATCAGTGGCAGGTATCTTGGCATATGGAGTAGCTCTTCATACATTTATTAACGTTCAAATAAATCTGCTGACACAGGCCTGCCGTAGGATTTAAGATTTTTCTCCTTTCACAGATGCCCCCAAAAAGCAGTAATGTGAAGACCAGTGATACTACTACCATCCCTACCTGAGTTGGCTGTCCTGTTGTCTCCCCTATGTGTGTGTTCGATGGTGGTGGATCTTAGCTGTATGATATTGTGGACCATTTAGACTGAGGAGGACTGACTGTTTCTCTCCTTCTTTTTGAAAATTCCATAAATACTTTCAGTATTGGGTCTTTTCTTGTCTAAATGTGTATAAGATATGTGCTATGGCTTCTGTACTGATCAACATCAGCACCCAGGAAAAGACAAGGTCCCTTAGCAACAAAATCTAGATCTGTTTGGTTTGAGATATGAGATATATATTAGCAAGTGCCATTTGAAAGATACCACACTTGCAGTATAATCAAAGGAGACAACATTCTAAATACTATGATGTACAAGACAATTAAGTAAAGCATGAGACTTCATAGAATCCTAGAATCTCAGACTGGTCTGGGCTGGAAGGGATCTTAAAGCTCCTTCAGTTCCAATCCCCTGCCATGGGCAGGGATACTTTCCACTAGACCAGGTTGGTCCAAACCTTGTCCTACGTGCCGTGGATGGGGCAGCTGCAGCTTTTCTAGGCAGCCTGTGCCAGCACCTCACCATTCTCACAGGGAAGAACTTCTTCCTAATGTCTAACCTGAACTTTCTCTGTTTAAGTTTAAAACCATTTCACCTTGTCCTATTGCTACTTCTTTAACTATTCTTTTCCTTAAGGGCAGTATGGTGGAGGAGGGCAAGGAACCACTAAGGAGGTTTCTGTCCTAAGCCTGCATTGAACCCTGTCATATTCATAGTTATTTTGCCCCAGTCTGGAAATTTGTCAGAATTTTGATGCACTGTAAGCAGTGAAAACTCACAGCTGCTATTCACGTCCTGAGATTACTCTCTGCCCAGAAGACTGTCTGAGGATGTTGTGATTCTTTCTTGCCACTCACTCACACTGTCATTTCCTAAACTCTGATGTTTTTTACATCTGTGGCAGTTAAAAGAAAAGCAGGCTGCAAACATGTTTTTAGAAGTACACATCTATATCATAGGTCAAATAAAAGTAACTGGCTATTATTGTTAAGGGACTCAAGTGAACACATGTAATGCTGTCAGCTTTCCCCCACACCTGTTCTACGAGATGACTATGAAATGAAGACTGCATAATTCAAGCAACAAGGTCAAAAGTCTTGTGTCTATAGGAGAAGTGCACTGGTTTAACTTCAGTCAGTTTTTAAATCAATATTATTAAAGTTTGGTTAAATAATTAGGTAATTGTATTAATACTACCTCTAATTTCATTTAAAGCTAAACTAATTTAAGACAAACTAATAGCTGCTCTTTTATGTTAAAATGAATATATTCCTACAAGAGTTTGCACTGATTAACTTAAATCAATTAAATTCATAGTGTAGGTCAAACTAGTGCAACGTTCCCATGTAACTAAGGCCTTAAAAAAGCTTTTTAAAGTTAGGTATCTCAGTTAAACATTTAAGCTGTAGTCTGAACCCTATTGAAGTCAAAAAGACAGGAAAGCATGCTGTCAGCAAGGCACACACAAAGAGTGCTTCTGAATGATATACTTCATTCTCTTCTCACGAGCAAAATTCCACTTCAGTGTCACCTTAGGATCATGGTAAGTTCACAGAATCACAGAACCATTAGCACTGGAAGGGACCTCTAAAAATCATCCAGTCCAACCCCCTGCCAAGGCAGGGCCACCCAAGAGCAGGTTATACAAGAACATGTCCAGGCAGGTTTGGGATGTCTCCAGAGGAAAACTCCTCAAGTCCCTGGGCAGCCTGTTTCAGTGCTCTGCTATCTTCAATGGAAAGAAGTTATTCCTCAAGTTGAGGTGAAGCTTCTTGTATTTTAGTTTATGGCTGTTGCTCCTCATCCTGCCACTGAACACCACTGAGAAGAGTTTGGCATCATCCTCCTGGTTCCTGCCTTTGAGATATTTCAATGCATTAATGAGATCCCCTTTACTTCTGCCATATTGGCAGACAGAGACTAATCATACTTACTTCCACATTAGCACATCTGTATAAGTGTAGTAACAGCCTAACTAATGTAGTGCTCAGGACAGACTGAAACCAGAGATATCTGCATAAATACTCAGGTAAGTACCAGGTGCTTAGTGGTTATGCCTGACCTGTTATCCCCACTTACTCTAACTAGCACAATTATACAAACTTGCATTCTCCAGCAGAATAGATGGATGTTGCATAGGAGGTATGGGCCCAGCTGACACAATGAGCTGCTCCCGATCCTCCCAAGGCTCAAAACTGTGTCCCAATGTCTTTTATATGTTTTCGTTGTCTGTGTTTTTATTCCTTAAACTCAGGATAAGCATACACCATTTTATAGCTCAGCTTATTTTTTCTTGTGGTTCTTGATTCCTACATAGAACCCTGAAGCTTATTTGAGTAATAATAGCTGTTCTCTTCTACCTTCAGTCTTATGCTTATGCTGTGTTCTTATCTTTCTGTGTGCTCATATGTATTGTATTTTAAACAAGTGCAGTACCATTGCTGCTTCCAGCAATTCCATTTGAGATTTGCACCTCTTCCCTGTGACAGCAGGTCAGCTCTTGCTAGGTGTTTGGGAATTCTTGTGCAGAAGGAGATGGGCTCAGTTCTCCCACAAAACACTAACAAAGTGTTTTCACCTCCTGCAGGCCTCTTACTTAGCCACTCCGTACCATTTTTATTCAAAGTAGCAGGATATGATAGATGTTTTGGATATGGTGTATCTTTCATACAAACCACATAGTTTGTGTGTTGTAGTTAGGCCTTGGCAGTATAGAGGTGGAAAAGCTCTGATGATCAGAGTAACATCTCTTTCTTCTCATTTCTTTTAGGGAATGGCACCCCAAACACCATTAGGGATTGTCAAAATGTAGACAAGTTTGTAGCGCCTTCAAACCTGATTCTCTTTACACTCAACTGTGGAGTGAGGCCACTGCATGAAAAGTAGAAATATATCCCTTAATAACTGGGTGCTGATATGGGCAAACTACTGACAGACTGCTCTGCCTGTCTCCCAAGAAGGTGTGTTTTGTCTGTGTGCATGGAAAGGTCTAATATAATGGTGCTGCTAAACCATGTTTAGATAGCTCTTGGTTTGTGTAATAGCTGTTCTTAGGCTGGGTGATTTACTGGTGAGGGAGGGCCTGCAGAGATTTAACCTTCAGCTTCTGCTTTTTCTGAACAAAAGGATTTGAAGCTCTTCACTGTTTCCCCAGGTTAATACTTGATGGGTAGTGCACATCTCCTGATGTCCATCAGTCATGTAAGAAGAAAACCAAGAAGTTCCTGGTGTTCACATGTTCTGATGGGTCTGTTGCTGCTTGCCAGGACTCAGGTACATGTTAGTTTGATTACTTTTCACAAAAGCTGAACACATCATGGTCATTTGCATCAATCTTCATGTTCACTGGCAGAAATGGATATGAATTTTAAACAAATACCCAAAATAACCTCAAGCTGTGATTTCTGCTTTGTCAAATGTGAGTTCTTGCACCAAAATAACTTACTGACTTTCTTCAAGTTAGACATATTTTGTATTCATGTAAAGTATTCATAAAAAAAGATCATAATGAAAGAAAACATTGCATGGTTTACACAAAGGAGTGGAGCTGTGAAACACAATCTGTAGAACATATGTTCAGGTAATTCCTTGGGAGTGGAAAAATTAATTTTTTTATAATGAAATGCCAAGTGGAAGAACAACTGCCAATGAAATTGGTAGGATTATTGCCTCTCTCTGGAAAAAAAAGCATCTTGAATTTGATCGTGGTCTCATATCATCATAGAATCAACTAGGTTGGAAAAGACTCATTCAAGTCTTTGCTCATCTAGGTAGCCTTGAGGTCCTTTCTAACCCTGACCATTCTATGACCCTGATTCTATGTTCTACAAAGAAAGGAAGGATATGAACACCAAAAAAAAGAAAATTAAAAAAATCCTCTAACAGTGCTAAAAGTCTGATTGCTCTCACTCAAAGAATAAAAACAGTGCAGTAAATTAGGAACTTTAAGTTCTGACATAATTTATTCTGCAGTTCTTAGAGAGCTACTTGCAAGTCTCAGTTCCCTCATGTGGGAACTGAGGGAACTGAGGGAAGTTCCAGCAGATTTTACTGCTAATAGAATCTGACTGATCTTGCATTGGAAGTGCAGTGGCTATTTTATCCTTTCTTCACTCTACTTTGGAGATGATGGATGTTAATGGTTTTTGCCACTTCGTGTGATAAATACAGCTACTTTGAAGGAATCATGGCAAATCATAATCTCTCCTAGAAGTGTGAATGAAGCCAGTTACTGTGTTGCATGTGTAGCTTTTCCAGCACAGATTGTACTGACTAAGGAGAAATCAAAGTATTCCTTCTTACATGTACTTTCCAGAAAGTTACTGATGGGAGCTTTTAAGAGTAGTAAAGAAGTTTGGTACTTTATCTTTCAGTGCGTTTGGCTCTGAGGGCAGAAAACAAGGGCAGATGGTGTTGACACTTTTTGCCTCCAGGTTGCTAATATTTCATATAGAGCTTTAAAAGAAAAGGAGAATTAAAAAATGCTATAGGATCAAAGCAACCAGACCGGGTTATGAACCGAAGATAAAAATGTGGGGAGCCTAGAGACAAAATGGGGAAATTTTGTCTTATAATTTCAAGGATTTTTTTCCTCATGGGAAAAGTAACACTTTGCTTTCATAAAATACAATCAACAGTTACAAGCACAGCCCATTTGCTGTTTGATGTAAATATGTTATCTGCTCTCTGGGCTTTTTTCTTTTTTTTCTGTTGAAGGTGTAAAATAGTTATTGAAGAGGGCTGTTTTATATCCATAGAGTACAAAAGTCCTTCTGCTAATTGCCACATCAAATGACTAGAGGACCCCAAAGGAAGCCTTCAAATGACTGTGAAAAAATTCAGGCCACCACTAAATGCTGGGCACTTTTTTCGTGTGTGTGATTTCCCAATGTAGATTAGGTTACTTGGGTGTAGGCTTATCACACAGGAAAGGCCCAGCTACAGATTAGTTCTGCACCATTGCAGGTCTGTTATGCCAGATTCATCCTTGACCAAATCTGTGGCTAACACCTTTATTGTATTTTTGTGATAGGAAAGAACACTGGACTGTCCAGGCAACAAAAGAAGCAACAGAAGGCCTACTGTGTTTCTAAAGTGTTACTTCTCTACTTTTTGTCATGCACCAGTGACATGAGTGCTGGGTCCCAGACTTTAACCTCACACAGAGTCAGAAAAAAGCTGTCAGTCTCAGCTTGTTCAAAGACAATTCCTTTGTGAAGATCAACTAAAGTGGTATGGTCCATATACTCACTAAAGCATGCCAAGGAGTCAGAAAGTCATAATCCGCCTTTGTACTTATGGCCATTCACATTTTCCTCCATAGCTGGTGCCCAATTACCAGTGCTGTAATTTTTTCTATTGTTAGAAAGCCATAAGGGTTTAGCTACCACTTATCCAGTCGGGGTCATGACCTGATGTATTTAGGCTCTGCAAATATAAGTAACAGTTCCCTTATCAGTGTCACCAGGACTCTTTAACACTTAGCAAGCAGAAAGATAAATATACTTGGCAGATACAATTTGATTCATTGCTAAGCCTTCCATTTTACCAATGACCCATGGCGCTCTGCCATTCAAGGGTATGTTAACTATTATAACCTTACACCCTTCAGTGCCAGCTCAGAAACTGGCCAACTTATGCTTACAGGAAAGACTTACATATGACAGCCTGTCATCCTGATCTATAACACAAGGTGTTTGCACTGGGAAACCAGTGCTGATTCTGCTTTGGTCCCGTTATAGCAGAATTCTTCCTAACTTAACACCAGGACAAGAATTAGGCTCTGTCTCAGGCCAGTTTGCTTCCAGAAGGAAGCCAAAACCATCTGGTTTCTGTGCTGCTATAATTTGAAGCATTGTTTTTTACTTCTTGACTTCTTTTGATTAACTGGCTAACTTAAACATTGATTTATGATATTTTAAAACTCAGATTCTGAATACTTCCCTCTCCTTTTTCTGCCAGCCACTAGGTCTACCAGACATAGGACAAGGACCTGGCTTCAGGAGGCGTCAAGGAGAGTGCAGATTCTCTCATTTGTCTACTCTTCTGGCAGGCACTGAAGTAAGTACTCTTAGCAGGGTTATGTTTAACAGGCACATATTTAAGAAGGGCTAAAGATGTAACATCAGGTCTAGAAAAGCATCTGGTTTAAGCATAATAAGACAAGAATTTAAATGTGAAACATTAGTGTGAAAATCCCATCATAAAATGATCAAGATAGGCTGGAGCTTTCTGTTATCTTGAAAATGCATCTTGATTGACTTGAGGTCCGAAACTTTGAAGCATTTGATTGTTGCCTCTCCAACAGCCACTTAAGAAACCTATCCTTCATTTTTCTCAGAATGAAACTTCCAAATGCTATTTTGCAATCTAAACGTAAGGGAACTGAAATGCTGTTCTTACCAGAACAAATAGATGTTCAGTAGTCAAACTTCCAAATTGCTTCTCAAATCTGTATCTAAGTCTTTCTTATTCTCACTGTAGAATTTCTTTGATTCTTACATATAGGTTTTATTAACATCACCATAAACAGCATGGATGCATGTATGGGAGGATTAATGATAAAGGTTTTGTTCTATCAGTTCTCTTATTAGACGTTTGGCAGTGAGGAAGTGGTTTTGTCCAGAAGTATTACACTGTGAAGACAACTCTGTCAGTACTTGTAGATGACTACTTCAAAGCCCACCCATAAGAATCTTTTCCCACTCGGAGTGATATGCACTGGAAGACACAACCCTGAACTTTTTAGAGCAGCATGAAGTCAAAAGACCTTTGCAGGTAGAGGGAGCAGAACATGTTTTTCATGTGGTCTCTTACAAATTTTTCTATAGTGCTGTGAAGCACTGATTCCTAATATGAAGAAATTCAGTAGTGTGCCATTGTCAACCACATTTGATTAGACAGAAAGCAATACTGGCAAATACTAGAGCCAGTTCTTGCACCAACTATAGAGACTTCACACCTTAAGATGCCCTGTTTAAAATGACAAAGATTTCATAAGATCTTTTTATTTATTTCCATCATGTTGGCAATTTTTATGACCACTACAAATACATTCTATTGGAATAGCCTTCTTTATTAGATTATAATATGCTTTAATTCCCTACAGTGCTCATGTGCTAGGTAGTTATTAGAACAAAGAAGATGACTTCTTTTAGGAAAATAACAGAAAATCAGTACTTACAGTATATCCTTAGCCAATCTGAAAGGATGGCTAAGACTCTTTATCCTTATTAAAATGGCTTAGCCAGAATTAATGGCTGAGTAGCAGCACATCCTTATTCATGAATGTAATTGAGTCATGATTGGCTCAACATTTTGGTTATTATTAAAGCAGAGTGTGACTTCCCATGTCTGTTATGTGCACATATATCTGTGCACATAACGGATTGTTTGGTCTTCATTATGTTTGGCCTTCAGGACCATTTCTTAAATGCAGATGTAAACTTACATGCTCTAACAAGGCAAGCTCTCCCATCTCCTCTTTCACATAGAAGTTAAAAGTTTTATATGAATAAAAGCTGTCAGGTCATTTTTATACTCTGAATAACAAGAAAATATTGTGCCATGATCAGTGCTCCCAGCGTTATTAGTCTAGCACTTTTAACAGCAATAATGCAGTGTCAGCACTATAAATTCTAAGGCAGAGGCCATGTCATGGGTTGAGCAGTAGCAGTCATTTTTTCTCCTTCTTGTAGCTGGTGCAGTGCTGTGTTTTGACTTCTGGGCTGGGAGCAGTTGTTTGATAGCGAGCATGTTTTGAGGGTGTTTTTGTTCAAGGCCTTTTCTGAGCACGTGCTCTGCCGGGGAGGGGAGTCCAGGAGGAAGGAGAGACAGGACACCTGACCGAGGCTAGCCAATGAGGTATTCCATACCATAGCACGTGATGCCCAGGATGCAACTGGGGGAGAGAGAGCTGGAAGGGTGGAGCTCTGGGGGGAAATGGAGGAGGTAGCACGCGGTGCTCGGTCGGGCAGGGTGGGGTGAGTTATGGGTCGGTGGCTGGTGAGGTGTTGTATTCTTTTCGCTTGTTATTGGCTTTATCATTATTATTTGTAGTAGTAATGGCAGTAGTGATTTGTGTTGTGCCTTAGCAATTAAACTATTCTTATCTCAACCCGTGGGGGCTACATTATTTGGATTCACCTTCCCATCCCTCTGGGAGTGGGAAGGTGGCGGGGGGGGAGGGGAAACAAAGGAGTGTGTAGATTTAGTTTAAACCACGACAGGCCACAAGATGGCTGATATCTTTTTTGGGGTGTTGAGAATTTCCTGGGCAAAATTAAGAAGGCTGAGAAAAAAAATACTTTGAATTTGCACAGCAATGTCAGTTCAGGCTTATGACACCTTTGTCATCATTAAGCACCCTTGTTTTTTCAGGGATTTGCTAAACCACCCATACTCATGTGGTTAGAACCCCTAGTTAAAATCAGCAGAAAAGAATGTCCATTTATTACATGCCTTCTTGAAGTTCATATTGCTTCTCCCTTCCTCTGCTCCTTCAGGAATTTTGAAGTATGAGCAGAATCCAGTTCTTCCCCAGAGGATACCAAAGTCTATGCTCTGATGACCCAGTACAGGCTTTGGAAGCATGACTTTACTGCTGGCCAGCTGAACTTATAGATTGAGACTGTTAGTCTACCCCAACTTGTGTTATTATTATGAATATTATTATTGTTAATATTATTATTATCATCAGATTCATCATCATAATCATCATAATCAATATCATTATGCAACTGAATCTCCAGTTTAATCACCTTAGAGTTCATATCCTTTGATAGTGCTTTATGGAAGCTCTCTTTTCAAGTGGCAGCTATAGGGGCCTTCTTTTGGATTATCATTCCTATCTGGAGCTGAAATGCTCAGGAGAATAGGAAATTTTTTTTTGGTTGGTTGATTGGTTTGTTTTATTTTGTTTAAAAGATGTGTTAGGGCATGAGTTTCCTGAACATTTAGCAGAGTGATGTCAGGGTGAAATAGCTGCACATATTAAACCAGCAGTGAAATCCAGCTTCTTTTCATCTTCAGTTATACAGCTCTTTGTGAAATTATTCCAGAGGGCCATCTGTGAATATTACTAACTAATGTATGATCAAGTCCATTTTAAGGTGGTATAAATGGGACTGCCTGCATAGTACTGACATAGGTGATGGAGCCAGCACTAAGAAAATACAGTGTCATAAATTGATTCAGGTTAAATGGTCTTATTCTCAGCTAATTGTTTTATAGCTCATTGACATTCAACAAATGTGAGAACTACAAAAAACCCTGTAGCCACAAGGTGCCATGAGGTAGCTGTAAACAGAAGGTCTTTGATGCGACAAATGGTAGTAGGGGCAGTTCCATAGGGGAATCCTAACACAAAGGCCCACTTACAGGGCTACTGCTGGAATAAAAAGTAAATCAAACTATAACAAATATTTTGATCATGCCTGGTGTCCTGGTTTAAACTAAATCTGCACAGTTCCCCCTTTGTTTCCCCCCCCCCCCCCCACCTTCCCACTCCCGGAGGGATGGGAAGGAGAGCCAGAGGAATACAACTCCCACGGATTGAGGTAAAATCAGTCCAGCAATTAAGGTATAACAGAAATCACTACCGGTACCTATAACAAATCAATGTTAGAGGAGACAAACAGGGAGAGAGAATACGATACCACCCGCCGCCACGAGGCCAGCCCGGAAGCGAGAGCTCACCCCTCCCCTCCCGGCCAGCTTCCAGTTCCCTCTCCGAGCCCAGCCCAGAACAGAGAGCTAACCCCTCCCCTCCTGGCCAGCTTCCAGTCCCCTCCCCGAGCAGGACGTGCTGTGGTATGGAATACCTCCCCGACTAGCCCAGACCAGGCGCCCTATCTCTCCCTCCTCACTGGCAGAGCATGAGCTACTGCTGAACCCATGACATTATCCACCCCTTATTCCATACCATTCACATCATGCTCAGATCCCACATTTTCAATATACCATCATATATATATATATATACACATATATATATACACATATATATATATATACACATCTGCATACACCCAGACAGATAGAAAGAAATAATTTCTTAATACATGGACCAATCCCTATAATGCAATTGAGTCCATTTGGTCCATGATGTTAGGTTTGTAATAGTCTTTTGTAGCAGGAGAGTCTGTGTGCAGTGCTGGATTGTTGCCTGCTGATGTTGATCATTCCTTTACTGCAGAACTCATCTGGTTCTATCAAAGTTCATTCTCTGTTGGGATGATGGTTAGAGGGAAGTCAGGGCCAGTCGCTGGTGACCTGAAGACATCTAGCTGATGGACTATAAAAGTATTACACAGCAAGCAACAACATATAATTAAGTTCATTGGCTGTTTTCCCCTAAAATCAAATCCCCTTGAGGTATACATTGGACTTCCCCATCTTCCGGCATTACCCACCAAGTATATCTGGGTCCTTGAGCAAAGGCAATCACACGAGTGGGTTTGCGTTGGCCTGAAACAGGAGTAACCCAGACTGTCTTCCCTAGCAAATTCCTCACGTGCACTACAGGCACCTTGTCCCCCTCTACAATATGTAAAAGTTCTGACTGGGCTGGGCCAGCCCTGTTAGCAGATCCTCTGGTGTTGACCAACCAGGTGGCCTTTGGTAAATGTGTATCCCAATGCTTGAAAGTTCCCCCACCCATTGCTCTCAGTGTAGTTTTTAACAGCCCATTGTACCGTTCAATTTTCCCAGAGGCTGGTGCATGGTAGGGGATGTGATATACCCACTCAATGCCATGTTCTTTGGCCCAAGTGCCTATAAGGTTGTTCCGAAAATGAGTCCCATTGTCTGACTCAATTCTCTCTGGGGTGCCATGTCGCCACAAAATCTGGTTCTCAAGGCCCAGGATAGTGTTCCGGGCAGTGGCGTGGGGCGCAGCATATGTTTCCAGCCATCCTGTGGTTGTTTCCACCATGGTAAGCACATAGCGCTTGCCTTGGTGGGTTGGGGGGAGTGTGATATAGTCAATTTGCCAGGCCTTCCCATATTTATACTTCAGCCATCGTCCTCCATACCAAAGAGGTTCTAACCGTTTAGCTTGTTTAATTGCAGCACATGTCTCACACTCATGAATAACCTGGGTGATAGCGTCCATTGTTAAGTCCACCCCTCGATCACGAGCCCATCTGTACGTTGTGTCTCTGCCCTGATGGCCTGAAGTGTCATGGGCCCACCGGGCCTAAAATAACTCGCCTTTATGTTGCCAATCTAAGTCCATCAGAGCCACTTCAATCTTAGCAGCTTTATCCACTTGTTGGTTATTGTGGTGTTCCTCAGTGGCCCGACTCTTAGGTATATGGGCATCTACATGGCATACCCTCACCACCAGCTTCTGCACCTGGGCAGCTATATCTTGCCATAATGCAGCAGCCCAGATGGGTTTACCTCTGCGTTGCCAGTTGCTCTGCTTCCATTGCTGCAACCACCCCCACAGGGCATTTGCCACCATCCATGAGTCAGTATAAAGGTAGAGTACTGGCCACCTTTCTCGCTCAGCAATGTCCAGGGCCAGCTGGATGGCTTTCACCTCAGCAAACTGACTCAATTCACCCTCTCCTTCAGCAGTTTCAGCAACTTGTCGCTGAGGACTCCATACAGCTGCCTTCCATCTCCGATGCTTTCCCACAATACGGCAGGACCCATCAGTGAACAAGGCATACTGCTTTTCACTTTCTGACAATTTATTATATGGTGGTGCCTCTTCGGCACGCATCACCTCCCTCTCTGGTGACATTCCAAAATCTTTGCCCTCTGGCCAGTCCATGATGACTTCCAGAATGCCTGGACGACTGGGATTTCCTATCCGAGCTCGTTGTGTAATTAGTGCAGCCCATTTACTCCAAGTAGCATCAGTTGCATGATGTGTAGAGGAGACCCTGCCTTTGAACATCCATCCCAGCACTGGCAAGCGGGGTGCCAAAAGGAGCTGTGCTTCAGTGCCAGTTACCTCCGAAGCAGCTCGAACCCCTTCATAAGCTGCCAATATCTCTTTCTCCATTGGGGTATAGCTGGCCTCTGAGCCTTTGTATCCCCAACTCCAAAAACCAAGGGGTCGACCTCGAGTCTCCCCTGGAGTTTTCTGCCAGAGGCTCCAGGTAGGACCATTCTCCCCAGCTGCGGTGTACAGTACATTTTTCACATCTGGACTGGTCCAGACTGCTCCAAGGGTCACTGCCTGAACTATCTCACGTTTAATTTGCTCAAAGGCTTGTTGTTGCTCAGGACCCCATTTGAAATCATTCTTTTTCCCGGTCACATGATAGAGAGGGCTTACGATTGAACTGTAATTTGGAATGTGCATTCTCCAGAACCCCACAGCACCCAAGAAAGCTTCTGTTTCTTTCTTATCAGTTGGTGGAGACATTGCTGTTATCTTATTGATTCCTTCTGTAGGGATATGTCTACGTCCATCTTGCCATTTTATTCCCAAAAATTGAATTTCCCGTGCAGGTCCCTTGACTTTACTCCGTTTTATGGCAAAACCAGCTTTCAGCAGGATTTGGATTATTTCCCTCCCTTTCTCAAAAACTTCTTCTGCTATATCACCCCACACAATAATGTCATCGATGTATTGCAAGTGTTCTGGAGCTTGCCCCTGTTCCAGTGCAGTCTGGATCAGTCCGTGGCAGATGGTGGGGCTGTGTTTCCACCCCTGGGGCAGTCAGTTCCAAGTGAACTGGACACCCCTCCAAGTAAAAGCAAACTGTGGCTTGCACTCTGCTGACAAAGGAATTGAGAAAAGTACATTGGCAATATCAGTCGTGGCATACCACTTGGCTGCCTTTGACTCTAATTCATACTGCAGCTCTAACATGTCCGGCACGGCAGCACTCAATGGTGGTGTGACTTCATTCAGGCCACGATAGTCTACTGTTAGTCTCCACTCTCCGTTAGACTTTCGCACTGGCCATATGGGGCTATTAAAGGGTGAGCGGGTCCTGCTGATCACTCCCTGCCTCTCCAGTCTACAGATCTGCTTATGAATGGGAATCAGGGAGTCTCGGTTGGTGCAATATTGCTGCTGGTGCACTGTTGTGGTCGCAATTGGCACTTGTTGTTCTTCGACTTTCAGCAACTCCATAACAGAAGGATCCTCTGAGAGACCAGGCAAGGTGGACAGCTGCTCAATTTCCTCAGTCTCCAAAGCAGCAATACCAAAAGCCCACCGGTACCCTTTTGGGTCTTTGAAGTACCCTCTCCTGAGGTAGTCCATGCCGAGGATGCATGGAGCCTCTGGACCAGTCACAATGGGGTGCTTCTGCCATTTCTTCCCAGTCAGGCTAATTTCAGCCTCCAGTACAGTCAACTCCTGGGACCCTCCTGTCACTCCAGAAATATAGATGGGTTCCACCCCTTGATAGTTCGATGGCATCAGGGTACACTGTGCACCAGTATCAACTAGAGCCTTATACTTCTGTGGGGCCGATGTGCCAGGCCATTTGATCCACACAGTCCAGTAAATACGATTGTCCCCTACCTCCACCTGGCTGGAGGCAGGGCCCCTCTAATAGTCATCGTCATCACAATCTTGGACACCTAAGTCGTGTTGAAAGGGATTATTCTTCTTTATCACAGGAGCTGGAGTAAAATCAGCTCTTCCGCTCCATCTGGGAACCTGTTCACCAGAGACTGAAGCTGCAGCTCTCATGGGGTGATCAGTCTTGGCCCTTGCTCCTCTCTTCAATTCACCCACACGTTCCTCCAAGGCTGAAGTAGGTTTTCCATCCCACTTTGTCATGTCTTCTCCGTGATCCCGCAGGTAAAACCATAGGGTGGCCCGTGGTGTGTATCTTATATATTTTCTCTCTCGAGCAATAGGACGCCTTTTGTTAATAGCTGAAACGCGTGTTGGCACACGTGAGGAGCTGGATAAATCAGACAGATCGTCCCTGAACTGTCTGAGATCCTGAGACAGTTTTTCCACAGCTGAGATGATGGAAGGGGTAAGATTGTCTTCGAATTCTCGGAGTTTATGAACCATTTCATCCACTGTTAGTGGTGCTATGTCATTCCAGGTTACCGTTGCCAATGGATGGGCATATGACGACGGTGCGTTTCATGTAAGTCTTCGCCACATGGGTCGTGTACATTCGACTTCATCTGGATCTATGGATACATTCCCATTATTCAGCTTGGTGTGGTAGATCATCTCTACGATAGCTGATTCCCTCAGGGACTGGATGCCTTTGTCTATAGTAGTCCACTTGGCCGAACGACTCATAACATCATCCTTGTATGGGAACCTCTCTTTCACAGCTGCCAAAAGCCGCCTCCAAAGACTGAGGGACTTTTTCTCTCTTGCAATTGCTTTGTCAATTCCCCCTTCTCTAGCAAGTGATCCCAGCTGCTTGGCTTCTGTACCTTCTAGTTCGTGACCATCGGCCCCATTATCCCAACGTCGGAGCAGCTAGGTGATGATGTGCTCCCCTGATTGACAGGTGAAATCTTTTTGCATATTCTGCAGCTCAGTTGAGGTCTGAGATCAAGAAGTCACCTCTTCTTCTTCGTCATGTGATGATGACCCCTGATCAGATACTAGACCAGGTAGTGGGTGCATAGTTTCTTCATCCAGCCTCTTCCTTCTTGCCTCCTTTCTGGTTTTTCTCTTGTGTACAGGAGCAACCGATATTGGTACGAATTGGTCCTCTAGTTCAGCTGCAGTGATTATCACTGTAGTTTGAGTAGCAACTGTACTTGTTGCTGGGGTAGCTGCACTGTCTGTTGCAGTCGAGGGTTGAATAGCCGCTGTACTCGTTACTGGGGTAGCTGAACTGTCTGTCACAGCTGAAGTTTGGGTAGCAACTGTACTTGCCGCTGGGGATGGTGTAGCTGCTCTACTTGGAGCTGGAACAGCTTCGCTGACTTCTGTGTTGCTCTCAGATCCAGGGACATTTTTTTCCTTTTGAAGGTGTCGGATAGTGTTGATCAAGGCTCTATAGGCATAGGCCAAGCCACAGCACGTTGCCGTAATTTGTCCATCTCTGGTATGGCCAGGACGACAACACACCTCATTTAGGTGTTTTACTAATTCTTCCGGATTCTTCACTTGTTTGGAAGTAAAATTCCAAAGTACTGGAGGGGCCCACTGACCTAGATGCTTGCCCATACTATCCCACACACCCTGTCACTCATGACTGTCCAGCCTCTGGGAAGATCTCCTGGTCCTCCTATTTCGTCATTTAACCCCAATACAGGACCAGACCTGACTCTGCTTAACTCTTGAAATCAGATGAAATAATTGTGAGCAAAACACACTCTGTATGTGTGCTACTATGGTGATCCCCATCACAATCAGCATACAAGTCTCAACAGTATTAAAAGGCCATTCAAAAACTTCAAAACCCTCAAATGATGTTGTAGACCATCTGGAGAGAACACTGGGAGGATAGAAGAATGTCTCCTTCACAGGTTGACCACCCGAGAAGGAGAAAAAAGATGTGAAATTGCTAAGCACTTCTATTATATACCTCCCAAAATATAAAGTTGGTGACCATACCGGGAGCATAAACCAGATCAGTTTCATGATCAATGCTTCTATTGTATTACAAGTCATTAACATAAAATACAATGAGACAAGAACCTTAGCCCAAACCCCATACTTGATAAACCCTAACACAGCTAATATATATGAAAAGTAATTGGTAAAATCCTAAAACCGTGAGATCAAGAAAAAAACCGTGAGAGCCAATAAAACAGCATTGTGACAAATTACTGTAAATCCTGTCAGATTTGTTGTTATTTCGTGGGTTTGTGCCCCACGTTGGGCGCCAAAAAACTGTAGTGGTTTAAACTAAATCTGCACAGTTCCCCCATTGTTTCCCCTCCCTCCCCCCCCCCCCCCCCCCCCCCCCCCCACCTTCCCACTCCCGGAGGGATGGGAAGGAGAGCCAGAGGAATACAACTCCCACGGATTGAGGTAAAATCAGTCCAGCAATCAAGGTATAACAGAAATCACTACCGGTACCAATAACAAATCAATGCTAGAGGACACAAACAGGGAGAATACGATACCACCCGCCGCCATGAGGCCAGCCCGGCAGAGAGAGCTCACCCCTCCCCTCCTGGCCAGCTTCCAGTTCCCTCTCCGAGCCCAGCCCGGAGGAGAGAGCTAACCCCTCCCCTCCCGGCCAGCTTCCAGTCCCCTCCCCAAGCAGGACGTGCTGTGGTATGGAATACCTCCCCGACTAGCCCAGACCAGGCACCCTATCTCTCCCTCCTCCCTGGCAGAGCATGAGCTACTGCTGAACCCATGACACCTGGAAAACTTAGGTGAAAGAACCTGATGCACTGACCTTACCTTTCCACCACTGATTCCTTGTCTCTACTCTATTTACAGTTTAGAAGATATTTACAGAAAGTGTAAAGAGAAATCAACCCATAATTTGTATCGGTATAAAAGGAAAGCATTTCCCAAAACAGACACTGTGATCAAATATCGTTTAGTAGTTTAAAAGAAATATTAGAAGTCTTCAAAAGTGCTGCAGAAGCAAGAATACAGATAAAATATTACAACATGCTTACAAATACCCTTCATTTTCCTTCAGAAGCAGGCTGGGTGTCCTAATTGATAGTATACTCACATAGGGTGGAGGGGGAACTGATAAAAATAGTTGTTTTTAATCAGGTTTTAAATTAACAAACAAAATGTGTTGATCTCCACGACTGGCTCTGATCTTCTTTTAGTGTTTGTTCTTCATAACTTTTTCATTAAAAAAGGCTGTTCCTTTAATAAATGACAAAATCTTCTTCTCCATTCTGTTTACCAGATAGTTTCCTTGTGTCTCAAGGAAACTCAGTTCTTTACCAAAATGATGCTACTCTAAATATACCAAAAAACAACACAGGGCTTTACCAAGATGGGGCACTGACAGATTTCTTAGATAAATAAATTTAGTATGTCTATGTAATAAACTTAATTGATTGGTTTTTGATCACTGAGATCTGAATTTGAGATTTGTTATGTAGTATTTCTCACAGTCTGACTTCATTCATGGATTGGGATGGGGAAGACAAACTTCCTTGCCTTCCCAGACCTTCAGGAGCTTCTGAGGTTAGAATCAACTAGTCATTGTACCAGATTAACCAAATAGATGTAAATGAAAAAGTTTACTAGTGCAACAGACACTGTTTAAAGAAGCTCACCCAGCAACCAGTTCAATGTTTAAAATGTTCTTTGTTTAAAAGGTCAGCAGAATTAATTCACTGTTGCCAGAGAAGCTGACAAAATATCATGCTGTTGGTCACCGATTAGAGGGCCTGGCTATGGAGATTCAAAACGTTTGAGGCCCATTTATCTTATTTTTATCCAGGACAATCCCAGAATTCTATCCTCTTCGCTTTCCTGCCCCCTCCCAAGATGGAACAGTTCAAGATTGTTTTGTGATGTGGTTTAGAACATCCTTAGGACCAAGCATCTGGTGTAGGAAATTCATCAATTGTAAGCACTCATAAAACCTTCAAGCAAAAAGTTATTGAATAAGTGTTAGTGATTTCAGAATGTCAATCAGATACTGTTTTTGCAGGACCACTGAGGTTCTGAAACTAGGGCTGCTCCTACTCTTTGGGGCACAGATGATGGCCCAGAGAGATTAGGTTTGAGTTCTCTCACCTGTATTTACATTCACATCAATGTGGTTACTCATGCCCAGAATTCATAGCAGAAAGGATGGAAAAAATATAATGTTAAATTGCCAATGATAATCAGCATTCAGGCAAATATATTATTATTGGGAAAAAAATGACACCTTTTGCCACAATGATTAGTGCAGGAAGGGATATCCACATGAAATGGGGTTTGTTGAGGAACAAGCATGCATTTCTTATACAATTTCACATGCCAAAACTCAATTAGAAGTAGAAGAAAAATGTGAAACTCCCACAAAATTAGTCTACAAATCTGGAAATAATGCAAAATACATTTTGAAATAAGGTGCCAAGTCAAAAGCAATTTTCAACTGAGTTTTTATTTTCAAAATTATACATTATCATTGACAATATTTTTAGTTCTCATTTAAAAATTAGTTTAAAGATTTTATTTCTCCTTTCCTTTCCCTCTATTTTTCCTTGCTGGAAAGAGGTGAATTATGAGAAAGAAGGGGAAAGTGCTTACTTCAAATAATAAAAAATGTGGAGAAACTGAACACATCCTTACAGAGTTGTCAGCATTTCCCTCTAAACAAAACTCCAAAATGGTGAAAGAAAGTTGAAAAGCATGGAAGGAAGCTTACTTTTTTCTGCCCCTGATTTCAGTTTCCTCATTTGTTCTTTGGGAAACCTACTCAGATTGAAGAGTGTTTCAGAAAGAAGAATATCAGTTTTGTAATTTTAATTGTTCAGCCAATTTAGTCAAGAATATTTCTATTTAACTTCATAGACTACACTCCCCAACCAATAAAATAAAACCAGCTGTGCCAGGAATGTGTGTGCTGATTCGACTCCTAGCTTTGCCCATGGACAAATATTTCAGAGGTTCTTGTGTTCAAATACTTCATTTAAATTAACTTTCTGAGAACCTAAATGCATAATAGTACCAACACAGAAGGTCAATGAATTCAAATAATCCTTAATTTCAAGTTTCAAAATGCTAATTATCATAGCAGATACATACAATGGTTCAGTATTGTCAAGCATGGGACAGCATCATTCCTATCTGCAGGGAATGTCACACAGATTAGCTATTCACCTTTCCTATGTTGGTATGGAGTATTGCTTTTCTACTTATAAGGCCTGTTTGTCAAAGAAAAATGCATTTGCTCATGTCTTCTATGCAGCATTTTTTGTCATTTATTATAATATTTTGTGAAAATGAAGCCAAAAACAACAGCAAAACCAAAATCCAAATCCTAACACCATGACCAAAAATCCCTGGAATAAGAATGTCTTCTTTCTTAAGAAATCACCCTCTAAGAATAATGCCTGAGACAGGAAAGCAAGCCATGAAAATGAATAAATTAATGTTTTATACAGGCTTCCTAACCTTCTTGTAGAATGAATATTCATTACCAAAGGTCATGAGTCAGTATTAAACAGATTTCAAGCTGAATTCAGATTTCAATGAGAGGGGTTTAAGAATAGACAATGAAGATTGGGAATTAAGTCTTGCTCTTGGTCTCTTTAGTGATGCACAAGTCTCACTTGAATTTGTTTTCTCAGTCTATTGGCAAGAATTTGGCATAGGAGTCCAGCCATCTATCACTGGAGTTTCTTCAGTTTAGACATAAATAGCTTAGGTGAAGGTTTAG
Source organism: Melopsittacus undulatus (assembly GCF_012275295.1). NCBI lineage: Eukaryota > Metazoa > Chordata > Aves > Psittaciformes > Psittaculidae > Melopsittacus > Melopsittacus undulatus. The sequence goes on from NC_047534.1 coordinate 27,402,748, forward strand.
GGTAGTTTATAAAGAACCCACAAAATATTTTTTTGTAATCTGTTACTGACAGATGGAAATATCATAGCATGTTTTCAAGCCAAACTGGGTGTGTGTTGGAGCATAAAGTGCCAGCTAGCTGGCCAAAATACAGGAAAATAGCCCTTTTCATTAAATTCTTCAGTTCCTTATGTGGGAACAAAGGTGGCCAGGGCCTGAGATGCCACCCTCAAACACCACAGTGCTGAGTGGCTCTCCCTCAGCATTTGCCTTGTGTAACTACAAAATATACAGCATTTCTCTGCTTGAGATTCTAAATTATTTCCAAAATTAAACATTTCCCTTTTGTCCACTTGTTTATCTCCATTTTCAGAGAAGTTCTTCAAAGCAGAAGGCCCTACTGTGTGTACATGTGGCAGGACAAACCTCGCCAGCAGCCAGCTGCCCACCCAGCCACCTTCCCACTCCCTGTTCTCAGGGAAAGGGGAGAAAGGGGGATGAAAAACCTTGTAGGCTGAGGTAAAGACAGGGAAACTGCTTATCCTTTTGCAGGCTCAGCTCCACTCCTTCACTCCTGACACCTCTGCTGGGGCACAGGGGCTGCACGTAGTCCATCACAGTTCCTCTCCTCCGCTCCTCCTCCTCTTCCTCATACTTTCACTCAGCTCCACTGTGGTCTCTCAGAGGGTCCCCAGAGGGGAATTCAGGCTCCAAATTGCTTGAAGGACCTCTTCTTCCTCCTTCTTCTCCTCTGATCTGGGTGCCTGCAGGGTTGTTTCTTGCTTTCTCCTTTTCAGTATGTCTGGTATTTTCTGTCCTTTCTTAAACACTCTTTCCCTAAGGTGTGACCAGCCTGGCTGAAGGGCTCAGCTGTGCCTGTCAGCCTGGAACCGGCTGTGTCCTTCATGGGGCTTCTCACAGATGCAGCCTGCATCCCTGCTGCCAGAGACACCCAGAACATCACGATTTTACACTCTATAGTTACCTTCTCTAGCTCTGGCAGTGCCCGTTACCCCCGAGGAGGAGCAGGCAGCAGACAAGGAGCCATGCTTGCAAAGCATGGCTCACAGCCGCTCAGCTTGTCACCCATCGAATAGGAGCTGCACAGCTTGGTGAAGAGCTAAGGATGGTGTCCTCAGCCCAGTAAGCAATTTTGCTGTGAGGCAATTTATTTTCTTCAGTCTATTCCTGTGTACAGTTGCTGCTAAAACAGCTTTAAGGGATACCAAGTGGCAACATGGAGTCAGACCTGGAGGTGTTGCAGCATAGCAACAGCTCAGAGGTGCCCGGCATTCACACTGGAGATCATAGGAATGCAAAAAGCTTGATCTGGGGCATGTCTGCTGGGATGGACATTGATTCCAAAGGCTGGGATGTGCTGTGGGCCTGGACAGAGTTCCCCCCACAGCACAACAGGGAGGCCTGGACAGGGAAACTACCTGTGGTGTGTGAGCCGAAACTTGCATTTTAGAAAGCCCATCTTTATTTTTTTATTTATCTTTCTATATGTATTCCAGTCATCTGCTAAAAGACTGGCTGAAAATAAAAATCCAAGTCGTGCAAAGTGTTAACTTCCGTTGTTTCTATGAGTAAAAGCAAGTTATTTCTGACACAGTGGCTATTGTTATTGTTGTTGGTATGCTGGTTGTTCTCAGGGAAGGCAGCAGGATGACAGACAATACCAGTATTGCCACCCTCAGACTGTCAGCTGATACAAATTTGTCCCCAAATACTGCTTTTTGATGGAAAATATGGATGCTGTTCTGTTTGCATTTTGACCTCTGAGCCTTCCTTGATATTTCTCTCCAAACACATGGCCAAAAACCTTGCTTTTTGAAAGTCAGAATTGCTAAGTCTAACCCATGCCAGAATAGAAACTACGGTTTATGAAAAGAAAAAGTATTACAACTGTAATGCTTGCCGATGTCCTCTACTTTTACAAGAGAACAATAGAAAATCAATTACACTGGCACCCCCCTGCCTTGCAGGGTGAGACTGTGCAAGCTTTCTCAACAGACAAAACAGATGTTTCTTAAAGATTGATTTCTGAAGCCTGGTACTTTAGATAGGGAAATTACACAAATATTATGTCTTCATTATCATGTCTTTCACAAATACCATGTCTTCATTTTGTCAGTTACAAATCATGAATCATTCTGCATTTCCACTAGTAGTAGGCTTTATCACGGATACACCTGCTAAATGCTGGATTAAAATCATTCGTTCTTGCAGTATGGGCCACCAAGCAATCCACAGATGGTGACACTTGCCAATAACCTCAGCAAATCCACACTACATAGGGTTAAAATTGTTTGCCCCATTCCCTTCTCCACTCTACCATCCTTTTCTGCCCTTAACTTTTACATGTAGACAAAAATATAGTATTTGGTGTTAGGACTCGCTTTTGTAAAGGATTTTAGCAGCCCACATTTTTAGAGATGTAGCCTCCCAGGTCAGGGAAGGATTTCTTTTCTGGATGCCTAATGCATATTTAAAGGCTAATAATATCATGGGATAGCTCCAAGATTGTTATAAAACTTATGGAGTGTCTATTAAAAAAGGAGAGACTTTGCAAGTAAAAAAAACAAAACAAAACAGAACCAGAAGCCTGTGAGATTCCCACCATCTGGATGGAGTCTTTTTTTTTCCTAGATGAATTAGTTGTCAGGGAAGGAATTATTTTAGGCATCAAGTAACCCCTGATTGTGAGTGACAGACTAACACAAGAGCAGATGCAAGGTTACTGCTGCCTATCCATTATGTGGAAAGAAGACCCACTGCATGTCCTACTTACTCTGCATACTGACTTGGGTTATTAAAAGAGTAACTAGAGGTGAGTCAGACCCAGAAGATAGCTCATACCACTCACAACAGATGTTCCTTCACAAGAGAGAAAGCAAACACTGGATACTTTCTGGGGATACTATAGAAAGAGGGGTCTTCACTGCTCACAGAGACTCATTAGTCCAGATTTCCAACAGAGGAACAAAACCAACTTTTTCACTCAAAGAACAATTACTTTGGTAAACTTTCTTGGGGTCTGAATTCTGCAGATATCATGCCCTTATTAAAGAGTACCCTGTGCAATCAGCATCTGGATAAATCCAGATAATAGAGCATCTGGCAACATTCTGAATATCTCTTCAGATAAAAATCTGTTTTCCTATTCCAGGTCATGGAACTTATTTACATAAATACGGATGTCTGTAAAACCCCCTGTCCTTCCAGGCATAAGAGTCTATTATGGGAACTTTCAGTAGTATCTGCTCAACAATATTGTAAGTTTATTATAAGCTATAAGCCAATATACAATATAGAGGCATTATTATAATAGAAATATGTGGAATCCTACAAAATCCTGTCTAGAAATTGTTGTGCCATCTGATTTCTTTGTGGATTCACTACCCTGTCCATCCAAATTCTCCTGAATTTGGGAAAGGATCTGGATTAGTCTCACATATGAACCATTCTTTTGATTTAGTGGACCTGAAGTAAGTCTGAGCTCATCTGACTGAAATTCAAAAGTGAGGTGATGGGCTGTGAAATATTTTGCAGTCTGAAAATAAAATAATGTCTACAGCCAATAAACACCTCAAGCCCCATTTTTCAAATCTAGTGTAAAGAGAGCAGATGGTCAAAATAATCAGGAATATTAAATAAATGTGTGCTAAATGTTGTTGAGATTTGACCAGATAAACTTTAGGATATATGATGAAAAGCGAGGACTGCGGACAGGGTTGGCTGAAAATGGAGAAATAACAGTGCCATCTTGTGGTAAATGATACAATATGGAAGTTTTTCATACATAACTGAAAAATCCAGATGTTAGAACTATTTTGTGCTTGAGGTGGTGACTTTCCCCCTCCTCTAGGTTTATTTCTCTGACAAACTTGAAAGTTCTGCTTGCTAATAAAACTGTAAATACCATCTGTTTCCAACAACAAGAAATGAATAGCTACATTACATTTAAATAAGTCTATTTACCTCTAACTTCTCACTATGTTGCCTTATTTAACCTAAATCACTAGTCTCCATATTTGAATTGCTGAGGTTGAAGGGGGTTAATACCTGTGCCTGATATCTCAGCTGAAATGCTCTGAAGCTGAAACTGCAACTCAGGAGAGATGTGCAGCAGTAAGACAGTGTCCCCTCTGTGAAAGACCATGTTGAAGAAACAAAGTGTATCTTCTGGGAACAGACTCTGTGAATTTATGCAGCCTGCCCTGGCAAGTGTGTGCACTTGGGAATGAAGTTGAGAGTATCAGAATAAGAACTTATCAGTGCCTTGTTCTAATTAGTGATATCACAGTACGGCTAAAAATAAATCTGAAGCTTTATCAGCCAGAGTGACTTTGGAAAAACATTTGTCAGGCCTGACTAAGACAACTGAAATCAGCAGGATCTTTTGTGCTTGACCTAAAGTGAACACTACTTCAGCCTACGGTACACATACTTCTAACATTATCCAACATTTTCTGTCTTACTCCATGAGTTTTTTTCTTAAATCATGTGATATGTTTACTAGTGCAGGTAGTAGTAATAAGATAATAAAAGCTTGATAATTATTTTAGGAGCCATGGACTGTCTGGTACAGTATCTTCTAGTGAGTAATAAACACTCTGAAATTACTCCATTCATTTGTTCCTCTTGGTTTCTTTTGAGATAAGAAAAGAATCATACAGTTTAATTAAAATTTCCTTTCAGGTACCTGTAAAGAAAACCTTTTACATTTGTTGAGATTTGCCAACTTTATTTATTGACAATAAAAGGAAACAATAAGGAGAAGAATGTATTTTATGGAATTTTTCAAAGTTCTAATTGAGATTTCTTGGAAATTGTCAAAATTAAGCTTAAGGTTAACTTAATCAATTCCTGTTCCAAATCCAAAGGTATTAGAATTAAAAGAATTGCATGTCTTTATCTGAAGTATGTTATTCATCCTAAGCACTAAACATTGCCGTAGATGTTAGGCCTACAATATCCTGAATTGCCAAGAGGAAAGAGGAAAATCTATTACATCAGGAAAAAAAAACCAGGGGTAACTCCTGGTCAAGCCATGAGTAACATTATTGAAATTTGGTTTTGTGTCTTGAATAAGAAAGCACTGGTTTTACAATATGATTGAGATTTTTTGTTTGGTTGGTTGTTTTTCAGGTTTTTTTTTGTTTGTTTTGTTATAATAATACTTTCAATGGCTTTAACCTGACAGAGGGGAGATTGAGATGAGCTCTTATGCAGAAGTTCTTCCCTGTGAGGGTGCTGAGGCACTGGCACAGGTTGCCCAGAGAAGCTGTGGCTGCCCTATCCCTGGCAGTGCTCAAGGCCAGGCTGGACAGGGCTTGAAGCAACCTGGTCTAGTGGAAGGTGTCCCTGCCCATGGCAGGGGGTTGGAACTGGATGAGCTTTAAGGTTCCTTCCAACCCAAACCACTCTATGATTCTTTGATTCCATGTTTAAAAACAGCAGTTTATAATTTTAACTTATTAATTCTTTACTACAGAAAAGCCTGTCAGCATATACATTCCACATCTGTCAAAGTTATATTTATGATCAGGCATCTGAAAATTGCAGTTTCCAAAATTATTGTGGTTTTTTTTTTCTGTAAATGAAGGACAAAATGTTTGTTTTCTTTCATTGTTATGTTACATACGAAACCAAAAGCATACCTTTGATTGCAGATGACTGGGGAAAAAAAGCAGTCGTCCAGTGTGACATAGAAGCATAGAATCATAGAATAGTTAGGGTTGGAAAGGACCTTAAGATCATCTCTCTCCAACCCCCTGCCATGGGCAGGGACACCTCACACTAAACCATGTCACACAAGGCTCTGTCCAGCCTGGCCCTGAGCACTGCCAGGAATGGAGCATTCACAACCTCCCTGGGCAACCCATTCCAGTACCTCACCACCCTCACAGTAAAGAATTTCTTCCTTAGATCCAATCTAAACTTCCCTGTTTAAGTTTTAACCTGTTACCCCTTGTCCTATCATTACAGTCCCTAATGAAGAGTCCCTCCCCAGCATCCCTATAGGCTCCCTTCAGATACTGGAAGGCTGCTATGAGATCTCCACGCAGTCTTCTCTTCTCCAGGCAGAACAGCCCCAACTTTCTCGGCCTATCAAATGGAAGGCCTATCATAGAGAATTGGATGCTTACACGTTTTCCTGCAGCAGGCATTTGCAGGGCATATATCTTTGATTTAATTGCATATGTTTATTTTCTGTATGTAGCAAGTGAAGCGCAACAGGTTACGTTTACAGACCTCTGTAAGTCATTGAACACTAAAGCTTTGACCCAGAGCCTGTGAAAATGCTGCTGAGCCTTACAAGCACTAATATTTTGTGTGTTAAGAATAAACTCTCTGCATTTGGCAAAGTGTGTTGAAGTCAATAGCACCTGAACTGGCACTCAGTAGGAGTGCTCAGATTATCACAGTGACAACTATTTAAGCAAGGGAAAGAAGACTGCAAGTCTCCATAATGTACATTTCTACATGCAGTCTTATCTGATTGATCGAAATCTAGCTATTGACTTGAGGAAGCCCAGGGACTACACTTCTAATCTGCTCCATACTTATCTCCATGAGTCAGCATGTGATCTCAGGGTGTATAGAACATGTAATGCAGAAGAAGTGAAGAACATGTTCACTAGCTCTAGCTACTGATCGTTATTCAGCAAGGGTTTCCCAAGTACATGACACTGTTTCAGAAGGGTAAAGAGCAAATGGTCTGGTTCAATCTGGGTTTCTGGGAAAGATGTTACTGTACCACCTGGAGGATGCAATAACTGATGCAATAATCTAGTGCATAAAAATGTACTTGTCTACCTTTAAAAGCAGGCCTAGTCTCTTGGGTAATGCAGTGCTGGTATGTAGTATTTCTGTCCAAACTGATTCATACCTTTAGCTATTCCTCTTCTTGGCTTTCTGATATATGTTGAATATATCATTGTATAGCATTCAGCCATATCAAAACATTAGAATGTGCTGCAGGAATAAGTAAGTTCAGTTGCCCCATTGTAACACAGTTGTCTTAATTTTATTATTTTATTTAATTTTATTTTTATTTATTTATTTATTTATTTATTTTTGTTAAAAACATTTTAGTGTTTCCCAAATGAGTAAAACAAGACATATATTTCTCCTAAGTACCTCCCCAGTGACTGAAATAAGTAGATGTCATGCTTTTTGCTGGTGGCAATCAAATCACACACTAAATTATAGAGTTTAGCCAAAAAAGTGTCAGGCTGCTGCTCCTCTAAAATACCAGAAATGAATCATTATTTTATTATTTCCAGTCTTTGTCCTGAAAATATTTCCCAGGCCTAAAGCACTAAGGAGGAATTTATTTAGACTTTGATGGCTATTTATTCACTGACACTAAGAAATACTTGATCATAACATCCCTGGATAAGCTAATGTTAGACTGTGACCACAGCAGGTACATGTATAAGTCTCTTACCAGTCTACGTAGGCCAGTGTACAGATTTAGTCACACTTAGGTCAGAACTGTCCAGAAGGTGGTGTTATGAATCACAAGAACTGAAAATTTCTCAGGACAACATAAATGACCTGGATGTTACAAGTAGTTCTAGGCTTTGGGTAACAAGGAGGATTATTTGGTTGAACTTCAAAATGTAGAACAGTTTGATTAACAATTAGGATTTATTTATATGACACTGTTTGCCCAGTTAATAATGTAGGTGGAGTGAGCCACATACTGACACAAAATCATAGTCTGCTGATTTCTTGTTTGTTTTCTCTGAAGACTGAGATTCTACCACAAATCTGTATACATGGCATAAAATAGACCTTTTTCTGAACTACTTAGTCTTATTTTTATTTATAAAAATGGGAATAAAACTTGAGTGAAATTTGTAAAGTTGTGATTGTCCAAATCTAGGAATGTGATAAAGTCTTTTGTAAGAAAAGCCAGGATCTGCAAATATAATATCAAATCAGTAGAAGCAACTGGGGTTTTGGCTTCTCTGACCAGGATCTAGGAAGAAGTGAGAGATATATGGGAAGAAAACAAACAAATGGTCTCCTGTTGCTAGTGAAAACAGACTTAAGGCTTCTTAAACTGCTTTTGGAAGCTCATGTTCCATCGGACACATTCTTGCTGGCTTCAGTTGCCAGATCACATCATACTTTGGCCCCAGTCCCATTTTATAGCTTTAACAAGCATTGGTCAAGTGGTCAGCAGCCTCACAGGAGATTTGCATTTCACTGCTGTGTTAAACATGTGCAAAGAGGCTGAGGATTAGTGACAGAGGCTGTGGAAGGGCCATTTTCAATGTAGCAGCAAGGACATTTCTATACAGAAAGGAAGTGTCAAAGCAATGGCTAAATGAATGGAAGACCTGGATTAGAATTTTTCCTCTTGGAGGGATGGGCTAACCACTGTAGTTTGTTCTATATGCCCTTTTAGTTTCTTTTTTTTTTTTTTTTTTCCCTACTAACATCGTTCTGTTCTTCAGAAAATACCTCAAGAACTGCTAAGCCAGAGTAACTGCATTTGTATAATTGCTCTCTCTAATAAGTAGAAAGAAAAGGAGAGCCCTGAAACTGCCTCTTAATATACCTATTTGGCATTAGCCAGACACCATCTAAAATATACTGGCCATTGGTGGAATGTACACCAGAATCCACACAAAAGCTAAGCTGGGCTTCTGGCATCCAAGATGTCTTTTCCAATCCCATGTGTATGATGATGTATCTCCTTCTTTTCAAAAGACTGGGAATTGCTCTGCTTTTTTTCCCCAAAGAACCGTTGTAGCTAATTAGCCAGAACTTCCTGTCTTTCTTTCTGTTCTGGAACCCAGAAAAGCCAGGTTCTTGCCAGGTGAATCTGTAGCTGCTGTTGCCAAGCTGTATTCAGTAATACAGGCTCTTCAGATGTGTATACTGACTCCTAAAACCAAGTCGTAACACAAGAGGAGCATGGGCTTAGGCATGAGCCTCATGCATGGACCTTCAAATCCAGCAGTTAGTCAAACTGGAAATATTATACCAATCTAATTTAAACAATAACTGGCTTTTGAGCACAAGACTGTAGTCCAAAGAGCACAAACCATTTAAGGATGTGCAGCAGAAGTCTGTGAGCTTTTAAGTGCTGTTGCTGCACATGTGCTATTATAGACATGGGTCAGACTACACCTGAAAGGGCTTTCTTTTCCCTGAATGTTGCAAGACGGGAAAGAAGGTAGAACCTACTCTAAGAAAAGTAAACAAAAAGATGACCTTTTATGTAGGTGAGGAGTTCAGAGTTACATGATTGTTACTCCTTAATTGCTTTCAGCTGGAACATGAGTTAACACAGTCCCTGTACTTACTTAGGCATGCCTTTTTTAGCTTGTTAAAAAGTAACAAAGTCAACTTGTTACCTTCCTGGTTATTTACATAGGAATTCCAACAGGTAAGTCAATAACAGAAAGAAAACAAATTTATTAAAAACGAAACAATTGATGGAATAACCATTCATTAATTATAAACTTCTAATAGTAGGGTTTATCTTCCCTTTGCCTTTCACCAACTGTTACAGATTTGATGGCTTATCATAATTATCTTGTTTATTACTGATATCCCAGTTGAGTAATATGTGAGAGGGCGTATTCCAGGAGTACCATACAGAGAAACTGTGTGAGCAACCATTTATTGGGATTAAAGAGTGCAAGAACAGTGATAGTTATATGGGAGTATAGCAGCAGCATTGAAAATAGGCATGGGGAGACAACTGAGCCAATCATTTGATTAAACCTAAAAAATTGATCACTTGTAAATGTACATCCACATGATTAGCTAAGCCTGACATGTCTCTTAAGCCCTCTTTCCCCTTGGTATCTGTCTTACATTTTGTAAAATTGGTATCAAACCCAGTGCAATAGCATTTCTATTTCTCCAAATGTGCTTGAGATGCAGCAATTAATAGCTAGCAAAAAGAAAATTCCAAATGCCATAGGGAAATAGCTTAACCAATCCAGATAGTAAAGCTTACAAAGGACATCAGTCTGGTTTGGTTTTGCAGGTGTTTTCTAGGCAAAAATAAATATACTTTGATGAATATCAACTGTCATGAATGAATTATAGAGACATAGAATCACAGAATGGTCTGGGTTGGAAAGAACCTCAATCATCCAGCTCCAAAACCCTGTCATGGACAGAGACACCTTCCACTAGACCAGATTGCTCCAAGTGCCGTCCACCCTGGCCTTGAACACTGCCAGGGATGGAGCATACACCACTTCTTTGGGCAGCCTGTTCCAGTGCCTCACCATCCTCATAGTAAAGAACTTCTTCCCTATGTCTAACCTGAATTTCCCCTGTTGAAGTTTAAATCAATTGCCTCTTGTGCTATTGCTACAGAATGCAATGTAAATCCATCTTTTTCCTCACACACCTCTGTCACTAAAAGAGGAAGTTTTAAGTTTCAGCTCAGAGAAAACCTTCTTGAGAAAGGCAACATTTCCCTGACAAACCCAGCTGTCAGGGGTGGGGTGGGGGAGTGGTGTCTGGGGTAAGGGGGGAAATGCACTTCTAGCAGTACTCCCAGGCTCTTTTTACACACATACATTCAGTAGCTCAAGAGAATGCTGTCTTCAGCAGATTATGGATTGGGTCCTTAGCACTTGTGATTGTCTACGTTGGTTGGATGATGTGACTGTAGATTTGTGGCCAGGGATGGCAGAAAACCACAACTTGACTAGCTTGAATTTCTCATAAGTAAACCAGGAATCCTATTCTGAATCACAAAATATCCTAAGTCCTAAATTAGCTGATGATTATCACACCAAAGCAACAGTGTTTCTAGTAATCCAACCCATTACTTAAGGAAGTAAATCTTCCTAAATTTGTGTGACCTATTATGTGATAAATTATGATCAAAGGTTTTTCCTCTTCTTTCTCTTTAGTCTTAAAATTCTTAATTTCTTAAATATTTGTATAGAATTAGTCATAAGCACCTGCCCAATTACACATGTACAGTACTTATACAATAAGACTTTAAGTTGAAATCAGAAGGGACATCTGGTGGGAACTGGGTGCTTCCTTCCATGAAGGCTTCTTTAGAAAACATGTTTTGTCTGTAAAGATGTAATTTTCAGTACTTTGCAAAGACTTATGCATAACATTTACAAGTTTTCTTTAAAAAGTAAACTCGAACCATACGTTAAAAAGCCCATAATTTATTTTTTTTTGCCACAGGATGTTTCAGAAAAAACATCTTTTTATCTCTGCAGAAAGAAAAGAAGCTGGTGTCTGAGACACAATATTTGTTCACAGTCCAAATTGCTGTTCACTTTGGATGTATGGGTGATGGAGTGAATACCTGTTTCCATTCTCTAACAGTCGGACATTAAGGCTGAGAAGTTCTCAGGGACTTTTGAACAGACTCAGAGGGGAAGTACATGAAAGTGCATTTAGAGGACACGAGGAACTGACTTGGTGGAACACCAAACTGGAGCACCAACATAGCCCAATTTTTGGAATGGCTTCAAAAATCTTAGGATTTTTGTACTGCAATTGTTTCTATTATCTTTTCCTTTAGGCACCTTTCTTTGCAATCAAAACAAAACTGCCAGGGATTAGGTCAAATCAACTAGCTGCTAATGTTTTAATCCTTTTCAGCTCATTGCCCATAGCTGAACTAAGTGCTGGTCAAGTGCCATGTCACTAGTTCAATGGAATTCAGACTTTGGCAGTATGAAAAAGGCAACAGATGTGCTTCAATGATTACCTAATAACTTGTACATTTCTCAATTTGCTGTGATAATGAAATCTAATATAATATTTCTAATATTTTAATTTTCTGTTCCTATTCTTTTTTTTATTTGTAATATTAATTGTCTCAATATGTCCCAAACTGCTGTATATCTGATCTCTTCCATCAGAGATTCCTGGCTTAGTTTAGCAATAATATTGTAGTTATATAATTATATTGCTAAAGAAGATGATAAAATATTGTCTTCAGCCTTATGTGGCTGTCCTGGGTTTAGCAGTAGCAGCCATTTTTCTCCTTCTTGGTAGCAGGTGCAGTGCTGTGTTTTGACTTTTGGGCTGAGAACGGTTGCTGATAGCAAGCATGTTTTGAGTTACTGCTCAGGTGTTTGGTCTGTTCAAGGCCTTTTTTTTCTGAGCTCATGTTCTGCCAGGGAGGAGGGGAGGCCGGGAGGAAGGAGAGACAGGACACCTGACCCAGGCTGACCAAAGAGGTATTCCATACCATAGCACGTCATACCCAGGATGTAACCAGGAGAGACCCAGAAGGGCTGGAGCTCTGGGAGGAAATGGAGGAGGTAGCACACGGTGCTCGGCTGGGCAGGGTGGAGTGAGTTATGGGTCGGTGGCTGGTGAGGTGTTGTATTCTCTTCACTTGTTATTGGCTTTATCATTATTATTTGTAGTAGTAGTAGCAGTAGTGATTGGTGTTATACCTTAGTTATTAAACCGTTCTTATCTCAACCTGTGGGGGATACATTCTTTGGATTCTCCTTCCTAACTCTCCAGGAGTTGGGGGAGCAAGTGGGGGAGTGAGTGAATGAGCTGTGCGGACTTGGTTTTAAACCACGACAGTGGCTTAGGTGACTTAATCATGATGAACTGTATGGCATTAAGCCCTGTATAAATCAAAATTCTTTGAGTCTATTGATGTTCAGGGGTATGCATACTTCAGTGGATGGCTGTTTTCCTAGACATCCCACCTTCCTAGCTGTATTTCTTTTATGTTATTCAGGTTGAATTTGATCTCACTATCTCTGTCTGGAAACTACTGTTAGTAGGCATTGTGATATCTTATTTATATTGCTACTGACTTTAATGGCAAATGGGATATATGAGTAGTATCACAAGTGAGTTGTCAGATTTTGAGGCCATGAGTTCTCTCTATCTCTCTAGATGACAGCAAGTAAATATTTTTTAGGTAGGGAAGTAGATAGAAGTCTTTGATCTTCGTGTGTGCCCTGCAGAGGCTTCTGGACTCTAGCAGAGACGAGCAGACATGCTCATCATGATATCAGTCATGCTAATATACAGCTGAGGAAGCCATGTCATCTAGAATTGGCAGCACCCTTTTTTGGTTGCTAAAATGTGGCTAAGAAGCTGAAAATTATCTTTCTGTCTTCTGCAGGCTTCAAGGCTGTGAAATGGATAGAGAAATTCAACTTACTGCTGTCCCTGGGTTTTTTTATTGACTGTCTGGTTGTCAAAGGGGACTGACCAAAAGAGCACAGATGACCTGACTGACCGGATGTAAGTTGTTTTAGTTTTAGCTTCTGTGAATCCTATGGGCTTTTGGAGCTGCCAAAGATAAGAGGAGGAAAATGCATAGGAGATAAATGACCTACCTTGCTGGAAATAGCAATCACTCTAACAGGAAGTTTTGTTGATGAGAAGTTAGAAACCTTTAACCTCATTCAGCAAGGTTTTGTCCTGTGGAACTGAATGGAAATGCTGTATTGCTAACCAGAGTATGAAATCTCAGTGATAACTGCTCCAAATGAAGCTCTGTGTTTCTCTTTCTATATTTTTAAGAGACAAATCTGGCTTCCTAGGTGCCCTGTAATCAATCAGTGAGAGTTTGTTTGGGAAAAGTCTTTGACCCAGAGGCCCATGAGTACAGACACACTGTTCAAAATCCACAACAGTTCTGCTGGCCAAGGAGGAACTGAGTTATGGGATTCAGATCCAGGTTAGCACTGGGGATGCCTCCTTCAGGTCTTGGTATTATCACTTTGGCAAATAATTTCACCTCTGAAAGTATCCATTCTTCAAGCTGTAAAATCAAAGTCCTTCCCTGCTTTGCAGAGTTCCTTGTTGAACTTTCTCTAGGTAAGCATCTAAGTTGTCCAGAATTTATATAAAAATAGGTATAGGCATATAGTCTTTTTAAACTAGCTCCATACTCTCTGAGGGTCTTAAACTTCTTTCATCAGCTATCAGTGGGAAGGCAGCTCCAGACATTAGAGAAGACACAAGGCTTTTTAAATTCCATTGCATTTTTAAGAGAAAATTTATTCAGTATGCCTAAACTACCATAGTCTTACTGCAATAAGACATCCCTTGCTCTAGATTTGATGCTTGAAGGTATCACTCGCTCTTGAAGTGTTGGGTTTGTTTTAACAAATTCTCTTTATGTTTTTCTGTCAACTTTTATTTTTCCTGTCAACCTCCAGTTTACCATCCCTCCATCTCTGGGGCTTTGAAGCTTATCCCTGGTAAAAGAAAGCACTTATGCCAAAATACACTAATGTCATTTTGACATACAAGGGCACAAGCCTGGAAACCATTTCGCTTGCAGAATGTTCTCCCATGGCAGCCTCACCACAGCTCAGCTGAGCTGCTGGGCACTTGGATATTTGTCCTACTTTCTTTGTCAGAGGTAAATCCTTGGGACTTTCATCAGCTCCCACGAAATAAACACCAACGCAAATAACTCTAGAGAAACATGCTTGTCTAAGACTGTTTTCTGGGAAACAGTTTCTTTTAATCCTTTTTTTTTTTTTAGTTTTGGGGGTTAAATTCAGGGCATCAGGGTAACCCAGGGAAATGAAAAACAATGTCAGACACAGCATTCAATCCTTTGCTTCCTTGTCTTCTGCTAAAGAAACATGTATTTAGTGAATAAAGATGAGAAACAGTTTGGAATTACCATGGATCATATCCTTGGTGTTTCTGAATAACTGTTGTGTGCCTGATTGTTTTTTATATGAACTGCTCTATAGGAGAACTTTACTAACACCAGCTTTTTCCCTTTGAGGGAATGATCTTGTGACTTCAGTACTAGACTTTGAGTCTAGATCCTCCTTTCCAGATCTGACAGGATGATCCAAAAATTCTCATACTGTCAGCTACATAAACTAGGTCACAGGTCCTGCAGCTCAGTGTAAGCTTTCAGATGCTTTCGGAACAAATCAAATGGCATTTTTGCCAAGAGCCTTTGTATGTTTTTTCCTCTTACACAATTCTTAGGGAATATGGCTGGCAAGAAATAGCTCAACATTTGGATGGACCTACAAAGTGACAGCATCTCCAGTCCACTTGGTTTTCAAAGGAAGCATATGCTTACACCCTATAGTCAGGGCACTTTGTACCTATATTTCACAGAGATTCCCTAAGTGCTAAGGTGAAAGTCACATATATATTTGGGATTTGTTTTCTTTTTTAAAAGAAATCCTATATTTGACTATGAATTTGTTTTAATCCCTGACAAAATGGCAATAATAGTTTTCTCCTTCTATCAGATTCTGCTTACGCAGTAGCTCTTGAGGACATGTTGCCCCTCAGTTAAGCAGGATTCTCCTTACCTGGCACTGCCCTGCTCTCCCAAGAGCAGACTGGCTAGTTGTTTTGATTTAAACTTGGATTTCTCGTTATTTGGTGTCTGACTTGAGATACTGAGCTGTGTGGAAAGACAAAGCACTTCCAGACATAACTAAAGATAACTAGAATTTCCTTTCAAAATGCCTGTGCTACATGATACCTCCTCTCTAATAAATCAGATCTTAAGGTTCTCAAACTGCATACCTAAAGGCAGTGAATATTGTTGATACTGCCCTTCCTGTCTCAGTTGTAAGGTATATAATGACAGTACTTTGTCACCTCACAAAGAGGTGGTGAATATACATATGTTCATGCTTGCCTTGCACTTAGCTATGGTAGAGATAAGCATTATAAAAATGCTTGAAGAATTTGAATAATGATGCAGTTAATTTAGACCTCAGTAAACACTGAGTATACTACCCAAGAGTTAATTTTGATGTGGATAATATTGCTGAGTATTAAATTAATTAAGTGAAGGCAAAATTGAGTTGTGTAACAAAATAAAAAAAGGAAGAATAGTTGTGTTTAAATCTCCCAGATCTTAAATATGAGTAAAAACTTGTGGAGTTCCCAGATACTCCACATGCAAATATTTAGTGCAAGTGCTAGAGGCAATGTGTTTTAACCTACTTAATAGCAGACTAATGAATTTTTCATAGCAAGTTATTGCTTTCCATTAGGATTAGACCTAGGATTAAAGTTTAATTCTTCTTTTTTGAACCCAATATGAATTGCGGACTTGCTATGAAGCATCTTGTTGAGTTTGCATCAAGAATGAATAAAAGAACAAAGGAACTAGAAGAAAGTACTGATTCTGTTGAAGTAGAAAAGTTGCTGTTAACTTCCCTAGAATTCAAATTAATTCCCTAGAGCGTATTATGAATACAGAATATGCATTATGTGACAAGGTTGCTTGCTTTGATATTCACAGTAAACAAGGAAAACCAGGACATCAGGTCTTCCTACAAGAAGGCACATGGCTGAGAAAACCATGAAGATGGAATCAAAGCTTAAAATTATCACTGACTATCTTTCCATTGAAAGAGAGAAGTACTTTCCTAGTTAGGACAAAATGAGTAATAGCATGCAATGTGACAGTGTCACATTGCTCAGAATGGATTAACTCAGAGCCTTTAAAAGAACAAATCAGTCATTCTCACACAGAACTGTGAAGGAGTTGTTCATAAAAACACTTTTATCTGTTTGGATTTAGATCAATGATTAATATTTCATACATCATAATATCTCTAGAAAGAAGAAGGAAAATCCTTTTCTCTCTGAGACAAGTGCCAGAAATAAGAAAACAGTTGCAATATCTCAATACAGCATTGTTATTATGGCAATTTATTTTAAAACATTACTTAGAGAACCATGAAAACTTCGCGCTGTTCTCAAACTGTACTCCGTGCCTGTCTCTTTGCTCATCTGCATGTAGTAATGTGGCATATTTTACTAGAAAATATTCAGAGCAATGGATCAACATATCTACAGAATAGAAACAAAATCTTTCCCCCATATTCTGAGAAGTTTTGACACACTAGAAATCAGTTAAGTAATCTCTTTCTAGTTTTAGCTACTAACACTAATTTGGAAAATAGGACTGGGTGCTTAGGGGTAGGTATGTATTAATACCTACCACTGGTAAGTTAAACAGAAACAGAGGTCATAACTTTGCTGGCACATTGGCAAATAACAAAGTCTACAAGGTTTTTTTTCCTGTTGAACACTTTATAATGCAACTCAATCAACTATGGCAATATCCTACAGAAATCTACCATGAAGATGGTAGCTTAGAATGTCAAAGGACTGGGGCTGCTGCAGTACTTCCACAGCTTGGTGTGTTTTGACTCATGAAGTTAGGTACCCTCCAGTAATTCAGAAAATAATGAGTGCAGGGAAAGACTATAAAACTGGAATGCTGTGAGTTTAACTTAGGCTTGAGCCTACAGAAGATTACAGCTAATAACATTAGATGAACACATGAAGATGATATTAGAGATGGTCTGATGTAACCATATAATGTTTTTGATACTTTAAAGGCACTAGCAATGAACTCAGAATTAGAAAACCTTCTTTCTTGGATGACTATTTATCTCACAGATTTGAACACTCAATATTCATAGAATCCTAGAATGCTTTGAGTTGGAAGAGACCTTAAAGCTCATCCAGTTCCAACCCCCTGCCATGGGCAGGGGTACCTTCAACTAGACCAGGTTGCTCCAAGCCCCGTTCAACCTGGCCTTGAACACTACCAGGGATGGGGAAACCACAGCTTCTCTGGGAATCTGTGCCAATGCCTCACCACCCCCACAGGGAAGAATTTCTTCCTAATTTCTAATCTATCTAAATTGTCTCTCCATCAGATTAAAGTCATTGGGATGTTTTCAAAAAAGGGAGAGAGAATGAGGGCTTTTATGCCTTCTTCAAGTAAAACCGATTGTAAAGAAGAGAATCAGGGAAAACTGTTTTAACCAGAATTCTGGTTTTGGATGTGTATTTCTTGCAAAATAAAATTATTTAGATTCTACGTATTTTCCCCAAAGGATCAAAAAGAAGAACCATTTTCAGTGATTCCCAACAAAACCAAAATCCAGTGCTTGTTTTGCAAAAATTATCTCAGGGTATACATTGATGTTGAACCTTTATTATATATGAAGAAGGCTGTGAAAACTAAAGGCCCCTGTTTGCATTTCCCTCCACCCCTTTCTTAAAGTAAAGAGTATCAACTTAAGCAGTGATTCTGGAGAGAAACAAGTGGGTGAGAAAAGCTACCTGCTTTCTCTTTCACTGCAAATACTCAGTTTAGTTCTGAATCAGCAGACTAAAAGACAGGAAACAACTAGGAGGAAGGTGTTTCTGCCAGAAGTGTGAGGATATAGCCATATACTGCAGCAGTAGCACAAAGCTTCATGTTTGAATGACATCTTGCAGGGAACTTGCATAAAATGCCCAAAGCCCATTAACTTGGAGCACTGGGATGGCTGTTTCTTAAGTCATGCGGGTTGTTACAACAGCTGGCAGAATTCAGCTGCAATTGTAGTGGATAGCAGCAGTTGGGGGCCTTGCTTGTTGTCTGGCCACGAGGGACTGCTACTATAACCTGTCATCACTCATCTAATGAGCTTGAAACAAGAGCAAAGACTCCTTGGCTGCTCTTGGCTATCTTTAGAAGGGGGTGGCAGCCCTGTTGGAGTTGAGCTCTGGGTACCAATGACAGAGTGTTGGGACCAATTCGCACGCTTAATCCCAGGCTCAAGTGGGCAGGCTCTGTTGATTCCCATTGTACAAGCACATGTGTTTTTTCTGGTTTAAGCTTTAAAAGTACTTGTAAGTCTCTGAAGCTGTGGTATTCAAGAAAGAGTAAAACATCCAGCATATTGAGTTCAGCAGCCTGTCCTTTGTGTGGCCAGTTTTCCTCTTATTAATTACTTGCTTTTATGGTGGGATAAACCCCAAGACTAAACAAAGTATGTTTAAAAATGCCATGGATCAACTGAGAATAAACATTTTACAGTATCAACAACTGCATAATGATTTAAGAATATAAAGTCCTGGGCAATAAAAACCATTGAACAATGTCTCTATCTTTATCTCCAGTAATAGACTCCTAATATATCAGCTGGATTTTTGTTACTGGAGTTTTTTTCTCACATTGATTGCAGGTTAGCAGTTTTGTTCTATGCCTGCCTTGCTGTTTTTTTTCCCTGCCATGGTGCCTGGCTGATAAACCAGGTTTCAGAGTTATCTGATGAATTCATAAACAGACTGAAGAAAATTACAAGGGTGTTAGCTTGCCACTGAAACAGGGAACCAAAGTATTTTAAGGAATTTTCTGAGGAGGAAGTATACTGGGCTGCATCAAAAGGAGCATTTGAAGGTGATCCTGCCCCTCTACTATGCTCTTATGAGATCCCACTTGGATTACTGTGTGCAGTTTTGGTGTCCTCAACATAAAAAAGGACATTAAGCTGTTGGAGCAGGTCCAGAGGAGGCCATGAGGACAATAAGGGGGCTCGAGCACCTCCCGTATGAAGACAGGCTGAGAAAGTTGGGGCTGTTCGGCCTGGAGAAGAGATCTGTGCAAACCTCAGAGCAGCTTACCATATCTGAATGGGGCCTACAAGGATGCTGGAGAGGGACTCTACATCAGGGACTGTAGTGATAGGACAAGGGGTGATGGGTTCAAACTTAAACAGGGGAAGTTCTGATTGGATATAAGTAAGTTCTTCCTTGTGAGGGTGGTGAGGCCCTGGCACAGGTTGCGCAGAGAAGCTGTGGTTGCCCCATCTCTGGGGTGGAAGGTGTCCCTGACCATGTCAGGGACTCAGAACTGGATGATCTTAAGGTCCTTTCCAACCCACACCAGTCTGGGATTCTATGATTCTATTGTTTTAAATGAGAGGAATCCTTAAAGTTTCTGCATTCAGGGGTGCTTTTATTTGATAAGAAACTCACTTCATGAACAATTTGGGCTCTGTACATTCCTGCTTATGGGAGCTGACAAAACAAGGAAAAACCCTTGAAACCCTTTTCATCTTCGTACAATTCCAGCAGTGAGAGTTCTGTTGCTCTTCATTTAGCTCATGTGCAGACTTGGTTTCTAGGCTGATTAGTAAGTCCTCTTCATTAATTGTAGACAACTGGGTATGGATTCCACTTAGAGCCCCATCTTTGCAACTGTATGTGCACATTTCTGACTTAAAACACATGAATGTGCTTGTCACATGCTTGCAGTCAGTCACTAAAGTACATGCTGGGAGACCTTGTCTACCTTCCATATGTAACACCTTCAGGTGTTGTACGGACATCCACAAGGACCATCTCTACTACAGAGCACAGTATGATCTGACCTCAGGCTTGCAGAGATGCACAGGTTGGAAGCAGGAAAAGCATTTTACTTGTCAGAAGACCATGTTGTTGGCTTCACAAGTTCTTTGTTCACTTACCCATTTGATACAAGCCTTGGGACATAGAAGTGAAAACAGCAAGGGAGAAATAACTGTATTATTCATATCTAAGTACATTTAGCTTCAGGTTGTTGAACTGCAGCATGAGTTACTACCCACTGAATACTTAGGCTAGTTTAATTATAGGAACAGCTTATTAAAAGGGGAGGAAATGAGAAGGAATATTAAGACAATATTCCTGAAGTACCATCTCTTTGAGTATCTGGAGCTCACTACAGGTTTCAAATCTTACAGTCACCTGCTACAAGCTCAGGAGTGTTGCATCCCAGCTAGAAGGAATTGCAGCAGGAGAGCCAGGAGACCTTCTTGGAAGGATAAGGAGCTGTTGAGAAAAAACCATGGGAAAAAAAAGGCTTATAAGAGGTGGAAGCAAGGACAGGTGATGTGGGATGAATACAGGGATGTTGTCTGGGAAGTTAGGGAGCAGGTTAGGAAAGCTAAGGCCCAGTTAGAGCTAAACTTGGCAAGGGATGTTAAAGATAACAGGAAGGGTTTTTATAAGTGTGTAGTGGCTAAAAACAGGCTAAGGACAATGTAGGCCCCGTCCGGAAGCTTTCGGGAGAACTGGCTACACAGGACTTGGAGAAGGCTGAGGTTCTGAATGGCTTCTTTGCCTCGGTCTTCACTGGCAAAGGCTCTGACTCCACCACCCAAGTCTTGGAAGGCGGACGCAGGGACTGTGAAAACCTAGACCTTGGGCCCACTGTATGAGAGGATCTGGTTCGAGACCATCTTAAGAACCTGAATGTACACAAGTCTATGGGACCTGATGAAATCCATCCACAGGTCCTGAAGCCACTGGTGATCATATTTGAAAAATCATGGCAGTCAAGTGAAGTTCCTGATGACTGGAAAAAGGGAAATATCACCTCCATTTTCAAGAAGGGGAAAATGGATGACCCAGGGAATTACAGACCAGTCAGTCTTACCTCTGTGCCTGGCAAAATCTGGGAGCAGATTCTCCTGGAAGGCATGCTAGGGCACATGAAAAACAACAAGGTGCTTGGTGACAGCCAACATGGTTTTACTAGGGGGAAATCCTGCCTGACCAATTTGGTGGCCTTCTATGACGGGGCTACAGAAGTGATGGACAGGGGTGGAGCAGTTGATGTCATCTACCTGGACTTGTGCAAAGCATTTGACACTGTCCCACATGACATCCTTGTCTCTAAATTGGAGAGACATCAATTTGATAGGTGGACCACTCGGTGGATAAAGAACTGGCTGGATGACCACACACAGAGTTGTGGTCAACGGTTCAATGTCCGGCTGGAGATCAGTAACGAGTGGTGTCCCTCAGGGATCAGTGTTGGGACCAGTCTTGTTTAACATATTTGTCAGTGACATGGACAGTGGGATTGAGTGTGCCCTCAGCAAGTTTGCCGATGACACCAAGCTGTGTGGTTGGGTTGATACACTGGAGGGAAGG
This sequence comes from Melopsittacus undulatus, assembly GCF_012275295.1. NCBI lineage: Eukaryota > Metazoa > Chordata > Aves > Psittaciformes > Psittaculidae > Melopsittacus > Melopsittacus undulatus. The sequence goes on from NC_047534.1 coordinate 27,424,435, forward strand.
AATGCCATCCAGAGGGACCTTGACACACTTGTGAGGTGGGCTGATGCCAATTTCATGATGTTTAACCTTGAGAAGTGCAAGGTCCTACACCTGGGTTGGAGCAATCCCAGGCACAGCTACAGGTTGGGCAAAAAGGAAATTCAGAGCAGCCCTGTGGAGAAGGACGTGGGGGTGTTGGTCGATGAGAAAATGAACATGAGCCAGCTTCAGTGTGTTCTTACAGCCCAGAAAGCCAACTGTATCCTGGGCTACATCAAAAGAAGTGTGACCAGCAGATCAAGAGAGATGATCCTGCCCCTCTACTCTGCTCTTGTGCAGTTCTGGTGTCCTCAACATAAAAAGGACATGGAACTGTTGGAACAAGTCCAGAGGAGGGCCACGAGGATGATCAGGGGACTGGAGCACCTCCCATATGAAGACAGGCTGAGAAAGTTGTGTCTGTTCAGCCTGGAGAAGAGAAGGCTGCATGGAGACCTCAGAGCAGCCTTCCAGTATCTGAAGGGGGCCTACAGGGATGCTGGGGAGGGACTATTTATTAGGGACTGTAGTGATAGGACAAGGGGTAATGGGTTGAAACTTAAACAGCAGAGGTTTAGATTGGATCTAAGGAAGAAATTCTTTACTGTTATGGTGGTGAGGTACTGGCAAGGGTTGCCCAGGGAGGCTGTGAATGCTCCATCCCTGACAGTGTTCAAGGCCAGGTTGGACAGAGCCTTGGGTGATATGGTTCAGTGTGAGGTGTCTCTGCCCATGGCAGGGGGGTTGGAGCTAGATATCTTAAGGTCCTTTCCAACCCTAACTATTCTATGATTCTAAGAATTAGCTACAACAAATGCATCACCCCTAAGTATCTAGGAATAACCTTTAGCGCAAAAGATGTTGGTTCAGATATATTCTCCAGAACTAAGATCCAAGATCTGCAAGTGTTCATCTGGTATCTTTAAAGTAAAACTGAGTGACATTTGAAATTGATTTGTGCCTAGATTTCAGGACTAGAAAAAAAAATGTGCTTGGCTACATACAGGTCTTCAGGATGAGAAGTTTTAAAACAGATCCTGCAGAGACATCCTGAATCTTCATGAACTGAAGGCGTTTTAACAAGGGCACTTTGAGGGCTTTACTAGTATTCCTCACTTCACACTCTAGTGCAATGTGGAGTTTGTTGAGAGATTCTGTCTTCTAATCCAAAGGTGTAGGGAGCTTGGGGTGGGGGAAGTCTCCTGATAACAGTGAATGAAAGATGTCTCAAGCAGCAAACTCAGACCACTGTTCATGGTGCCCCAAGGTTTATTTCTGAGAAGGGGGTAGATTTGACCAACTGTTATGAAACTAGCTCCAAAATTCAGATTTAGATTCTTGCTTCTCCTAGAAAGTACTTAGGTATTTGAGCCTCTAATTTTACACCTACCTCATTCTCTTTTTAGGAGTAGCATGACTGTAGTGGCATGGTAGCAGAGAATGGGAACTATTTTGTTTTGTATATATTGGCATTTTCATATAAAACTGGGGGAAATGTGGGCAGGAGAAGACATCTAAGAATGCAGTTTTGCATCCTTGTATAGCTAAGTCTGATTTACTTACAATGCTGGAGTCATCTTGCAGTGCACATCATGCGTTTTCTTTCACTGACTTACCACTCTTCAGCTCTGACTCACCAACAAACTCCCTGATTTCCCAGTGTAATTTTGCAGCTTAAGTACATCTTCATGAGAAGCCCTATGACTGCCTTTCCTCTTCTAAACGCAAGGCAGCAGGGAACAATGCCATCAGGTAAAGGGAGTGTGAGGCACTGCGTCTGGGCTTAATCTGTGGTTGTCAATTCTCTGTATGCTTGCTTATTCAAGCTTTCTGTAGCCTGAACTCCCATTGCCTTGGGAAGATGCTGTTTCCTACACGGGTTAGGTGTAGAAATCCACTGAATCAACCCAGCTTATGACTTACCCATCAGTGCTTTTAGAGATGAAGAAGCAGAGATGTCATTAAACCATTACAGAGAACAGAACAAATTGACTTGAGGTTAGCCAGATGCAAAATGGGTTCAGCTAGAAATGACTGCAGACTACTGAGATGGAGATACAACAAGAAAGCTTGTACATAGCAAAGAATCCCCCCTGAAGGGCCCTAAGTGACATGGTTTAGTGGTGGACTTGGCAGTCCTTAGGTAATAGTTGGACTTGATGACCTTATAGAACTTTTAAAAACTGGCTGATTCTACGATTTTATGTTTACGAAGGCTAATGTTAACTTCACACACGCCTACATTTCACCGACACATGTCGAGTCTGCCATCTGGTGACAGCAGGAAGAATCTGAGTACCAATGACTGAATTGCTGGTGAAAAGGTTTTCTGCGGACAGGAATTTTCGTGTAGACGGTAATGACTGTACTATATCCATCTGTTGTGAACAGCAAGCAAGTTATGGAGAGCATTTTGATATAGTCTTACTCAAGACTGAACAAACACAGGTATTGCAGCAGATGGCAAGATTGTCAGCACAGTAATTGATTTTTAACAAGTTTTCAAAACAGTGAAACATAAAATCCCAGACTGTTTTGGATTGGAAGGGACCTTAAAGCTCACCCAGTTCCAATCCCCTGCCATGGGCAGGGACAACTTCCACTAGACCAGTGTGCTCCAAGCTCTGTCCAACCTGACCTTGAACACCGCCAGGGATGGGGCACCCACAGCTCTGAGCAACCTATGCCAGGGCCTCAGCACCCTCACCATCCTCACAGGGAAGAAATTCTGCCTAAGATCTCATCTCAATCTCCCCTCTGTCAGGTTAAACCCATTCCACATTCCCCATTCCCCCTTCTTCTGTCCCTACCTGCCCTTGTTAAAAGCCCCTCTCCAGATTTCTTGTAGCCCCTTTAGGTACTGGAAACTACTCTAAGGTCTCCCTGGAGCCTTCTCTTCTCCAGGCTGAACCATCCCAGCTCTCTCAGCCCGTCTCCAGATCAGAGCTGCTCCAGCCCTTGCATCATCTCTGTGGCCTCCTCTGGACTAGCTCCAGCAGCTCCACGTTCCTCTGTGTTGGGAGCCCCAGAAAAACCTGTGACTTTTTAGAGCACAGGCAATAAAAGCACAGATAAACAAGTGGCCCATTCATCATAACATTCAGCTGTCCCTGTTCATGGGAAGTAGGATGAAGAGAGTCCAAGAACGGGGGAATAAATAACACTGTTTTGTGCAGATCATGGGGTCAAAGAATGAGTGGCCCAAACAGAATCCAGTGCTTTGTAATCCTCCCTCATTTCAAGGGAGAGATTAAGAGGAAGGGAATGAAGTAGTTTGGTGAGTGTTTAAAGAACAGCATGGGAGGAAGCAGGACAAACTACATTTTGAAAATGTAACAAGTTTACAGTGATATCATGTGTTAATTAAAAGTCAGAGGTGATTAGAGCTGATGCTTGGAACAGTTTCAAGCAAATGCGTTTCCATCTAAGCATGTTTTCTTAACTGGAGTCAAACATTTCATATCATAATAATAATAATAATAATAAAATCTAGTGAAATTTCCCAGGGATAACAAGGCTTTTAAGTCTGATACAGCAGAGACACGGAATTGTCCAAAGAGAGAACAGCCATGGTCAAAGTGATAGGAGGGAGAGAGCTTTGTAGCAATGCTCAGAATGGTGATGGGAAGGGAAAGATGTCAGGGAAAAAGAGAACTGTTGGGATGAATGCAGGGTAAAATATATACTCAATAAATTACACCCAGCAGAACACTCTGTAGATTTAAAATATGCATCACCAAATAATCCAGCAAAATGTCTGGTAAAATGCACATGAAAATAGAATCACAGAGTGGTCTGGGTTGGAAACAACCTTAAGATAGTCCAGTTCCAACCTCCATGTTATGGGGAATTCTCTCGGTAGTAAACTCTGTTATATACTACTCTATCAAGTACAGCTCTTAAAATCCTTGTTTTTCAATGGAAAGCAGGACAATGGGAATAAACAGAGAACAGATTAAGAAAAATAAATTATTTTGACTATTCTTGCATTTTTCTTTCATCACACTGTATTTCTTTGGATGAGCTGTCGGGGTTTGTCAAAACATTCTCGAAGCCCATGTGCAGGCTAGAAGTCCACTTGTGCAGGTGAGACTGTTATGTACTATTGTGCTGTGCTGTGAGTGGCAGGAGATGAGACAGTTCTTTCCAGCTACATGTCATCTTCCACTTCAGAAATAATGAGGATTTGCCCTCAGCTCTCTGCTTCTTTATCAGATCACTTTAGGCCTAGATTCTCCAAATATTTCTGGGTTTATCTCACTCATTGCTCCAAAGAAAAATGTCTGCTCAGGACAGGCTGGCAAGGCAAAATAAAGAACATAAGGTTATTTGGATACTAGGACACTCTTGCTCCCCATATTTGAGATATGAGCTCTCTTGTTCTGAAATTATCAGTTCTTCAGGCTGTTTCAGGAAATAAAAAAGGAGAATTTTGCTCTTAGTAAAGACAAATGATGTAATTGGAAATGCCAACATTTCCCAGTGAGCACTGTGAGAAAAATGACTGGAATACTCTTTCAATATTATGAAACTACCCAAATATGCTCTTTTTATTTAGCTGATTTTATGTTATGACTATTTAAGGATCTCAGTATTAAACTGAAGAGTCCCAGTTGGTCAGTCCCATTTTCTTGAATGAGATTATGTTGATATCTGCAGCCGCATAATCCTTATGTTTCTTTCAGGATGTTTAAGGTAGCCAAAGGTTGTAACAGGTAAATCCTTTATACATCAGGTATTTCCATGACATTAGTGAAAGTGTGTAAGGGGCTGGAGTATAAAACTGGTGTATAAAGCTATACCATATTGAGTCTTATTTTCATTCAGATTTAGCAGACTTGTGAGACTTAAAACTATGACACAATGAATTATCCTTCTGCACTGCCATCTAATGCCAACTTTTTGAAGTGCTTATACCTGCAGTCTACTCTCTAGATCCTATATGAAAGCTTATAATTTCTTTGTTAAGATGTTCTTCGCCACTTTTTTTTCAGAAGATTTGGCCTTCATGTATCTAAAACAGAAACCTGAAGTGTGAATCAAGGACTTGGGTCATGAATACTGTGTAGCTTGAGACAGACATTTTATCTTAAATCTTTGTATTTCCTACTTGCAAAAAAAGTTTTCCCTCTTTCTGACCTCTAAGTACAATAGTTTACTCCATTAGTTAAATGTAGACATCCAGAAACTGATTTCTGTAGAAATCCATTTCACTTCTGTGAGTTGTTTAGCCTGGAGAAGGCTCAGGGGGAACCTTATTGCTCTCTACAACTGCCATCGGAGAATGGAGCCAGGAGGCAGGTGATCTCTGCTCCCAAGTAACAAGTGACAGGACAAGAGGAAATGGCCTTTAACTGTGCCAGGGGAGGTTTAGACTGGAGATCAGGAACAGTTTCTTCCCCAAAGGTTGGTCAGGCATTGGAGAAGGCTGCCCAGGGCAGTGGTGGAGTCACTGTCCCTGGAAGTGTTCACAAACGGTGTAGACAAGGCCCTCAGTGCTGTGGTTTAGTGGTGGACTTGGCATTGCTGGGGTAATGATTGTACTTGATGATCTTAAAGGTCTTTTCCAGTCTGACTGTTTCTGTGCTTCTTTACTCCATCCATTCGTTGTGCTTGTTCAAGAGCTAGAGACAGGAGATAAAGCACCTTAGTTAAAATTTAGGTTTTATTCTCAGTTAGTTATCAATTCGCTGAAAAGTCTTACTCCAGGATGAAGTCTCTTGTTGGAGTAGTCTTTGAGCACTGACTTCAGGGCTGCTTTCTATAGGGAGAGTCACCATTTAGGATGGAGCTCTTCCTAGAAACAAGACTACCAAAACTAAATTTTGGTGAACATTTTGTTTTACCAGATTCTTTTAATCCTGCCTGAAATGCCATTAGTGTAAGGATAGTAGTGTCTATGTGTGCTACATAAATGGAGGAGAAAAACCTCCAACCAACAAACCAAACACAAAGAGAAGGCAATTTATACTCCAGCTTTCCACTGGAGTATATGAGGAAGCAAAAGAAAATTCAGTGATCAGACTGGAGAATGTATCTGTAAAGTAACAAAGTTATGCAAGAAGACTAATCACAGATCCAGGTTTGTCTTAAATGTTTGATGGCCTGCAAGATGGGATAAATGTACAAATTTCCTCCAAAGGGTAAGGGCACTGCAGTGATAGGATAAAGGGTGATGGGTTTAACTTGAATCAGCGAAAGCTCAGGTTAGATCTTAGGCAGAAGTTATTTCCTGTGAGGGTGGTGAGGCACTGGCGCAGGTTGCCCAGAGAAGCTGTGGCTGCCCCATCCCTGGCAGTGTTCAAGGCCACGTTGGACAGGGCTTAGAGCAACCTGGTCTAGTGGAAGGTGTCATGGAGATGAAACTGGATGATCTTAAGGTCCCTTCCAACACAGACCAGTCTGGGATTCTATAATTCTATGAAAAGAAAATAGATTATTGTGGATGACCCCATGCTTTGGAATGGGATTCCCGTTTATACAGAATAAAGCTGGTGTAAAACCAGCAGATACATTACTGATGTAGTCATTAGTATTTTTCAGGTGTGATGACCTTTCTAATAACTGCACGTCTTTACATACCTAAATATAGAGCGAGGAAAGACGGGTCAAGATCCGATCTTTGTGAAATTGCCCTTGCTTCTTGTGCCGAGGAAACAATAACAAAGAGGGAGACTAGCCAGGAGAGGGCAGAATACTAAAAGGTAAGAGAAGGATCAGAAGGTGAAGATGATGGGCAATAGTGCAAACCACAGGAAAACGGGAAAGGGGCTTGGATTTGCATCTGTGTGCAGGACAAGCTTTGCAAATTGCTCTGTCAGAAAGGGAACAAGGCAGCATCTAAGACACAGAAGAAGGTAGGAAGCCCCAGTCACAACTGCAGCTTGCACATCCACTCAGCTGACACATGATGCAGATTGATGGGACTTTGTTGACCTACTTTCTTAATCCTCAATCTTGGTAAATGTAAGACTTTTGCAGTGTCTTTTTCTACCTTTTTTTTTTTTTTTTTTAAATCTGTATGCAATTTAAGGCAAGAATGTTCCCTCAAGAGTGAAACATGAACGGGATAGGATGTTATGTTCTATTAACACTAATCACAGCCTTCTCTGATAGTTAGGTTTTCTGAACATCAGATTCCTGGCAGGGCTCTTGCTCTCTCCCTCTTTTTTTCTTTTTTAGGCTCAATGAGAATGAAAATTTATGATATTTATTGTACATCATTCAGGGAGAAATACACTTCTTCAAACCTTGCATATCTTAGAGTAGTTTGGAAAGGACCATAAAGCTCATCCAGTTCCAACCCCCTGCCGTGGGCAGGAACAAATGATACTGATTACCTTCAGTATCTTGAAAGTAATAGGAATTTGCATTATGTCCCTTACACAAGCCTTGCTGTTCTCTTTTTTTAGTTGATTATATTTTATCATAAATACAACTCAAATGGCACTCATTCAGTCAGTATGACTAATATGCTGACTGATACACTGTTATCTTTATCAGAAGTCCCTACAGGGGCTACAATAAAGCTGGAGAGGCTTTTGACAAGGGCAGGTAGGGATAGAAGAAGGTGGATTAGTTTTAACCTGACAGAGGGGAGACTGAGATGAACTCTTAGGCAGAAGTTCTTCCCTGTGAGGGTGCTGAGGCGCTGGCACAGGGTGTCCAGAGAAACTGTGTCTGCTCCATCCCTGGCAGTGTTCAAGGCCAGGTTGGATGTGGCTTGGAGCAACCTGGTCTAGTGGAAGGTGTCCCTGCCCATGGCAGGGGGTTGGAACTGGATGAGCTTTAAGGTTCCTTCCGACCCAAACCATTCAGTGATTTTATGATTCTATGCAGAGAACATTTGTCAGCTGCTGCTGTTGTGCCCTGTTCACTCACATTGTGGCACTTGAAGGGAGATCTCCCTTCCCTGTTTAATGGCTTATGTAAGTATTTGCAGGTGTAAGTACATTTTGGTCCTCCCTTGATACCACTAATGAGTTTTTTCAATGACTGAATTAAGTATGAACAAGGCAGGTCAAAGCCTTGTAGAAATCTGTCTTGTGACATGAGTACAATAAAGTACTCATGTTACAACAGCACAAGAGCACAGAGCACTAGAATCCTTTCTGGTTTATCTGTACATCAAGTCTTTTCTCCTATGCTCATATAACTCCACAAATTACATAATAGTTTGAAAATACAGATATGTTTTTATGAAGATAAACCCCAAACTCAGCATGTTAAGTTGTGATTCATCTTGACAGCCAGTAGATGGAGCTTGACACCTCTTGGCAAGGTTCGCTCACTTTAGTATATATAGCATATGAAATCTTATTTGAAGAATAAGCAGAAAGGCAATTCTTACTTCTTTTACTTTTGGCTTTGTTGTTGTGGATAAGGGCTGTAATGAAAAAAATAACATCTAACCATTACCTGTTGAAAGGCACATTCAGTTACTATGGCTGCGTAGAAAGACGGGAGGATTACAGAAGTGGCTTGCATCTGGACTGTATATTTTGGCGTAACTTTTCACTGAGAGTCAACAAAAGCCTCATGCCTATGTGAAACTGAGGGCAGTAGGACTTAGTGTGGGGCTAAAGAATAAAGAGGATATGCTTTGAAAGTCTTTGTTGCTCAAGGATGGAGATACATAAATGACATGTGAATGTTTCTGTCTTGTAAACATAGAAAATGTAGTTCTTAGTTCCTAGCTTTTAAATAAATCCTCATCAGAAAGGTTGTCTGTCTGAGGCCTGTCTGTCTCATTTTCCTGTCCTTAGGGAGACTTCACAAAATTTGTATCTGAAAATTAATACTACACTCACTCCCCTGCCAGACTTAGTAAAACATTATGTAGGCCCTCACACCCTGGTGTTACAAGTATGGCAAACTGCTTATTTTCAGCATTACAGGTATTTTTTCCCTATTGGATGGATAGAATCATGGAATCCCAGACTATTTTGGGTTGGAAGGGACCTTAAAGCTCATCCAGTTCCAACCTCCTGCCATGGGCAGGGACACCTTCCACTAGACCAGGTTGCTCCAAGCCCTGTCCAACCTGGCCTTGAACATTGCCAGGGATGGGACAGCCACAGCTTCTCTGGGCAACCTGTGCCAGAGCCTCAGCGCCCTCACAGGGAAGAACTTCTGCCTAAGATCTCATCTCAGTCTCCCCTCTGTCAGGTTAAAACTAATCTGTCTTCTTCTTTCCCTATCTGCCCTTGTCAAAAGCCCCTCTCCAGCCCCTCTAGGCGCTGAAAGCTGCTCTATGGTCTCCCTGGACCCTTGCCTTTTCCAGGCTGAACAAACCCAGCTCCAGATCAGAGCTGCTCCAGCCCTCACAGCATCTCCGTGGCCTCACTCCAACAGCTCCTCAACCCTCTTGTGCTGTTGTCCCTGAGATGGACACAGGACTGCAGGGAGGTTCTCCCCAGAGCTCAACAGAGGAGAATCCCCTGCCCCGACTTCCTACTCATGCTGCTTTTGATACCTCTTGCTGTTCTCTAGGCACTTAATACTCATAAAAAGTAACTTGCAAGTGTTTGGTCCTCTGGGCAGCAAGTGACCAATTACAACTGACATAGCTAGGCAGGTACAGCATCTGAAATGTCTCTTGCTCCTGAGGATCTGCCACAACCTTCCCATCTAGGTGGGTTTCCTTCCTGTGGCACTTTCAAGAAGCCTTGGGAATCAGTTCTCCCCATGCAGACCATAGCTTTGACAGAGAGACAAGCAGCTTGTGCCAAATGAATCTTTAGCAAATGGGTCTGTAAGGTGTGTGTGCGGAAAAAAGTGGCTAAGGAAAACTGATTAAACACCTGAGACAAACTTAAAACACTAAACATTTAGAAATTGAAATGATAAGAAGCCTGATTTCAGGACCTGATTTTGAACATTCTCAGATGAAAACAACAGTACCACAGGTTAACCCTTTTTCATTTATCAAACCAGAGATACTCATCTTAAGTAACAAAAAGGAGAGAACTAATTCCAGGCCTAAAGATATTCAAACATGTCTAAGAAATTATGAGAACTGAAGATTGCTGTGGGAAGCTGTATTTCGGTTTTAACTACAGAAAATGCCATTGCAATTACAGTAACAGTAAAAGAAAGAAACTGAGGAAGAAAGATGACAGAGGATCAGCAGGAGGAGAAGTGTCCACATTCAGGATGAGTCACAGTGAGTTTGCAGATAAAATGCTGCAAAACAGTTTGGCCAGGACAATGTGAACAGACACTAGGAGAGATAAATTCAAGTGATTCTTTGAAGGGGGTCTGATCTTTAAATATGCTCTAGAGTAGAGAGGTTGTGAGAGGACTGAGGCCTTGCTGAGTAGGGGCTGGGTCTTTAGTCTCAACCTTTTCTCAGCACGAGGAAATGAAGGAGTTGTGTTCCTACACACAATGCAGCAGTGCTGCCCTGGCCCTTCTGCCAAGGCTCTGCAGTCTTGCTTGGTGTCAATCATCTCCAGAGATAGCATAGTGTTACACAGGAACAATTCTGACCTCAAATGGTCTGCCTGTATAAGCACATAGTTTGTTGAACTGAAAATATTCCTTAAAATTGTCTCAAGTTAACTTCAGTGATTGAAGAAACAATAGGAAAAAATCCCAGTTACTGTTAAACCTCATTTCACTGATCTTGCACAGCAAGTGGCACCAATGAATGTCCTTGGTACAGCTCTCTGCTTCATTTGTAAGCAACTGCACTCTTCCTCCTGTCACATCCTTCTCATTTGGAACATTAATTTTGGACTAAGCTATCTCTTTTGCCACTGTCCAAACTCTTCAGAGAGTTATTTCCTGCCTTAATAAGCACACAAGAAACAAAGTTAATGGTAGAGGGACATATTCAGAAATACATTTTTTTGAATAAAGTAATAAGAAAGGAATTGCTCATTCAGACAGCTTCAGTGACATTGGATCATGGCCTTGCTCAGAAAACACATTAATCCCTTGTTGCTTCTTTTATTTTTTTATGTTTAACTATTCCCTTTATTTTCTGTTGCTTACTTACTATGTGCTACTACATATCCTTTAATCTGGTGATGGCAATGATATGTTCCCTGGCAATGGGTTTGTTACTTCTTTTGTGAAGCTGTTAGGATGTCTTCAGACTCTGGAGCAAAAGTAAATGCTGACTACTTTCTTTGATACAGAAGAATGTTACAACATAGTCCATTACCAGTTGATTAGAGGAGCAGAAATAAACCTTGAGCACAAAGCTGTGGGTCCCTGCTCAAGTGATGCTAAACCTATTTATAGATACACAGTAGGCAGAAAGTGGACAAGGAATCAAAACATTAAGGAAATAATTTTCTCAGTCACTACCAGGCAATGACAGGATTATCTTAGTAGTATTTAGCTTTTGATATTAGAGAGCAGAAAGTGTGTGGAGGGCTCTGGGACAGGCCCAAGTATCTGCACCACTTTGCTTTACGGTAAGGGGAAGCAACTGTGAAAAGGCTGAATGGTCTGAGATGGACAGTGGTCGAACAGGGTATGCAGTGTCTGTGTTTCAGGGAAGTGACTGCAACTAATGACATCCCTTATGATATTTTTAGACATTCTCTAGCCCCTTACTCTCGAGGACTGGACAATGAGGATAGGAGAAATGATGGTGATGTGAGGGCGCCAACAATGAAACTGGCAGATATTAAAATTGGAAGCATTGAAATGTTGATGGATGTTGCAGGATTTTGAAAGATCTGAGATTTTTGGATGAATATCTTGGAAGCTGGACACACTGAAGTAATAGCAAATGATTTTATTTATTGGCTCCATTCAGATGACACAATCACATAAAGTATTATCCTTCAAGCATACAAGAGGCCCATTTCTACTGTAGTCACAGACTTGCAGAATAGAAAAGATACAAAAATTGATGGATTTATACCAAAGATGAATTTGGACAGAGAATATTTTGCACAAAAAAAAAAAAATTACATTTAGACCTCAAAGTGACTGGGATTTGTACTAAATTGCCAACAAGTTCAGGAGAGGTCATGAGACATATAAAAAGTTACAGTACCACACAACTCTGAGACAGCCTTCTGGGACCATTAAAGAAGGATTAAACAACAGGAAAATCTGACATTTGAATATAGACATGTATGAACATGACATAAACTTATTTTTTTCCATGAAGTAACGAATCTCTGTGTTATTACATATTGCCACAGCCTTGGTAGAGGCTGCCAGGACATCCCACAGGCTGCAAATGCTGTATACAACTACTGCATCTTTACTAGTGAAGAGAAAATTGGCAGTTTGTGCTCCAGATTTGCAGGCTACATGCTGCTTCCCATCCTGAGCATTGATCCTTGAAAAGGGAAAAAAGAATTCAACTATTCCCCATTGTCTTGCTCTCTGACCAGGGTGTCAGTTGTCCATCTTAAACAAAGATCTTTCTTTGGAGATTTCAGCACTGTGCAGTCCTGCATTGATTTGGTGAACATTTCACTTCAGACAGGATAAGGTCAGTGAAGAAGATTAAAACAAGGAATTAGAGAATGAACTAGGTTTGGAAAGAACTTGAAGACCATCAAGTCCAACCTTTATCCCAGGACTGCCACATGCACCACTAAACCATGTCAATAAGGATCTCGTCTGCATGTTTCACCTACAGCTGAGCAGTCATTTCCAAGCAGACTGCTGTAGACAGTGTCTGCCCTCCTTGCTGCTGGGAAATGTACAGCTCCTTCCTTCAGGGCTGGCTTTCTGGGCTTTTGCTAAAGAGGTCATTTTGCACATAAGCTAAGGCAGGCTGCTGAATGGGTTTTCCTAGTTGATGAAAGTGTTACACTGACAACTTCAGGGCAACTACTTATGAAGTTGGCTTCTTCTCCTCTTAAATTATATAAACCACAAGGTATAATGTGAGTTAGGCAATTTGAAATCAATTTACTTTGATTTCACTGGCATTATTGAGGGGCTATGTAGACTTAAGTGACAAAAATATGCAGTCTAGCCGTAGCATCTATTTCACATCACTAAACAGGAGTTAGTCTTTCTCAGGAATGCTAATTTGCTACAGCAAAACCCTTCTGAAACATGAGCCAGAAAAGTGAGGAGAGAAGGGGTCTGATGATTTATTTGAGAAGTCAAATTGTTTCATTGAAAGAAAGAGGGCTTGCTCCAGAAGTACTGAAAATGTGTAAAGAGTAGTCATAAAGCTGAACAGGAAACTAAAGTGAGAATGGCACAAGCAGAATGAAATGCAAAATTAAGGCCAGGCTGGGAATTCAAACTGAGATTTCTCCAAGATAGTAATCATGGGAGTAATTTGCCAAGTAAGGTCAATAAAGAATGAAAAGAGTTTGATGACTTATGAAGACAGATGTTTTTAACTGAGAGAGTGGATGCAAGGTTTTAGTGGCACAGCAGGAACACAGAGAAGGGATGAACATAAACGGCTTGTTGGACTCAGCACGCCTTTCCTGTTCAGCAATGCCTGTTTAACTCCTGTCTCTGATTTGTTGCTCTAAACAAAGACAAGGTAAGGCTGGAGGAGGACGGGTCACTCATGTAGGAGAACTACAGCCAAATGAGCTCTCAGGGTAAACCCACTGAGATGCAGGAAAAAAAAGTTACATCAGAGAGGGATTTGAACTGATTTGTTGTTTTGCTGGAGTTAGGTAACACTCTTTCCAAATTAAGGGAGAAGCATACAAAATCTCAGTAGCTGAAACCTGTCCCAGTCTGATGAGTTTCTTTCCAAGACCAGAGACAGGGAAGGAAGTCTTTTCCCCCTTCCTTTGGCAGTCCCTAAAAATGCTTACACAGCTTTTATTGAGTGATTTGGGTTACAGACTGTGAGATACTCATCAGATAAAAACATTCTCCATAAACTCATTATTTGAAAGTTAGGGGGAGGTGAAAGGCAAATAACAGCAGTGGCCGTGTCCCTTAACAGAGAGGAGAGGAAAAAGGCCGTGAGTAGGTAGTGGAATTTACCAGAATAAACCCTGTTGAGCCTGTTATGTGTATGTTACATAGTTATTTAGCACCAAGAACAAAGCCTGGAAGGCTGTCCCAGTACCTGGCTGTGCCACAAGAGAAGGCAAAGAGTCCAAGAGGTATAAATCCTGTGGGCAGCCAAGAGCTGCGCCACAAGCAGAGGCTGCTGCTGAACCAGTCAGTTGGGATTGGATGGTGTTTTACAAGTGTAACAAACTTTGACGTCTGTCAGTTCCTAAAAGTGACACACTCAAAGAGATCATGTGGTGGCGGTCATGAGGAACCACAACACACTGTGGAGAGACTTCAGTAAAGGGGAAAAGAGAGAAAGAGAACTGAGAATGTTTTTTCTTTTTTATTTGTTTCTTTTTAGTTTTAAAACACTTGTATGCAGTACTTCCCCAGTGAAAGGGAAACCTGGAGCCTCTCGATTTCATCTACACTACCTGAGAAGACACTCAATATTGTCCCCAAACTACAAATTCAGCCTGTTTTAATTATTATCCATAACTTCACAGAAATATTTTGTGTCTGCTGCTTGAGAAAACAATAAACTCTAAGAAAGCCATGAAGAAGCAGCCACATCTATACAGCTCTGTGGCTGGAAACTGATGTTCAACAATAATTTTTACTCATTTTTTTGCCAATTTACAGATATTATTATCATCCTCATCATCATCACCATCACCATTATACTTATTTCCCAGAGAAAGCAATCATATCTTCTGTTCTGCCCATAACTCTTCTGCTGTCATGCCTTGACCCCAGACCAGTGCCAGTCTTTCAGCATCTATTTTTGATCTTTCATTCCTTTTGTGCGGTAACTATAACTTATACTGGTCACCTTGAGCCATGCCTGAGCATTTCTCTATGACCTTATTTGCAATTGTCCTGTTGTCCATTCTCTAGCCATGAAGTGGTTTTGCGCAGATGAAGCTGTAGAAAGTGCAAATATTCTGCAAGATGACAAATTTCACACTCGCCTTTTAGTTTTAACCTCGTCAATTAGGAACTCAGGATTATTACAGTTATTAATGCACTGGGGGGTGCATTAGGCTGCTCCTTTTCCATGTTAAAGCTGACACTATCAAGATTTAGCAAATAAGATGGCAAAATCTGCCATGTGGAGCTATCTTTTCCCAGACATCCCTCCTACCTACATTCTCATCCATCTCTAATACTATAGTGTCATCATAACTTCTTGCTGTTCTCAGTGTCTTATTCAGATTCCCACTTGGATTTCCCAACAATCACAAATAAATTTTGAACCTCTGCCTCAAAGGGCCAATAAATCTACTATTTTGTGCATTCCGGCTCTCATTTCTCCTCATGGGCTTTCTAGTTATTTTTTCTCATTTTTTTACTTCCCATCAAACCTGTTCTCACTCAATTGTCCTTCCAATGTGCCTTTTTCCCAGATTTCTCTCTTTATTCTCTGCTCATTAAACTATATATATATAAATTACTCCATATAACACACTTTGTCCAGTAAAGCCCTCAGTGATAATCCCACCCAAATGCTTTAATCAAAGCACCGTGAAAATTTGACTGGACTTTGCATCAGGCACTAAACATGGTAGTCCCTATGGCTGTCTTGCATTGTGGTCTGCAGGATGGATAGACTTCAAGAATATTTAGTGAATCTGACTTAGCTTGCTTCCTGGAAACTAAATTTTTGGTATGTTTAAAGTACACCAGGTATTTTATTCCATGGAACTGGGTGTATTTGTAAATTTAATCTGAAAAAGAATAAATCTTGGATAATCTTCAAACACAGGGATTGTCTAAATAAGGAAAGGATTGAAAAGAAAGGAAAACACCAGTAAAGTAATGGATTGAGAGCTTCCTGGAGACAAGAAGCAGGTATAGCTAAATGCTGGAGTCGAGGATTATTTAAAATTCCTTTGACCAGTGTACTTCTTTGTGAAATGGATCAAATATTGTTTCTATTAGATGACAGGGGTTCATTTCCTTTTCTTAGATAAACACTTTAAGGTGCCAGACTCCTCTGTGAGATGATAAATGACTTCCTAGACGTCATCCCAAAGGAAGTTGCTCCTTATAACTGTTCTAAATCTGTTACATATCAAATTTCCTGTGTATGGCTGCCACTCTTCAATGCTTTCCAAACTGTATTTCACAGGTTCTAACTGTGTCTTGTAACATCAAGAAACCCACTTTCCAGCCCCATCTTTGGCACTGTTCTCAAAACACAGGAGGTCGAGGACTGGATTTGTAAGTTAGTATAATACATCCTGCCTACCTTGAATTACAAAAAATACACAATTTGGATGAGTGATTTATGAATTTATAATTACAGATGGAGCTGTTCTATTTCAGTTCAGCCTGGTGAAGCTGGGAACATCTGAACTCTGCTTATTACAGTGATAGGAAATTCAAGAATAAGGTTATTGCCCTCTGTTTTGGAAAATGTGGATTGTGGTTTCTATGTCATATGGAAAATAGCAATAGAATCTAAGATTCTGCTTGTACTCATGTACTTTCATATTGCCTGAAAGGCCAGTAAAATCATGCCAGGCCTTCTGGGTCTTCACCCATCTCCTTTGCAAATAAATTGTTCAAATAAGACACTCTCTCTTTTTATGGCACTTGGCATTTGAAACGTGTTCACAGTAACAGCATTTATTACAGTGTAATTAGTCCACATGTTATCAAATTAATTTTTTTATTGTCATAAAAGGTAAGGTCATAGAAAAGCAAAGAAAGTTTTGCAAGATCACAGACTTCCTCTTTGCGTGGCAATTGTACAAGCAGGAGGCAAAATACCTGATGTCTGTCTCTGTGGGTTTCATCACCAGATAGTCTTTTGTTGAGATCTGAGGCATGTGAGGGAGATTGAGATGAGATCTAAGGCAGAAGTTCTTCCCTGTGAGGGTGCTGAGGCCCTGGCACAGGGTACCCAGAGAAGCTGTGGCTGCCCCATCCCTGGCAGTGCTCAAGGCCAGGTTGGATGGGTCCTGGAGCAGCCTGGTCTAGTGGAAGGTGTCCCTGCCTGTGGCAAGGTGCTGGAACTCATTAAGGTTAAAGGTCCTTTCCAACCCAACCCACTCTATGATTCTGTGTCTCTCTGAGAACAGCTATTTTTAACGATTTTTTAAAAATTAATTTCTAGAATTTAGATACATGAGAGACACTTGCTTCCTTTGAGCCCCAGACTAAGTTTCTCCTGTCACTGAATCTGTGTGCCTGACAATGTCCTTTGGTGTTCCTTGGTCTGAATTTCAGGTGGTCTTCAGGAGTCTTAAAATTCCTTCACCAAAAAGTCTTTTAAGAAGAATACATTCATCATGCATTTCCATGGGGCCTTTACTTACACCCTTTACTTACACTTACTTTACTTACTTAACTTACAAGTTATTGCAGTTTTCATACAGTTCTGTTCTTGACCTGATTCTGTGATACCATCAGTAAACAACACATGTTTTCAGAACAGCTTTCTGGATTGACATGTGCACATGTAATGAATTCAAACCATAAAGACATAATAAGCATGTAGTAACCTGAAGCACACGAGCAATACCATCAAAGGCAGAAACTGTAATTACTTCATCTGCATAAATGTTGGGAGAATGTTACTGATGAGCATGGCTAGAGCAGGAAGAAATGTGTGTGGGATGAAGAAAGGAATGGTAGAAACCCAAGTCCTTGACATAGGAATTTGTATTATTATTTTTCTTTTAGTTTTAAAGCTGTTTGGAACATGGTCGCTCAACTGCTTTGCCTTTCACAGACAAATCTGAAGGTCTTAGCAGAGAATAGTTTAAGTTATTCCAGGCTGGTGTTTATAAAGCAACCTTTCAAACGCTAAATATATTAAAGCCCAATTTGGTTTGGCTGGGAAAAAATGAACAAAATAAAACGTGAATTAACACCAGAAAAAATGTAGCAGTAATATGATTTACTATTACAAAAAGAGAGCTGAAAACCACCACTCTGATTTCAAATAGCTCAATCAAAGCAAACGGGATTGCACTGTAGAGATCATATTATCTTAATGTAAGATATCTAATACGGATATAAGCAGTTGGGGAGAGCTTGTAACAGTCTTCCAATACCTAAAAAGGGGTTACAAGAAACCTGAAGAGGGGCTTTTGGCAAGGGCCTGTAAGGACAGAACAAGGGGGAATGATTTTAATCTGGCAGAGGGGAGATTGAGATGAGCTCTTAGGCAGAAGTTCTTCCCTGTGAGGGTGCTGAGGCCCTGGCACAGGTTGCCCAGAGAAGCTGTGGCTGCCCCATCCCTGGCAGTGTTCAAGGCCAGGCTGGACAGGGCTTGGAGCAACCTGGTCTTGTGGAAGGTGTCCCTGCCTATGGCAGGGGTTGGAACTGGATGAGCTTTAAGGTCCCTTCCAATCCAAACCAGTTTGGGATCCTGTGATTATTTGTGATAGTGAATAATCTTCTGCATTAGGAAGACACCTCTTCTGTATAGTCTCTCTCCACACAACTGCCCTGAAAGTCATCAAAGCATCTCTCATAAAAACATCAGAAACATCCACTGATAGGTTTCTAGCCATGGAAAATACAACCAGGCATGTACCTTCAGTTCTTACACTCCAAAGTAAAATATACAACAGCCTTAAGCAATGCATTTACGCAGCACCAAAGAGTATGTAAAAAAAACCCCACTTATAAACTAAGAATAATTTCTAAATTTTTAGCTGACTTTATCGACTGACATATCTCCTGTACTATAAAATGTATCAAGGCCTTCCCATTTGAAAACTGATGTCAATAATGGTTGAACACTGGCACTAGTTGTACCTTATTATGTTTGGGAAAACTCAGACTGAAAGAACAGCCAAGAAGAGCCGAGAAATCACTGCCATAACTGACGTAATGACATGATAAGGCATATATAAAACTCTCTGCTTGCAACTGGAAGACACCTCTCATTAGTCACCTTTTCATTTGTTGCCAAAAAAAGTAAAGGATACATCAACTAAGGAAATGCAAAAGCAATAATGTAATTTATCTTTTTCATGATCATTTTCCTGAAATAAAACATCTAGTGAAACACAGAAGTACCAGATTCAAAGCAAAAAGAAACTTGTACATTGATTTGAATGTTATTGCATGGAGAAAAAGGAATGGGAAATGATTTTCCCATACATGTTATGGTTATAAATCATGTCATTTAACTCTGTTTGATTAAAATCATATAATGAAAAATAAAAATGCTTACAAGATTTGAGCACCAGGAACTTAAACCCCAAAAACATGAACAGCAATTGATTTCTTTGTTTCCCCATGGCAGAGACGAATGACCACTGGAATTCCAGCTCTACCTCTTGCCTGTTCAGCCTCATTGTTTGCCATGTTCACAATTAGTAAAACCCCAAACCCCAACCGTTTTGCTTATCCAGATGTGATTGTTCAAGGATTAGTTTTGTGCAGTGTTTTTTTTTGACAGAGTATTCTTTTTATTCTCTATGCTCTTTATCTTATTTCCTGCAAACAGAGAAGACATCAGAGCACTCCTAGAAATAATTTGTGATACTCGCTTTCTGTCACATGAATGATCACTTCTAATAGGTTTGTATGCATCTTTTACTTCTTTTCACACCAGGCACTAGAATCTCACAGTAGGCCCTATCACCATGCCAAAAAAAAGCAGTTAGAATGTTTTTGCCTCATTTTCCAGCTTGTTGCCACTGTGATTCCACACTCCCCCCCCCTTTATTTTCACTGTTTTATGCATTGTTAGAACATGATTTTATACATAACTGTTATTGTACTTATGTATGTGCACAGCTGCTGTCCTTTTCACACACAGAGGCAGAAATCTGGACTCCCACTTGTTGGTTACCAGCTGAGGCTCGACACATACAGTTGCCTGTTACTGGAATGTAACATATTATCAGGCTACTGGGATGGTAGACCAGCGGACAATACTCCTGGAAAAAGGTATTTTCCAGTTTTTCTTTCTACAGGAATAGAATTTAGAAACATGGGTATTGGTAAACCAGATTATCCCTTACTGCAAAATGTGTTCAAAATGGTATCAGAAGCCCCTGAGCTAAGCCCAGAGGAAGAGCTACAAGAAGATGACAAGAGTATATCAGGTATATTTCTCATGTCTAATAAGGAATAGAAGCTTGCCCAGGAAATAGGCTTAGTGATGATGGAAAGCAGCTGGGCTATCAGGTCACAGCATGCTCAAAGTGTGACAGAGGCTTGCCAGGGAACTGAGCCTCAACTGTGACACCTCCAGGCCAAGACGATTTTAAATGCCCAAGGTCCATATGCTGCAATCCATACATAGAATCATAGAATGGTTTGGGTTAGAAAGGACCTTAAGATCATCTAGTTCCTGTGTAAGCAGGCACATGGGAGGGAGATTTAAAGGGCTATTTGTGTGTCATGTGTGGAAAAAAACATTAGTGTACTTCCAGGTGTTTTAAAAGAATGTTGAAGGTATGTTTTTCAGAAGCATTAATTATTTGAATAATTCAAGTCCACATCTAAAATCCCCATACTAAATGCATTTCTAGCAATTGCATCAAGTATTGCCTATGTCTAAAAGGATATTAAATATTAATACTGGAAAAGGAAGACTGTTCTCTCTTCTTCCTCTTCTAAAGTCCTCCCTTGATTTACTGCTTTCTGCAGTCCTGAATATAAATAGTGTCACAGCGAGTAAGTGTTTAGTGTCCATGAAGTTTATTCTATTGGTTTATTTAGGTTCTTAAGTCGGAGTTATAATGCATGTAAATTAGTGGCCAGTGAGTGTTGTTTAATTATATAGAAGCCTTGTCAGTGACAGAGTGACCTGTGCGTCTTTATTGCCAGGAAGAATTGAAGTTGTTATGCTAAACTCTGGCCAACTTGATATAAATATTTACCCACCCAATAAAGAGGTGTTAAAACTAATTCAAGCCTCAGGATGTTAACTCCTGGAAATCACACACAAATTCCCATAGGAAGAGAACTTCATGTTACACAGGGAAACTTCAGGGCTCTGCGGAGCTCACCAACCAAAGGGGACAAGTAGCGTGTGCAACTCAAATGCAGAAAATCTGCCCTCCCTTTTGGGACATAGATGACCTTGACTTTGCAGAGGTTTTGCCTCAAAGGAAGCAGAGCCACCAAGGACAATGCATATAGTGGTCCAAGGAGTCAAGTGCATGGTGTATAAGTTCAAAGAATCTTATGCAGCAGCGGCTCCTTGGGCCTGCAAGTGCTTGAAGGTTGTGTACCATGCTGGAGAGCCCAGGAACTGGCCTCAGGCAGCTTTGAAGGGCAGAGTTTGATCACTCAGGTCAGGAGGGAAAGGGCGGGGAGCTCAGAAATAGATGTCCTACTGTCCACAGGCCATGAAGTTCTTTCCTATCCAAAAGTGTGCTGCTCAAGCACTGGATAGCTCATTCTGGGAAACAGCTTGGTTACTGCAGTGACCACGAGTGATGTACATCCAGAGGAGAATGGTTTGAGCTTTCTAGCAGCAATGTGAAGTCAATGAATCTAATACTGTTGTGAAGATCAAACCCTATCAGTCTCTCAGTAGGAAAAGAGGATGCTCCAAATCACTCCTCTAATCAAACATTGTTCTCTTATCAAATATTGTGTCAGTTTGTCTCTCACAAAAGGAATACAGAAACTGCTAGAATAAAAATCCCCAACTACGTGCTACCCTGATTTTGAGAGAAACTGTCACTGCAGCCCTTGGGCAGACATTTCCCATCCAGACTTACTGAGGATAAGGGCTTGATTCAGTTGCTCTCATCCCCTATCTCATCCCATTTGACCCACCTCAGTATAGAAAAGATATTCACATGCTAAAAGCCTTACAAGACACTCCTAAGGTCTGGATAGAGGCCAGGCAGGATACTTTAAGAGCACTACCTATGGCACTAGATGGCTGTAGGTATTGAGATCCATGTCTTTGCATTGGCCTTCACTCAGAACTAAAAAAAATCCTCCCTGTCAGATAACACACAGTGAGGGGCACCATATGGGAACACACACAGAGACGTGGATCCCTATTTGTGTGTATATTAATTTTCTGAATCATGCTTATGATCAAGTCCAAACTTCTCCTTATCATCACCTGAAGAATAAGAGGACCACAGGGCTTGCCAGGGTTGGAGACAGCATGAGAGAGCTGGTCTTGTTCAACCTGGAGAAGAGAAGGCTCCAATGAGACCTTTGAGCATCTTCCAGTGCTTGAATGGGCTACAAGAAAGCTGGAGAGGGGCTTTGGAAAAGAGCCTGTAGGGACAGGACAAGGGGGAATGACATTAACCTGACAGAGGAGAGGTTGAGATGAGATCTTAGGCAGAAGTTCTTCCCTGTGAGGGTGGTGAGGCCCTGGCACAGGTTGCCCAGGGAAGCTGTGGCTGCCCCATCTCTGGCAGTGTTCGAGGCCAGGTTGTATGGGGCTTGGAGCACCTTCCACTAGACCAGGTTGCTCCAAGCTCTGTCCAACCTGGCAGCATGTGGTTGGAACTGGATGAGCTTTAAGGTCAGCTCTTCCAACCCAAACCATTCTGAGTCTATCAAAAGCAGTACATCTAATGTGACATCACCTTCTAGAGTGCATTGGAAAGCCTTAGTGTACCACAAAGGGTGGGTTGCCCAGACTGAGCTTGAGGTGCCCTCAGAAAGAATGCAGAGCCCCCCACAGCCAGATCTGACCCCAGTTCACTCCCCTGGGGGGGGTCTCAGGATAATTCAGGCTGGAAGGGATCCCAGCAGATCTCCTGTCCAAGTTACTTGCTCTAGATAGGGTCAAGCCATGAGGCCAGACTTGGTTGCTCAGGACATTTGGGTCTTGAAAACCTCCCTGGGCAACAAGTTCATCTTCACTTCTACTCATTATCATCCATGTTAGACAGATTAAAGCCAGTGTGGACATGTTTGTCTATGTTGAACTCACACCTTTGTTTAGAAGCATAGGCTTGTCCTGAAAGCTCTCTTTTTTATCAAATAATGAAATTCGGGAAGAGTGAAATTTGCTTTGCTTTCAATAAATTGTAAAAGTTATCTGTATACTGCTGTCTGCTGCAAATCAAGCATCAACATTGTCAAGAGTATAAAGTAGTTATAATTAAAGATTATAAGATAATTATTACCTTATCTTTTAGGAAAATATGTAGACAAAAGGTAGATCTGCTGAGCCTAAGTTGCTTACAGCTTCTTCCAAGAGAGGAATAATAGACTGGTTTCCAATTTCATCTTCCTAAGCCAGTGATATTTGCAGAGATGATAGCAAGTCCTTTGCTGGGATTTTTAGTAGAAGCCAGTTGTAATATGAAAAAGAAACAATCTGACAATGAAGATGAATACACATATTTTGAATGTCAGAAACTGCTCTGCATAGATTGAAACCCCCCCAGATAAAAAGATTACCATCTACATACACCCTAGAAGTGCCGCTTGCTGATCATACAGAGCAGAGTTGTTTGTTCAAATTTCAGATAAACACAACAGTAATAATAAAGAAGGGATTAATTTTTAGCCTATGTTAAGAAAATATACTGATGTTATTCTTCGTTTGCTTGTCCTAAACTGGAAGTGGCAGCTGAAGAATGTACTCAATAAAAATGTGCTTTTAGGGGTTCATTTTGCTCCTTCACCCTTTGGACATAAAATGCACTTTTGCAAGGCATCAAAATCACAAATTGACATAATCAGAGAGAAATTAATTTCTATCTCCAGAGAATCTGGCTCCACATGTCTCAGATTAGAGCTTCTATCCTGTGACCGCTTTCTCCCTTGCTGTTATCTCCCTTCTGTCTCTTATTAGCTGCCAAAGGGAAACTGATGGCTCCGACCACCCACAGTGTATGCTTAGCAGCTATAAAACATAGGTGCCAAGAACCAAAATGATTTTTCTCCAGCACTGGCATTTCTGGGGGTGGGTCCTATGATTGGCATTAGGAACCAGGTCTGCTGGCAGACAGGAAATCAATGTCAAAATGCAGGAGGAGAACATCCTTGCAATGTTTCCCCACATCTAAGTGTTTCCTCCAGGGAATTAACTACTCAGTTGTATGTACAAGTAGAGAATCTTCGCAGGGGTGCATGAGGGGGTATGTTCTGTGTTCAAGGTCCTAAAGACTCAGACTGAGCACTTTCAGGACTTCATGGGAAACCAGCCATGGCCCACCTTGGCTTTTATGGGAGAAAAGGAAAGCGAATCCAAAATGAAATTCCCACAACTGTGTGGGTGGCCTCTGTGGAATATCTTTGTGTATGCTGGTGTCTGCCATGACTTTAAGGAAAGAGCCCTTTACTTGTATAGCAACAAACTCAGAAGCCAGAGTGTTTACGTTCCTAAGCACTATATCATATTTCCCAACTGAGTTAATGAAACAAATGAAGCAAAACTCCACTCAGATTCTTGGATTCATGGAAAACTTTGCAAACTTCCTACAGATCCTGGTTATAGTGGTAGGTAAGCATGCTGAGCTTTATTTTCCATTTGCTAAAATCATAAGCTGACTTGCCTAGTCTTGAATTTTACGTGTCAAAGGATGGGCAATTAGATTATAATACTCATTGCAACTACATCCCACTTGTTTTAACTATTCCAAAGTCATAGCTTTCAAAGTGACCTGATGGATTGTTCAGCTTCACAGTGACCTGACATATGTTTAGAGTTAAGAAAATGATTGATGACAGGGTGCTCTGAACACACTTGTCCTGACTTAGGTAATTAAGTAAATGAATAATTAAATTCAGTCAATAAGATGCTGTAAAAGTGTAAATATATCAATGTTTGTCATGCTGGATTCTTAAGGTGGTGTTATCCAAAGAGATATTATCAAGTCTTTGAAATATTCTATTTTATATCCAGTGAAATGTGTAGAGCTCATTCACAGTAAATGGGAGTGCACTGCTTCATTTCTGTTTGATTTGTCTGATCGGTTTGAAACACAAGAAAAACAAGGAAGTGCCCATATATGAACCTGAAGAGAAGTGTTTGCATGAAATGCAGATGGTTCTTGAATGTCAGACTGGTTTTGCATACCCATTTAATGCAGCTTTAAGCTGGTCTCACTTTCTGTTTCAAGGCACCATGGAAGACATTTCATCATTCATATGAACAAAAGTTATTATTGTTATTATTGCAATAATTGTTATTATTAGTTTATTTCAGTTATATGCATTTAACCTAATCATCCTTCTCCAGCAAATAACTTCTTCAGGAAGGGTCCTCAGGAAGCTCCTCACCCATGAAGTCTCATCGACTGTAATGGAATGAGGTCATATGAGTCACTGACTCTAAAATATAAAGGCAGTTCAGAAAGTGGCATTTTACTATCATAGAATCATACTCCTATCTGATTCTATGATTAATGCCAAGAAGGGGTTGAGTTCGATTTCAGCAGTAACTCCAATGCTTAACTCAGAATGCTTCTATGATTTAGGAGTTTCACATCCACACAAACTCTCTAAAGTACAGCAAATTTCAAAATTAAATCTGTATATGAATTAAAACTATAAAATAAATTATATATATAGATATACTATTTTAAAATAAATCCTTAGATACATCAAGTTTTGGATAAATTGAGATTTGAATACTTGGTTATTAAAAGAAGGATTTTTCTCCCTCAGCTCAATAATGTTTTATGCCAGATGTTTTATTTTTTATATGTATTTATGGCATACTTAATAAAAGGTGAACTTTGCCACATTGTAGTCTTTCTCTAATCTCTCTAATCCATTTATAATAAAAAAAAATTGTAAAATGCTGCTGAAAATTCTCTGAAAACACTGATCAATATCTAATGACAGAAAATACCACATCTCTTCAAAATATTCCTCCACATTCCCTCAACATCTAACATAAAAAGAGACAATTGGATTCTAGACTATGCATAGTTTTAAGGTCTTACTCTTAGCATCCATTTTTAGAAATGAAGAACAATTCCTCCAGCTTTTTAAATAGCTGAGACTAATATGCCATGAAAACATATTGTAAATATTTCTGTTGCTGTAGTATTCCATTTACCACAAGTAGTTGCTAGGATATTATCTGTGGCAGGAAGTTTGTCGTGCCTTCGTAAAGGAAAGCCAACAGTCATTTTGATACATTATGCAAATAGTATCCTGTTTTCTCAACAGATTCCTTTGAAGCAATCAAAGGAATTCCCAGGCTCTGTGCAGTGTTCATCTAGATTGGTGTATTCTGCTGCTGGTATCTGTGCAAATAACACTTTATTTTTCATGGATCTTACGGTCTTCAAGGTCTTTTCCAACCTAGTCAATTCTTTGAGTCTATGATTCTGCAATGATTCCAGAACAGGAGTAAATAAACCTAGACTTAATTGAATTTAGTGATACGGACCATATTGCAAACATGCCTACAAAAAAAACCAAAAAACAACAAAACATTCAGAAACTGGAAAAACATTTGAACTGTTATAAATAGATCATATTTGTCATCAAAATAATGTTTAGAAAAGACACTGTCAAGCTGACATCTCTGTTTCACTGATGCTTATCAAGTCTGACATAGTTCAGAGATGAGTATGCACAGTAAAGTGCTTAAGTTAATAACTACAAAATAGATAGATGGTTGCAAAACTTTTGCTGACCCCTGTGTATGTGACATCTTACAAGAACCTGTGATAGAATTTAACATGATTAGAGTACTTAGAATAAAAATAGGAGGCTGTTTTCCCTTTAATAGTCACCATTTCCTCCTCTGTTGTCTTTGAAGTTCCCAGGCTTTCTTCTTTTTATTAGCTCTGCAGCAAATCATTTCAGTCTAGCTTAACTCTAGGGAAGATACAGCTTTGCTGGGCTGAGTTTGAGCATTGAGAGTGACAACCAGAAAGTGAATTTTCTGCAAAATGAAGTCCCCTGAACCTGAACCTACTGCATTTGAATCCAATTAGATCATTATAGAAAGTAAAAGAACCTCCAACACTAGTAGTGAAGCACTGGCACAGGTTGCCCAGAGAAGCTGTGGCTGCCCCCTGCTTGGAAGTGTTCAAGGCCAGGCTTGACGGGGCTTAGAGCAACCTGGAAGGTGTCCCTGCACATGGCAGGGGGTTGGAACTGGAGGAGCTTTAAGGTTTCTTCCAAACCAAACCAATCTGTGATTCCATATTTCTATGATTTAAGCATAAATGTACATGTGGCAGTACCAGCAGTATTGAAATCCTTATAATGCCTGTTGGCATGTTCACATATATACAAGATAAAAATTGTTTTGGATTTTAATCCTTATTTTGGTGTTGCTGTAGAAAGTTGATTTAATTCCTCACTTGTTTCTGTTCATGAATTTGTTCTTTGTTTGAATAAGGACTGAACAAAAGTTGAGGCCTCCAAAAGATGGTTTTTGTTGTGACTGAAACCAGGCATGTTAGCCTTTGATTAAATATTTATGACATGAAGTGCAGCCCAAACTTCAACCGAAATACTGCATTTTTGTGTAGCTCAGCAAACTTTTGTTTGTGTTAATTGTTTTTGTGCCTCTGCATTGCTTGTTGTTGGCCAGAGGTGAAGGCTATAAGTAGCACGAGACCATTTAGTGCAGTGTTTCTGATCCAGCTGGGTGAGGAAATGTCAATATGATGAGAAGGCCTCATGAGAGTTCCAGGGTGAAATCCAGGGAAAAGTTCTTTGAACAAGTAGGAAATGAATGATGTTAAATCTATTTGACTCATTCCTAATGTAATTTTGATGACAATTTTTGTGTAGAATCCAGTATATGAAGGGGGCCTACAAGGATGTTTGAGAGGAGCTCTTCTTTAGGGACTGTAGTGATCGGACAAGGGGCAGTGGGTTTAAACTTAAACAGGGGAAGTTCAGGTTAGATAGAAGGAAGAAGTTACCCCTGTGAGGGTGGTGAGGCCCTGGCACAGGTTGCCCAGAGAAGCTGTGGCTGCCCCATCCCTGGCAGTGTTCAAGGCCAGGTTGGATGGTGCTTGGAGCAACCTGGTCTAGTGGAAGGTGTCCCTGCCCATGGCAGGGGGTTGGAACTGGATGAGCTTTAAGGTCCCTTCTAACACAAACCAGTCTGGGATTCTATGAAAAACAGAAAGGGTAAAAGGAAGTCTTTTTGTGAGATAATCAAAACAGAACCTGGTTTTACCCAGAAGTGGATGTAAGTCTGAGCAATAGCACAGTGGACTTACGATATTTGTTCTTTATACAAAGGCAGTTCTGAGGAGTATTTTAGTGGCATATGTTTTTTTTAATTATGCAGCAGTAAACTAAGAAAAAATAACGATCTTATACCCAAATAGATATCCTGAATTCTTTACAGTTTAATATCAGGTGTAGAAAATTATTCCTATGTGTTGGCATTATATGGCTGGTATTGATTGGTGAATCAGAATTACTTGTGTTTTAAAGCCACTGCACAGGACATGCATCAGCAATGGAAAGAGAACACTGCAAAAGATCTGGGGTGTTCTACTCATCTTGAAAAGTAAAAGAGCTGCAGTACACAGTACCAACGCAGAAGATAAGGTAAAACTTTAGTGAGGTGAAAGGATGTTAGGCTGGGATTAAGGAGAGATGTCTGAAGATATTGATATATTCCTTTTTCATTTTTTACTGCCTGCATTTTAGAACAATTATTTACTATAAAGAGTGAAAAACATAATACAGAGCTGCTTGCATGTGAAATAACTAAAACAAATGTTCCCTTCTGCCAGCACATACACTCGAAGTGTCTTGTAGACTCTCAGAGGATAAGTTACTTGGTACCTCTAGGTCATAACTGAAATGCCCAAGAGAAGTAAAGGCGTTGAATTTGCCCCAGTATTTTTATCCCTGCAGTGACTCAGCTGAAATCCATACTCTCACCAAAGATGTCTATAGCCCCTATTTATGCCTTCTCCTTTAGCACATCAGTCCTCTGAGGAGTGTAGATCCACTTGGAGAGTAAAGTGTTAGCAAATACTTTGTTTTGGTATGGTGTCTGCAGCATAGTGAGAGGGATTGCAGCTCATCATTAGATTAAAACATTTCCAAAACACAGTTATATTCAGTCTTTTTAAATGAAGTAGATACACATTCTCATTTCCTTAGGGAAATGAGCTTAAAAGGAGGTCTCTTTGCTGTGGGAAGAGAAGGGTAATTTCTAAGGCACAGTATATATGGAGAAGAGGGAACAATAACTACCACCTAAGCTTCAAACTTAACTTTCCTGTATAGCAGTCTGCTGTTAGATTTGTTGAATCCCAAGTTCTGCATATGAGCAATAGGATTGACTATGGGGTAAATACTTCTGTATTTATGAGATGATCTGAATTTTAGGAGATGCCAGCATCTCCTCCTGCCTCCATTGGTATATATGTAACAAGGACAGTGTCAGCTTTAAGACTGAACAACAAGGGCTAACTACGGCAATGGTTGAGCCAACATAGAATCATAGAATATTTAGGGTTGGAAAGGATATTAAGATCATCTAGTTCCAACTCCCCTGCCATGGGCAGCGACACCTCACACTAAACCATGTCACCCAAGGCTCTGTCCAACCTGGCCTTGAACACTGACAGGGAGGGAGCATTCACAACCTCCCTGGGCAACCCATTCCATTACCTCACCACCCTAACAGTAAAGAATTTCTTCCTTATATCCAATCTGAACTTCCCCTGTTTAAGTTTTAACCCGTTACCCCTTATCCTATCACTACAGTTCTTAATGAATAGTCCATCCCCAGAATCCCTATAGCCCTCCCTTCAGATATATTGTAACTTCAGTAAGGAATTCAGATTTGTAATTTTATCTGTAATTGATGTAAAGTGAAAATCTAAGCTGAGTAAGTATTTTGCTGATAGCAAAATACAAAACTAGATCACGCTTATCTAGTTTTACATTTTCTCGCTATCTAAAAAGGCAGACTTACAAAAATGTTTAGAAGAGTTGGTGAACCTCACAAGTTATCTGAATTTGGATTCTAAAGCCCATTTGTCTCCCAGGCTTGGAAAAATTGTGAATCATTGTGGCATATGTTGTTGCTCTTCAACACTGGGCAGAACTTGATCTGAATCAGTAGAAGCAATGCTGTCTTATGTTAGAGATAGTGGCTGAGGTCCCATTGTGCTGAGGTGCTGTACATAGATATGTACACTTTGTTAGATATCCATGCACTACAGAATTTAAAATTCAAGTAGGCAAGACACAGAAAGAAACCAGAACTACTAATTTTGCAGATAGGGAATGGAAGCACAGGGAAAGACCTGTTTAAATTAGATGCACCATCCCTAGAGACATCCAAGGCCAGGCTGGATGCAGTTCTGAGCAACCTGATCTACTTGAAGATGTCTTTGTTCATTGCAGAGGGGTTGGATTAGGTGACCTTTGAAGATCCCTTCCAACCCAAACCGTTCTATGATTCTATAAAATTACCTAGAAAGTCAGTGCAGGACTCTGTTTTCCCGAGTCCTGGTCCGAAGCACCTATTGGTCTCCCAACTTTTTTTTTTTTTTTTTAATTAATAATAGTTAGATTGAACCATAGTAACAAAGATGCTCCAATAGGATTAGTGTTTCTGAGGTACAATCTAAGCAGACCAAAAATAGAAAAATATCTAGGCACAGAGAGATACTAAAGGTCATACATTACATGAATAAAAGGCTGGGTCCTTTGAGTATTACACCGCTCTCCTTTTTCCTTCAATTTTTGATGTGCTCTTAGTATTCCTTTGAGAATCAAGACATGTAAACTCTCATGAGCACCTTGAGACAAGCATAAGAATTTTGAGTAATCTGTGTCCAAAAAAGGCCAAGTTTCTTACAGTTTCATTCTTAATCCTGATCATATTTTAGAACTACTTCCTATAAATTCAGTTACTTTAATTCAGAGCTAGTTATACTGTAATGCAATTCCTTCATACTCACTGTTTGGTGCAACCTGTGTGTTTTCAAAGTACTGCACATCTTATGTTGATAGAACTTGTGAAAACTCATAAACAGTATTTTAATGCCCTTGGTTAAGGGTCTTACTATTGGTCTATCAAGCCTATAGCTTGCATTGGCCTTAGAAATAAATACATACTTCACTGTAGCTCTTCTCCCACTGGGAAGAGGATGACAGATGTTATCTTGTTGCTTGAGCACTGATAAAGAGTATTCATATAAAGCAGTAGTGACTGGGGGATAAGAGTCTATGGAAAAGACATATTTCTATATGCTAGATCAGAGTCTACGATGTGATGAATCCCACTATAGGCACAGACTCATGCTCTCAGGGAAAGCTCTCCAGAAACAAAATGAGAAAGAAGAGACCTCAGAAGAAAATGTCAGGGTACTTACTTTCTCATAGGACTCTTTTTGGCAGCTGGAGATAGCAATTCTGTAATAACATGTTGATGTTCAGAAGGGGGATTCCTCCAGAACAGAAATATCCTTAGAAGGACCATTTCCCTAGCCATATCCAAGCCTGTGGGAAACTGTTACCCTATGACGAGTTCTTCTAAATTAGATAGGATTTCTATTTATTCCTTAATTAGGTTTTATTTTTGGCAACTCCCTTACCGTTACTTGACATCCCAGAAACAAGACCCCTCAGATTCTCAGAAGCCAGAAGAACCTCTGACAAATCTTACTCAGAATTGTCTTCCTTAGCTCTACTCGCTTGATAGCACTTTCTTCCCATTCATCTATTCCCATCTTTACTAATCCCTGGGACAGCTGTACTGTTAAGACCATCTTGCTAGAGGTATAGAACTCAAATCAAGAGAAGCAAAGAAAAGAGCTACCTGCTTAACATTCTACATATTTCTACTTTATGAAGTTTGGATTTTGAATAAAAACTATCTTGGTGCTGAATAAAAACTGACTTGGAAAATAGCCCCATCCATAGTTTTGGATATAATTGTGAGTGTATGTTTTGAGTTTGGGGATGCCCTAGTTTTCTGTTTAGGTTTTATTTATTCCACTGTGTTTCAGTTGTCATTTTTCTCAGCTATGTGACTGTAACAGCTCATATTGCATGGGAGTGATTGTTATAGGGCTTTTTGCAGGCTAAGTCTGAGATCTAAGAATGAGACTAGATACATTTCTAATTTCACATCTTCATGAGAAACAACAAATTTGACAGTTTGCCCATTGCCTCCAGTGATGTTTCTTAATCTCATTAATCCCTGGAACTATATTAATGTGAAGCGCGCTCATATAATACACTATTCTGCTGATTATGTGCAATATATATACAGATTCTGGATCAATAGTTTAGTTTTACTGGTTGTTCAGCTTTGACTGTTAGTTGAATGGCAAAACCTGCTGTTAATAAAAGAAGCCTGATTCCACATGCATACAGCAAGAAAAAGCCAGTTTCCCAGACATTCAATGCAGAAGCACAATCTCATATTTTCTTCTGTATTTGCCCTATTAGTCTTCCAATTTTTACACAACAGTGTGAATTTGGGAACTCCTGGTGTTACATTTCCCACCGGACTCTTTCATGGCATACAATAACAGCTATTTAGAACTGCTGACATACAGACAGTCTTTTCGCTGGTAGAGCAAAATACTCGCCAAAGCAAGAGGCTAACTGGGTTATGCACAGCTTTATTTCTTCTTTGAGAACTGAGTAGGAACAGGCCCCAACTGGAGATCAGTGATGAGTGGTGTTCCTCAGGCACTGGTATTAGGACCAGCACTGTTTAACATCTTTGTTAGCAAGGCTCTCTAACTGGGTTGGGGTAATCCCAAGCACAAATACAGGCTGGGTGGAGACTGGATGGGGAAGCCCCAAAGATAGACTTGGTTGTTGTTGGATGATGAGAATCTAAACATGACTCAGATTCAGACTGTACTTGAGCCCAGAACCCCTCCATGTACTGGGGTGTGTCCCCAGAGTGTGAGCAGCTGGTCAAGGGAGGGGATTCTGCCTCTCTACTGTGCTTTGGGTAGACCCCCCCTGCAGTCCTGCATCCAGCTCTGGGGCAATAACACCAGAGGGATGTGGAGCTGTTGAAGCGAGTCCAGAGGAGGCCATGGAGATGCTGTGAGGGCTGGGGCAGCTCTGCTCTGGAGCCAGGCTGAGATAGCTGGGCTGGTTCAGCCTGGAAAAGAGAAGGCTCCAGGGAGACCTTAAAGCAGCTTCCAGTGCCTAAAGGGGCTACAAGAAACCTTAAGAGGGACTTTGGACAACAGCCTGTAGGGATGGAACAAGGGG
The DNA here is from genome assembly GCF_012275295.1 of Melopsittacus undulatus. NCBI lineage: Eukaryota > Metazoa > Chordata > Aves > Psittaciformes > Psittaculidae > Melopsittacus > Melopsittacus undulatus. The sequence goes on from NC_047534.1 coordinate 27,457,510, forward strand.
GAATGACTTTAACCTGACAGAGGGGAGATTGAGATGAGATCTTAGGCAGAAGTTCTTCCTTGTGAGGGTGCTGAAGCACTGGCACAGGGTGCCCAGAGAGGCTGTGTCTGCCCCACCCCTGGCAGTATTGAAGCCCAGGTTGGACAGGGCTTGGAGCAACCTGGTCTAGTGGAAGGTGTCCCTGCCCATGGCAGGAGGTTGGAACTGGATGAGCTTTAAGGTCCTTTCCCACCCAAACCAGTCTGGGATTCTGTGATTCTATGATTCTCTATTTCATATGATCTCCTGTCATCTGTGAGGGGAAAAAAAGGGAAATAATAAAGGGGAACAAAGCTCAGATATTAGTTCCTTAGTGCAGGTGTCTGAAGGTTGCTGATGGATTTTTACAGCATCTCAAATACTGTGCTTTATATGAATCTTGCATCAGCAAAGTCTTCTTGGGTAAATTTGCTCTCCTCAGAATTCCACAATTGTTTCTTTTATTCCACTTTTCCATTTAAAGCATATTCCTAAAATGATACTTATACTTCATTGTAATTTTACACCTCTAGACACCAGACTTGGCACCCAACTCATGGGCAAGCATTGACATGTGTCTTCTGAGATCAACTCCTTCCTCTTGAATAAATCCCATTAACATGTTGGGAAGTTATGTGGTGATTCATGTCAGAACACTGTAGACCAGGACAGAGCTACACTTCCAGTTACTGAGTATTGTGTAATCAAAGATAAATGGGAATCTTGGTCATAAAGCTTAAAAACCCTCAGGATGGAATGCTTGTTGAATATAATACTGTCTAGTTTCTCCTTTGTCAGCTGCAAAATTCATCTCATTAAAGCAAAAAAAAACCAGAGGGGGGCAAAAGTTTCTGAAAGGTATGTTTGCCTTTCAAACTGTTTTGCTGTTCCTTTTCAGATGGCTTTGGAGATGTGGCCTGTGTTATAATACCACTTCCCTTAAACATTGGAAGCTCAGCTTTTTGCAAGAAAATTTGGACAAACATTCTGCTCTTAATCCAAACAGAGGGGTTATGAACTGAACCTTCAAACAGAAACTTGCAAGATTTGGCTGCTCAGCTCAGTAGCACCAATAGGATATGCCAACTATCACACGCTGTAATTAATTGTTGTAAAAGGAGGTCTTTCAGGCAGAATTCCCACTATTTATATAGCTTGTCTGCCTTTTTTAACCAAATAAGGTAACAGGGCATTTCACTGTTTATAATAACAACATGAAATGTGATGTTTCAAACTGTTACAAAATACATTTCAATTTTTCCTGCCCATTCCCAAGTTTCTTCAACTCCTAAACCAAAAAATCCCAAACACAACTGGATAAGATTCTCTGGCAGATTTATAAAAACCTCCAGTTTTCCCTTTTCCAAACACTTTAACAAAGCTTCAGAGATGAACAACATATCACCCAAGTTCTGGCCTTAAGCAAGGATTAGCCATACAGAACAGAAAGAGTAAACATCCAAAAACTAGTTCCAGAGGCTGACAGCAAGCGGAACTAATTAAAGACACTCAGGCAAAAGAGATCATTTCCTAAGACAAACATGTCAATATTCACCACATAAATAATGTTGGTGCTGTTGTGGATCTGGTGGTGTTTATAAATAGGCATCTGGCAGTATAATACTGTGATCATTATGAAATGAATGCTAATAAAGTATATAAATAATTCAGCCCTACACTAGATGACGCTTAAAATGCTTTAGCCTCTTATCAAAACTTAAATATCATATTGCCTGACATCATCTTGAAGTTCTTTAATGACCAAATATTTGCTACTATTCCCACTTACTATTGTAACTTTATTGACTTAACTGGAATTATACCAGTGAAATGAAACAGATTCTCACTATATAGACCTCATTAAATATTTTTCTATCCTACTTCTTCCTTCCACTTCAAGTCCAGTAGCTGTTTATCAGAGCTACCTTGGACTCTCCTGATTGTGATGCCCAATTACCTCTTCATCTTGCTGGAAGTTTTCTTGGCATCACATCCAGGACAAAGCAGATGAAAGACATCCTCTGGATTTTATTCCGTACTACTAGTTTGCCTCATGTTCTGAACAGAAAATGAAACTCACTGGGTTTTCACTCCCCTGAAACAAGGGCAATGAAGTGCATTTCGGAGGAAAGGGTATCTTCTTCAATTCTGACAAAACCCATGAGAGCTATTATAATTGTTAAAGCTTTGCAGTGCTGAAGGAGATGCTGAAATAGTTCTACCAGGTCAAGTTTTTCTCATCACTGAGTGTTTGATATTCGAAAACAGCAAGGCTGAAACTGACTCCACCACCACCTTTTTTTCATAGCCACATGCTTTTAAGGCAAGGAGCACATGTTTGCTACTACTTCATTTTCTTTCTAGCATGGTGTGCCACTGAAACAGAGACACTTGAAGTGGTGGCAACTATGGCCTCTGCACTGGAAATAGTCTTAGAATCACAGACCCATAGAATAGTTTGGATTGGAAGAGACCTTAAAGCTCATCCAGTTCCAACCTCCTGCCATGGGCACGGACACCTTCCACCGGACCTAGTTGCTCCAAGCCCTGTCCAACCTGGCCTTGAACACTGCCAGGGATGGGGCAGCCACAGCTTCTCTGGGCACCCTGTGCCAGAGCCTCAGCACCCTCACAGGGAAGAACTTCTGCCTAAGAGCTCATCTCAGTCTCCCCTCTGTCAGGTTAAAGACATTCCCTCTTGTTCTGTCCCTACAGGCCCTTGTCGAAAGCCCCTCTCCAGGTTTCCTGTAGGCCCCTGGTGGCAAATGCAGAGGGTAAAATCTGGGGAGAAGTGATGAACGTCTGGATGCATATGAGTTACATGAGCTCTGTGCAATTCTATATTGTACTTTATTATCTAGTATAGCTGAGATTTCTAGTATACCTGAGATTTCTAACTGCTCTTGAGTTCTTCATATCTCAAATGCATTCAGAAGACAGTAATTCCTTTTAAAGTAAAGCGCTGGAGCTCGTGATTAAATCAGTTTTGCAGATCAAAGCTCCTTTTGTCATCAGTGTAAATTCAGTGTGCAAAACAAAGGGCAATCTACAGCAAACCTCCACAGCACAAATAAGAAAGAGCACCATGGCTGGAAAGCTTAACTTTTGAGTTTGAGGTTGAGGTTTTGGGTTTTGATTTGGAAAGATTAGGTACTTTACTTTTGCAGCATTATCTTTATCATGTCAAAAGCCTCTTTCTATTGTTTTTTATTGAGTGGAAATTTAAATGTAACAGCAAGAAAACCTGGTTGAATTCAGCATTTGACTTTATTTCTACTTGCTTGGTTTATAAGAGAATTTCCTGTCTGCAGGAAACATACATGCTTTGGAAAAACACTTTATTTCAGGTTGATTGAAACATTACATGCCATAGCTGTCATTGTGAATGACATAAAGCTCAGGAAGTTTGCATTACTTCCTGAAATGAAATTTCATTAGATTTGGCATCCCTGATATTCACAATGGGACATTTTCTAACTTTTCTACAAATGATTCCATTTCAGGCTCTAGTGCCACGTTCAGCAGCATGCTTATTTAGGATGCTATGAGTAACCCTTAACTCTTGCCCCTCTTCCTAGCTGCTTCCTGCTCTGGATCATCACCAGCATGTGTGCTGTCCAGACAGGCACTCTTCATCAGGAACTGTAGCAATAGAATAAGGGGCAATGGGTTTAAATTAAAACAGGGGAAGTTCAGGTTAGATATGAGGAAGAAGTTCTTCCCTGTGAGGGTGGTGAGGCACTGACACAGGCTGCCCAGAGAAGCTGTGGCTGCCCCATCCCTGGCAGCGTTTAAGGCCAGGTTGGATGGGGCTTGGAGCAAATTGTTCTAGTGGAAGGTGTCCCTGCCCGTGGCAGGGTGTTGGAACTGGATGAGGCTTAATGTCCCTTCCAACCCAAACCATTCTGGGATTCTATTATTCTATGATATTGTGAGATTGTTTGAGGAACTGATTCAACTGAAAAGAAAACATTAAGTTACCTCAGTAGTTTCTCCTATGCTTGCAGAGCCAGAGTGAAGGAAAGGAGTGAGTGCAGCAATAAAAGTCCCAGCATGTAAAGGAGGAGAGATGGATTGAGTCAGTGTTACCACAAAAAAGTTATTTATGTGGAACCACAGTCACTGTATACTTTCATTATCACATATGGAGTACCTTGCTTCCCTAAAGCAATGCATCCAAATCCCCAAAGAGTTGGTTCCTATGTCTGAGGAAGATCTGTTAAGTACCGTGCATGGATGAGAAACAGATGTTTGATGTGAATAGTAGAAAATTTTTTTTGCAGGGATAGAGATTGTTTTTGTGTCCTTGGCTACCTTCCCTGGGGTTGTCACTTGAACCATATACTGTTTGGATACACTGCAGAGATAGACACTGCAGTCGTGTTTAATGTAAGGGATCTACCAAAGGCATGGCAGAAGTCTAGGGCACATATGTAAAATCCCTGTAGATAAAAAGAACAAAAATTAAAGGAAGGCAAAAAGAATAAAATGGAGGTAAAATAAAAGAGGAGGTAAACATGAACATAGGAATAATGACTCATGAAAAGGAAGCAAGACACAAGGATGTCAGCAAATATCCATTACTGAAGCCCTGACTAAAAGCTTCAGAGCACAGTGTTCGGTTAGGTGTAGTGAACAAGCTTTCAAACATCCCAGCAGCATAAGACAGGAACAATTCTGCTTGAAGTGATGTTGTGCAGTTCAGCACAAGCAAAACTCCAGCTTTTGCAAGTGCAGGAATAAACACTGCTACCAGCACACAGGCACAAAAATGTCTGCATCATAAACACAGTTGGAGGCATGTGGCACAGTTCAAGAAAAAACACTAGCATTGCTAGAATTAAGTAAAATGGAGAAACATTTGGCTTGGGCATTGATTGGACACTCCTCTCCAACTGCTCCTCTTCTCTACTCCATCCCACCAACTATTTAAGTGACTGAAGAAAAAGCCCCTCTCACACACCTACAAACTTTATTAAGCCAGAGACTCTCCTGTTTTCAAGGGTTGGTAAGTGCAGTTGGAAGCCACTGTTGCAAACGTTGGAAAAGCCAGGTTTTGGTCTCAAGTTTGCAGGAGTGATCGTCTTTCTTTCCCTAGTAAACCAGGGAAATATTGTCAGCACAGACAACTTAGCTGACTCATATTCACAAGCAAGGTAGTTAATGGTGTGAGAAGGATTCACATCTCTTGACTCCCTCTTCTGTGTTTTATCCACAAATCCATTTTGAAGTCACTGGGTACTTCCGAGTTTATAGTGAATTTAATACATATTACATCTTCAACACATATATATTTACAAAGGCAAGAGAGTTTTCTAAATCCAGAAACCATGAATTAACACTTTTACCTAGGTGAGAAATAAGAAGCAGTATTTTCATGGCTACAAGCAATTGTAATTGCATGTCTGTAAATTAGAGGGTACCTGAACAAAGAAACTTAACAGCCATGATTACACACAAGTGCCCTGCTCCTGCCTTCCCCAAACTTCCAAAGACCTTCTGCCTTTGGCTCTGCACAACCACCTCTATTTTTGTTCCAGGACAGCTAAATCGATAGTAGACGTTATCCCATCTACAAGTTTCATGATTTGAAATGCACTAATAAATCCATCCTGGGCATGGCAGACTGGTGAACAGAGTAGTGAACAGAGAGTTCATTACCTATATGAACACAGAGAATGGGAAAAGCAATTCTGAGCAGGTCCAAACATGAGGAATTATAATGGAAATCTTAATGGTGAGATCTGTGTCATTGTATTACCATTTTCCCAAGCAGAACAGAGCTTGAAACTTTCAAGCTTGGATCATCATCATAGGAATCATTGTCCTGTGTATGGTATGACTACATTGCTAAGTTATTTTAACTCTATACAGGGTTGTGCAGGGTTCAGATGTGATTTTAGATGAGTGAAAATAGTTTAGCACTTGTAAAACAACATATTTTGTCCTTGTGATTGTTACCTGGTGACTTACAGCTCCCACTTCAATGAGCTCTCCGTCAGAGAAGTCTCCTTTGAGACCTCATGTTCATCTGGAAAGTGTTAATTCCTCTGGAAACAAGTTCTAGCAATGCTTGTTTAGGCTGGGAAGAGGGAAGGGCTAGACAGATAATTACCTTGAGAACTAGAACACCAAAATCCAGGAAGAATGAGAGTGCACCTAAGATGGCAGGAAACACCTAGGGAGGGAAACTTCAGTGTTTGAAGTCAAAGAAGTGACAGATGGAAAAGTTAGTACTATTGCCAAAACCATTCACTGGAGCCCCAAAAATGACTTGCTCTCATTTGTTGCACTAAGCCATCATGATCCTTTGAATTAGGCTTTTATGAGCAACAGTATTGAACACGAATAGCAACTTATCTTTCACATATGTAATCTTTCAATCTGACCTAGGATGTTGCAATGGGACTAGAAAGCACAGAAGAAATGCAGCAGTTAGATAGGTGAGTGAGCAGAGCTCACATTGCCCTTCCATCAGAGCATAACTATGTTTCTATGATTTATGTGGTATCTGGTCTTATATTCACCCACTGCACCAGGGCAGATTCTACTTGTTTGCATGTGCAGATGGCCTTATTTCAAGAGATGTTAAGAACTATGCTAAGAACGTTCATATCTGAGTTTATATTTCAAGACTTTCTTTTTAGTCAGCTTGTTTATGGAAATACAAAGAAACCTAAAAGGGACTGGAAATCTGAGTAATACAAACATAGAATGACAGAATCCCAGACTGGTTTGTGTTGGAAGGGACTTTAAAGCTCATCAAGTCCCAATCCCCTGCCAAGCGTAGGGACACCTTCCACTAGACCAGGTTGCTCCAAGCCCTGTCCAACCTGGCCTTCAACACTGCCAGGAATGGGGCAGCCACAGCTTCTCTGGGCAACCTATGCCAGTGCCTCAGCACCCTCACAGGGAAGAACTTCTGCCTAAGATCTCATCTCAATCTCCCCTCTGTCAGGTTAAAGCCATTCCCCCTTGTCCTGTCCCTACAGGCCCTTGTCCAAAGCCCCTCTCCAGCTTTCTTGTAGCCCCTTTAGGCACTGGAAGCTGCTTTAAGGTCTTCCCAGAGCTTTCTCTTTCCCATGCTGAACAACCCCAAGTACTTCTTCTTAGGGTTGCTCCATCCAGTCTCCACTAAGCCTTTGTTTGCGCTTGGGATTGCTCTGACCCAGATGCAGGACCTTGCACTTGGCATTCACTGATCACTGGTGTTTCACAGTGAAATACTGCTGATATTTCTTTGTTAAAGAACAGGCTAATGCTCCTTTGGCTCAACTTTGCATTCTGGAGGTCATTTGGTATTTTTATTTTAACACAGAAGCTATATTCCCTCTTTATAAAACCAAGGAAACAGGATTCTACCTTCCTAGTGAACCATCTGCCATCAGAAATAATCCAAATTGTAGCTAGTGAAAGAAATGATGCAGCATAATATACACATGCCAGGGATTACTTTCCCAGTCATTTCAGATGAAGGAATGATAAAGTATTACATTGCTTTCCTTCCTTTATTTTCAAAATCCATCTCACTCTCAAGAGCTGTAACCGGTTTTCTGCTTTACTCTATGACAGAACAGTTTCTACCTAGCTCCACTGGCTTGTTGGTGCCCTCTTGTGTTTAATAGACCATGATAAAGATTGATTGAGTCTGCAAGTCTCTTAAGACACAAGATTCAGGGAGGAAAACTTAAATAACTAAACCTGATAGAGGTGTGAAAATTAGAGCAGAAGGGGGAAAATTAAAGGATTGAAACCAGATTTTTAACTTGTAGTTTTTCAGAATTGTTTTTACATATTTCCAGATGCTACCAAACCCACTAATAAATTAGACATGTATAGGTTTATAGCAAGTGTATTTTTCTAAAATATTTAAACAAATGTTCAAAAAGAACATTGATATTTCTTATCTTTATTCAGTTCAGGTTTATTGTTCCCATCCATATAATCAATACTGAAATAGTACTCTTTATTATCTGATGATGAAAGATATTTGAGGACTTCTTTTGGGGTACTAGACATGTGGGGGTTGTTTGTTGTGCAAGCTGAGCATGTGAAAAAGGACTTGGAGCAGAATCAGCCACTGGAAGGTCTCTTACTATGTCACTGATACCTTTTCACACCTTGTGCCAAGTACATCACTTCATAGCTGTTGATATCCCCATCTTCAATACAGGTGTTGGCATCTTCCCCCAGTAATTCAACCTGTTAAGATAAAAGAACTGAGTATAAGTCTCCTCGGTTTAAATTATTGTTGAAGCAACTGATAAAATAGGTGAAAGAAGAAAAAGTTGTAGATGTGGTAACAAAGGACCAGATCTCCCCATTTGTGTTCTGTCCAGCAACACAGAATGGGGAAAAAAATCCATAATTTGGGGTCAGTGGCCACATTGCCAAGCATATTGTGCTGTGGTCCTGGTTAATGTCAGAAAATTGCATCCATCCCATCAGTTGTGACTGGGGAGCATGGGACAAAGCATGTCAGCAACCCAGCAGATGGGAAAGAACTTCTGGACTCAGTTATGCAAAGGGCAGTGACCAGCTGAAGGCTGGATTGGTGACAACTACCCCAGCACAACACAAGAGTCCAGAAAATCTTAAAAGCTGTTCAAGGTTCTATATTTTGAAAGGGAATTTTCAAGAGCTGATTTGAAGAAGAATATGAAGTACCAGAAATTTGTGTGCCAGTATCTGTTTCCCATGCTGATCTACATGAATGATAAACACAGAACTTCCTAAACTCCCTCAAATTCCCTTTTCATCTGTAGTCACCAAGAAGCTGCTGTTATTCGTGTTTTCCTGAAAGGCAGCTCACCTCCGAAAGCAGACTCCAGAACCTGGTACCTCTTGGTGCACAGTGCTGACAAAAATGGGAGTGCAAACACCCTTTCTCCTTTTCTTGCAAATAGATGTCTGCTTGATAGTCTAAAGGGTGAGCTACAAAATGACAGAGTAACTTCCATGTGGTGCAATTAAAGAGGTTTATTAAGATTAGGTGGAGAGAGTGACATTAAAGGGGAAGAAATGTCCTTGGTGGTGCTTTGAAGACAGCAGAGACCTGGGCTGTGGGAACACACTGGATCCAGCATCAGTCACTTTTTTAAAAGCCACAGCTTTAAAAACATCCATATGTGCAATGTTCTGGTGCATTTATATCCAGTAACAACTGGCATGGCTTTGTTACTAATAATTACTCAGCTGGATATAGACAAGTTAGTTATATTTACGGCTACCTTGCTGGAAAGTACATGCTGTTCAGTCTGACCAGGAAACAATTCCTGCTGCATTATTTGATTTCAATAAATTCAAAGCAGAACATCAAAATGTCTATATTCTTCCCTGGATCATTTTGATATTCAAAGACATGAAGATACAACCATACCTGACTACAAGGCCAGCACCCATCTATTGCAGGTGACGCTCTGGCTTGTGCCAGATGGATCATTGAATATTAATTCTTTTTCAAAAGGTTCAGTACTTCTTTCTTTCCATACCTGTGCCACAGAAACACAGAGGCTTGAGGCTAGAAAAGTAAACACAACTGTTTCTTTAACCAGCTTCTCATGCAGGTCCTTGGATATTTGTGTTTGGGAAAACACTGGGAAACCACTCTGAACTTGTTATTGAGTCACAGCCCCAAGCTGGATTCTCAGGTCATTGTTCTCCTGTTTTCAGCGAGTCCTCACAGAGATCCTGGTTGAGTTCATGATTCACGTGTTTAAACCACAAACACCGTGGTGATAAACTGTGGATATTAATATAGATACTGTTAAAAAAAAACCCCAAACACAACCAAACACACTGAAAAACTACCAGCTACCTATTACAAGCAGTGATAATAGATGAAATAACACAATTTAAACCTACAATTCAGTGACAGTCATATGTGCAATTTCCCTGCTGATGTCTCATGCCCGTGAAAGACAGTATAATATTTATATGCTAACTGGGAAAGAATTACTGTATGGAGACCACTGAGACTTGCACTACAGTAATGGTGCAAAAAAGCAGATCCATGTGTAATATTATCCAAATATTAGTGCAACAGCTTCTCTGCCGCTCTACTGCAATCTGGTACTGCTCTAACTTCAGATATTCACTCATTTACACAAGACCTCAATCCGTTTTGTGAAGTTACTGTAAAATAAGACTCTTAAATCCTCAGCTCCCAGTGCTTAAAAGGCACTTGTGAGAGGATCACACACACCAGAGATGCCTACAGCCTGCACAGAGTTAATAGAGGCCTCAGCATCCTCCCAGTTGGGGCCATGCAAGAAGGTGGCCCCTGTTGGAAGGGAGGAATCCCTCAGCACCCCCAGGGAATAAAAAGACTTTGCACTTCTTCATTTGGGACTCAGAATTGTCTGAATGCAGGAAAAGGAGGTCAGGCTGGGCTCCTGGCTGCCCAGGAGTTGGGCTGGATAGGGAGCCCAGTATTGTGGTGTGAACTCTGATGGCAGGCAGGTGGTCACACTGAGAGGCTAGAAGCACCAATAGAACCTTCTGGAAGTGCTATCAAACCTCCAGGCTTTTCAGTCTAACCTGCAGTGAGTATCAAATCTTGAGCTATTTTAACCCTATCTGCTAATAACTGGTAAGTCTGTGCCAATCTGTGCAGGATGCTGCTTCTGCTGTCTCTCTGCCCTGTAGATGTCTTATAGATGACTGTAGCACATAGGACATGGTCTTCCAGTGTCCAAGCTGCTGACAGCATGTTAATTTGAGCCATTGTTAGTGCCCTAAATGTGTGCTGAGGAGGATGCTGGCTCCAAGGAATGCAAAGAGTGGCAAGAAAATACTTCACCTTTTCTTGCTCTCTGTGGAGAAAATTTGTATTTTTTTTATCCTAGTTATTTGAAGCTTCAGTTCAAGAAAGTAATCAGTAAGTTTAGCCATGCATATCAAAGAGAAGGGAACATACATGTGTAATGGAAATGGCCATGGACTAATGGACTTGCCATATAGGAAGAAGGGATTGACATTAGGAAAAACTTCTCTAAATCACAGAATCATAGAATGGTTTGGGTGGGAAGGGACCTTAAAGATCATCTGGCTCCAATGCCACTGCCACGGGCCTGTATCCTTCCATTCCAACACTCTAGTCAGTGTCCCACCACATCTCTGTGAAGCCAATGAAGTTGTAGCCCTTCAGGCTTGTGCACACCTCTAATTCCTCCTGCTTGTTTTCCATGCAAGGATATTCTTGAGTATAGCACAGGCTTCCTTCAGAAGCTTGAAACTGATGATGGCCACCTCATAGAAACAAACCAGGAAAACTCAGATCAGCAGTAGCTTGGGTCCAGCTAATCTGCTTTGGGATGAGGAGGGAATGGATGCAAAGACAGAGGGTTAAAAGAAGCTGGAGTGTGCTCAGTTTTGCTTCCCACCCTACCAGCCAGCTTGCCATGGCTGTAAGAGTTTCCTTGCAGCAGCAGCAAGGAGAGAATTGGAAACCAACCATGACTCACATGGTCTGAGTCAAATCTTCTCTCTTCCTGTCCTGGCTGGGCTCTCAGGCTGTGTCACTTCCAACTGTAGATTGCCTGGGGAAGAAGTGGGAGGTTCCTCTAACTTCTGTCAAATGACACTTGGAAACTTCAGCATCATTAATGGGAAAACCCTGCCTGCATCCATAATGGTAACTGGTGAAAGCATTTCATAAGGAAATAGTCTTCACATATGCAGAAGCAGGGAGGGCTCTGTCTTGTAAGTTTTGCTATGCAGAACTTCATTTTTCACTCCTGTTACACTGGCTAAACTTGTGAAAATCAGTCATCCTGAATATTTATTCTGAATTTAGGGAATGTGTGGTGATCCCCAACCTGCTTTTGTCACTGGCACAGGCAAAGACTTGTAAAGTAGCAGATGTTTTTTACTGTAGACAGTTTGATTCAGTCCTTAAACTGCCTTCGGGTTAAGCACCTATTTGCTGTACTAGGCATTACTATTTACAAACAATAATGGTTTTCTCACTCCACTTTGGCAAAATGTTAAATCACACACTCAAGAAAGCCAAGACTGTCCACAGAAGTAATATTTCATATAAATATGCACAGTAGCACTTGCAAGACTGGGGCATTGATGAAATGTTTTTAGCAGTATCTGCTTAATAATTCCCATACATCTATGCTTGACCTAAATAAATTCAAAACAAATGAAATATTATGTGCTTTAAGTACATGAGTACTGCATCAATGCAGTGTTACAGAGCCCAAAGACTTGCCATCTAGCCCAGGACCCAGGGCCTGTCAGTGGTAAGCAGAAAGGAAGGAGATAAGAAACAGAACATTTTTCCCCACAAATGCCTTTCCAACAATCAGAGGCTTAAGAGCTTACTGAGCTGAAAATTATAGCCAAGCTACTTTGCATGGTAGACACCATGGAGCTATTTTTCATAAATGTTTCTCAGTACTTTTTAAAAAAAGCTATGCTTCTGACTTGGCTTGTATCACATGAAAATGTAGCAACAGCCAGAGTTGTTAGTGCTGTATTACAATTTACATCATAATCTTATGGTCTTGGTATATTACACGGCAAAAAAACCTCTTTCTGTTCATCCTAATCTTGCCACTTGCTAATTTCTCTGAGTATGCTTCAGTTTTGATATTGTGACTTATTATTCCCTGTTAGTCTTTCCCTCATTGCCTGTGATTTCAGGGCTCTCTGGAACCTGATTCTCTATCTCATATACGACATATCCCTTGAATTTTTATTTGTTGTGTGCATCAATGACAGTGCTGCATGCCATACTGAAGGCCATCCAAGCTACAGCCAGGGTTTGTTTCACCATCATGTGATTGTGTTCATGCTGTTTCGGGTGGCTGCCAGGGAAATGGGCTCTTATCTCTGTATGCCCCAGCCGAAAGGAGAGCTGAAGTGTGTTCCTGCCTTCACTGCCTGCCTCTCAAAAGGGGAAAAGACTTCATAAAAATAGTCCAGAGGCAAGTGCAAGGCACAGAGGTGGCTGGTGGGCTTGTTCTGCCATTTGGGATGGTGGGCCTTAAGCCCTGGCATTTCCCCAGAGTATGAGTACTCAAAGACGCAGAGCCTTCCTTTGCTCAGCTCCAAATCCCAGGAGCCAAGAACTGCATCATTATTGTTGTTACAAAGGTACACAGTACATTGTGCAGGAGCAGACTGTAAATATTTCCAATGAGTGCACTTATTATAGATGTGGATGCCAAGCAGCACTGTCTCCTTCCTCATTGTTAAGAAAGCAGTTTTATTATATAGACAGTAGCTCCTCCGTGCCTTTACCAGTCTTCTCCCAGGAAGGTGTTGAGATGGCACACAGGGTTTATCTCATGCTAAGGAAGAAAGCTGTAGCTGGAGGCTCTGCTTCCTATCAGACCAACGGCCTATTTTAGCTCATGGGGCTCTTGAAAAGACAAATGGTGTTTCCTCTGCTCTTAGAATCAGAGCAGTCCCACTGCTCATTCCTGTCACTTCAGGTGCAAGAGTCGTCCAGCCTTTGTTACTCTAACTACAAAGTCTGTACACCCGCACAGAGAAGATCCCAGGGGATATTGACAGGAAAATGAAGAAGTGTGGGAAGCAGCATGGAATGATGGAGGCCAAGCAAACTCTCCAGATGCAGGATTTTCCCATGCTCTTGACAGCAGTTTCCAACAAGGGGCTTCTTCAAAGCAGCTAAGGGATCTGCTAGAGCTCTTATAGGGGAATGGGAAGGAACCTTGTCCTGCCTCTCGGTACTCCCGGGTGAAGCACAGGTACCACATCACACCAAGATTTTTTTCCATTTCCATTCAAGTCTGGGCAATGTCACCTCCAGGCCTCCTAAAATAATACTAGAAAATTAATGTATTTCAATTTTCAGGACACTACAAATAAATTATAGAATCACGGACTAGTTTGGGTTGGAAGGAAACTTGGAGATCCCTCCACAGATCCAGAACAGAGGTGCTCCAGCCCTCGCAGCATCTCTGTGGCCTGATTTCTCATTAATATGTAGACAACTGGAATGAGCCAGTAACATTGGCTTTATTGCTGTATTACAAAATTATGTCCTTGGTTAGCTGGCCTGCCTCAAGCCAGTCAGCTTGTGGTCATGATGAGATAGGACACTGGAATCCAGTGCTATTTCCAGTCATAAATATCTATGTTGGTCTTGTGGTCACATTTGGTTCTGTTGTAAATCTCCATCCAAAATGTTAATTTTAAAGGAAAGGAAAAGAGCAGGCTCTTTCTGCAAGTGCCTTGCATCTCTGGTGAAACAAAATGGGAAATGAGGCTTCAGTTCAACACAAGCTACTTGCCTGTTCTTCTGCAAAGAATACACTAAATAAATGCAAGTTGAAACACCAACTGTCTCAAGAAACTGACTAAAAAGATACAAAATGTAGCCTCAAAGCATCCTGACTCAGCTTCAGAACATCTAGGGATTATATTCCATGAATGAAGAGTCCATATGCATAAATATATAGAAATATAACTTTATCTTGACATGTTTTCTGCCCCTGGTGTCAAACCTCCAACCACCCAGCCAAAGATGCTTTTCTGATTTTAAACTACAGTCCCACAGAACTCTCTGAGCCATAACCTGCTCTATTTTTAATTACAAAGGAGAGTTGAGAGTAGGATTAGATGCTACTTAGCAGTGTCCCTTCTATGGGTGCTGGGGACAGGAGTGCCAGTAGCTCACCCCAATCCGGAGTGCCTGCCAGATGCTGGGAATACTGCTGAGCCTGTTTCCTTCTGGCAGGGCCCTTGTGCACTTCTGTCCTTGCAGTTTTGAGGGTTAAGTGCTTGTCTGAGATGAAAAAAAATAAACAAACCAAAAGAGAAAGCAATCAGAGAATAGTGCTGCTTTGGTTTTGCCTGAGTGGGCTTCTACAGCGCAACATGGGATCGAGCAGCAGGTTGGGAGAATACCAGAGAATCTGTGTGGGCACCTCTGTGGAGGTGGGTAAGTCTGGAAACCTGTTCAAAATTCTTGGCAAATACAGTAGCCATCCAGCTGGACGTGCAAAAAGTGAGTGGCAATGATTTCATACCTCACATTTGTCCAGAGGAACTCTTGGAGATGCTGCAAGGGCTGGAACAGCTCTGCTCTGGAGACAGGCTGAGAGAACTGGGCTTGTTCAGCCTGGAGAAGGCTCCAGGGAGACCTTAGAGTAGCTTCCAGTGCCTAAAGGGGCTACAAGAAACCTGAAGAGGGGCTTTGGACGAGTGCGTGGAGAGACAGGACAAGGGGGAATGGCTTTAACCTGACAGAGGGGAGATTGAGATGAGATCTTAGGCAGAAGTTCTTCCCTGTGAGTGTGCTGGCACAGGTTGCCCAGAGAAGCTGTGGCTACCTCATCCCTGGCAGTGTTCAAGGCCAGGTTGGACAGGGCTTGGAGCAACCTGCTCTAGCGGAAGGTGTCTGTGCCCATGGCAAGGGGCTGGAGCTGGATGAGCTTTAAGGTTCCTTCCAACACAAAGCAGTCTGTGACTCTGTGATTTCTAAAAACCCAGTAGTCACAAGGTAACCTGGTGTTGTCCTCCCAGGACCAGTGTCTGCTGGAGATGTTTGGTGCATCCCTCTTGGGTCAAACCGTGGCAGGCAGGGCAGAGCCTCCCTTCGCAATGAGGCCCTGCCTGCAGGTCTGCGCGGCTGGAGAAGCTGGAAGCACGGGCAGCGGGGAGCCGGGAGCAGTCCAGCCGTACCCCGGCCGGGGGGGGTGTGACCCCGGCAGTGGCTCCGCTCCGGAAGCGCATGGGCACGGGATGGTTCTTTTCGAACCCTTTTTGTTAAGCTGCGAGAACTCTCAGAACAACCATCGCCGGTAGCAAACGCAGCGGGGAAGCGATTAAGCCGCTGCCCCTCCGCCGTGCCCCCGCTGTCTCCGGGCGTGCTGACCTTTCGCGGGCGCGCTGTCCCCGCCCGGCAGCTGCCGCCGTCGCTCCGGCGCAGCCCCAAGGTCAGGGCAGCTGGCTGTCGCCGCAGGTAGGCGCTGAGCGGCGCGCAGGGTGCGCGGGGAGGGACCGGCGCGGTGCGTGTGGGAGGCGGCTCCCCGCGGAGGGACGCGCTCCCCGCGCCCTTATTTAAAGTGTGGCCAGGGCGCTGAGCGGTGCCGTTAGTTGGATGCGCGGGGCCCTCCCCGAAAACTGGGGGAGGAGGAAGGGGGAAGGGGAGGAGGGATCCTGGCAAGTTCAGTTTTATACCAAGTAGCGACTGGGCTGCGGGGATCTGCTCGGAGATGGATAAGGATGAGATCCACCTGCGCAGGCTGCCGGCATCGCGTAAGTCTGCCGAGAATGTGGGGTACGGGAATGGGGTGGTATGGGTGAGCTTTTTCCCGGCTGTGCGGGCGGTCGCTCGCCTCGGGCCCCCGCTCTCAGTGCCCTGATAAGGGATTTATTATTAGCGTTTTATCAACTTTATTTAAAAATCCAGGAATAATCTCTGCAAAGTAACAATGAAATAAAATAGCCGTGTCCAGTAACGCCTCCCCCTCACTCCCCCCCCGCCCCAAACCATGAACCAGTGTAAAGTCCCTTGTACGTCCATTAATACAATAATTAAAAACCTGTCTTACCCCGGGAAGCCAGTCTAATTATGAAAAACGGCTGGAATACAAAGTAGATATGACAAATTCTTGAGCTGGTGACTGCTGTGAATTTGCACTGGGCCACCGAAGAGCAGCAAAGAAAAAAAGGTCTTAGGAAATGCACTGGGTCTGTAAAATCATGTAGCTCTGTATCGTTAACTAATGTGTGCAGCAAAATAAATTATATATATTGGAAGGGGAGAATATTCCTTGGCTGGGAATTTAGAGAATGTTTAGAGCCAAAGAGCAATTGTTTAAATGGTAGGGGGTGGGAATTTCGTTGGCTTTCCTCTGGAAATAATTCACAGTTCGGTGTCTGTGTGCATGCATGTGCACCCACAGAGGCATTTATATCAAATCTGCATCCACACCGTGTATGTTTACATACCTTTGTGCACACACTCACTAGAACACAAATTCTACAAAGCACTATTTACTGACTGCATTTTTCTACCAGTTTAGAGACAATAAAACTCAGTTTAAGATGCTAACCAGGAACATACTGGAACACATTTGATTATCCAGCTGAATTGTATACAAATGCAGTAAATTTAGAACGGCACCATTTCTAAATTCCATGCTTTCCAATCAAAATTCCAAATCTAACTGTTTGCAGCTAAGAATAGCACAGGGAGCCCTAGTCTTTACTCCCTCTTTTTGGATTCCCACGAAAACTGTTATCCTGGAGCCTACTCATTAAATGGCCAAATATTTCACTGGAGATCAGCCCATTTCTAAAGGAATTGCTGTATGCTCATCAAACTGTAGGCTAGCCCAAGTGCTCAGCTTGGAAAGAAAACTGTTTCTTTAGTGTCTGACACAAACCAGCTGGGCTTGATATCCAAATACTGCGCTATAGGGTTTCTGTGGGCCACTGGTTATCCCCCTTTAACTTCTTTATCAAAATAAAGGAGCTGGAAGTTCTCAAAACTGCAATGGGAAGAAGAAAAGCATGGGAAGCTGAAGTGTTCTCAAAGCATGTTAACAAGGAATCTTGAGAGGGGGTTTTGATGAGGGCAGGTAGGGACAGGATGACAGAGAATGGCTTTAACCCGACAGAGGGGAGGTTGAGATGAGATATCAGGCAGAAGTTCTTCCCTGTGAGGGTGCTGAGGCCCTGGCACAGGTTGCCCAGAGAAGCTGTGGCTGCCCCATCCCTGGCAGTGTTCAAGACCAGGTTGGATGTGGCTTGGAGCAACACGGTCTAGTGCAAGGTGTCCCTGCCCATGGCAGGGGGTTGGAACTGAATGAGCTTTAAGGTCTCTTCCAATGCAAACCAGTCTGGAATTCTGTGACTCTATAATAGATCTGTTGGTAAGAGGACTAAATGATAAAATGACACTAATAAAGCTGTATCATTAGTCATGGAGCAGGTGGCAATTTATTATCACAGTGTATGGGAGAGAGCCCTGAGAAATTGTTTGAGTGGCTCTTCAGCTTTGAGAAACTTCACATAGTATTTTACAGTGTCATTTAATTTACCAGATCACCCATTAGCAGTGTGAACACTGCACACCAGCCTCATCAGTGAGTTCAAGGAGCACTTTTCTTCTTGGAGTCATGTGTTTGTATCTCTGTTGATCAACCATCCAAAAGAGCTTGCTTGTAAAAGCTGTTTGTCAGATGAAAGTCCTGCCTAATTCCATAGTGGATCCATGTATTGTGTTACGGATCTTACCAATTGTTTGGCAAATTTTTGCATCTATTGGAGAGACATGTGGAGACCTGTTCTTGAGGTTTTTACATGGTCTTTATAATCAATAAGCCTCCTGCAGACAGTGATGGAAACTTGCTTGGTAAAAACAGGAAAAAGGTGGGCTCAGTGACAGGGTAATAGGAGACAGAACAAGTGGAGCCCAAACTCCACTTAGCTCTGGGTATATCCTATCAGTTGCCTGCATCCAAAGTACTATTTTACTTTTTGTTAGCAATGAGAAAAGTGACCTCAGTGCCTTATTTTTGACTTTTGGTGGCATGAAAGGGTGCCTCCAAAGGCGAAAAGGATGCCACTTGTCCTCAGCTACATCTGTGCTCTGAGGACCCAGAAACCACAGCTGGTGCCTGCCAGCTTACTTGATGCCAGTTCCTTCCTCATGTTCTGGGGTAATGAAGCACCTAATGAAGGTCAGTTGGGGTGGGCTCTGGGGAAGGGTACTGACGTGTTGGTTTCTGGCAGGACCATGGTGATATCCTGTCACTTCAGATGCACTGGGACAAGTGCTCAGGACTAAGCCCAGGATTAGGAGTCAAGTCTTTAACCATTTCAACAATCAAAAATTCTGTGAGGGAACATCTGACCCCTTTGAAAAACATGAGTTCTTGTCATCAACTTCTATGTCATCAGACTACCAACCGAGAAAATGAAATGTTTTCTCTTTTAACTCTGGAAGACATAGTTCTGTCTGGAGCTGGGACTTCAACACAGCCTCATAGGTTTTCATATGTCTTACCCTGCTTCCCATGGTAGCACTGCAGCTATTTCCATTAGCATTGAAAATGATGAAGCATATTAAGCTGATAATTAATCAGAGATGACAAGGGACTAATAACCGTATTGATTTATTTAGGACTCCTTTTCCAACCCTGTAACTCAGTCATGCACATCATTAACTTAGTATTTTAATTTGTAGCAATAACTTATTAATTTCTAGGAGATGAGCACATACACAGCTGAAGCAGCTGCTCTGGCTTGGTGCTGGACTGCAGGCATGTGCCTTGGGAATGCTGAATAGCTGTGTTGCCTTGTCCTGTGTAAGGCTGGCAGCAAGCAGGGCAGTGTGTCAGTCACTGGGAGCTCTTCTGGAGACTGTAATATACATGGAAACTTAACCACAGATCTGCAATTGGAGGTGAGGGAGGTGAGGTGCTGGCGCAGGTTGCCTGGAGAAGCTGTGGCTGCCGATCTCTGGCAGCTTTCATGGCCAGGTTCAAGGTCTTGTGCAACCTGGTCTAGCGGAAGGTGTCCCTGTCCATGGCAGGGGATTGAACTGGATGAGCTTTAAGGTCCCTTCCAACCCAAACTAGCCTGGGATTCTATGATTGAGATGGTGGGAAGTCAGGCATTGGAGTGCCAGATTGGTGGGTGCGCTAGTGATGTACATGTAACCTGATGGCTACATGCTGTGGTTGGATGGGTGGGATGTGAAATCCAGGGTAAAAGTAGCTGGCCAAAGCAGCAGGCAGAAGAGTAACCCTGGGAAGCAGCATTTATTGGCATCAGGAAGGGAAAAATGTCCCTTTTGACTTGAATTAGACCCTTTGGATTCTGGTGATTTTGAGGAAAGGAAATTCTTGGGGACGTGCTGTGGTTGGAAAAAAAAAAAAGCCTTGCTTTAAATTAGACTCGCTTTGGGGAGAGGGAAGAAAGGAAGGGACTGTGACAAGCATGACAAACTTCCCAAGTTTACTGGGTGAAAGGCTGGTGAATGCTAAGTTTGCTCATCTCCCCTCCTTTTTCATGGGGTTACTTCCAAGTCTTATGCCACTGGATCCTCAATAAGTCACCCTCTGATACACTCCTGACCAGAGACTTCTCCCGGAGGTGAAGGAGGGAGAATCTACTCTCACTGAAAGCCAGCCTTAAATACATAGCTGTATCCCACCATACAGCAAGGGTTTTGGCTTCCTGGGAATGAGATTTTGTTAGCCTCCGCACAGAGCTCTGTATCCTGCTGTGTGTTATCAAGGTACTCCTAAATCTTTGCACTGTAGCATTGAAAGGCTGAATCCTCTGTTATGTCTTAATTTGCTGCAGTCTGCACAGGGACGAGACCTGTCTGATCCAAAGAGCAGGCTCCAGAGGATAGCCTGCCCAAAGTCCTTAGCATTTTCCTTCGGTAAGATGATGGGGAATTGAAAGTACCTGAGTTATCAAACACTCATTTCATATAAAGTTCATGTAGAGTTCCTGGGTCACTTGAAAGGTAAAGCATTAGACTGATCAGCTCCATGAACAAAAGTCATCACTTCTTTCTTCCTTTCTTATTTCTTGTGAGTGTTTTCAGGGATTCTGAAGTACTTCTGTGACATCCTCATATTTCATTCTACAAGCCAGGAAAACAATACTGGCATGAAATAGTTCTGCTTACTTTCAGACTACAAAAGGAGTTTAACTGGGGATGATCTGTGCTGTTATGGGAATATTCACCTTCCTGACCTCACCCAGTGCTCACTGCCAAACTTGAGATGATGGCAGGGTTTGCAGTTCTGTTGTAGGTATAAACCCCATTGTGGAGTTTACAAATGCCACATTTTTGGATGTTGGCAGCCTATGTGCCTTGCTGCAACCCCATCTCGGGGTTATTTTCAGTGGTGCTAAGTCATCTTGTACTATTAGATGTCACGGAGTAATGTAACTAAGAGGGCACAATTTCTTTCTGTACTCTGAAGAGCACAAAAGGATGGTGATGTCTCTGTTATCACTGTGAGGTAATTTATAGTAAATATAAGCCTTTTAGAAAAAACCACAGTGTCTGCCTTGCTTGGGAGGCTTGGAATGCACAGGAAGCAAAGCTCCTAGTGCTGCACTCCATTTGTCCCTACTGCCACTTCAGTGGCTGGCCCACAGGCCCTCAAGGGAAATGGAGTTTTATTTATTTGGTTTAGCCTTTGATTTGGATCCCTCATCCCTTTATTTCTCAAAGTCATACTATCTCCTTTTGGGAGGGCTGTCCCTTCTCCCTGCCTTCTAACCTCCCTGTATCCTTTAACTTTTGTCTGCAGGCAGCT
This sequence comes from Melopsittacus undulatus, assembly GCF_012275295.1. Lineage (NCBI taxonomy): Eukaryota > Metazoa > Chordata > Aves > Psittaciformes > Psittaculidae > Melopsittacus > Melopsittacus undulatus. The sequence continues at coordinate 27,478,806 of NC_047534.1, forward strand.
GAACTGCGTCCCTGTGTCTGTCCTCACTCCTCGTTTGTTGTGTTTCTTTGTGCTGCACCCCATGTTGTGCTGCTACAGCTTCCTTTGCTATCTCCAGTGTCTTGTCCCTGCCTCTCCTCTGTGGCTGGCTCACATGCCAGGCTTTTTCTCTCCTTTTCTCTCCTTCAGACTTCCACAGTTTATGTCTTTGAATCTTCTACTGGCAGTGTGTCCTTCCAGCCATTACGGGAACTATTTCCAGATTTGAACTGATAAAAATGCACTAGTAACACTTGATCCAATGCCATTCCTCTTTAGTAGCTTTGCCTGCTTACCTTATCTGCATATCTGATTGACTCTTGGCAGCTTTATATCTGTGCGAGGACCTGGATGTACATTCTTTTTCCCATGAGTAGTGCATTAATAATCTATAGAATTGTCAAAATGTCCTTTCAGGCAGCAGCTCTGAAAAACAGAACTTTTTTTAGTTTTTTAAGCTGATACAAACACCTATGGCTCTTTGCACATGACTGGAAGTGCTCTGAGGGAGATTTAAAATCTGAAATCTATTATGAAAAGGCTAAGTGGTTTGCAGGCATTAACTGCTCTTTTTCTGTCTTGTAAATTATTGAACTTGCATCTTGACATCAGTGATTACAAATTATGTATTCCTGGCTCCCAGTCTTGCTGGCTTACCTCTCTCGCTATTTGTATCTTGTGTAGAGTGAAACTTGCTGACTGTGTGCTAAAATGAGAAAAAACCCCACCTCTGCTTTCTAAACACATTGCAAATATTTGTTGCCTCTTGTACATCTTCACTGATGTCAGCTGGAGTCCTGCTTGCAGAACAAACTTGGGATATGCAATAGGGATCGGTGTGTTTATAAGTAAGGTTCCCTAGGGAAAAAATTGTCCAGAGAGAGAAAAACATGTTTCACAGCACTCAATTAGGGACGCCTATATTTATATAGTTAGTGATAGCCCATATGCTACTAAATGCTCTTTAATTGGTTACATTGGTTTGTCCACCTGCCTGTCTATACATAGCCGTTGGCTAAGCTAGAATTTCCATGTTAGTCTCTGCGTCTGCTTACAATAGCTCAGTGTATTATACTTTGACACATACACAATAACTGGCTGTATTAAGATTGGATACATAATCAATAGCTTGCTGTATTAGTGGATACATGTACAGTGTAGCACACAGCAACTAAGATACAATTGGTTACATTAAGCCTATGGAAGCCTGGTCTCTAAGGCTTGCTCACAGTTCACTATTATGTCTTAACACATCCCAGTTTCTTCTCATCCTGCTTGCACTGTTACTTTTGCTTCTTTACCTATGGCTTTCTTCATCCTCGGTTCGTGTCAAAGCTCCACATAGGCACTTGCTGACTTGGGATTGTGGCCTGCACTCCTCATAAACACCATCTTCTAATGCTAAAACATCAGGATTGGGCACAATATGCCCACTGCTTTGCAGCCAGTCCACAAATTCGTGAGAAAGGGAAAAGGCTGGCAAGCAAATGACATTTCCAGTGCAGGTTCAGAACACATTTTAAAAAGAAAATAGTAAAAGTGAGCAGATACTGACTTCAGCAACACCACAGAGGTAAAAGTAATGAATGTAGAGTCCTCTGAATGCATTTTAAACTTCTTTTTAACATGATATTGTGGGAGTTTTGTAATGGTTTTTAAGAAGAGGACCAAGAGCCAAGGTGGAATTTTAGGGCTATGTGTCACTCAAAGTTTTAGTTTTTTAACTGCTTTGAAGTAAGGAAAGTGGCAGAAATGTATCTAGTGCTGTGTTAACAGTCCAAGCAAAATCTATTCTGTATTTATGTCACATCATTTGTGCTATAGCGTCTTGGCTGACGACGTACCACAAGACATGTCACTGAATGTGCTTTGCGATTCTTCCTGGATTTTGGCAGGCAGGGATTCAAAATATGGTATGACTTTATGCTTGTGCTATGATTGCCCAGAAGAAATCTACTGCAGACTGCAAAAGATGACAGCTTTTATGCAAATACCATTAAATTCATCACAATGAGTTGCGGCACTATTGTCCTGAAAAGGTTTTCTGCTGATGGATGCAGGCAATTTTGGCAAACCAGCAAGAGGAGGAAAAAGAGGATTGTATGGGCATGCTGCATTTGCTGCTCTGTTTCTGTGAGTAGAGCATTCAGCTCATATTAAATCACCTCTTTAGTTTGGGGTAGTATTACTATGGTGTATTTTTATAGAGAAGCCAACCTTTTGTGTTTAAGCAGGTGTAGATACTGCTGGTGGAAGGGATGGATGTAACAATTTGGGATGTACTGTTTGGTGCCACAGTTTATCTAAAGGGAGGTATCAGAGTCAGAACCCCTGCAAGGGTAAGACTAAGCAGAACATGTCAAAGCAGCTAGACCTAGTACTGTGTTCAGCTTTGGAGCCCCCAACACAAAAGGGACCTGTTTGAGTGAGTCCTGAGGAAGCCATGGAGATGCTGCAAGGGCTGGAGCAGCTCTGATCTGAAGACAGGCTGAGAGAGCTGGGCTTGTTCAGCCTGAAAAGAAGGAGGCTCTGGGGAGACCTGAGAGCAGCTTCCAGTTCCTAAATGGGCTACAAGAAAGCTGGAGAGGGGCTTTGGACGAGGGCCTGTAGGGACAGGACAAGGGGGAATGTCTTTAACCTGACAGAGGGGAGACTGAGATGAGATCTTAGGCAAAAGTTCTTCCCTGTGAGGGTGCTGAGGCCCTGGCACAGGTTGCCCAAAGAAGCTGTGGTTGCCCCATCCCTGGCAGTGTTGAAGGCCAGGCTGGATGTGGCTTGGAGCAACCTGGTCTAGTGGAAGGTGTCCGTGCCCATGGCAGGGTTTGAAACTGGGTGAGCTTTAAGGTTCCTTCCAACATAAACCACTCTGTGATTCTATATGCAGTGAGAGCACCCTTTCCCAAGGCTCACTAGTGAAGGCTACTAATTTATTGTCTGTGTCCTGTGTTCCTGGCACAGAGTTTGAGAGTGGTCTAAAGAAGGAAAATGGTTCTCTGCATGTAGTATGAATGTTGGTATGTGGTCAGCAAACCTCATCCAGATGCTTGTAAATTGCTGCATACTTTTGAATGTTCTTTTTTTTCCTGATGAATGGCAAGAACAGGTTTCTAAAAATAAATTAATGGTTTTCCCTTTTTACTTCCTGTGACTTAATATACTTTATTTATCTATATGGCTACTAGTCATCATCATTCTTCAGCTCACAAGAGTATAAACAAAAATGAGCCTGAGTCACAAAGTAAGTATGTGGAGCCAGGTTTTTTCCAGGATTTTAGCCAGGTGTAGGAGTGTAGGAGTTGGAGCCCGGGAAGGGAAAGGGCTGGCTCTGGGTTCATGCTTCAGCAGTCTTGCATATGAAATAGGGCAGCTTTCTGCATCTTCCTCCAAGTTGGTAAGGCCTTGCAGCTCTGTGCAAAGAGCTGAAAATAAGCAGAGTGGATTTGCAAGGTTAGTTTATCACACCCAAATGGGAGTCCCTTTAATTATTCCTCTTGCATACCCAAGGGTTGATCAGACCAACATCTAAGGCAACAGTTGCTTTCATCTAATCAGCTCTAGAAACAAACATTAACAAATTTAGCCTCCTAGAGCAAATAGTCATTTAATCATTCAGCTAATAGTGTGGCCCAAAACCAGTCATAAACTTGAATAAAACACATTTTAGAAATCTTGTTGTTGGATCTTTAGGAAGTGGGTCTCTTTTCTCTGGTGATTGCCTACTAAAATCTAAGGCTGATCTGTGCAACAGTAGCAGAACATGCTAGAATTTTGTTTACTTACCAGAAAGGTGAAGTAATCTGACCTAAATCATGCTAAACATCATTTTCATTCCCAAAACATATTTTGGGAAGTCCTCTCTTTGTTGCGAAGGAGCACATCTGTCTATTACAATGTATGTTAAATAGGAAAGACCCATTACAAGGTGGACTGGACAGTATGAATTAATGCTGTCAGGACCTCTGTGTATACACATAGCTGTGTGTTGAGAGATAATAGGACTCACTCTTTGTCCCATGGGAGAAGCAGACTTCCTAACAAGCAGAACAATGAAGAGTGAGTGTCAACGTATTCCAATTTTTATCATCATGACCAAAACTTTCATTTCAAAGGATTATTCTGGGGCAGGTACTAGTAGGCTTGTGTCTGCAGGCTCCATCAGTTTGTAGGGTTTAGTGTTGATATCAACAGGGGCATAGATTTGAAATGCTATTTTATCTTTACAATCTCTGTCAATAATCCATTTGATAGATAGCTGAGACTGGCCAAAAAGCACAAGAGAACAGCATATGGTACATTGAGAGGATATACTCCAGGTAAGAGAAACAACTATTTCTATGCTACAGGTCTGTATTTCAAATTCAGTCATCTCGTAGAAATATTATACTCCATGTGCCCTGAGATTTAAGACGATGTCTGGGCTCTCTGAATAGAACAGATCCTGTTTCTGAACAGTTGCACTTGAGGGTGTACAGAAGATCCTCCTTTAACTCCCATGGTAGGGAGCCAGGTTGAGATGCAAAGGCTGAACACAGGAATCATGTCTCAGCCCTTCTGGACATGCTTTAGAAGTGCAATATATTTCTTTACCCACAGATCTTAGAAGATTCATAAACTTTAGTGAGCTGCCAGAAGAGCCCATAAACTCCTTTTGCATTGTATTCTTTGCTGTTGCACAACTTCTGTTATATGGCAGGAATGAATATGTTGAATTTATGGGTTTGACAAGTAACAGAAAATGAGAATTGTCACTTCAGTTCACTTTTCATTTCAGATTCAGATGAGAGAAGATTCAGAAAACTACCATAGGCATTGTGTAGGTGAGAATGGAAAAAGCAAAGCAGCATGTTGTCTGCCCCAAATTCAGTAGGGTCAAGTTCTGGGTGCTCCTTGGTTCAGAAGTGGAGATAGACTGTCAGGCTATGTTGATTCACTCTGCTGTTTACTTTGCAGGGGACTGTTGAGTGTCATCCTACAGGAAAATCTGACTGAATGAAATAGCTCCTTTTTAAAATCACAGCAAATAATTTTCATTTGAGAATGAATTTGTTCTCCACAACACACTAAGAATAATGACAAATCATCTACCCAAGAGCAACTGTGCTTGCCTGCACTGTTCTTACCCTGCCCTTATGACTTTTATGTGCTGCCATACATTATTGTTAATTAATCTTAACCATTAAGTCCATCTGACAATATAACTGAGTCTTTGGATAATAAAAACCAAAACCCACATACTGATTACCAGTGGAAGAGCAAAACCAGGTTTTGGATTAGGTTTTAAACATTGTTACATACCAGAGGCATAAAGTCTGAGCTTTTTAAAGTGAGTTGTTTCTAAATGGCAGATGAATTAGTTTAAGTTTTATTAAACTTTTTCATTGTAACATCTTGCTGACAAGCCTTCAGTTAAAAGAACCAGTTTCCAAAGCAAGGTATTTGTTGTCTTCATAACATAAATTAATGAAAGATTTCCCTTTTTCTTTTATTTTCCCAAAATAGCTCATTGGGGTTGTATCCCAACATTTTCCATGCCTGTGTTTCCAGGGGAAGCCTGCAGCATGCTTCTCCGTAGCATTTTCTCCACCAAACAAACAATATTTCACAATACAGCCCTGATACTTCATTTATGCATCTGTTGAAGCAGTTTTCAGAACTATTCAGTTGAAGTGGAGGATCTTCGTGTTTCAGGTAGCTTCTCCTGAACTCTGCTCTGGAATCCAGCAAAGATTGCACCGTTTATTTTAATTTGTGCAGCCAAACACATGTCTAATGGTAGTAGAGTTCAGCATCTCATCACTCATGGCACTAGATCTTTAAAGTAAACCCCAGTCAAAGCAGTTCCTGGGAGCCTGCAATTGATTTCAGTCCAGCAATTACTCTGTATTGACTGGCGTGGGCACATTGTCCATCAGGAGTAGGAGTTGCTGACACAAGCTCAGTTGCGGGAAGTTTTCCTGTTTCGCAGGTGGCCAGTAAAACCAGGGACCTTTGCAAACATATTTCAGCCTCAACATGAAAAACCTGATGCTGAAAACTCCCCAAAAGGCATTTAATTTCATTCACTGAGTGAAGGGTGTGTATGAGTTGTCATTTAATAACATGAGTAGAAAAAGAGAGTTCTTATAACCAGGTGATTGCAGGGGAATGTGCCTCTTCTGGAGTCTGGTACTGCTACCAGACCAAACCAGGGAGCTAATTCAGCTCTTACCAGGTTTGATACCTCTTTTTTTTTGCAGCTGCTTTCTTGTTTTACTCTCTTTCAGACTATATCTTTAAGATTTAAAAGGAGAAAAGAGGCTATTACAGACACAAAGACCCAACAGGCAAAGTGTTTCAGCTATCCCCAGGCACAAAATCTGATCTCCTTTGGAACCTGAATGAGTCCTGGCACAGTCTTGTTCTTTCTTTATATATTTATTTCACTTTTTGGCTATTCTACTTGCTTTTTCCACGTTATCATTAAAGTGGTCCCAGAAGGGACAGTTGTGAAATAGAAACTATCCCTGAGTAGGGGAACAAAACCAGAGTTTTTTGTTAAGCCGCCTGTTTAACAAAACCAAACAACTCTAATTGCCCTAAGTATCTGCAAATGTTGCTGCTCTCTTCTAAAAGTGTTTTAATGTTGTGGCTTGGGGGAAATGAAGAAGGGCAAAAAGAGATGTCAGTGGCAGCCTTGTCTCATTAAAATTTGGGTTGAGCCAGTCCAGGAATGGTGGTTTATCCCTCTTCCTTCTCTCTGCCCTGGCCTGAGTGCAGATAGATTTGCAGCAGTGAAGCTGAAGGAAAAAAATAGTTCCTTTCCCTGGTTCACATGAACTGTTTTGAACTGGAACAGATGTGGATGTACAGAACTACTTGCTTACAGCAACTGTTCCATTTATAAGCACGGGTTTTCTATTCAGGTCTCTTTATCATTTTTACTTGTTTTCTGTTTCCACATCCTTTTCCACAATAAAATAGTCTTAACTAAATGGGTTTTCAGCTTGCATCGAAAAGTGCTATTCCTTGCATGAGCTTACAATGCCAGCTTTATTGTTCAGTGACTTTTTGCTAATAATGATGGCCAGTGGGAGAGGGGTTGAGTTTGGGTTCATGGCATTTGGAAAATGGGGTTCAGAATATTGGTTTATTATCAAATTAGGGCAGAATCTGGAGTCTGATGTGAAAAAAACTTGCAAAAGGTGTTTGTAATATTTACTCTCCAAATGGCATTTCCATTCAATTTCTGCTGCTTTGAACTCTATTTAACTTTGGTGTACAAACTAAGTTTGTGTGCAACCCAGACTAACTTTTTCCAGTGAGATAAGAGATTCAAACTCAACCACAAAAATGAGGATGATGGTGGTGTTTGTGCTTTGTGTTTTTCATGAACTCCTGCTTTGGAGTAAGTTCACTCCCTGTTAGATTTGATTAAGTGCTCAATAATTAATTCTGCCAATGCTCTGCTAAAGAGGAAGGTGAGTCCTGCAAGTCCTAGTGCCTGAGGCAAGGGGATGTGTCCTGAGATGGTGAAAACCCATGGAAGTGATACATGAAATCAGTGGTGGTTGGTTAAAACTCATCAGTTAGGCCTCTCCAGTGCTGTGCTTGCTTGGGTGGACCATGTGGCCTTTATTACAAAATTAGAAATTCATTTTTGTAGAGTTACTTCAGTTTCTTCGTTCTCTAGTTTTTCATGGAGACAAGCAGTTGTTTGTATATTGGAGACCATCCATGTTGCGTTCTTTGGATTTAGTTCTTTGCTTTGGGCCTTGACACAGAAAACATAACTTCATTGAAGCTGTGCAGACAGAGAAGATTTTAATCTAAACCATACTAAAAGTTGGAACCTTCTGTGACCATAGGGTTTCTCAGGGTTCAGCCATGAGCCTGCACTAACTTTGGGGTGGCCAAAGATTATTTTTTGTGATCTCAAGGCACTTTTCTCTCTTCTGGTTGACTTGGTACCAACTCTAAAACTGGATAATGTGGTTCTGTGAACCAGTGTTGTTGTATCAGTGTTGGGATACCCTGAGGAGGAGTCTAGGAAGGCACCAGGGTGTTGCAGCCCCCCAGGCTATGTATTCCTCACAGCTTTGGGCAAGAGATGCTTTGCTGTTGTTCAGATTAGATATAAGGAAGAAGTTCTTCCCTGTGAGGGTGCTGAGGCACTGGCACAGGTTGCCCAGGGAAGCTGTGGCTGCCTCATCCCTGGCAGTGTTCAAGGCCAGGCTGGTTGGAGGCTTGAACAACATGGTCTAGCGTGGGGTCCCTGGCAATTGCAGGGGGGATGGAACTGGATGAGCTTTAAGGACCCTACCAACCCAAACCATTCTGTGATGCTCAAGTTAAATGAAAATAAAAGTAGATACTTGCATTATGGAGAAAAGAGTTTCAAAAGGTTCCTCAACAACAAATGGATGAAGAAACGGAATGTTGCGCTTAATCTGCTCTCACCAAGGTTAAACTGGTAAGATGTCTTTCTCCATCTGCCAAGTTGATGTGTAGACAGGTTTCTGACACACAGCTTAAACCCTGACTCACTTAAATTCTCCTGTAATTACACCCCCAGGTTCACCTTTCAGGGTGTGAAGTGTTTCTTTTTTCTCTTTCCCATTATCTATATGCTTTCTATCTCAATAAATAGAAATAGCTGTAGCTCTCTTTGCTTGTTTTAATTTTCATTTGAAATTTCTTCTAAGAAAAAAAAATACAGATATTCGGCTGCATATATATATATATATATTTTTTTTTTAATCTCTTTGACTGTTTCTGGTTATATTGCATCTTTCCACCACATAGCAAACCCTTTTCACGTTATCCCCAGGACAGAACTTTTCTCTTGAACTCTTCTAGTGTCCTTGCATTCCCCTTATGTAGCTTTAATACAAATTAAAACTTTATGGGAATGCAGCCCATCCACAACCACATCAAAGCTGTGTTTTTTAAACAATCCCCAGCATTGGTCAAATCCAGTTGATTCAGTTTTGATTTGATATGTTCTATAGAAACCGTACTTGCAACGTTCAGTGAAGGCTGGAGAGCAGACACCAAGTCCCAAAAGCTAACTGCTGTCTGGATTGAAGCAACATGTTGTTTATCCCTTCCATTTTTTGTTCACATTTGCCTGTTTTATTTACTTTAATTCTAAGGAAAAATAAGTACATGGAGTCTGGTTTTAGTCGAGGACTTTTCTGTGAGGAACAGACAAAGATCTGTTGCATCAGAGGAGTAAAATTAAGTGGGGGAAAAACGTGTACTTTCCCTTCAACAAAATCAAGTACTTCCACCATACAGGAATACACTGCAGTGTATTCTTCCCACATGTGTGGGCACTAAGGATAAGCAGACACGTCAACAGAGGGAAATCTCTGACAAGTTTTAATGTCACTTGGACATGGGATGTATCTTTGGAGACAGTCTGTCCCTTTTATTCCCTAATAACTTTTGACAAGAGACAGATAATGTGACAGAGTTTATTTTAAGGTAGATTAATTTTGTATGTCTTCTCTGTCTCTCTCGTCTTTTCCTCTCTCTTTTCTTTTTCACACCAAAAAGTTAATGCTCCAGCTCTTTAAGTTTGGGGATTTAGGGTAAGTAGCTGGTTAGATTTGGGAAGGAAGCAATGGATGCAGAGAGCAGCTGGATGTTGTTGGAATGTCAGGTCCTTGGCTGTGAGGGACATGTTCCCCCCACCCTCCCATCAATGCTTCTTCTGGGAACTCCTGATACTTGGGGACTTTTTGGGTCTTTGTTTGCAGGAAAGAGATGATACTTCTGAGCTGTCCCCAGGGTTCATGCAGAAGAATACAGATTTTTTTTTTTCTGTTTTTTCTTTTTCGTGTTTTTTCATTCTTCTGGATGCCTTTTGTTCTTTTATCAGGTGAGCACTTGAGGGTTGTGGTAAGTACCACTGAGCAGAGTAGTGCTGGTGGAGGTCAGCCCCAAGCATAACTGAGCAGAATCCCAAACCACGTGGTTGTTCAATGGAAGGTTAGATGTCTAAACCAGTACATTATCTGAACAGTACTTGTGACCAAAAGGAGATTTAAACATCAGGGTCTTCAAAAAAGAAACAGTTTGTTCACCAGTGCCTGAGCATGCTTGATGAAGGCAGCTTTGCTGTCTCCCTGCATCCATCTATGCTCTCACAGCACCAAATACATCCAGAGGAAATAGGATGAAATGTAAGAGTTCTTTTGGGAGCAACATGGGAGCATAAGGGCTGTTTGGAGAGGCTGCACCTGGGAGGAGGTGGGTAATTTTAAAGCTCTTGGAAGTAAATATGGGTGATGCTCAGCCTTTACTGGCTCCCATTTTAGGCTGATCTGTTATACATCTGTGGCACCATTGAAAAATGAGGCATCACCCAATTTGAAGGACACAGAAATTTGCCATGGGAACCTGGCGTGTTCCTGTAGGCTGGAGCTCCCCCAGGCCTCAGTTTGTTTCCAGGCATGCCCTGCAGCCTTCTCCAAGAAGGGAGCAAAATGTCTTATCTGAAACAGAAAACAGAGGATAATTTGCCCCTCAGGAATTTTCTTTCAGGTTCAAAACATGAATTCTGGGTTGGCTGGTAAAGTGCTGTTTGAGAGGCTGCTTTTGTATGACACATGTCAAAGCCCTTCTTGAAGTCTATCAGCTCTTTGCATCAATTGGTGTCTTACAGTGAGAGTTCACCAAAGTCTGTGTGAGTGAGTGCTTTGCTTTGTGTTTTCTGTATTAGTGATTCATTACAGCAGCATAAGATCAAGGAAGTCTGTTAAAGAGGAAAAGATCCATCTCACCTCACTCAATTTGTACAATAAAATGATGAATTTGCACTATGAGGATTGTAACTGGTACCTTATACAGCCTCCTCCAGTGCACCAGTAGGGTGTTTAGTTTTAGAAGCAGGGATCTGACAGCAATACCAGCTTTAGATTGTCAGGAGCTTTTGCTCCATTCTCACCATTCTATTACTTAAAACCTCAATCAGTCAATTAAGAGTCTGCTACAGCATCTGCAGCCTTAATCTTTCCTTGGACTTGGTACTGCTATTTGGTTGGATGGGGCTTGGAACAACCTGGTCTAGTGGAAGATCTCCCTGCCTGTGGCAGGGGGTTGGAACTGGATAAGCTTTAAGGTCCCTTCCAACCAAACCCAATATGATTTCTTTCCATCCTAATTTACACAATAATCTCATAGCTTAAAGTGATAATCGTGTCATTCCTTACCCACTGTCTGCAAAGCTTAAACCCAGCCAAAAAGTCCATATAGAAGTAAACTGATGGATGTCTGAAACCTCTTGCTTTCTGAAAGCACGAAAGCTTATCCTTTAAACTCTCTTTATAAGGCTTTATGAGGGAATAACTTGTGGCTTTTAATTCTTGGGGAGGGAGGGAGCAGCCAGTAAGTAAAAATCTATCTGGAGTAAGTGAAATTGATAGTCACCAAAGTATGTTACAGTACAGTCAACATCTGTGAGAGGCTGTCACTCAGAAAAGGCCAAAAAGGCAGACTGAAAGATGAATTAGAAAGGAGACGGAGTGTAATTAAAGCTCTTAATTATAAAGAGGAGGCACTCTTATGTTGGTTCTTTTCTTTAAAACTGCCCTGCGAAGAAGGACTTGCTGAATGGGAGATTGTAGCACGGGATCCAGAACCCTTTTTTGGCTTGAGAGGAAGCTGCACGTTGTCTTACCAGATTGATGTATTCCTAACGAATTTGAACTATGAGAGCTATGGACTGTAGGGTTTCTAATATTAGTGTTTTCCACTGGTTGTAACTCGGCTCCAGTAGGCATTGAAAGATTGAAAGAAATACATGCTGCCCTTCACTAGAAAATGTTTGACTCCTGACTAGTTCTGAAATCCCTGGTCTGCTCTCAGCATCACATAGTGTGTGAACATGGTCCATCATCCGTTGTGGAGATGCAAACATTTTTGAAAGGGGTTTAGAAAGGTATTTCCACTTGGGTTTTCATTGGTGGCAGCAGCTATTTCATGCTGCAAATATTGTGAGAGCTGATTCCTTTGCCCCTTAAAGAAAGGGCGTGTTAACACAATGTAGTGATTCAAATTTCTTATGCTGCTTGTTTAGGTGGCTTCAGTAATGTTGTGTTGGAAGATAGGCACCAAAGCTTCACTGAGGTCATAGAATCCCAGAATGGTTTGGGTTGGAAGGGGCATTAAAGCTCATCCAGTTCCAGCCCCCTGCCACAGGCAGGGATACCTTCCACTAGACCAGGTTGTTCTGAGCCCTGTCCAAACTGGCCTTGGGGTCAAGGACTAGGCTCTAGCAGTGACTTAGTTGTGTTGGTGCCAGAAGGACTCATCTTGAAGGTGACAGCTGTGATCTGTGTCCTGTTACCCATCCTGGTGGCTGTGCTGATGGCCATCAGGCAGGAGTGGCAGTGGGCTTGCCGCGCTTATTTCATGTAATTAAACACTTCATCAGAGCTGGTGCACAGCAGCTGTTTTGAGAATAACATGATGGAAATGTGATGGGACATTTTGGTGGCAGTAAGCCCATGCATACTTGCAACTGGGAGCACCCTGTCTCCCCTTGAATGCCCCATTCCATGCCTTAATTTCAAGTATACTTAAGACTGGCTATATTAATGAGAGCTACTGCTTAATTTGCTTAACTTTGAAAAGCTGGAAGACTTTCTGGTGAAGGGTATTATAGAAAAGGACTTTACTACTATATGGGAATATGGGTAAAGAAGGCATGTTTAGAAAAGCTTGAATGACTGCAGATTTCTGTCATTTTGCTTTGTGTTGTTATCCTCAACCTTGTCACTATTGGAATGCCAATGCTTTTGGAATTACCTTTTCAACTTGGTCCTACAGGTTAGTAATGAACCAGATCTATCTACCCTGAGAAATCTTTGCTTAGCATCAGCAAGACAAATAGCCTGCTTAAATATGCACATTTGTGTTTCCCTCCATCAGGATTGACGTGCTTTGCCCTTAGTGGTGTCTGTTCTTGTGTTTTTAAATCCATGTTTTGTTCTGCTCCATGTATTTATTTTAAAATCTAGTTGTGCATCAACACATTCTCAATCTGAAATGTAGATCTCAGACTGAGATATTTCAGATGTTTGAACTGAATCCAGTTTTCAAGTACCACAGTTATCTAAGAAGTACATCAAAGTTTCCTTCAGTGTTCATTTCTCATTATTATCTATTCTGGAGCCCTGCTTGTTTTTTAGTGTAATTAGTGTATGTGTTACCATAAGTTCTCTTTGTGATCTTGCATCAGATGTGTTTACAGAGAAGAATCTCCTCCTTTATCTATGAACTGAAGTTTTACTATATCAAAACCAAACTTTTCTCCTGATTCCACAATTTCGGACACCGCATCTGTGTACTACTGAGTTACTCCAAAGCGCTGGTTTTATTTCACTATGGTCACTATGGTTTGCATTTCTATCAGATTCCTCAAGAAAGTCACCCAAATGAGTTAATGGTAGCTCTATACTATGCCAGCTTTATGCCGGCTGTGGCAGGGCAGGATCTAAAATGAAGTGTGCTAATGACATGCGGATGATGCCCCAACAGAAATTTCTTGGAACTTGAAACAGTAAAGTGAGTGTATTTGCCATTTGTTGTGTTACGGAACTGTGAACTATTGGATGTGGTACCAGCAGCCTTACATCTTACATTGTTAAACCAGACTTGGTCGTGCATACCTTCCTGGAAAAGGATGTGTTCTCATGACTTGGGATGAGAACCAGACAAGTACAACACTCCACCTGAGTAGAAATAATTAGCTGGTTAAATAGCAGTTCCTCAGAAGAAGGTCTAGGAGTCATAAACTAAGCATAAATCAACAATATCTTATGTTGTAGGGAACATGTAGTAATCCTTCTCAGGGCTGGAAAAGCCTGACCTAGTGTATCTTATCCAGTTTCAAGCAGGTTTTTGCAAGAAAAGTGTGTATCATATGGGCCAAAGCTGAGAGGAGAGCAACAAAGATGAAGAAAAATCCAAGAAAATATCTCTTAGAAGAAAGCAATGGGAGAGAGGCATTTGGCCAACGAGGTTTGCAAACTTCCCTTTGGGTTTCTAGGTAGAATTGTTGTTTTTGGGGGAACATTCATTATCCTTGTCCTGTTCTGAGGTGCCCTATGTTAATGCTGGAATTTATTTGTAACCTGGAGGAAAAAATCCATTTTACATGACAGGAAAGGAACTAGTGGGAAACCCTCTGTGCACGCATGGCCTCTGTGCCAGCTGCTTTCAGGAACTCCTGGGTCATTATGTCTAAATCTTTGCTATTTCGGGCAACTGCATCGCAGAATCCCATTCATGAATTTTTCAAGTACCATTATAAAAATAGTTTGATCTGATGTATTTATTTATTTTTTATTTTCTATTTTTTTTTTGCTTCCATTCCACTGGTAGAAACCTCGTGTCTTTGTTTTGGAGGCTCATCTCTAATGATCTAAATGTTAATGTAGCCACACATGCGCTTTATTTGTTCGTCATTGCCCTTTTTCTTCTTGACTTGGGGGAAAAGAGAGTAATGAAGGGGTAGTTCTTTTATTGTCTTCTAGAAAGACAACCTTCTCCTTCCGTCACCACCACCCCCACTCCGAGTCATTCTGCATCTGTTTGAGTTCATGTTGCTGAAATAGGGGGTGATGAATACTGCAGGCCATATCCTAGAGAAATGATGCTTTTTTGTCTTTATTGGAAGTCTCTTGCTTGATATACCCTAAATTGCCCTTTGCCTTTTTCCGGAACTGTCTCACAGATGGACAGTTGTACTATGATCAACTGATACATACAGGAGTCCTGGAGTATCCTGCAATGCTAGACTGAGCCACCATGTGTTACCTCTGGAGACAGTTAAGAACAGCCAGTGTTTAACCAGAAATCACATTCCACCATATTGAGAGCCCCGATGGGCTTGTAGAGGAATTACAGTCATAGAAAAGGTATTTTTGTGTATGTTCCTTGGAATCAAGAAGTCTTGTTGCTTTTGGGCACAGGATTAACAGGCAGTAGGTGTGCAGTTCAATCATAAGGTGTTAGCTGCAGTTTGATCATAAGGTGTAAGTCAAAAGGCTGGTTGTTCTGCTCTGAGAGCACCTCTGCTACCAGTGGTGACTAGAAATTCTCAACAGAACGTGTCTCCCATGGAGAAGACCTAGGTGGCTGTTGGAGTAGCGGGGTATTATATTAGCCATTTCTTAACACCATAATAAGGGAACTTGAGCAACACAGCAGCTTGAAGTTGTTACTGATAGCAAAAAGAGGTTTGATTAGGGTTGGAAGGGCCCTTACAAAGACACCCCTTAAGTCATATGTTTGAGAGAAACTGATGTACCAGGTGAAGTTTTCTAGAGATTGAGCAGCAACCTCAGCTGATTTTTGGTGGTGAAAGTTTTTAGGCAGTGTATAAAGACTCAGAAGATTAATCACCCTCACCTCTTTCAGTAGAGGGAATCACTCTCATTGAGGACAGCAAGTTTAGTTTCTGAGAGGAGCTGTTTCTTACAGCAGCTGAGGTAGAGATCAGAAAGATAACCACATCATATTGTATGTGGCTATATTTTACATATTCTGAAAAGTTCAAGGTATTCATTATTGTGCTAGAAGGATGCTGGGGAGGTACTCTTCTTTAGAGACTGTAGTGGTAGGACAAGGGGTAATGGGTTAAAACTTAAACAGGAGTAGTTTAGGTTAGATATAAGGAGGAAGCTCTTTACTGTGGGGGTGGCGAGGCACTGGAAAGGGTTGCTCTGTCCCTGGCAGTGTTCAAGGCCAGGTTGGACTGAGCCTTGGGTGACATGGTTTAGTGTGAGGTGTCCCTGCCCATGGCACAGGGGTTGGAACTGGATGATCTTAAGATCCTTTCCAACCCTAACTATTCTATGATTCTATGATTGACACCAGGACTTGAGCAGAAGCGGTCTTGTCTTTCATAGAGGTTGGAAAAGACATAAGATCATCAAGTCCAACTGTTCTGCCAAGACTGCTAAGTCCACCACTAACGCCTGTCACTAAGGGCCTCATTATGATAGATACAAAGTAAGGAGAAAGCAGAACTGTCAGTAAATAATAAAACCAGTAAGTATCCACCCCTAAACCATCAGAAAGAGCCCAGCTCAAGGGCAGAATGTCATCATGCTGGTGGTGGGGATATTGATGGATTTGAGGATTGCAGAAGCTTGGTGTCCCCGCTTGAACTGCCAGCCATTGCACCCATGAGGACTGTAACCCCTGAAGTTACAACCTCATGTGGTTCCTGATGATGAAGCAATAAGGCTCTGTTCAAAAGGTCATTGCTGAGTGGAAAGTTTTTATCTGCTTAACTGAACCAATATTTTGCAGTTTGTAAATCTTAGAGCCCTGGTGCACCCTGGTGATGCTGGTGGATTAATGAAAGCTAAATGTCTTTCTGTACAAGATGATCCCTTTCCTCCTTCTCTCTTTTTACCTAAGGCATCATTTTCCTAGGGCACAGTAGCAGCACCACGAGTCACTTTGTGCTGCTACTAAGCATCTCAATATTTAAACAGTACTCCAGATTGTTTATTGAAGTGGCTTATATGAAGTCATCCAAACCTCTGGGAATTATACCATTAAATTTCCTCAATAAATAGGCAGAAGGACAGAAGCCAAACAGGATACAAGTGCTAAAAAAGCCTCAAGATCAGCAAAATGTGCCCCTTTCTGTCAAACCAGCAAGTCATTGTTCTGCTATGAAAAATAGCATTTCAGAGTTTTCTACAATTGGCTGGGTTTGGTGTTTGGCTTCTTAAATCTTGTTTGAAAGGTGACAGGCTGAGCCCTTTCTAAGAGCCAGAGGGCTAATTAGTAAGATAAAAGATAAGCAGAGAAAGTGCTTGATATGTTCTTGGTTCAAGTCGCAAGTGACAGGAGAAGAGGAAACGGCCTCAAGATGTGCGGGGGAGGTTTAGACTGGAGATTAGGAGCAATTTCTTCCCCCAGAGGGTGTTCAGGCATTGGAACAGGCTGTGCAGGGCAGTGGTGGAGTCACAACCCCTGGAAGTGTTCACAAACTGTGTAGACAAGGCCCTCAGTGCCATGGTTTAGTGGTGGCCTTGGCAGTGCTGGGGAACAGCTGGACTTGGTGATCTTAAAGGTCTTTTCCAACCTGTTTCATTCTATGATTCTATGTTCTGGTACAGAGAGATCCCAGCAGGACAATGTGAGAATTGTGACCCAGGCTGGAGTGGGTGCCATGAGGCTTTTTTTTTTGTTTTTTTTTCTGCGGGAACATCACTTTCAGGGATGACATTGCTGGTTTGTAGATATTTTCTCCCATGAGAACTGCCACTTCAAAAGCTTTGGGTTGGGTCAAGTCGTAGCTACATGTATACTTTTTCAGTACCGTTAAAGCATCCAGCCTTCCACGAAATACAATTTAAATACCATTTTTGTGATGTATTGTTGTGGGACATTAATCATAAAATCACAGAATAGTGGACTGGCTTGGGTTGCCAGGGATGGGACAGCTACAGCTTCCCTGAGCAAGGGAGGCCCTGAGGCCAGGGCCTCACCACCCTCACAAGGAAAAACTTCTGCCTAAGAGCTCATCTCAGTGTGCCCTCTGTCAGGTTAAAGCCATTCCCCCTTGTCCTGTCCCTACAGGCCCTTGTCCAAAGCTGCTCTCCAGGTTTCTTGCAGCCCCTTTAGGCACTGGGAGCTGCTTTAAGGTTTTAGTATTGACATCATTACTGTGGTCAGGGAAAAAAATTTCCTTTCTCTTAATCAGCAAGAAATGTATTGCAGTTTTAAAAGTAATCACTTCAAGGTAATTTCTGAAGAGTTTAAATATATTAAAATCAAATAAAAAACTAGAGAGAGTATTCATGGGACTTTACACCTTTCTGGCAAAAATGCATCATATATTTTGTAAACTGGTTGAATCAACCAACATAGAGTATCTGTTATTAACAAACTCTGAAGTTTGCAAATAGCAGTTTACAATCTATATAGAAAAAGTTTATGCAATAATAGATACACTAAAGGACAGTATTCAAAGAAGTTACTTTTCTAAATATTTTGGCAAAACAATGTTTTTTGTCATGCAGAGTATTGTTTTTCTAAATGCTTCAATGCTTGAAGATAAGCAATATATTAAAGTTTAATTCCATTATTGAAGGTTTTTTTGCCAAGCTGATAAACATCTGCTAAATAAGTGAACAGAACATTTTCCTTTAAAAAAAAAAAAAGACAGCAAATGAAACATTATTCTGCTAACCAAAACAGAAAAATAGAATAAACCCTTGTCTTAAGCTTATAAACTCAATCACACTTTAGAGGAAAATAAATCCCTCTCCTAAATTCTAGGATGAAACCTTGGCCCTGTATAAATAACAAGGTTACAACATCTTCCATGTCTTTCTCAGGAAGTATGAAAACAAATCATGTTTTCTGTCTCCCTGCACTGATGTCAAATGGTTGCTCTTGGCAGGAGTTGCTGTTTCCTTTCTTACCCAGAGTATCTTCATAGAATCCCAGAATCCCACACTGTTTTGGGTTGGAAGGGACCTTAAAGGTCATCCAGTTCTAACCCCTTGCCACAGGCAGGGACACCTTCCACTAGACCAGGTTGCTCCAAGCCACATCCAACCCTGCCTTGAACACTGCCAGGGATGGGGCAGCCACAGCTTCTCTGGGCAACCTGTGCCAGTGCCTTAGCACCCTCACAGGGAAGAACTTCTGCCTAAGAGCTCATCTCAATCACCCCTCTTAGTTTAATGCCGTTCCCCTTGTCCTGTGACTACAGTTCTTGATGAACAGCAGACCATCTTCTGCAGACTAGCCTTCTTAAGGCAGATGATTGCCAGACACATGGTGTGATGCATTTTGGCCTGCTTCATGGTTGTATTTTGCTTAAATCTCAGAGCTGTAGAAATAATTAAACCCCCAAACAATCCTAAGATGCAGTGGAATGAAGTAAACTTGCTAGAACCAATCTTTAGCTTGAGGTAGGATTTTGGTTTTATTTCCTTGCTACAGGCAAGGTCACCAGAGGGACTGGCTGTTTCAAAGCAACTATAGATAGCTGTAGCTGCTATTGAGCCTGTAGCCATACATGTCTTTATCAAGTTAGCAAAACCTTCTAGGACATCTATGCCTACATCTATGCAGCCTAAATGCCCCTTTGACTTTGCATGGAAATTTGGGACTTGAAATGGGAAAGCTCTTGGATCAACAGCAGCTGTACCAGTTAGTTAGTATAACTTATGGCTTCAGCCCTGGATTGAAGTCTATGGATGATATTTTAACAATAAACCTAATGATCTTTGGATCCTCATTTGCACATAGTTGATACAAGGAGCTATTTGTAACGGTCTGGTAAAAGGGGGAGATTGTGACGCAATCTGATGCAGAAGTTCTTCCCTGTGAGGGTGCTGAGGCACTAGCACAGGTTGCCCAGAGAAGCTGTGGCTGCCTCATCCCTGGCAGTGTTCAAGGCCAGGTTGAATGTGACTTGGAGCAGCTACTCCAGTGGAAGGTGTCCCTGCCCATGGCAGGGGGTTGAAACTGGATGAGCTTTAAGATCCATTCCCACCCAAACCAGTCTGGGGTTCTATGCTAATTAATATTTAAAATGTATTTAGAACCTTCTAAAAGCTGCTGTGGGAGTTTAGGTGTATGTTGTCACAGGGCATATCAATTCTCTCCCCATAATATCTTTTTTTAGTATTTTTTCCTTTCATTTTAGTGCTCCCAGTAGTAACATTTGCCTTCCTTTGGAACTTACAGACAAAAATGATGAGTATCATAACCCTTCAAAACAGAACTAAAAGGATTCATAGGGTGTAGATTTAGTGGATCTCTATTTTCTCTGAAGTACTATCAATGTGCAAAGCTATAGTTACAGTTTGCAAAGCACAATCTGCAGTGGACTTGAGCAAGGCTTCAGTGTGCTTGTTGTTGAATAGTAACAAAAGCAAAGCTGAAATATTTTTCCAGTATCTGGTAGATGATGTTTAATTTAAATAATTGAGAAATAAGTCTGAAAACAGACTTACTTAATAGATATGAAGCAGCTGGGGGAAAAAAAAGTGCAAATTTGTCTTGATGGGGGTGGCAGAGGCTTTGCGTGTTTATATGAAATGTGGGATTTTCCAGGGTCTAAATAAACAGGCAGCATGAGTCGTGATACATGGAATTTATAGTTGCTGGGCCTTTATATATTTTTGAAAATGCCATTTCATTTTACTGTCACTACAATTTTTAGGTGACTTTGGTCCACCTTTTTTACATTTCACATATCATAATGCTTGTGTCAGCTCAGATGTGTTGAAGTCAATGGCTACCTATTGCAAACAGGAAATGAGTTTTTAGAAACAAAAATAGAAAGGCAGGAATATAAGTGTTTTCATATAGCTGTGTGTTCTTCTAACCTCCTTTTAACTGGTAATAATAGATCAATAACTTTAAAGGTGCGAAGAGCCTTCCAAGAAAGCTACAGACCGACTCTGGAGACCCAGTACTGGTAAGGCAGTATGGAGAAATAGAGGAAGCAAAATGATGTTTCAAATTGTCCTGCCAGGAGCTGAATTTTCTCCACCTGTGTCATAGGAGCTGATTTTCAGACTCCCAAATCCTGATCGCAGTATGTCTGAAAGGGCTCTGCTGTTCAGTGGAAGATGAAGTGAGAATAAAGTTGTCAGCATCTGCTATATTAAGATTGTCCAGCTTTAAAAGTGTTTCTATTCTGTAAAGGAAACTGACTTTGGAATCCAAATTTCATTTCACTGTTTGTTCTTTTTCTTTTAATGGATTGGATCATAACCTCCTGTTTGCTTCATTAAAGTAATAACCTGTACAGACCTAGGCTACAGCCACGTTTGAAAAGAAATGCAAAAACAAGGGGATAGGTGATTTCCAGGGTGTCCTCCTACAGCAGATGGAAGTGGCAAGGAGTCACCTCCGTGTCACCTCACAGAACAGGAGGTGGCAACATCTCTGACAGCATTAATCTTGCCTGCGGGTAGGTTGGTTGTCTTTTCCAGCAGTGCTTTTGCCTGCCAGATTAGGCAGTGTTATTAGTACACCTCCTGAAGCAGTGCAGCTAGAGGCAGCATCTGGCTATTCCCAACTGGAGAGGCAAGGGAAAACTTAAATGGTCACAGATGTGGATCTAGTCAGTGCTTAACTTTTGGACTTCCAACAGAACAAATGTTCAGGATGTGTATGAGCGCTCCTTGGAGAGCATAGTGGTTCCTGGCTGGGCTCTTGGTTCTTTGCCAGTGCCTCGTCAACAGGTGTCAGCAACCCAAAAAAGCACTGCCCTCCCTGCCAGCGGTGGGGATCCTCTCTGGCATTCCTGCTCCACAGCTCTGCTGGCCAGCAGGAATGACCCATAGGTCAGGAATGAGAGGCACTGCTGGGGTGGCACACTGCAGCTGCCTTGACATTTGCCTTGCTTTTCCTGGGGCCGAAGCAGAGATTGCTGGCTCCAAGTCTAGCAACCTTCTAATAGATCAGGAAGGGAGGAAAAAATAGAATCAAACAATAAAAGCACCAAAAAGGGGAAGGAAGTGATAGGTGAGTTGCTTGTAAGAATTAAGTTTTGTTGTTTTTTTTTTTTTTTCTTAGCCCAAGGATTAGCCTGTAGCTTTGAAATTGGGAAGGTACAAGAAGTGAAGAAATGGTTTCAAATGTGCTGGAGGAGGATTCTGCTGCTAGGGGGCAATGTACAGTAAGCAAAATCACTCATTATCTAGGAGAGATTTTAAAAAAGAACCCAAATCCAGAAAATATCTGACATACTGGTCTAGAGTGAGGTGCCCTGCCTGTGGCAAAGAGGATGGAACCCAATCATTCCAACCCAAATCTTGTGATTCTATGATATTGCATATACTAGCATTTCTTCTGCAGAAAGCATAGTATAAAGAAAATATACATCCTTTATTTATTTATGTGTGTGTATAACTTGTTTTTTCCATATATATCTCTCTGTGTCTGCCCAGCTTCCTCAGTATGCTTCTTCACTATTGCAAGATTGTTACCAATTCTGAGAGCTGCACACAAAAGTTTTGGTTAATTCATATGAAACAAATGTCTTCAGTTTAAGGAATTTAATCTCCATATAGTAGTATTTCAGAATACTTTGGGAAAGAACTGATGTGAGGTCATTATAATGCAAATTTACTTAGGTAACTCATCCTCTGTGATCCTTCATTTTATGTTCTGAATTTTATCCCAATTTATATAATCACAGAATCATAGAATCCCAGACTGTTTTGGGTTGGAAGGGACCTTAAAGCTCATCCAGTTCTAATCCCTGCCATGGGCAGGGACACCTTCCACTAGACCAGGTTGCACCAAGTGCAGTCCAACCTGGCCTTAAACACTGCCAGGGATGGGGCAGCCACAGCTTCTCTGGGCAACCTGTGCCAGTGCTTCAGCACCCTCACAGGGAAGAGCTTCTGCCTAAGATCTCATCTCAATCTCCCCTCTGCCGGTTTAAACCCATTCCCCCTTGTCCTGCCCCTGCAGGCCCTTATCCAAAACCCCTCTGCACATTTCTTGTCGGCCCCTTTAGGTGCTGGAAGGTGCTCTAAGTTCTCCCTTGAGGCAGAAAGATATGTATGTGAACATTTAGAAGTCTTGAATAATTTTGTCTTGCAACCCTTCTGCCTCTTCTTTGTTGAGAAAAACTAGTACAGCAAACTTACTTCGATTTCTTTGACTTTTTTGTTCTAGGCACTTTCAAAGAAGCCAACTTCAGCAAAGTCACTGGTTTTAGACTAACCAATGATATAGTTGTTAATTTTTTTAATCTATATCATCATACTGATTGATAATTCCATTTTAGAACTAGTACATGATGCTTCTGTTAAAACTGTGGTGTGTGAATGCAATTTTCTATTTATTTTAATGAAAAAATCTGGTGGTGGGGTTTTTTTTGTCCTGCCAATATTCAGTGTTTAGATGTGATTATGACTAATGTTAAAAGTAGATAATCAAGTCTGAGGCTAGTAATGCAGAAAATATACCCATTTCTAGAGCAGGTTTTCAGTTCTGTTTCACCTGGTCATCAAAACTCAAGGAAGGAGCATTAGCCAAATAAGTAAAAGTTAAAGCATAACATGTCAAATTTCTGCAGTAGAAAATCTATCAATTAAATAGTGTTAATTCTTGCAAGAAGAGTTGTAAGACTTTTACGGATGAAGTTTGAACAAAGGAGCAGATGTTTGAGAGTTTGAGGGGGTTTTATTAATTTGTTTCCTATATTGTCATTCATATAAGTTGATCTACTTCAGGTGAATATAGTGCATGTTTATTTAGTGCTGGAAGTGGCACAGAGCCCCTTGTACCTGGTGCATCTTACATAGAAATCTTTTCAGAATGGCTAAAACATATCTAACTTTGTTGCAGTTCGCAAGGTCCTTGTAGTATCTCCATGGTCTGAATTGCAGCTGGTGGCTCAGGGTAATCCATGACCTCCCCAGATTTCTGGGAAACCATCCCCTAGAGAGCAGCAAGGCAGTTGGAGAGCTGCTGCAAGTATCTATGGCTATTTAATTGCTGTCTCATTTTACCTCACCCCTTACCAAAAAGGGGACAGCCCCTGTTAAGATAGCTGTATGGTCACATACCCTATGGAGCTCTTTGTAAACATAAATGCTACCTAAAAGCCTGTTCTTTTATATCAGCTATGAAAAATGAAACATTATCAACAGGAAATATGGGAATAACCTAGCAGCACTGGTGCTAAGGAAGGCTGAAGTTCTGTACACTGATGTTTACCAAATACTTCCTCAAACCTGGTTCATGGGTGGGATAGAAATTGGTATCAAATGCTTTTCAGCATTCCGCACTCTTACAGAATGTGGATGATTCAAGGCAAGGAATACTTTAGAGTATATCATTATATACTGTGTTCTTGGCAGGGTGCTCTTCAGTTTGTAACAAATGCTGGTAAATGACAAAGCAATACATGATAAGCTAAAAGAAGCATCGAGTGGGTCTGAGTCTATGTTCCAGGAATATTAGGAACTTCTGCTGTCTTGAAATCCATGGGTTTCCTAACAACTGCAGCTGTGGATATGGAGGAGAAAGGGCTAGTTGTTTATATGGCTGTGTTGAAATATGTTGAATTCTTCTTCAAACCATTGTTGTAGTGTTTTCTGCCTAGTAAATAGAAGACAGTGGATTAGTCAATGTTGGAAGGCAGCAAAGCTAGCAATTTTCACAATACTCTTCTTTTTCAGCTCCCAACAGAGAGATTAAGATGTGACTCTAGCTGAATTAAGACACGCATGTGCTTTATACTCTTTCATATTGCATCTACTATTTTGCCATAAATAATTCTGAATATGAATTTATTTTGAGATAAAATTACTGTCCTTGTTTAATACAATTAACTCAAAATAGAGGTTGACATTTTTAAGTCTTTAAAAAACTCTATTCCACATAAAAAGTCCCTTGTGTTCCACAAGAGACTGGTTTGACCTCTGCCAAATCAGCATAAGTGCAGTAGGTATAATCCCTGTGTGTTTGTGATTACCCAAGTGGCTTGGATGGTTTTACTTAGTATTAAATCCTGACATCATCTTGAAGTAGAGAAATACAACTTGGCTGTAATTAAGATTATATCATTAAAGTTCTCTCATTTCACATCTTTTCCAGTAGATATAATGAACCAGACTGGTATGATTCATTGTCTACCTGAGGTATTTGTTCTTTCCAATATATTGCCAAGTTACAGATGGGTAAACAGCAGTGTAAATATATGCTTGCAGCTAGGTGATTGTTTGGGCTTGCACAATAGCACTGAATCATTTGAGCAGGTCTCCTTGCTCTCTACTGTGGACTTAACAAATGCTGCTCAGCAGTGCAGCTCCAGAGCACAGTTAGCTTGTTTGGACTCAATGAAGCTTGTGATTTCCTGCTCTAAACCTAATCCATCCCAATCGCAGTTTCTAAACTAGCACTTTTCAGTTCACAGGTTCATGTGAAACACTCAGTATCATCAGATACATACGCGATAGAATCCCAGACTGGTTTGGGTTGGAAGGGACCTTAAAGCTCATACAGTTCCATCCGCCTGCCATGGGCAGGGACACCTTCCACTAGACCAGGTTGCTCCAAGCTCTGTTCATCCTGGCCTTCAACACTGCCAGGGTTGGGGCAGCCACAGCTTCTCTGGGCAACCTGTGCCAGTGCCTCACCACCCTCACAGGGAACAGCTTCTGTCTAAGAGCTCATCTCAATCTTCCCTCTGTCAGGTTAAAGCCATTCCCCCTTGTATTGCCCCTACAGGCCCTTGCCTATAGTCTCTCTCCCCAGAGCCTTCTCTTCTCCAGGCTGAACAAGCCCACCTCTATCAGCCTGTCTCCAGAGTAGAGGTACTCCAGCTCTTGGATCCCATAATTTGTCTTGTCTTCTTTGTGCTGCATAAATACAGGTAGCTCAGCCTCTACTTGTACACTTTAAGGCCTTGACCATTCTTACACAAACTTTTTCCAAGTTTGTCAATGTCCTTCTTGTGTTGGGGAGCTAAAACTGAGCACAGCAGCTGTGTTCTGGCAAGTGTCAAATAAAGGAGAAGATTGCTTCCTTAGATCTGCTGTCTTGGCTTTTTTACTAATGGAGTCCTATATGCAGCTATCCTTCACCACTGAAGACAGTCACTCACTTTGAACCTGTGCAGGACTTCATATCTGACTTTGTTGAGTTCCAGGCAATTCTTCCAGCCTTTGGAGATCCCTCCAGCTTATCAGCCATGGTCCTCAGTTTCACTTCATCTGCAAACTTGTTTGGGAATGGGATTTTCCCAGTCTCTTCTTTCCACAGCATCCCTGAAGTTCAATCAAATCTAGACCAGTAGTTTGGTGAAGAGGAGTAACATGCTCTTAGGCTAAGACATAGCTAATGAACATGTGATCTGTCTTCCCCTCATAAGCTTAGGGGCAACTCTAGGTAGGATGAAAGTATTTTTCCTAATGGGCTAATTGTGTAAGATATTTGCTGCTATCTGCTCCAGGGACATTGTTGACTATTTGCAGCAGCAGCCTGTTGTAATATAGCTGCTATTAGAGTGTGCTCCTCTGCTTGGTTTTGTGGTTTGTTTCTGGGGGAGAGTTAATTTGGTATCCATTCTAAAATTCTTGCTTTATCTTCACTCATTAGACATGCAAATCCAGCTCCTGTGTGGTTAATAAAAAAGGCCATAATGCTGCAGTGTTTTATTTTAATGTCAAAATGAATAAAATCTTGGAAAACTTTGTGTCTATTGCTGGCATAAATGCACATACACAAACACTAGTTTGCATTTTGTCTGGTTTCTTAGTTGGTAGGGAAATTTTTACATGAAATCCTTTAACCCATCTACAGACTTCAGTAGGAAGCAGAAACGTATGAATGTCTGGCAGAGTGAGAGTGAGGAAACCTCAGACTTTCAAGATTTACTTAAATAAGAATAGTTCCATAAATCAGATACAGTACATATGGACTTGAGAGGAAACCCACTGTTTAGTTTTTCAGCATGAACAAGTGCTTTTTGAAGGAGAAAATGCTTACTGAAAAGGGGAAAACTCCGTGGCACCTATTGTCACCAGCTCCTTCTCAGTCTGCTTGTCTTTTTTCCCCTTTTTTCCTTCTTTTACTGAGAAATAAAACTACTTTATGAGACCACAGAGTAAACACATCCCGAGACAGAAGTGCTTAAAAGTTAACTGAGCATTCCTCCAGAGGAGGAAACCTATGTACGGCTAAAGAGGACTGTGGAGGAGGCAGAGAGAAGGGGTGGGAGCCCTGCACAAGGGCTCATTGGCAGAAGAAGGCAGGAACAGGATACGTTTCACCTTTTGGGTGGCTCTGGGAGGAGCAAGGGTTGGGATTAAAAGTGTCATGATGAAACTGTGCCTTTTCTTTTCAGACACAGACAGGGAGTTCTGTGGGGTGGATTCTCTGCCAGAAGATCTCAACGAGGCTCCGGAGGAGACAGAAATGAGAGTGAACAAGACATATTCCTGTCTACCTGCTGAGGAGAAGGGGATCCACATCATCAACATCCGAGCTATAGAGGATATAGGATATGACCAGTATGAGAGTACAGTGAGTAAATTACTTGCTAGACATGTCATAACTGGTGTCCTGCACTTTACTCTTGAGCTTATTTCTCATTCTTTCCATTCCCAGGATGCTCTGGAATCTTCTCCCTCCCTTTTTCAGAGGTGCTGAGGATTGCCACCAACCATAGTATACACTAATTTAGTGGGGTTTGTTCTTTGATGTGAAGAAGGAAAGCCAGGGATCCTTATTTAACCTGTAGTGTAAAAAGGATCTGGTTGTTCTCCAAGTAAAGAATCTGGCAACGAGGCTGTGACAGTCCTTAAATCTCTTGGCCCATAAAGAGCAGAACAGAAAAAATGTCCAAAATTTCATGCAACAGTTACTGTTAATGTAGGTATAACTAATATTCTTTAGCATGTAATAGAGGTTCAATTTCCAGTGTCATTAATTGTGCCTTGGTGGATTCTTTAATACCAATTTTAAAAGTAATCTGAGTACCCAAAAGGATTAGGAGTTGGTTATGTCATAATCACATAAAAAGGAGTTTATTCAGGTGAAGGAACTGAGGTGGAGTGGGCTATGTAACAGCTCTACCTGGGGAAAGCTGTACCAGACAAAGCAACGTTGAATTCATTGTGTTTGTGCTTAATTGGGATGGAGCATGGAGGAATAATTCTGTCAGAGTGTAAACATCCCTCCTGATGTGGTAAACTGAAATGTTGTTTCTCTGTCTCATTTGCAGCTGAATTAACATGAGCTTTACATGGTCCAAGTCAGTGTAACTCTCATTGTAGCAACACTTCAAGAAAGGATGTGGCCTGAGTACCTTTCAGCATTAATACCCCATCCTTAAAATAATCTAACCCTTGATTTCTTCCAAACAGGAACAGCAGGCTTTGAGTTTTTCAGCTGCATTCCTTTCACAGTGAGATAAAGCTATTCCCATACACTAATATACTTATGAGGCTTTAGTATATCCACAGTACAGCACCGTCTCCTATATCATCAGTGAGGCCCCACAAGGGTCAGCTTTTCAACAGAAAATGTCAAAGAAATGTGAAGAAGCTCTCATTCAGTCTCTGCAGTGTGACCCATCCACTTCCCCATGCAGTGGCTCAAAGAAAGAGACACCAGGGGTTTTCGGTGCCCTTTTCTCCAGCCAGGGTATTCTCTAGGAAAAGAGGATATCCTGATCTCTCCTGAGCTCCTTAGGTACTTAGAAAAACCTGGTATGTACTCACCACTGTCATCTTCTAGAGCCATTTTCAGTCCTGCCCATTTCCCTTATCTATTAGTCTCCAGAACAGACCAGTTAATTTGTCCTTCATGAAGACAGCAGTGAAGGTAGGAAGTGATTGGGATCTGAGTCTTCTGCCTATTTCTCCCTATATCTCCCTGCATTGGGTTCAGCCCAGTTTAGACCGGAGATTAGGAATGGTTCCTTCCCTCAGAGGGTGTTCAGGCATTGGAACAGGCTGCCCAGGGCAGTGATGGAGTTGCTGTCCCTGTGAGTGTTCACAAACTGTGTAGACGAGGCCTTTAGTGCCATGGTTTAGTGGTGGCCTTGGCAGTGCTGGGGAATGGTTGGACTTGATGATCTTAAAGGTCTTTTCCAACCTCACTAATTCTATGATTCAGAAATTGATGTTTAATTAATCAATGATTAATACAGCTTTACAATATAAATACATACAATATAAATCCCAGTGTTCCTGTATGTTGTTTACAACTCTTTACTTTGAGGCATTATAACCTGAAAATCCAGTTAGCTAATATTTCTTTATATTTTGCTTCTATAGAAATTTGCATAACTAACTGAGTTGCCCACTACAAGCAGGCTGTCAGCTTTTATAGAAACATATTCTGGATTCACAGGTGCATGCCATTAATTATGAAGCAGTCAGAAAGGAATACTTAATAATGGACTTCTATATTGTAGTTATGCTTAAGAACTAAATAGGAATATCTAGACAGGGTACAAATAGGAGCAGCCTATGTGCTGAAGAATGTATTATTGTTATGGCTAAATAAGACCGATGTGGAGTGGGGGAAAGGGAATAGGACAGAGAGTGAAAAACATGGTGGCAGCCAATGCTAAATTGTTTTACTCTGTGTTTATGTATTTGGAGGAAAGGATTTAAGTTCAATGGGAAAGAGAGGTATGATGCTGGAGGATCCCACTGCAATCAGCTGTGTGTGCTTCAGCCCAGAACCCCCCCATGTGCTGGGGTGTGTCCCCAGAGTGTGAGCAGCTGGTCAAGGGAGGGGATTCTGCCTCTCTACTGTGCTCTGGGGAGAACCCCCCTGCAGTCCTGTATCCAGCTCTGGGGCACTGACACAAGAGGGACATGGAGCTGTTAGAGGGAGTCCAGAGGAAGCCACTGAGATGCTGTGAGGGCTGGAGCAGCTCTGCTCTGGAGCCAGGCTGAGAGAGCTGGGCTGGTTCAGCCTGGAGAAGGCTCCTTAAGGGGAGACCTTAAAGCAGCTTCCAGTGCCTAAAGGGGCTACAAGAAACCTTAAGAGGGGCTTTGGACAAGGGCCTGTAGGGATGGAACAACGGGGAATGGCTTTAACCTGACAGAGGGAAGGTTGAGATGAGATTTTAGGCAGAAGTTCTTCCTTGTGATGGTGCCGAGGTGTTGGCACAGGGTTGCTCAGAGAAGCTGTGGCTGCCCCATCCCTGGCAGTGCTCAAGGCCAGGTTGGATGTGGCTTGGAGCAACCTGGTCTAGTGGAAGGTGTCCCTGCCTGTGGCAGGAGGTTGGAACTGAATGAGCTTTAAGGTTCCTTCCAACCCAAACCAGTCTGGGATTCCACGAAAAGGAGAGAGAAACAGATAGCAAAGGAAGGCATGGAGTGAAGCTGTGAGAGACTGAGGAGATGCAGACCTGTAGCCAAGCTGGCCCTGGGCATACATAGTTAAGTCAGGCTTTGGAAGGTAACAAACGTTCCACATTCCCACTTCAGACTGCCTGGCATCTCGGGCTCTTGCTCTCTGCAGTTCTCCCTTGTTGCTTGGTATTGCTCTGCACTCATCTTATTACACTTATCTAATTACTTACACTTCCTCCTCCTTCTAAACTCAGGAAGTTGGGGTTTCCTACTTGAATTTGTTGTCTGAGTAAAAATTTCACCGAGACAAAAAAGGGAGATCAGTCTGTCCCTTAGATGCCATAATTTATAGTTAAGGTAGCTGGGACCTGCCCTCCCCAAAAGGATGTTCAGAGAAAGATGCTAATTTATCTAACACTGGGTGGGTTTTGTTGGCATTTTGGCCATATTGGCTGTGATATACTGTGCTGTAAACTCAGAGGTTGCTCTTTTAATCTGGTTTTTAAACAGCTCTTTTCAGATAGCTTAGATTCATGGTCTTATGTGTGAAAGCAGAAGGTATACACACTCCAAATTGATTTTGACTGATACAATTTCTAACTCATATCCAATTGGTATAATTTTTGCAGAAGTCCTTTTCCCTACATGGAGGCTTAACACACTTATGTAAAATTAGAGGCCAGAAAATGTCCCTGAAATTATCCACTATTTTTTTGTAAAAAAATCCGCACAGCATTAAAAACAAATGCAAGTTACCAGTGAATTTTCATGCTTTTTAAATAGTCTGTGTATCTCCAAGGGTAGAATCATGAATTAGGCCTGGGAAGTGCTATTGAAAGGAGAAATGAATAATTGTTAATACTTTTTCATGTTTCTACAGTTGCCCTGGGCAGTTTTTCAGGTAAATGCTTGGAAATGGAATTGTTTTAAGTCTTACATTTCTTGCATCTTGCAGCACTTACACAGTGTTAATTCAAGATGGGAATAAAACCTTTGGCACCATTAGATCGCAAAGCCACAAAGGTTTTATAAGTGGGGGAAAAAAATGTGACAGACTCAGCAGTGAACTTTCTTGGCTATGGGCCATCTGTAGTTTTGGCCTGGCTTCTTGACCAGCTGGCTCCCTTCAGTCTGTATCTAAGATGATCTCTTTCTCAGATGATGCGAACTTGCAATGATAGATAAGAGAAGTGAGAAATGTTTCCACATGATAGTAGTCTATTTGTCAGAATTGAAACCCAGATATGTCCTGAGTGAAAAAGACAGATGATCTTGGTGGCGATTAACCCCCAAAGTAGAAAACCAAATCCACCAAGTAGATGACTTATGAACTAGTGTGCTGGTAGTTAGATTAAATCCCATTTTATCTATTTCTGGCCAATGAAATCCAGCTGGCTAGCTGTAAAACTGCAGGTGTTAACTTGCAAAATTGTTTTGAGTAATTATCAAGGGGGGCTCTTCCCCTCTGCTGTTTGAAGATAGGTCAGTGTGTGCTCCAGCAAGGAGTCCTTGATACAAGGGTATGGCCTGTCTGGTGTCCATGTTGGCATGTGTACTCATTCTTCTTCTCCTCTCTCCTTCTCCACACCCCCATTCCCTGCTTCCAGTTATTAAATTCCCTATCCAAAAATCCAGATGCTGACTGCAAATACGGACTCTACTTCAGAGATGGCAAGAGAAAAGTAGACTACATCCTAGTTTATCAGTACAAGAAGTCATCAGCGGGGAGGACAGTCACCAGGAGAGGTCATAATGATTCAACCGGCCGGAGCACCAAGCAGGAGCAGCTGCTTCCTGGGAAAGGAGTGCAGCTGGAGATGGGGGAAAGTGAGCCTCACATGGATTATCACGAAGATGACAAGAGATTTCGCAGGGAGGAGTATGAAGGGAACCTTGTGGAGGCTGGCCTGGAACTGGAACATGATGAGGATGTAAGGAGGCATTTAAAAGACAAAGATAAGGAGGATAACTGGTGATTGAATCCTGGGAGAAGTTATGCAAGCTGAACTCTTCCAGAATTTTATTCCAGTTCTGGCAGTGCCATCCTTGCCCAGTGATTTAATTCACAGCAATGGGCTGTGGTGGTGTTAATGCCGCAGTGAGGTGAAGTTCCTTACTTTTCTTGGCCAGAACTCATGCCACATCCACTATTACACAGCTTGTTGATGTGTTGCCATATCTAGATGTGAGACTTAGACTGCTCTCAACTTTGCTCCAGGTACTAATCCCAGTTTGGTGGGTTTACAGTATGCTGTGGTTTGGAGCCACTGGTAAATCCAGTTCTGATGAAAAATATCTGATACTGACAGTGACATTTCTCTACCTCAGTATAGACTTCAGGGGAATGCAATTTGCTCAGGAGGTTCCAGTACACGCTTTAGCTGGAGCACGTGGGTCTGTATTATAGTTTACTCTTTCCATTCTTAGATACGAACAGTACAGCTTGTAACACTTTCACCTGTACCCTGAAAACAGCATATTCTATTAAAAGACCATTAGACTCTGAAAAATGATGTGTGTGAAGTACTGCCAGTGGGTGATTAGTAGGAATAAGCAGGGCTATATTGACTTCAAAGAAAACTATTGTAATTAACTGATCCAACCGATATGCCTGAAATTCCTGTGAAGGAGGGTAAACATTTATCTTGGTTTTCTTTACTGGATATAAAAGTTGATATCAAACCTGTAATCAGAGTGTTAAAAAACTAAATCTGCCACCTATTACCCACAAATTACAGGCAGATACATAAAGAGAGATATATGAAATATATATATCATATGTCTGTGTTAGGGAGAGACGTTGTAACAGTCTTCCAATATGCAAAGGGAGCCTACAAGAAATCTGTAGAGGGGCTTTTAATAAGGGCCTGTAGGACAAGGGGGAATGTTTTTAACCTGACAGAAGGGCAGACTGAGATGAGATCTTAGGCAGAAGTTCTTTCCTGTGAGGCGCTGGCACAGGGTGCCCAGAGAAGCTGTGGCTGCCCCATCCCTGGCAGTGTTCAAGGCCAGGTTGGACAGAGCTTGGAGCAACCTGGTCTAGTGGAAGGTGTCCCTGCCCATGGCAGGGGGCTGGGACTGGATGAGCTTTAAGGTCCTTTCCAACCCAAACCAGTCTGGGATATTTTGATTCATGTGATCTATGAAATAAAACACATATTTTGCATGTTATAATGCAAAAAAAAACCAAACACTTTCACTTCTCTGTCCCCCAGATGGATATAAGACTTGCTTTCTGTAAAACTTGCAATTTGTTGTAGTGAACTGGAAACTTGCTGTGCAAGCCACAGACAGTTAAATCCCTAGCAAAGTGGGAGGTCCCCACCTATGACATGTAATATTGTTTGAAGTGACAGATGAGGGCTCAGAGTTCAAGCCAGAACACCATGAAAGAGAGAGCTCTGCTCTTCCAGTGCAAGATACCAAATCAGATCAGAATGTATAGAGATGAAAGCAAGCCCCAGGAATTTTCACCAGCTTCCATATCCAGTTCATTCAGTGTAGGGGGAAAAACCTGCAATCCCTTGAGCTTGAAAAGCACACCCCAGAGTTGCACTGGAGGCCATACTAATTGCAAAGAGAGCAGAGGATTCTTAAACAGATTATGTTTGCTAAGTCACTGAAACTCCCTTCCGTGAGATAAATCCGAAGGTGATTTGGAAGCTGTGCCCTGTGAGAAGCCTGGCAGTTTATTATGACTTCTGAGTAACTGATTTCTAGAAAACCAGTTTGGAATGTTGCTGCATGAAAGCTAGTTATAATCACTGCCTGAATTGACACAGCAGTGAGATTAGAAAGATTCTTTCAAGCTTCTTGATCTTCTGTTTGTGGAGTGCCTGCTGGTTTAATGTAATTTTTCCAGTGGCTTTGAAATTATGATTCCTTTAAATTTATTGTCTCTTTAGGAGTCAATACAGGTACATGTGAGAGTGTCAGGAGCAAAATTCAGCTCAGAGAACTAGTGGGATGCAGGTGAACATTATCATTAACTTGGCTCCTTTTTTAATTTTTTGTTTTGTTTAATTGTACCTACCAGTTTTTCTAATTAAAATCCTTAGTGTTTTAATGCAGATGTTCACTTCTGTACCTGAGACTGCTTTCTTCCTGCAGTTCTGATCCTCTGAGACGCTGAGCAGCTCTTAGAAGGCAGCAGGAACTCTTTTAGCTCAACACACTCAAGAGATCATCCCATTTGGCTGGATGCCTATACTTCAGATTTAACTGCCTTAGTCTGTATTTGTGTCCATAGTCATTAGCTTTTATTTCCCAAACCCTTTTGATCTGTTTAACCTTGTGGTAATTGTTCTGGAAGACAATAACATTTTTGAATCAAATTTTATAGCAGCTCAGCACAAAGAGGTGTTCAGTGATTGTTCTGTTGTTAGAAACTGGCTGTCCCAAGTGAAGGAGATTTATTGTGTTGGTGGTAATAGTAACAATAGTTTGTTCCTGAAATACTTGTGAAACAGAAGGGGGAAAATATTTAATTTTCTTTCTTCAGTAATCTTTTGCTTTTTTTCAGTAAACCTCTTGCTTTTTTCTTTAAAGACTAAAATTCATGGGATTGGATTCGTAAAAATACATGCACCATGGAATGTGTTGTGTCGAGAGGCTGAATTTCTTAAGCTCAAGATGCCCACAAAAAAGGTGAGTCCTGATTTTCTTTTTTTGTTCCTCTGGAAGGTATAGTTTAAACATATCTCTGAGCACCTTATAAAACATGGACTTTTCTTCCCACAAGTGTTTTTAAAATAGTCAACTAATCTGTACAGAAAATAAGTGCCACAGACTTGTTTACTTGGGAAAGCAGAAAGAATATACAGAAGAAGGAATGGAAATCCAGAATTCCTGGCACGTACCTGTACACAGTGAGAGTTATCTCATGTGATGCCTCATTCTCACAGTGTTTTAAAAGAAGAGGTTGCAACTGATGATGACATTTCTGTGTGTGTTTCAGAGGCTTTTTCCTCACCTAAAACCCTGAACTGCTAAAAATGATCATGAGGGTAACAATTTGTTTGCAGTCTTGCAGGCTTTAGTGAGTAGTCATATACCTCATTAGTCATGTTTACAGGAGTTGGGACTACTGTACCGCAAAATAAATTACCTTTCAGAAGATTTGAAATATCATTAAAGAAATGACAGTGTATTTTCATCAGTTCTAAATCATCTGTGATAGATTGCTACCTGCTCACTGAGCATAGTTTAGAGATGGATTAATATTTAAACATTTACTAAGTGCACATCCCAGAGTACAGAGAGAAGTCTATAATGGACCAAGGATAGTCTTAAAGCCCAGTGTCATTTGTTACAACACTAAAGCCACATTTCTGGTTTGGATTTCAGATTAATCCCCATTATTGCCTCACTCGCCTCCAATTTTAATCGAAAGCACAATAAGATTAAAAAAAGTCTGTTGTGATCCTGTGGTTAAAGCTGCTTTGCCACAAAAGAGAAGTTATATGGACATTCTGTGGGCCTTTTTACTGAGTGTGAAAGAGGTAACCTAGCCCTGCAAGACATTGCCCAGGAGAAGTCATGTGCCTGAAAACACCCTCAGACCCCTAAAGCCTTATTTCCAGGCAAGCATCTTCCTGCAGTGGGAGTCTGGCCCTGTATCTGTGCCTAGTTTATGTGGCTCAGAGAGGGAAGCCTGTAAAATCTTCCTCTGCGACCTGCTAACACAATTTCTGCCTTTAGTGCTACAGAATTGCAGTTGCAATTCAAGATATTGTGGTTCCTTTATATGGAAAAGGGGAAACTCCTGAGATCTATACAATATTCCCAGGAAAGCCCCCTGAGAGAGGAGACCACTCCTGCTGTTTCGCACAGGGACTCCATGGCTCCTTCATTTCTTTGTCCCCTTGCACAATGAAAATAGTAAATGCTAGAGGAGCTGGTGTCTCAGGAGCCAGTGCTGATTCTAGGTCCATGGCACATCTCAGTCTGATTATTTAGAGTCAAACACAGTCCATGTTTTGGCTCAGAGGAAGAGTAGTAACCTTCTTCTGCTTGCCTTGGTTTGCTTTTCCCATCTGTCTCTGTCTTTTTGAATGTTTTCAAGAAGGTAAGCTATGCTTCTTGATAATTTATTGTGATGTATTTATGTAATAGACAGTTTATTCCTTACAGTTCACTATCCTTTAAGGGTAAGCAAAAAGCAATGAAATTTCACTGTTTTTCTCTTTGCCCACACAGATGTATCAGATCAATCAGACCCACGGTCTTCTGAAAAAGATTAATTCTGTCATTCAAAAAATAACAGAACCCATCCAGCCAAAAGTAGCAGAACACAAACCTCAGACAGTGAAGCGCCTCTCCTACCCCTTCTCCAGAGAGAAACAGCACTTGTAAGTGGAAGCTTTCTGTAAATGTTATGTCAAGAGGTTCCAGCCTTTCTGCTAGTAGCTAAGGCACCAAAAGGTGACAGGGAAAATGAACTCCAACACTTTCTTAGGCATTAGAAGAAATCTGGAGAGGAGATTTGGGCAAGGGCCTATGAGGACAGGACAAAGGGGAATGGCTTTAACCTGTCAGAGGGGAGATTGATATGAGCTCTTAGGGAGAAGTTCTTCCCTGTGAGGGTGATGAGGCCCTGGCACAGGTTGCCCAGAGAAGCTGTGGCTGCCCCATCCCTGGCAGTGTTCAAGGCCAGGTTGGATGTGGCTTGGAGCAACCTGGTCTAGTGGAAGGTGTCCCTGCCCATGGCAGGAGGTTGGAACTAGATGGGCTTTAAGATCCGTTCCCACCCAAAGCAGTCTGGGATTCTGTGATTACTATAAAGAATATTTCCATTTTGCAGTAAATATACTTTTTTCTTTTTCCTCACTGTTGAGGAATGAGGCTTGTAGAGCTCCTCTTGTGAAATCTGTGTGGTTTAGCTACTGTTGTGGTACATAATATGTATCTATGTAACTCTACACATCAACTCCTAGACTTGCCAAACACGATTTGTAATGTGATTTTGCAATAGTCTTTTCCATATAAAACAAAATCCTTGATGAAACTTGTAGCCAAAGATGTGGGTTGATAAATTTCAGAATAATTTCAGTCATCCAGTATGGGCAGCTCAGACATGTTCTGTCAACCAGGCCTTGTCTTTGGAAATGTGATGAAGTTGGTGGTAGCTTTGCCTTCGATTTCGAATCAGAATGTGGGTGTAGGAAAAAATCATATGGTGAGGCCCAGCCAAAGTTTTGACTGCCCTGGATTGCTTTGCGGCTCCTCTTCCTTGGCCAGCGTCCCAGAGGAGAAGCTTTGAAGGTTGTGTTTATGTATGTGCCAGCTGGAACAAATAACAGTCCTAGGGCAGGATTTCTTCATGGTACATAAAGGGGTTTTAGTTTTTAATCAAGAGATGCAGAACACTGATGGAGTTGTGTGTATTAGTTGGGTCAGGCAATGTTAGTGACATTTGACAAGTTCTTGGACTTGCATGTAGGATGTTCCTGCAGCTAAAGAGAAGGCCCCAAAGGTGCTCCTTAGGTTAGGTGCAGATGTGTCTTATGCTTTTTGCAGTGGTGGCTTTTTAATGTGATCCTACCTGTGTCTGTTCTGAATAATGGAGGCAAGAGCAGCCTCACAGGGTTTGATGTACAGACAAGATGTAAAGATTATTAGGAAAATTTGAGGCCAGCAGTGGTTGGGAATTCAACTTCAGTGAGCATCAACAATGTCTTTTGTACGGAAAAACCTAGAAATATATAACTGGTGAACTCTTTAAAATATGACAGGTGAGATGGACTTTCTTTGTAACAAGGTTTCTACAAGCTATTCTTCAGTATTAGCTATGGGAGATCCACAGGAACAATAGAAACATTGAAGTGGACAACAAAAGCAGGAAATTACTGGCTTTTTTGTTTGTTTTTTAACCTAATGGGCTTCTATCTAATCTTTTAACAGATTTGATTTGTCTGACAGAGATTCCTTCTTTGACAGCAAAACAAGGAGCACTATAGTAAGTACCATATATAAATGATGTATGGGGTGTATTGCCTCAATCGTGGTGTTAATAACCCCTTTGCCAGCTCTAGGGTCTTTCTGCTTCTTCAATGCTAGTTCAGGACTTCGCCTTTTGTAATTAAACAAGAAATCAAGGGTAGGACAGGAATATGATACCACAAACTACATTCCAGTGCTTTCTTGTGACTTTTAGAACATAAAATGGAGTGGGGAGGAAGGTGTAGCCTTCTTTATAGCCACTGAGGGGGGAATTGCAATCCAGCCCATATGAAATCCAAGGCAGTTGGAAGGGTCCATGCCAAGCAGACTTGCTGCGACACATTTCAAGTATAATGTGGACTCTTTGCCCCATTCCACTGCTGCTAATCGGTGCATTGGAATGTGACTGTGAGCATGCTTTTATCTTATATTTAACATTAGCCTTTGGGGTTGCTAAGTGGTTTCAAAAAGAGCTTATATCACATTTATAGCCGCCTTTTCTTGCTGTGGTGATAAGGGGTGTAAGATATCTAACTTCCCTTTCCTGCTTTGAAATGCCAGTGTGGGGACCCTAGAATGTAGTTTCCCTGTAACAGCTTGAAATGCACTTGTTTGATGCGAGCGCAGGTTATCAGGGCTATGTGTGTTTGACCAGGGAGGGCAGATGCAGTAGCACAGAGATGTTGAAAAAAAAAGACAAACATTGAATTGATTTATTTGTGATAAAGCATTTCAGATGATATCAAAAAAAAAAAGGCCAGTTTTTGTTTGTAGACTTTCTTTCATATGTCCAGATGTCTGTTAAAAACCCTTGTAAGTACAAGAAACTTAAGGGAGCACATGAAGAATTAAAATTCATGGCAACAAGCTGAGAAAGATGGCAAGAATGGCACTGTAGAACAAGAGGGTGAGCAAGACGAACTGAAACAAAAGGAGCTCATAGCAGAGGCTGGGAGAAAGAGGAAAGATGGGGGTTTTGTAAACCAATCAAGGAACACTGGACATATAACAAAAATGCTGGTAGTATGTTGCTTTGTTTGAAACCCCTGTAAGTCACCCAGTAATAGAAGACACGCTGAATGTTTCCCAAGCATCATTTTATCCTTTGTGTTCTTCGTTCTTTAAAATTCTGTCCTGCTTTTCTCATCGGTATTTTTAAACCACAGTGCAAATATTGACCCTTCCACCCACTCCGAAATGCACAGGAATCTAATCACTGCCTGTGGGTCTTTGATGAATAGAAACTAAGCCAAAGAACTTTCACTTATTTAAAATAAAAATGTGCATTATATAACTGGAAGTCTCTGTGACAGCCCTTGAACTCATGAAGCTCCAAGATGATGACAGACAGATCAGCTGTGGGACTTGCTCTACATGCCCTCATTCATTTCCTTCCCTCTGGCAATTGAGCGGCAATCAAGTTAGTGCATGGATTAGTGGCCATCCCAAAGGAAACTGGTCCCTGATTCCTCTGGCAGGCCAAACAATTGGGCAGTAGGTGCCTCTGAGGTTTTCCCCTAGTGCCCTCTCCCTGGCCAGCCTCACACCGGCACAGTGCTTGCCTAAAAGCATTGCTGCACAAGAATGGCTGAAAGCTTCACCGCTCGGGCAGCATCCTGAGATGTGCAAAGGTTATTTAACACAGTAAATGCAATAAATCCTAAAATAAATACATCTGTTTTGCTACTGAGGTTGTGCAAACTCAGAAGTTTTAAGGTCAGCCTGTGTTAGTCCAGTTTCTGATGAACAGCTCCATGTTGTGGATATGTTAGGAGCCTGAAGCTCACCTGAGATCCTTGGCTTGAAGCCAGCTTGTGCCATCAGAGGTGAGGGAAGAGCTTGTCTAGCACACTGCCTGGTCCTGGTACAAGAGGGCTTTTGATCAGTGATCAATGTCTACCATGAGCAAAACCAGCATTTCTGATACGTGACAGATGAGCTGTTTCCCTATTTCCTACAATCATTTATGTTAGTAGCTGGTTATTTCATTGAGCATTTCTCTCTTGCATGGAAATCTTTAAGCCCTGCTCTTCTGAATACCATGACTTTTATTAAAGAATGATGACTTCATTGGCATCTTGGTTTTGCCAATATTTGAGCTGTACACAAAAAGATTGTGCTTTTCACTGGCAGTAGCTGAAGTAACCCTTTCATTTCTTTTATTTTACTTCTGTAGGTTTATGAAATATTGAAAAGAACAACATGTACCAAAGCAAAATATAGCATGGGTAAGGAACTTCATTTAGCTCTAAGATCGATATTGTTTTCAGGTATTGAAAATAATTGCAAGCTGTGGAGTTTAGGTTTTTCCCTGCTCTCCAATTTGATGTATGTGGATATAATTGTTTTATTTGGAACTTTAATTTACTTAATGTAGCCATTTGGATTTTTTTCAAATGTGAATTTATAGATTCAACTCTAAATTAAATGGTGAGCATATAGGCACTGCAGATGTCAGTTGGGTCCTTCGCAGCAGGACTGGATGGTGATATAAATCAGTGGCTAATACCTGCTCTGCATTGGTTCAATTTTGCACACACTGATGTGGATGAGGGTATTACCATGAATTTCAGTAACTGCAGTGAAGGTCTGTGTCTTGGTTCATTCCTTCTAAGTAGGAACTTTACATTTTTATCAAGGGATTGCTTTTCAATGACTTGAATGGAATGGTCTTAATTGATGACTGCCCCAAACACTGTCCTAAATGGAACTGAGATGACCCAGATTAAACAGCCAAGGACTAAGGCATGGACTGAAAGCTGGCATATCTCTTAGCCCTTAGAGCAGTTGTTGCAAGTCAGTGAGTGTGAAGTTTGTACTGCCATGGCAAGTCACTTTTAGGATTTCAGCCTTAGGGCTTCACTGTAAAAGCTAAATTCATGATGCGGAAGCTAAATTCATAATGCGGGTAAACATGAATTGCAAATCAAGTCACCTTAAATATTTGTTGGCACTTAGAAACTTGATTTTATGTGTATTATGATAGATAGGTATATACTTGACTCTGGGACCAGAGTTAATAAATAGCTAATGATAAACCTAATCATAGAAGGTAGAAGGCTGAATTCCTTCAGGTCCAAGCTTCTCAACAGTAAGCCAATAGAAACAAATTTGTAAGAGAAAAATGCATGTGAGAAAACGTTTGATAACTGTTGGAATCTGTTATGGTACTTATTTGCCTACAAGCGGTTAAATAAAACAATGGGAACTTGAATTACCGGTAGTTCTATTCAATATTGACCCATGAGCTGCTTAGAAATACATCAAATAATAGAAGAATAATTATGCCAAAAATTATTTCCATGCTTTGACTTTTCTGTTGAAGTAACAAAATACAATGTACAATTGTTGAGTCCTTATATACACTAAATTTTGGTGTTCAGCCAGTATTGACAGAAGTGCTTCCCTGTAGCATGTGAAATCCAAATTAATCTGTGACTTTCAGGACCTTTTTTGAGCCTGGTGCTGGATCATTTTCATTGGAAATTACGTATTTGCACTCTTGAAAGGGGCAGGTCATACAGTTCAGTTTGAATTCTTGCTTTGTAATTGGTTAACTCGATTTATTTATCTTTTTTCTGTGTGTGTGTGTGTGTCCAGAAATGGGAAATGCATTAGAGATTAGTTGAATAGGGTAGAAGCTAAAAGAAGGTAAGGTGTTAGGATTCCTGAATCATTCTGAGATTAGCAAGGCCACACAGTATACCTAATAAAATATACCTAATAAAATGTCATTAGGCTAGCCCATCCATGGGTACACTCAGCCTAAATCAATCAGGTCCTTTGTGTTCCAGCACAACCCAGCAGAGGTGGCAAACAGATTTGAGCAAACACAGATAGTGCTGCAACATTTCTGCCCAGCAGGAAAAAGCTGCCTAGTGAACACTGCAGTCTTTGTTATTTAGTATGAAAATGTGTGAAAATATCAATGTGCCTTTATTGTTAAATGCTAAGATGTACAAGGGTACTATGTAGCTCTTGGTCTCACAGCCCTACTAGTTGTTTCTGCAGATATGTGGAGGCATTTGCAGACAATTCATAGTACTATTCTAATCTTAAATAGGACTTTGAAAATCAATGATACTGCAAGATACCAAGTACTCCTGGGGTACTTCCTCCAGCAAGTGATTAGTATTTCAAAAATGGTCAGGAACTTGAAAAATTCTCATTTCAAGAACAATCAAAAAAGTCTCAGTGAACCTACTGTTCAGTGAACTGTTTCCTGGTTCATAGTCACTGTTCCTCCAAGTCTAGTCCCGCACTTTTAGCAATGAACTGATGGGCAACATGGAGCACACTGCAGTACATCCTTTTTCTTTAGTTTTTCTAAGTCCTTTAAAATTCTCCAAGATGCGCTATATATATGTGTGTATATATAATTTGGCATTAATGAACTTAGCCTTGCACAAAGACAAGTATAGAATCATAGAATCCCAGACTAGTTTGGGTTGAAAGGGATCTTAAAGCTCATCCCGTTCCAACTCCCTGCCACAGGCAGGACACCTTCCACTAGACCCGGTTGCTCCAAGCCCCATCCAATCTGGCCTTGAGCACTGCCAGGGATGGAGCAGCCACAGCTTCTCTGGGCAACCTGTGCCAGGGCCTCACCACTGTCACAGGGAAGAGCTTCTGCCTAAGAGCTCATTAAGTACTTGACTTAGTCTGATTCAGCACCCAAGACTGATATGTTAAATCTCCAAATATATCTTCACAGATAACACGACACCTTCAGATGTGGATAATACTCTGTAATTGGAAGTAGCTTTATTAATGCCAGAAGCTGCAGCGAGAACATCAGAGAAGTAATGTCGTAGTGTACCATATTATTTCTCTGATGTTCTCACTTTGCGGGCTACAGCCCTCAAAGGTCCAGTTCCAGCCAACTGACCTTTGGGAATCCCTCACTTGTGCTCATTCAAACTTACACGTTAAGTCCTCCTAATCCACCTGTACTCTGGCCCCAAGTTAAGGAGCAATACCTAACCTGGGAAAGCAGGACTCCTCAAAGTCCCTTCTGCCACATACAGTTTATAGATAAAGCATTAATTGCTTTCAGCCTCATGCATGTCACTAATAAACGGATGTGTAAACAGGGAAAGGAGAGGGAAGAAAGAAGGAAGCTACCCTTTTAAATAAAAGACGAAAATGTGGTAAATATGGTGAGTATTACGCCAAGGTCTTTGCAAAGGCTTTCCCTACATTTTCTCTAATCAATCTGAAATGTGAATTCAAAACTTTGAGTGGATGATGCGTGCGTATGTGTATTCCCATATGCCATCAATTCCAGCCATATTCTTCATGTGATCCAGCCTTCTGCTACACACTCTCAAATCTGCAGGCTTGCCCTTCAATCAAACTGACTTTCCAGAAAATGCAATTTATTTTAATGACTAATTTCAAGTCATTGGCTTCTAATTCTTGATTCTCAAATATATATGACTTCCTCTTGCTCTTTGCAGTTTTCTATTTCATAAAATGAGTCATGTTTAATAACCTATATGATTAAAAATGAAACTACATGGAAAGGAATGAGATGGCAGGAAAATTATTATCTGACTGTTATTTTGAGAGAAATCTTCAGGAAGATGAAGTGAGACTGTCTCACCTCAAAATTATAAATA
The DNA here is from genome assembly GCF_012275295.1 of Melopsittacus undulatus. Lineage (NCBI taxonomy): Eukaryota > Metazoa > Chordata > Aves > Psittaciformes > Psittaculidae > Melopsittacus > Melopsittacus undulatus. Next base: position 27,522,199 of record NC_047534.1, read on the forward strand.
ACTATTGTGTCTTTATTTTTTAAGGGATCACCAGCCTGCTTGCCAATGGAGTTTACAGTGCTGCATATCCTTTGCATGATGTAAGTGATCTTGCAATATATTTTACATGTCTACTACCTGACACCAAGAAATCCTTAATGTGTTACGTATTAATGGCATAATCTCAAACATGAGCGTTTTTGGGCATGACCTCCTGCTTGATTGTATCACAACTGCAGTAACTTCTGCAGGTTGTTTCCATCATTCTGCTTGCTTTTAATGAATTCCCCACCTTTATTCTGCCTCTGATGATCATAACTGACATTTGAATGTAACATTAGAAGAGTTGTTTTGGTGGCTTAGCAAATGAAATGCTTCTGTTATTTGCTGACCTTCTGCACCCACAATCCCTGGCATCAGTGCTAGGAAACATATTTATTCCTGGGGCAGCGAGTGGCTAGTTCCCTCATGCACATCTCCCTGGCATCCTCCTTGCAAGTGCAGAGACCATAAGAACCATAAGCAAGACTTTGAAGTGACGTCTTTCATGGGACAGGATGTGCCTGCAGACCTTCTTCCTGTTGAAGTCTGCTTTTGAGCAGTTGAGTAAGATGTCAAGAGTATGCTCAACTGTAGTGTTTATTGAGAGGGTTAGAGAGAGGGAGGGAATTTTGGTGGCACTCCTACTTGGTCCTGCCAGAGGTGCACAGGTTCAACTGGAACTGACAAACACACTTGCTCTTAACTAGACCCTTACAGAGAGGCTTGGCAGATGTCAAGGTGATGCAGCAGTCATGCTGCTCACAATGTGTTTGCTGTGTGAGCATACAAGAGCCGGTTTTCTGGCACGGGATGTGAAGATGAAGTATGTCTTCCTAGTTTTCTGCTCCCCTCATTCACGCTGTTTTTGCATGGTTCCGCAAATATTTTATCTCAGTGTAGCTGAGACCAGAACAGCCTTTTTATCTGCCTGATGTTTATCATAAATGTCAGGCATTCTTAAACTACAGCATTATCGCTTAGAAATCGAGAAAGGTTAAATAACTTCTCTGCGTGTACTTCTCTCATGTCTTTAGACAGCTATTGATAGTCTTGTATATAAGTTATTGTCTTGGTTTACTCCTTTATCATATTTAAAAATAGCTCAAAATTAAAACCTCAAATCTAATCAGCCGTGAGTGTTTGGAGAGTCTAGATAGGGATCAGGTCTCCCAGCTGGTCTCTTTTCTTTCAAGTGGACTGAGCTGAACCCCAAATACCATGGCGATACCACATCCTTTCCCTTGACATTTTTAGGCCACCTTTATCACTTATTCATTTCTTTTGCCCCAGTGACAGATATTATTACTCTTTCTTAATGTGCCTGCCAACAGAAGACAAAGTGTGCTATGACAAATGACCTCCTAAAATACAGCATTATTTTACATATTGCTTTTTCTGGTTTTGATGCATTAAGTGCGTGGGATACATGGGTATGCAAGATGCAGAGCAGTTCTGGATGAGACTCACTGACTGACGCACATTTTCTGTTGTTTTTTTTCTTTTCAAGGGTGACTATGAAGGTGAAAATATTGAACCAAATGACAGAAAAGTAAGTTGATATCAAGGGGATTTAATGTATTTGCAGGAGTCCCAGCCTGAGGAGTCACCTGTTGGAATACCATAAAAAAAAAAAAGCCACTAAATGTCAAGCAGTAGAAATACAGTATTTTCCAAGGTTTAAATTTGACCAAATATGGTCTTTTATAATGTTACGTTTCTTGCCATGTTAGTAAGAGTACTGACAGGAGTGACATAGAACTCCTAAAGTTCAGATGGTGTAATTTCAGGCCACCTCTGATGAGAATACACTCAGCTGTATTCTGATATCTGTATCTGACATAAATCCTGCTGTGCTCCATGGTGAGCTCTGGGCTCAGCACTGCAACCTCTGCTGAATTAATGTGCTGTGATCTAGAGTGTGAGGATCAGAACTGGTGGGGACATAAGGGTGGCAGTTGGAAACATAAGCATAGAAGTTACTGGGAGAGATAAAGACTGAATATTTATCAGAAATAAGACATTCTTGGCAAAGCTATAATGTGGGCTGCTCAGCCAGGAACTGCCCCATGGATGTGTACTGCTGCAGTGCATCACTTTTGGCTTAAGTCTGGGTTGAAATTGTGTTTTTATTGTCTGTACACTGAAAGAAATTTATTGTGGTAAAATGAGTAGGAATTATTAGAAGATAGTATTTCTGTGAGAAAAAGCAATTTTTTCACCCTTTACAGAAATGTTGATTTTGTAAATTCAATACTTTAATACAATTTCTATATACTCCCAGTCACACTTCTGTAAAGAAGAGAGGCTTTTTGTCTGTGCATCACACACAATCTAAAGTAGAGGTATTATAACCAGTTCTCCCCGAAGGAGACAATAAATTTGGGTGCCATTTATGTCAGGTTTTTAGATTTGAAACTTTACGTTTTGTTTCATGGTCACATCTCTGGAGAAATGCTGTGAACATTCAGGTTGTAGGAAAAGCTGATCTAAAGCCCTTCAGGTTGGTCATATAAAAATAGGTATCCCAAATTGAAGGTCTTCTGGGTCTTAATGTGCAAATGGCTCATCAAAGGACAGCGACTTTTATTTTCACTCCCCACCTCTATTGATTTGTGGTAAAAATACCACATACCTGTCATTTCATTATTAAGCAACACATTGCTCAACCAAAAATAGGATGAAAGTCCATGTTTTCTCAGAGTATCTGGGTTATCATCTCTATTACTAACTTTTCAAACTTCACAAATTCACTCATTTCACAAGTTCACTCTGTGTTTGGAAATGTTCACCTTGGCTTTTGACTTCAGTTGCCTCAAATAATCTTTTGGTGTGTTTTGGCACATCTCTTACGGTTTCTTGAAGCTTTCTTTAATCTAATCCAGTGCTAGGTCAGGCTTGTGCCTTTTTGAACAACAAAATTCAAGATTTGAGGCATAGAAAGGAAGTAAATATTTAGGGCTTGTGCACTGATCTCCTTTTATCATGTCTTTGAAGCTGTGCTTTGAATATCAGGCTGATAAATATCAGGATAAATGAGAGAATTCATTTATACTTTAGGCACAAATTTAGTTTGAATGTTGTACAAAATTAAAACATGGCACTGATGCAAAATCTCCTTAGTTTAGCATTTTCCTGATATGCCTGACCAGAAAAATAATCTAACAGCCAGTACAAACTTAGCTTGTAAAAATGAAGTAATAATAAATAATAAGAGGGTATTAGCTAGTGCACAAGGATGTTGAGGTGTCCCAAATTATTAACTGTTTCCCAGACATAGGCAGCTGGCCTTAAACTGTTGGAAAATATGGTTGAAAGAAACTTAAAGCAGAATAAAAACAAAATTTGCAAGGATGTTGTTTAATAAAGGCCTGCCTTTAGTTCCAGTCTCTGCTCTTACTATTGTGAGGAAACTAATACAGGTTAATGATCTGGGATTGCAGAGGGCAAAATCCACACTCCAGTTGGATTTTGATGTGGTATTTCTGTAAAAGTAAGGAAGTTGTACTATGAATGATTTAATCCATTTGCACAAGAAGCACAGCAGTTCAGCTTGGAAAGTTCGTGTTAGTGCGTTGGCAGGACTTTTTGCAGAACTGCTCTAGAAATGCTGTTGGCCGCATGACTTCTCTGTGATAAAAGGCAAGAGGCAGGATTGGACCCAGGCAGCAGCAGGGCATTTCACTGGAGAGATGGAGGAGGCTGACATCTGTCAAGCTTCTCCTGATAAAATAGCCTACCAACTGAAGGAAAAATATCCTATTTGGTCTATTCTTCTATGAACAAGATTAATCTTAATATACTCTTCACTATGAAGGTGCTGAGGCTCTGGTACAGGTTGCCCAGAGAAGCTGTGGCTGCCCCATCCCTGGCAGTGTTCAAGGACAGGTTGGACGGAGCTTGGAGCAACCTGGTCTAGTGGAAGGTGTCCCTGCCCATGGCAGGGGTTTGGAACGGGATGAGCTTTAAGGTCCCTTCCAACACAAAGCAGTGTTGGATTCTATGAACTGGTTTAGGTCTTGGTTCCCTGTGTAGTTTCTTCCACATCTGGGCTGGTTGTGCAGCCCTCACACACTGCTGGATACTTGTATAACCAAGCTCTGTATTTTTCTGCCTTTTTTTTTTCTTTTGCTTTTTTAACCCAGTACGTGATGAAAATAAATACTTCAGCACTAATCAGTTTATGCTCTTACACTTGAGAAAAGTAGCTAGATGAATTAATGAGACCAGAAGTGACCATCAAAGCATCTCTCTGAAATATCAGTAGTTAGTCCAGAACATCCTGCTACCAAGTTCATGTCACTGCATTGAAGCAGGGAGAAAAGCAGTGAAAGGAGACCTGACTTCACAAGCAGATGTCAAGCTTATTTTCCCCCGTTCCACAGAGGAGGTGATGGCTGCATGGCTAGTGAGCACAGTTTGTCTTCTCCAGTATTTTTGTATGCATGCTTACTTCTTGTTCACTCTGTTAGCTGAACAAGATCTGAAAAAATCAGATCTGAGAAGCACTATTTATGTATTTTATGAAGTAAAAGTTAAGTTGAAGGTCTCAGAGGAACCTATTTTTGTGAGGGACTCAATTTTATAAATCACGAATGGAGATCATTGTTTTCCTTGGCTTCTATCATAACCAAAAGGATAAGTGGAAATCATTGTGTTCTGTTAGTTTTAAAGCGGAAAACCTCCTAAATGCAGCCTTTGAGGCGCCTCTGCACAGCACCTCTTGATGGATGATGAATATAATAGCTTGTATAGTGAAAACAAAACAGCTCATTCTAGGGTTTTTTTTTTGTCTTCTAAGTCAAAGCATGTCCATCTTTCACATCCATTCTGCTAGATACCTTCTACAGATCATAAAATCAGGACTGCTCTCCCTGTCCCTACTATAATTATCCATCAATCCAGTTGCTGAAGAGCCTTTTAATGTACTAGAATTCATCACTGCATTACAGAATGCCGAACCATCAAATTTGTTTTTAATACTTAATGCACTCTGCGTGTATTGGCAAATGATAGGTTGAAACCACAAAGCAGTAAGACCGGATCCACAGCCTGGGCTCTGCAGTTTGCTGGGCTCAAAAGAGAAAATGTTCATGTCCAAGTGCTTTAGCTTTCTCTTTTGCCTTTCTGTTTCACAGCTCCTGTGTGAGGAGTGGGCAAGCTACGGTGTCTTTTACAAGTACCAGCCAATCGACCTGGTGAGGTGAGAGTTCAGCCCTTCCCGTCATGTTTCCATGGGGAACACTGAACCTGTGCATGGTGATGCTTGTGTGAGTGTCCCCACAGGGATGCTGCCTTCAGTGCCACCCTGGGGGATTCCAGAGAATGGGACATTCATTGGGAGAAAAGGAGTTTTCTGTGAGTTTAGAGGCATGCTGATGTATCTCACCTAGTGTGAAAGCTTGCAGGGGATATATTTTTAATGAATTTTGTTTGCTCGTGGTGAGAGCTGAGACTCTCAGAAGGAAATGTGGTGCTTTTTTAGGAGGATTTGATCACAGAAGATCCAAAGATACCAATTTACACAGCAGAAACACAGGGGAAAAAAATTCCTAGTCTGTCTGATTTACTTTCATGGTGCCTCTATAGCTGGATTAACTCCAAGCATCATGAGAAAGAAAGTCCTCTGAGAAGACAAAAATTCCCACAGGTCACTGGCTCTTACTTTGCCCATGCTTAATCCAGCTGCAATCTGTAATTTTAGCCATGTTGTATTTTAAGAAATAGAAAACATTTATCTCTCTTAATTCTCTTTTAAAAATGTGTTTCAGAAAGTACTTTGGAGAGAAGATTGGACTATATTTTGCCTGGCTGGGAGTTTATACACAGATGCTTATTCCAGCTTCAATTGTTGGGATTATCGTTTTCCTATATGGCTGTGCAACAGTGGATGAGAATATACCTAGGTAAACTAAAGAAATAAACAAGTTCTATTATCAGAGGCCACTAGAAACTCAAAGGTACCTTTCTCTAGAAATGTTTTGTTACTGAAGTGTTCAAGGCCAGCTTGGATGGGGCTTGGAGCAACCTGGTCTAGTGGAAAGTGTCCCTGCCCGTGGTGAGTTTGCAGTCCCACTGCTTCCTGCTGGCAGTAAGCTATGGAGAGCTCCTAAGGGCTGAGAGCAGGCAGCAGAACTACAGCATGGTTTTAAATCATTAGCATTTATTGTTAAATTGACTTGTGCAATTTGCATTGATGTGCTAAAAATAATTCTTGGCCAGTTGCTCAGGTGGTTGTTGGGTTTTTTTCCCTAACTCAGATCATTATGTTAAAACAAACCACAAAATACTGCTAATGATAGGGTTTAGTGCTTGCCATCATAAAATGCTGCAGAAGGCATTGTGTTACATAAAGATGAATCAAGAATATACATGCCTTAAAAAAGCTGCTGTGATCAGATTAACAAAATCTTGACATTGTACTATTTTTCCTTTTAGTAAGTTTTGTATTATAATGTTCTTAAAGCCCTATGATTTAGCATTATTTGCCCTGCTTGTATCATCAGCTGAAGATGAAAATTACACAGTTTGTACTGCAACCATAAGCCCTGAGTAACAAAGCAGATAATGGATATAAAAAAATAGATGGGTTTTTTTGTTCACTAAGATTGCTTTGTAGTGCTCCCAGCAGCTGAAGAAAGTCAAAGGGAGGGTTGCTGTTGCTGTTTCACAGATGGAGTGCATAGAAGAGAAGTTGGTTGAATTCCAGACTCTTGATCCTCAGCAGTTCCCTTATCCCTTATCTCCTGCTGTAGTTAGTATTTCAAAACTAGAATGATTTTTAATTTCAAGTTTTGCTGGGTTATTTTTTTACTGTAAGATCCTATAGTAAAGAGCTGTCATGGGTTGAGCAGTAGCAGTCATTTTCTCTCCTTCTTGTAGCTGGTGCATTTCTGTGTTCTGACTTCTGGGCTGGGAACAGTTGTTTGATAGCGAGCATGTTTTGAGGGTGTTTTTGTTCAAGGCCTTTTCTGAGCACGTGTTCTGCCGGGGAGGAGGGGAGGCCGGGAGGAAGGAGAGACAGGACACCTGACCCAGGCTAGCCAATGAGGTATTCCATACCATAGCACGTCATACCCAGGATGTAACCGGGAGAGACCCAGAAGGGCTGGAGCTCTGGGGGGAAATGGAGGAGGTATCGGTCGGTGCTCGGCCGGGCAGGGTGGAGTGAGTTATGGGTCGGTGGCTGGTGGGGTGTTGTATTCTCTTCACTTGTTGTTTGCTGTATCATTATTATTTGTAGTAGTAATGGCAGTAGTGATTTATGTTATACCTTAGCTATTAAACCGTTCTTATCTCAACCCATGGGGGCTACATTCTTTGGATTCTCCTTCCTAACCCTCCGGGAGTTGGGGGACTTGGTTTAAACCATGACAAGAGCATAGAGCCTTATGCATCTCATAATGCATCTCCCCTCTTCCCCGGAAAACAAGTAGGGCTGGGGATGGAGTATGACAGCAGCCTTGGGGGATTTCAGCCCCTACAATGGGGTAGGTTGTGGGCAGAGCCACTCGCTGGAGCAAGAGCTGGGAAGCACTGAAAGGGTAGGATCTGCTGGGCCTACAAGCCAGAAGCAGATGCTGTGCAAAGGAGGAAAGATCAGTGGAACATGGAAGATGGAGCCAAAATGGCCATGCTTTTTCTCTATCTTGTTGCTTCTTTGCAGTATGGAAATGTGTGACCAGAGAAACAACATCACCATGTGTCCCTTGTGTGACAGAACATGCAGTTACTGGAAGATGAGCTCTGCTTGTGCGACTGCTCGTGCAAGTCATCTGTTTGATAACCCTGCAACTGTCTTCTTCTCAGTCTTCATGGCTCTCTGGGGTAAGACCATACATGTCTTCATGTTAAGTTTTTAATTTTTTCAAGTACAACAGGAAGAAACAGAAGAGATAAAGCAGTTTCTTTGTACTCAGGCAGTTAATTATATGAATAACTTATCTTTTTTTTGTCTTTCCTTTTTTTTTCTTTCCTTTTTTTTTTCCCCATGAAACTGTCACCCCCAGATTTGTATTCTGGACTGAAAGCTAAAATTCACAAAGTTGCTGGAGATGAATGTCAAATGAAACTGTTAAGCATTTGTCATAAAACTGCTGTGTGGTACATCAAAATTTCATTAACAGGATTGCACAGCTTGCCAAAACATAGATATATAAATAAATAACCCAAACCTATTTGCAGAGCCAGCTTCCACTTTAGACCATTACAGAAGAAATGTATTAATGTACTCTGGGGCTGAGTGGAGGGCTCCACAGGGAAGTGTAATGGCCTTTGGTGTCTCAGGAAAAAACAACATTGATTCCTGAGTCTGTTGAGATGCAATTAAGCAGGCAGATATCATGCATGTAGACTATGAAGCAAGAATGGTGGCATTAGAGGTATTTTTCGGGATGCTGTCTGCCCTTGCACTTTGAGCACATCATTTTAACCTTTTTTGGCATGTCTGTCAAACTTGGTTAAAAATGTTAACCCTCTCATGAAATATTTGTCTTCAGTAATGGTTATTGAGGGCTTTTCTCCTCCCCCAAGGAGATCCCCATGGGGCACATGGTTCCTTCAGCATGGGTGCTGGAGGAGAGGAGCCTCCAGTCATCTTTGCTGGGGACCAAGAGAGCCTGTTAAGATAAATGGAAACTGATGGGGTCCAAAACTTGTGTTTGTAACTGGGAGCCCTATAGAGGCTTCAGAGAACAGGAAAATATGTGTTATTTCCACTAGTTTTGCAGTTTGGCCACATATTCCCGGAAACAGGGAGAGCAGCACAAGATGATGATTGCCCTTCCTATACAGAGTTAGCAAATAACTGGTTTTGGCTTATATTTAATCTGAAAACTATAGCTTGAGTTTTTATTTGTTCTAGTATGTAGGGAACCATTCTTACATTACCATTCATCTGAACTGATTTTAGTACCATTCAACATAATTTTGATCAAGGCCTCCATTTGAGATAATGACGTAATGATGCAGTACTAACGGCATTATCAAGTACCATAACGAAAAGAACAAGGAGAGTCCTGCAGAGGGATTTTGGGAACAGGGGGGAGTTGGAACATGGCAGGTTTGGAGGGAAAGCTGGGAAGTGGTGCTGGGAAGTTAAACACAGCTAGCTTCACAGAAGAGAGAAGAGATTTTACAGATCATCATCTTGCCATGTAGCATACAGGGAGAAATGCGATACACCCCAAAGCAGGATGCAGTGTCAGAGACTTTAAATAGTCTGATTCTCCCACATAGAGAGTCAAGTATCAGTTTGGTCTCCCTTATTTACCATTAAAGTGAATTCTGCATGACTCTTCGCATATAATACTGTTGTTCAGAAAGTAATGCTGTTTCCTTCCCTTTCCTTAGCAAACAAGTAGGGGTCCAGCCATTCTTATTTTTACATTCTTGGGCAAAGTAAGGCCCTGTGCTCTGTACAGAAGCAGGCTTAATATTTGAGAGAGCTTAGGAGTGGGATGTGAAATCCCTCAAGTTTTTCAGGATCAACATAAAATTTTATTGTGGTACAATACCATATAAACTCAAATATTGTTTCAAAGATGTCATTTTGAATTCAGGACTTTGTCCACATAGTTTTTGAATTGGGTTAGTGGAAATTTCCTGTCTAAATGATTTGTCTAAATGGTTTAAAATAAAAATGAAATGAGCACTTTATGTTCTAAGGAAGTATTCTCAGTCAAAACTATCTGTCTCTAAACATAGGCACACATGGAGTCTCTGGTGCTGTTTGTGAGCACCTCTGCCCACAAAGAGAAGTTTTATTAGTTTCATGTGCAGTTGAAGAGGTGAGGAAGAGGAGGTTACTTGGGTTTCCTCCTTAGCATAGCAAGAAAATGAGCCCACGTTCAGGGGTATGATTGTGAGCAAACATTTGGCCAGGCTTTCTTTGTATCATGGTGGTATTGTAACACCCTGGAAACTTCACTCACGTGATCATTAAAACAGCTGTGGCAGTGAACTGAGCCCTGGTCAGAAGTTCAGCTTTAAACATGGACTGTGGCCCAGTGCTGTTTGGTATTAAAGGGCATTAAAAATATCAGAGAATCCGGATAAGATCATCTGGACAGCAGCCATGGGGAATTTTTAAGTTCCACTTATGCTTATGGGCCCAGATGAAATGTGATGATGCAGGTGGACTTGGCAAAGTGGCATCACTACCTGACATGTTCACTGGGAGCTTTTGGAATGGACTGGCTGGGTTTCAGATGCAGCCTTTTCCCTTTGCATTGGTATAAGTCAGTGCTACAGAAGGATTTTGAGTAGCACTAAGAAATGACATTTTCATTTTCCCTCTTTCTGCTGTCTGTTGAAGTTGCAGACCCCTGTGCGAGAACTGCCAGTGGTGTGGAGAGGGGAGGCAATTCCAGGACGATGACACAGACCCTCTTAAGACACTGCTATGGCCATCCCAGTTTATAGGAAGCCAATCATTTGTAAAAAAGATTCAGTTGTATGTTTTGCACAGAGAGTTTTGCTTGGAAAGCAAATGAATGTCATGACCCTTCCCTTGTTCCAGTCCTGAGGGTGTCCTTTCCTCTCTATTCAACTTTCTTACCCTCTCCCTGCCTCTGTTTTTTCTGGATATGAATGTTTCTGAGCACATCTGTTAATACTCACTGCAGGAAACTCCTCTGGGAACACCATTTCTCGGTAGACTTGTCTCTTCCATAATCACTTACTTATTATACAGCAGTGGTGTATTCCCAGCATCTAAATGTGTCCTCTGAGCATTTTCTTAGTCTCAGAGGCAGATAGGCTGATACAGACCTCAGTAATTCACTTGGACTCAAGAATTGCTTGAATGAGGTTTCTTGTCTCTAAGTCTTCTCCATCAAAAAGAAAATTACAATGTTTTAATGATAAAAACCCTTAAAGCCTTCCTCCTTAATAGCCTGCCCACATGCAGCTTTCACACTGCCATGAGTATTTGGGTTTGGGTGCAATGATTAGAGATAACCATGCTATGAAGACCACTAGGTGGATGTAATTATAACAATATCAAAATGCTTTATCTTGATGTCTTTGAGGGAATAACTGTAACACCAGTACAAGGCTAGTTATATAATTCATATTTCATATAGATAAAACACAGGTTTGTTTGGACTTACAGATGGAGTTATATGCAGATGAAGACCAACAATATCATTAGTCACACCAACAAATATTTCAGTAAGTTTTGGTTTCTTAGACCTCTGAAAAGTTGCAGGCATCTTTCTACGTAAAGCTGTGGATGTAACAAATGCCCTTTCTTTTAGCTTACCTAGATACAAAGTTTGGCTCCTAGCACGTCAGTATTTCCTAGGTAGAAGATATTAATGGTGAATAAAACAGTAATAAAAATTAAGATAACCTGTGGGATATGACACAATATTGCACCTCCTCAGACCTGAGGCAATGTGGAGCATGGCTGGCATACCTCCTAAAACAAATCCCAGTGGTAAAAATGTCAAACTAATTGTTGAACTGTTATTTCAGCTGCCACCTTTATGGAACACTGGAAGAGAAAACAGATGCGTCTCAACTACAGGTGGGACCTGACTGGGTTTGAAGAGGAGGAGGTTTGTCCCTTCAGTTCTGACTCTTTGACTTCTACTCTGACGTTACCCATAGCTCCTTGCCCTGAGCTGATAGACATTGCCTCACGGGGAACAGCTCTTGGGGCAGTTGAGTCATTTAGAAGAAAGGAAATTCTCCGTACATGAACTATTTGAGGTTTTTGTAGCAAGGGTATGACTAGTACATCTTGTAGCCATAGAAATATAATTATATAGCCACAAAAATCAAATCCTGAAGTGTATAGTTGGGTCACGCCTAGCAGTGTAGGCATGGAATATACAGCTCAGACCTTACTGCTGTGATGATGTCAGGGTGCTAACAGTTAAGGACCTCATTCAGCTCACACTGCTGTAAATCAGAAATGAACATTCTGAAGTTGATAAATTTACAGCACTGTAAAAAAAAAAAAAAACACTGAAAAATTCCTGTTAATGATGCAGGATCAAGCCCTGAGTTGGAAAATACCTAAGAATATATTTCCAGACATGTGGGCTTGGGGCAATGGGAGGAACACAGTGCAGAGGTGGTGGATTTTTTGTGTTGGCTAAAACAAAAATAATAATATTCCTAGCCAGGTTTATACTACAGCTACTGAATAGAATGAAGGGGATAAGGCTGAATCTGTGAGGAAAAAAAGGTCTTAAAAATCAATGAAGTTTTAGAAGAAAAGGAGGGAAAATCCTTAGCCAGCTGAGAAGCTGTATCCCACCTTTTCGTCTTTATCACTTTACAAAGAAGAAGACACTTCCCTGGACTATAGGATAGCCTTGCCCTGGACTTACTGCACCTCAGAGGTGACAGAAGCTCTTCCATTTTCCTGTCATATGTTGTTGGCTGGCTGCTGGCTCTTTTCTTACTGTTGTTATTATTAAAAGAAGTATGACCACCCTTGTCATATCTCTAGATGTTCTAAATAGATACACAACAAATATTGCTCACGTGAAACTAGAAACCTCATGAGCCCTGGGTTTAACACTATGCAGCTTGAAAAGCCTGGCACAGTTCTTGTTCTCACCCCCAGAATTTTTCTTCTTGAATTATTTCCTCTTAATATGTTTATCTCCTTCATAATATATTTAGGCATGCTTAGCTAGATCATACCTATTTTCCTGGGAGAGCCTATAGGGATTTATTTCCTGGATACTATACTGCTCTCTTATTTTTGGTAACTTGTTCTTAGCATACATGAAAGTAGAAAGGATTAACTGTATCTTTCTGATGTCTGTTCCCTTAATGTCCGAGTTCAGAGCGCTACACCACAAAACCAGCAGCTGTTAATACACTACATTTTATTCTTTATTTCTTGTAGTCAATGCTAGATAATAAAGTCATTGATTTGGCAGTTCATTTAAGCCCCTCCTATGCTGATTTGGGTGATACTTTAGCTAGTAATATGTTGAAGAATCAGGATTTCAAAGGATAGGCAAAATCCCACAGTGTTTCATATTCTGGTGTTTTTAGGGACACCTAGTTCATACTTTTACAAGGTCCTGTAGGGACAGGACAAGGGGGAATAGCTTTAACCTGACAGAGGGGAGACTGAGATGAGATTTTAGGGAGAAGTTCTTCCCTGTGAGGGTGCTGAGGCACTGGCACAGGGTGCCCAGAGAAGCTGTGGCTGCCCCATCCCTGGCAGTGTTGAAGGCCAGGCTGGACGGGGCTTGAAGCAATCTGATCTAGTGGAAGGTGATCTATGGCAGGGGTTGGAACTGGATGGGCTTTAAGGTCTTTTCCAACACAAACCAGTCTGGGATCCTATACAATACTTACAATAATATTATTAAATGGTATAGAATAGGAGTAAACTGGTATTTTTCGGTAGTGTCTAGCCATCCACTGTACCTATGCTTGTTTCATGTGATTTTTAAAATATAAGTCCAATATGATCTGCAACATTCTGTAATCAAATTTTTGTTTCTTTTTTTTTGTTTTGTTTTGTTTTTTTTTCCCTTGTTTTTCATGTTTTTTTCTGGTTTCCTGAAGGAGGCAGTCAAGGTTTGGAAAACATTTTGTTTTTAATTGCTCTTGCCTTTTTTATTACATGTCCACTGATGAATGCCACCTTTTGATCCTCACCTCTTCTTTTTTTCGAGCATCAGATTTTCTTTAGACCTTCCACTGATTTCTTTGCCTTTATACCCTCCCCTTCTCCACTCATTCAGACTTTTTTCAACTCCATTCTGTTTCCCATCCAGTGCATACTTGTGAATTCTGAGTCTTTTGTAAATGCAAAATTAGCCTGAATTCTGAATCTGTAAATCTTTCCGAATCTTTTGGCTGACTCTTACTTCTGAGTGCTTCCTACATCTTCTACTTTGATGCCCTGGGTAATCTGTGGATGCTGTCCCAGACAGGATTAGGGGAAGACCACAAATGGACAATTTTCTGAGATCCCAAAGCCCAGTATTTATATACTTACAGCAGATAACTGTTCCCCTCACTGAAATTACAGTCAATGACATGCAAACTCTAATTTATATCAAAAACAGAATTAAAATCCAATCATAATGTTAGTCGGTATGAACCATGATATCTGCAGGTTGTGCTCTATACTGTCAGGTATTCTGTCTCCATAGCATTGTAACTAGGTGTGTGATAGTGAGTCCAGATCATTCTGCAGTTGCTGCTCTAGGCCTGTGAATGGCATACTGAGCAAATTGGAATTTAGTTAGAAAACTTGTAAATCACCAAGAAAATGACTTGCCAAACAGTTCATATGTATCTGCTATAAAAAGTAAATAAGTTTTGCTTTTTATTAAATATGACTTATTTCACAGGATCATCCAAGAGCCGAATATGAAGCTAAAGTTTTAGAAAAATCACTGAGAAAAGAACACAAACATAAAGAGGTATGGTAAAAACATTCATCTGTTTCACTTAGAAAAGACTGAAAAAGGAGTTCCTTTATAGCAGGCACTGACCCAAGACTAAGAAATAGGTAGCAACCAAAGTCACTGCACATTGTGTTTAAGTTCCAGATGTCTTTGCTCCCAGCATACATGGGATACTTGATGTACACTAGCGGACAAATCCTGATTAGTCTTGGCAAATCTAGAACGGCTTCAGTACTTATTAAAGATACAAGACTGTGGCTTAGGGAAACTAGCTGAGCCTGACTGAAGGGGTGCTCCAAAAGGAGCTAATGAATCAAGTTTGGGAAACCTGTAACAAGACATCTCATTCTGTGCTGGTCTCAGTAGCTATAGCCTTGGAGGGAAAGTTCCCTGTCTTACTAGACTCTGGTTGTAAATAAAAACATTAGTAGAGCATTTATGAAGAGTATTAACACCAATTTCCTTGCCAAATTCCAGCTTTGTTAATAATAACTTTCTTCCTTTTACAAAACGTTACTTCCATTTTACCCCACTGAATAAGGTAGCGCTCACTTTATGCTTTTAACTTGTTCTTTACTGTGGCAAAGGTGCTGCTGGTCACCTCAGAGGCGCTTGCATCTCACCAACAGATAGCATATTCCCTATAAGCAGCTTTCACTGACGCTGTAATTTCTTCCCTTCTACTGTCTGTCAGCAGCTGACCCCTGTGGAAAAGCTCCTTTTCTCCCCACATCCTGGTTTCCACCTTACCAGAGGTTATTCTCCCTTCACTGCATGAATTCAGTCATTTGTATGACCATGTTTTGAAGAGGAGAAGTAAAAGCTCCAGGAATAAAGAAAACCTGCTGGCAGAAATTACTCTTTTGTATCTGTTGGCAGTGGCATAGCAGCATGGAATCATGCCCTAAACTGGGATTTTTATGAAAAACTTATGAAAATACAACTTCAGTAACCAAATGAAACATGCTTTAAAAGACAGAATATATAGATTGGACTGGCGTTAAACTAAATGTGCATGGTTCTTTGTCATGGTACTTGAGTACAGTTGTGCTTCTCTTAAGAAATTCTACAAAGCTGATGGTGGAATGTTCCCCTTGATCTATAGGATGCCTTACTTGCACCACTGCTTTAAAATCTCTTGCAGAAGGGAAGAAATTTGGGTTGCTGCCCTCTTAATCTGTTGGCTAAGCCATATTTAAATACAGATATGTCCATTAAAAACCTGCGACTCACTGTACTTTTCGGTATATTAAGAATTCAGAACTTAGATGTGGATGGCTGTAGGATAATGAGACAAAATGGTGGCCTCCACATAGCGGAGTATGAAAGCTGAGCAATTAAAAGAGGATTTGCTCCTTTTTTTTTTCCCTTTAACTAGACTATTTATAGCTTTTTGGGCTGTGTTCAATGTGAATGTTACTAATTTGGGAAACGTGAGAAAGGGAGTTCTTTTCTGAAAGACTTGGTAATTATCTTGCATTGGGATCTGGAGTGTTCAAATTCAATGGCTGTAAGACAACGTGTAAATCTTAAACAGAAATATCTAAAGCTAAACAAGAAACTTCTTATATTTTTCAAGAGAAGTCCAATTAAAGAACAAAAAAAAAAAGAAAAACTCTTTGGATATTCTTTTTACATCATCCGGGTAAAAGAAAGGCACAATCCTAAATTAAAAAGGGAATATTCTTTGCAGGATCGCTTGATCTACCCTAGGGGTTGGGGCATGAGTTTGTCTTTTGGTGGTGTTTTATTGACTGAAAGCTGAAACAAAAAGCCTTAAACAAACTAATAGAGCATTCACTTGTGGCTAAACTGCTGTGTATGCTGAGTCAGTAGAGACTATGGAGATCAGTTTAGCAGTGCTTTGTAATGCTATATTGCCCAACCCTGTTTTTGTTTCTTTTGACTGCCATCAGAAGCACCGATATTTTCCAGAAGAGACAGCAAACAAATGGAGACAAAGAGTTAAGACAGTCATGGCTGGGGTGAAATTGGTTCTTTTTATTCAAACTTATGAAGAAACTCAAATTATGAGTAATTATGGAAGACACAAATCAATTTGGTTTTGGCTGTTAAACCTTGTTTAATATTCACATTCAGTTCTTGGTTTCTTCCCTTCCCTCTCCTCGTTTCTTCAGCACTCTTTGGGACACTGTTTCTATGCACTGGGAATGGCACTGCATGGCTAATCTTAGATTTACATCCCGGACTGACATTACATTTTGCGGTGGAGCATGGGCCATGTGTTGGAAGAATTTGCTTGCACTTTCCTGAGACAATGTGCATGTAATAAAAGTAGGATTGGAGTAATATTTTGATGTTTATTGTAATGTGTGCATCAGCTTCCTGATGTTCCTTTCACTGCTTATTTTCTGGTGTTTAGAAGCAATTCCTAGCATCAAAGTTTATGAAAGACTCTAGATGACCAGTACTGTTGTAAATGACACTTTCATAGCCAAATCAGGCAGTGGCTGGTTGACCAGATTTAGGGTATCCTATAAAGAGTTATTATACATGTGCATCTTAATGCTATTGGCATAGTCCATTGAATCCCATGTGAATAGTCAGGTAGTTAAAAATCACTCTTCTTGAAGAAATTACCTCACACCAAAACAAAGTCTTCCCTGCCAGCTGTGTCTTCATCTTGGAGTTATTCAGTAGCAGTTAGTCTTTGCCCAGAGAAACTGTGGCTGCCCCATCCCTGGCAGAGCTCAAGGCCGGGTTGGACACAGGTTGGAGTAACCTGGTCTAGTGGAAGGTGTCCCTGCCTGTGGCAGGCGGTTGGAACTGGATGAGCTTGAAGATCCCTTCCAACCCAAACCAGTCTGGGATTCTATGATACCATATTTCAGCAGAACCAGTTGTGCAACTGCAAAGCTGCAAATATTAACTGGGGAGTGAGAGAGGAAGAAGGAGGATTTTTCAAGAGAAGGGAAAAGAAAATATTTAACAGTAAGAGAAACCTTACTTCATGGTTTCTGACAGCCTATTTGCATGTTTCCCTCAAAAAGTATACAGAAAAATCTGGTTTATTTATACTCCCAGGGCAGGCTTTTGGCCAATTTAAACCTAGATACAGGGTAAACAATTTGCCTGCATGGAATTGTAACTGTAAACACTGTGTCTGCATTTCTAATTGATTGTGTGTTTGCCAGCCTGTTCTTCCCCCTCTTTTTTGTCATGTGTGCAAAATCATATTTTGTCTTTATTAAATTTACCCTTTTCCCCCCCATTTTAGACAGATAAAGAAAAACTGACATGGAAGGATCGTTTTCCAGCCTATTTAACCAATTTTGTTGGCATTATCTTCATGGTAAGCATCACCCAGTAAAATCGGTAATTTTTGTTACTGACTCATTGTATAGAACAGAAAAAATGGAAACTGTGGCACACTTTGAGACTAATGTGGTTCTCAATGGCTTTTCCTCAAGAGAAAGAAAAATCAACTGTTTTATTGTTTTATAATCTAAAAATCTTTTCAGGACTTTGAATTTATACTTTTCCATCTCTTTCCAGTAAAGAAATAAGAATACCTAAATAGGGTAGGGGGAAAATGTCTCCAGGGAGACATTTATAGCAGTTTTCCAGTAGCTAAAAGGAGTCTACAAGAAAGCTGAAGAGGGGCTTTTGACAAGGGCCTGTAGGGACAGGAGAAGGGGGAATGGGTTTATCCTGACAGAGGGGAGATTGAGATGAGATCTTAGTCAGAAGCTCTTCCCTGTGAGGGTGCTGAAGCACTGGCACAGGTTGCCCAGAGAAGCTGCGGCTGCCCCATCCCTGGCAGTGTTCAAGGCTTGGTTGGATAGGGCTTGGATCAGACTGGTCTAGTGGAGGGTGTCCCTGCCTGTGGCAGAGGTTTGGAACCTCAAATAAAGCTCACTTGGGTCAATAAAGCTCACTTGGGTGAGCTTTAAGGTCTCTTACAACCCAAACCAATCTGGGTTTCTATGAAAAATGGGGTCACAGAAGCAAAAATTGATATCGCCAATTGCAATCCTGATTGCAAGGATCTTTAATGAATCAGTCAAATTTGTGGTTATACCATATAACAAACAGCAGGATTGCAAAGACAGCACTGAAGAAAAAGATGCAAGAATGATGAGAAGAGCCTTCCTCCATTTGCTGATAAAGCATCAGCATTTAAAACAAAATTTGAAGAAATAATAATTAAAGACATAGAACACATTGGCTGATGCATCGAAAAGCTTAAGCCCTTTCTAAATGTATACTATTCCAGACCAACTCAGTTAATGTAACTTTTTGGGTATTGGGATTCTGTTTTGGGGTTAGTTTTTTGCAATTGTGTTTTCAGAGAATGGAACTGCAGTAAATCTGATAACCCTGGTTGAAAAATTTGGACTTTATAAGAATCACATTTTAAATTATTCATCTGTTTAAGCAAAGAAAAGTTAAGTAAGATTTTGTACACCTTTACATTGCCAAGAAGTGTGTTATTTATCGGATTGAATTTCAGTTTAGGATTATGACAGCATAGCGAGCCTGAGTAGGGTATTTGAAGGCTTATGTGCAGACTTAAGCTGAAATACTCCTCTCTGCCTCAGTGCTGGCTTGATTTTATAATTGAGCAAATCCAATGGATCTATGCTGTTGCTGTTAGGGCTGAAAGGAAGCGACTAATACTTTTAATAACAGCAAGTATAGGACACCCAAGGAAGTTGTGAATGCTGCATCCCTGGCAGTGTTCAAGGTCAGGTTTGACAGGGCTTGAAGCAACCTGGTCCCTGGTCTAGGGGAAGGTGTCCCTGCCCATGGCAGGGGGTTGGAACTGGATGAGCTTTAAGGTCTCTTCCAACGCAATCATCTCTGTGATTCTATGATTCAAAGTAGTTTACATTTAGGGCTTTTTTTTGGGGGGGGGGGGGGGAAATAGAGCCCTTTGCATATGATTATGTCATATTTATATCATTTTTTTCCATGTGATGATCAGATTTCTAGCAAAAGAGTATATTTTCCCACAGTTCATCAAAGTGATTGGGAGCCTTCATGCAGAACTGGGGGACTTGGCCCAGAGACCCCATTTTTAAGATCACCGCTAAGTCCCAAACAAAGTATTTATAGTTAAATCTTTCATAAGAGGCTATGCTGTTCTTACTTGTAGGTAGGGCTGACATTTGCTATCGTGTTTGGAGTCATCATATATAGGATCTCGACTGCAGCAGCGTTGGCAATCAGTTCAACTCCCTCGGGCCGCTCAAGTGTTCGGGTCACCGTCACTGCCACTGCTGTCATTATCAACTTGGTTGTCATCATCATCCTGGATGAAGTATATGGCTGCATCGCGAAGTGGCTCACTCAGATAGGTAGGTTTAAATCCTCAACTGGTGTTTGCTGGAGCGAGAGGACCCAAATGACAAATGATGCACCTCAAAGTGGTGAGCAAACCCAGGAAATTCAAGTGTGCTGCTAAAGTTCTAACCAGCTACTTACAAATAGCAAAAGGCACATGAATTTGACTTTATTTGTCAAGGTTTTTTTTCAGCAGTGGTAATGCTAATCCAGTTACAGGTGACAGCAGAAATTCCTATGTCTAATATTGAGCTTCCCTCTTCTCCATTACACAATTGTTCTTTAAATTTTCTGCCATTTTTTAATTGACATAAAACATGTTGTGAAAGGCAAAATTGTATGGTGCAAAAAACCCACAGAATAGGAAAAAAATATCTGAATAATTTCCAACAAGCATCAGTGACAAAAGGGCCAGAAATTTTTTCAGGTAAGTTCTTGTCCATCTGCAAATGATTGTCATGGAAGTCAGCCAGATGTGGAATGAAATTTGAATTCCTGTTGTAATGCATCTGAATGGTGATATCCTTAGCAGGCAGGGGGTTGGAACTAGATGATCTTAACATCCTTTCTAACCCAAACCGTTCTATGATTCCATAATTGACCACTCAGTGTGGCCATATTGCATTTATGTGTGTACATGTATATATTGCTACAAATTCTTTACTGTGACCAGAAGATAAAAGGAGGTGATCCTGCCCCTTTACTCTGCTCTCGTGAGATCCCATTTGCAGCACTGTGTGCAGTTCTGGTGTCCTCAACATGAGAATGACATGGAGAAGAGAAGCTGTGTGCAGACCTCAGAGCAGCCTTCTGATATCTGAAGGGGGTCTACAAGGATGCTGAAGAGGGACTTTTCATCAGGGACTGTAGTGATAGGACAAGGGGCGATGGGTTTAAACTTAAATAGGGGAAGTTCAGGTTAGGTATAAGGAATCAGTTCTTCCCTGTGAGGGTGGTGAGGCACTGGCACAGATTGCCCAGAGAAGCTGTGGCTGCCCCATCCCTGGCAGTGTTCAAGGCCAGGTTGGACAGGACTTGGAGTATCCTGGTCTAGTGGAAGGTGTCATTGCCTGTGGCAGGGTGTTGGAACTGGATGAGCTTTAGGGCTCATTCCAACTCAAACTGGTTTATGATTCTATACCCCTTTTTTGAAAGACGGCTCATGTTTTCCAAAGCCCACCTTTATATGATCTTGAAATGTTCCAGGTAGGATTAATTCCTTAATGTTTCTTATGCATTTCACCTTGGTTCCAGAGGTACCAAAAACTGACAAGAATTTTGAAGAGCGGCTGATTTTTAAAGCTTTCCTCCTGAAGTTCGTCAATGCCTACACACCCATCTTCTATGTCGCTTTCTTCAAAGGCCGGTGAGTTATGCTAAATGCTGTTCCTAGTTTCAACTCATTGCTTCTGAGACAGCTGCTGCTGAGCTAAGACCATAATCGGACAGTGAAGTAAATCCGGCTTAAGCATGCCTCAGTATTGACCCCAAACCTCTTCAGCCTTATGGGATAATGCACAGACTTGGTACTCTGCAATTTCAAATTTGTTAAAGCCATTTGTTAAGATAATCACAGAAACAATTCATACAATATTTTGGGTTGGAAGGGACCTTTAAAGCTCATCTAGTCCAACACCCCTGCAATAAGCAGAGACATCTTCAACTAGATCAGGTTGCCCAGAACCACATCCAGCCTGGCTTTGAGTGTCTCCAGGGATGGTGCATCCATCACCGCATTGGGCAATCTGTGTGTTTTACCACCCTTACTGTAAAAAATGTATTCCTCACATCCAGGCTGAATCTCCTCTCTTTTAGTTTAAAACCACCACCTCTCATCCTGTCGCAACAGTCCTGCTAAAAAGTCTCTCTCCATCTTTCTTATAGGCCCCTTTTAAGAACTGAAAGACTACAATAAGTTGTCCCTGGAGTCTTCTTCAAGCCAGTCTCTCTCAGCCTTTCTTCATAGCAGAGGTGCTCCAACCCTCTGATCATTTTTTGGTCCATCTCTGGACCCTCTTCAACAGGTCCATATTTTTCCTGTACTAATAGCATTCAGGTACAATCCCCCATCAGACTATTAATTGTTTTCTATTTACCACTCCTAACTTAATATCATAGCAAGTATCATCTCTCTTCTTACAACTGGCAGGAAAACATAAGGCTAAAATAAAGTATTCATGTGGCACGTTCCAGCTAATGCAACAGTAATGAGAATTACCTTAGAGGATTCTGCCTGGAATATTGTAGTTTAATTGTAGTGTAGTAAAACACTTGCAGTTTTACCGAGTCGTTTACTCAGTAAACAGGACTTGCTCTTTAAAACAAAACCAAAGATAATGTCATTCACTTTTTCAGGACTAAACACTAGGTGGTCCCACTCAAAGGCATAGAGTTTGACATCAGTGACTTTAGGAATCACATATAAAAAGTATAAAATCCATAACAAGTTTATAATTCTAACCATTGTACCCTAGATTTGTTGGACGTCCAGGAGACTACGTCTACATTTTCCACTCATTCCGGATGGAAGAGGTAATTTCGCTTTCTTTCTGTGATCTTGTTGGGTGTGAGCACCATCTGCTTCTGCCACAGGGATGCAGCAGATGTTCTGACTGTTGTTTCCTCTGTTCACCCTAGTGTGCTCCAGGAGGTTGCCTAATGGAGTTGTGTATCCAGCTCAGTATTATCATGTTGGGCAAGCAGCTGATCCAGAACAATTTATTTGAGATTGGTATCCCGTAAGTAGCAATTTTTGCTTGTTTCTTGTTGGGGTTTTATTAAACACATGTTTTTTAGGACATGTGAAATAGATGGTGTATCCATAGCCCCTTGACTTGTACTCTGCTCTTGCATAGTTTTTATGAAAATAAGTATGAAGCTCATTATGCCTATTAATGTAAAATAGCTGCAAAATGGGCACTGTGCCCCCAAGGGCATGCTAATGGAATCCTTCCCTTTTCCCCCAGAAAAATGAAGAAATTTATACGCTACATGAAGTTAAAGCGTCGGCATTCTTTAGACCATGAAGAGCCCATGAAAAAAAAACAGCGCTATGAAGTGGACTATAATCTAGAGCCTTTTGCTGGACTTACCCCTGAGTATATGGAAATGAGTGAGTGGGATGAGAAGAAGGCATTTTAAACCACAATTATTCTGACAAACTGGGATGGAGAGCTGAGGTTTTTGAACTGTAGATAAAGTGGACAGTACTTATGAAACATAACTTAATTATTAAAGTATATAGTCTTGGACTGTAGCATGTTTCAGCCAACCACTGGCTGCTTCATGGATGAATTTGGCAGCATATTGTCAGAGAATCATGGACTGGTTTGGGTTGGAAGGGACCCCAAATCTCATCCAGTTCCAGCCCCCTGCCATGGGCAGGGACACCTTCCACTAGACTAGATTGCTCCAAGCCCTGTCCAACCTGGCCTTGAACACTGCCAGAGATAGGGCAGCCACAGCTTCTCTGGGCAACCTGTGCCAATGCCTCAGCACCCTCACAGGGAAGAACTTCTGGCTAAGATCTAACCTGAACTTTCCGTGTTTAGGTACTTTCTCTCATACCACTGTCAAGTTTCAAATGCAAATGATTAAATGGCATAAACTTGAGATCGTCACTTTTGACGATAATTTTTTTTTTTGAGATAATCAGTTGCACCCTGCATTGGAAATAAGTTACTTAATTCAGATTTGATAATTTCCACTGCATATTCTCACACTGGATTTTTTCTTTTTAATGAAATCTGGACTAAACCTTCTTAGAGAGATAAGTGCCTGTAAGCGAGGTTGTACCTAACAATTGAGATTTTTAAAATAGCATGTTATGTTGAGTGAGTGATACGAAATTTAAGCACTGGATGCCAGCTCTGCGTTGTTATACAACTCTATTTCTTTTCCTACTTTTAATCTTGGAAAGGCTGAGAACTGTTCAAAGTAATGCCTTTAGTGATATGGTTTAGTGGCGGTCTTGGCTGTGGACTTTATGATTTTAAAGATCATTTCCAATCTACTTGATTCTGTGATTCTATTATTCTATAACGCTGTTTGCTACAGTATCCAGCATTCCTGAAGGATCTTTCTTAAAAGAGCAACTTTATTTACTATTTTCAGGAATGACTAGGCAAAATAGTAGTGAAGGGTAATGAAGTAAAATAACACCAAAAATTTGCGTTCCCAGCAAATGCAGAGGCAAATTAGAATAGCTGATGACCTTGATGTTCAGAGTAGGGGAAACAGACTGAAATTTAATGGTACAAGCTACAAGGTCATGCTGTCAGTTCCTAAAAATATGAAAAGATGCAGTTACTGAGATCAGCATTCGGAAGTAACAGAGGAAGAGAAAGGTGGAGCACTGACAGTACCAGGGTATGGTATCATTGTCATGTCCTCAAAAGACAAAAGCAAGTATGACCCCAAGTTGTAGGAAACAAATTATTCCCAATAAAGGCAGAGAATCAGTCACTTCCTTTTTGAAGCATGTAAGTTTCTGTATTTCAGATGTAGCTTCCAGTGGGAATAATGAATGCTAAAAACCTGCTGGGTGGAGCATGGCACATTTATATAGAGCTCACACAGTTGCTGCCATATTCCCACTCCTTCAGATCACTCCTGTGCCAGTCTCACTGATGGCAAATTTAGTTTGGGAGTTTCTTTATCCATGATATTGAGGTGCTGGAGCAGGTCCAGAGAAGGGCAATGGAGCTGCTGAAAAGCCTGGAGCACAGGTGTGATGAGGAATGGCTGAAGCAGCTGGTGGGGGCTCAGTCTGGAGAAGAGAAGGCTCAGGGGGGGGATGGATCTTACTGCTCTCTACAACTGCCTGAAAGGAGGATGGAGCCAGGAGGTGGCTGCTCTCTGCTCCCAGGTAACAAGTGACAGGACAAGAGGAAATGGCCTCAAGCTGAGCCAGGGGAGGTTTACACTGAATATTAGGAACAATTTCTTCTAGAGGGTGTTCAGGCATTAGAACAGGCTGCTTAGGGCAGTGGTGGAGTCACTGTTGCTGGAAGTGTTCACAAACTGTGCAGATGAAACCCTTAGTGCAATGGTTTAGTGGTGGCCTTGGCAGTGCTGGGGAATGGTTGGACTTGATCTTAAAGGTCTTTTCCTGGTTGGTTCTTTGATTCATGACTCTATGATTCTGATTACTTTATCTTGCCTTTTGTAAGAGTGGCAACTGGCCCTTTGGTCCCCACATGGAACAGCAGTCAGGGAACCCCTGCCTGATGCCAAAAATGGGATTTAGTTTCACAGCACGTGTCATCTTGTTAGAATTTAATAGGATGGCACTGATGGGATGATGCAATTTGATAAATACTGAACACAGCTGATGAAATGGTTTCTTTTTCTTTCTAGTTATTCAGTTTGGGTTTGTGACTTTGTTTGTTGCATCCTTCCCGTTGGCACCTTTGTTTGCTTTGTTGAACAACATAATTGAAATCCGTCTAGATGCAAAAAAGTTTGTTACTGAGCTGAGGAGACCAGTAGCAGTCAGAGCAAAGGATATAGGTAAGTGCACATTGCTATTGTTATCCCTGTTTGTTTATTCCTGGATGGATGGCAGGATATTATTACGCTGAGTTAGTTTCATTAACAGGAAGATATTTATAGGAAAATTCAAAACATTAGACTGCACTTTAACTGTGAACTCTCATAACTTATCAAGGATTTACTTTTAAAATAGAAACATCAGAGCTTGAATATTTTATTAAGTAAACAATATCATTTTTCAAATCAAAATGATCAATACAATTGTGAAATATCTCACTTGGTTCTGCACATCAACAATCCTTCCTGGTAATGCAGTTTTCTTGCAGAAGTAAAAATACCTATGTTTAATAATTCTGGAGTTAGCCTGGAGAAATACCCTTGGGAATGAGAGAAGATTGAGAAGTCTGTGGGTAAATGTATCCCTTCAAACCTACACAGCATTAATGTTGCAAGGGTTAAGCTGAAAGCTGCAGTGAATTTAGGTTGGACTGGGCTCTGCAGCAGTATAGTGACAACAGTCCAGTCTTCCCCATACTGTGGGGGGTAACAGCTATGAGTGTGTGTAATGAGGAACCTATTTCTCCCAAGCATTGGTTACTTATGATTAAAATGGTGATTAAAGTAATTGTTCATGTTACAAACACTCAGCCAGAGCAGTGGAGTTCATGATCTGTTACCAAACTCAGTGTTTATTCTGGTGTTATACAAGCAGAGATTATCCCTGGGCTCATCCTTGTACCCTCAGATCATAGAGCTGAAGAACACACTGCATTTTAGTATGCTGTTGCCTTTACCATATTTTTTGGGGAGTGTTTTGTGACTGGCTCAGCTGATGCTGCATGTGAAGGTTGCTGGTGGAGATGTTAGGCATGTTGGTTTTATGGTTGTGGTGGGGGTTTCTTTTGGTTTTGAGAGGGTGTTAATTGCAATTTATTACAGTTCAATCCTGATCTTGTGGGTGAAAGAACCCCACTTCCTTCAGAGACAGTCTGAAGTCAGAGACTGTGAGATGGTCACAGACAAACCAGACAAGATTTTAGGGCAGGCCTCAGCAGAATCAGGAAAGAGAGAAAGTCCCACCAGCTCAAGGCAGTGGGTAACCACTGGCAGCAAACACAGATCTATCTCTGCTTCCACTGATACTGTAATATCTTTTCCTGAAGTTCAGTTCTGTACTTCTGACCTTCAATTCTGTCCAGGCTGGCTTATGTCTGCTGTGCCAGGAGACCAGTTAGTTTTCAAGCAAATGATTTGGCCAGGCTGGAGGAGTCTTCCAGGGATGTCTCCCTGTATAAAGCCTCCTACATCTTTCTTCGCCTTCAGACCCAGAATAGGAGAGTAGCTCATCAGGGCTGTAACCACAGAGATCTTGTAGCAGCCCTGTATTTCTTCATGAAGAAGCTTTTCCATGAGGAGTGGGATGTACAGAGGGAGATGGGTCAGAGCTGGAGGACTTCATGCATCATCCTCAGGCTAAATCTGAAGGGGTTGAACCTGATTCAGCATAGGGTTGGTTGGTATTACATTTTGTCTGCACAGAGCCCATGCTAAGGAAACCCATACCTGTGTGGTTTCCAGATGCAACTGGAAAAATCCCATTAAGTGGCTCCACTGGAGCTTTACTTTCTCAAAACTGAACTAGGATCAAGAATGATGTGAAGGCGTAGACACAGATTCAGGTAGATCTTTAAAGCTGGTAAATCAGTATGTTCTGCACCACATGTATGGAAGTTCCAGCTTCCTGTCTGTAGCTTTCTTCTCCTCAGGCATTTGAGAAGTGTGAATAAAATTTCCTGATGTTCTCTTTTCTACCTATGCAGACATTCTTCTGTCTTACACTTGCCTCCCTCTTCCTCAAAGAAGTTTTTAGCTTAAGACCTCTAAAAAATAGGTGCCTAAACACTGAAAAACAGAGTTGGGCTCCCTTTGCCTACAGGTTGTCAAATTAATCTCTTATAATTTGTTCTTCTTTTAATTTAAAATATAACACTAGTTTGGCAGTCGTAAGTGCTCCTAACACTGTTAACTAAAAAAGTAATTTATCACAGTTTAGTGACTGGAATAGCAATTTATATGTTTGTCTCCTTCCTCAGGAATCTGGTATAATATCCTCAGAGGTATTGGAAAGCTTGCCGTAATCATAAATGTAAGTAATTTGGCATGAATAACATTTTAACTCAATAGGCCCGCATTTCCATTCTGCTCTAGTAGTTTTATTTCAGTGTAAATCCCTTAAAATCAAGAGAAAGTAGATTTAAATATTTTTTGAAATATTAGAATATCCCAGCCCTTAGAAAATTTTAGCTCACTTTAATAATGTATGTACTTATCTAATATTCTGTATGAATAGACATCCATAATGATCATCATCAGTTTCATTAGTTGAAACAAGAAAAGTTGAATGACAAGCTGAAAACATGTTTGAGATGCAGAAAAACAGGGGCCGTGTAGGGCCTTATAGCCACATCTCCATGTGCCCTCATGGCTTTCCCACCATTGCCCAGACTAGAAATCCCTTCATTTTGCTCACAGGTGTCTGTTGTGCAATGGCCAAACGGTTCTTTTGGTTATTTGGTAAACTGCCATTCTTTACCATTTCCTCTCTTTTCCTTTGGAAATAATGTCTCTTTTTTTTTTTCTTTTCCTCCTTGTAGTCTCTTTTTGTCATTATCCAGTGTTATTTTTCCCCTCTTTGATATATGTACTGTGCCTCTTTATTGTAAAAGAAGTAAAACGTTTCGTACTGTGTTTGTTCCGCATGTATATGAGATTAATGCCAGTGAGAATTGTTTCATAAGAATGACAAATGAAAAGGGCTAAAGTTCTGAAGAGCTCAGCTGAACTGGTTCTCTTGCATTTTCTGTAGCACAGTTTTAGAAAGCCTTTTTAAACCACAAAATACAATGCAATTTTGTGGACCATAAATATAAAACTGGCCTCAGCCTGCTCATCCTTTTCTCTCAATGGAGTTGAAATACATACCTGATTTTGCAATGCAGTGAGAATTTAAAGAGTCACTTCACTGCTGGTTGTTTGCAGAACACAAAATTACTTGGAAATCAATCAGTTGGACCTTATATAATGCATCAGGGACAAGCTGTGGCTTATGTAGTGCCATATTTTGCTCTTCTCTGGTGCTTGGGAGTAGGACTGCTTCATTCTCTGGGGAGTCCAAGTTGTTATCCAGGTAGGAATCTCAGTCAACATGGAGCTATTCCACCTAATATTCTGCAACTAAAAAGAGTAAGCAATAAATCCTACCTTGTTGCAGCAGTGAATACTCCATTTTTAGGACTCTGTGGACTGCGATTTCCCCCTTCTTTTACTAAAGCAGCCCCTGAGTTGCATGAGTTTGTTTGGACAAGACATACTTGAGGATATTATGAACTTAACCACTGCCTGAATGTTGCGCTCACTCTTTACTCTTATGGCTTAGGCATTTGTGATCTCATTCACATCTGACTTCATTCCACGCCTCGTGTACCTGTATATGTACAGTGAGAATGGCACCATGCATGGCTTCGTGAACCATACACTGTCTTCTTTTAATGTCAGCGATTTTCAAGCAGGAACAGCTCCCAATGACCCTATGGATCTTGGCTACGAGGTTCAGATATGCAGGTACTCTCTTGAATGATAACTAATTTTAAGTATTTTCACGGTTGACTAAGAATGGGACAAATTTCTACATTCCTGTGGCAGGTCCCTTGTATTTTTAAGACCTTTTTAGCACCTTAGTAGCCTTTTCTATCAGATGGATCCATTGCCTTGAATATTTTTGCTTACATATTAAGCAACCACAAAACCTACTTATTTTGGGAAACAGGGCTTAGCATTGTTCAAGTCAGTGTTTGTCCATGCAATGATTTTTCTTATTACATATTCCTTTTTTCAGGAAAAGAGATGAATTATGATAAAGAGTACAGTGATGCTTTAAGAAAAGAAAATGATGTTACTCTGATGTCATGTTGTCATACAACATGCTGTTAATATGATGTTTCTGTAACAATTCCTGATGAGAATCATAGAATCATAGAATAGTTAGGGTTGGAAAGGACCTTAAGATCATCTGGTTCCAACACCCCTGCCATGGGCAGGGACACCTCACAGCATGCTATGAAAGGCTTCATCCAGCCTGGCCTCGAACACTGCAAGAGATGGAGCATTCGCAGCCTCCCTGGGCAACCCATTCCAGTGCCTCACCACCCTAACAGTAAAGAATTTCTTCCTTATATCCAAGCAAAACTTCCTCTGTCTAAATTTCAACCCATTATCCCTTGTCCTGTCACTACAGTCCCTGATGAAGAGTCCCTTCCCAGCATCCATATAGGCCCCCTTCAAATGCTGGAAGGCTGCTATGAGGTCTCCATGCAGCCTTCTCTTCTCCAGGCTGAACAGCCCCAACTTTCTCAGACTGTCTTCATACGGGAGGTGCTCCAGCCCCCTGATCATCTTCATGACCCTCCTCTGGACTTGTTCCAACAGTTCCATGTCCTTTTTATGTTGAGGACACCAGAACTGCACACAGTATTACAAGTGAGGTCTCAGAAGAACAGAGGGTCAGGATCACCTCCTTCGACCTGCTGGTCACAATCCTTTTGATGCAGCCCAGGATATGGTTGGCTTTCTGGGCTGCAAGTACACACTAAAGCCGGCTCATGTACATATTCTCACTGACCAACACTCCCCAAAAGTCCTTCTCTGCAGGGCTGCACTGAATCTCTTCTCTGCCCAACCTGTAGCTGTGCCTGGGATTGCTCCCACCCAGGTGTAGGACCTTGCACTTGGCATGGTTGAACTTCATAAGGCTGGCATCAGCCCAACTCACAAGTGTACTCAGGTCCCTCTGGATGGCATTCCTTCCCTCCAGTGTATCAACCGAACCACAAAGCTTGGTGTCATCAGCAAACTTGCTGAGGGCACACTCAATCCCACTGTCCATGTCACCGACAAAGATGTTAAACAAGACCGGTCCCAGCACAGATCCCTGAGGGACACCACTCGTTACTGATCTCCAGCCGGACATTGAACCGTTGACCACAACTCTGTGTGTGGCCATCCAGCCAGTTCTTTATCCACCGAGTGGTCCACCTATCAAATTGATGTCTCTCCAATTTAGAGACAAGGATGTTGTCTGGGACAGTGTCGAATGCTTTGCACAAGTCCAGGTAGATGACATCAACTGCTCCACCCCTGTCCATCACTTTTGTAGCCCCATCATAGAAGGCCACCAAATTGGTCAGGCAGGATTTCCCCTTAGTGAAGCCATGCTGGCTGTCACCAAGCACCTTGTTGTTTTTCATGTGCCCTAGCATGCCTTCCAGGGGAATCTGCTCCCAGATTTTGCCAGGCACAGAGGTGAGACTGACTGGTCTGTAGTTCCCTGGATCATTCATTTTCCCCTTCTGGAAAATGAAGGTTATATTTCCCTTTTTCCAGTCATCAGGAACTTCACCTGACTGCCATGATTTTTCACATATGATGGCCAGTGGCTTTGCAACTTCATTCGCCAGCTCCTTCAGGACGCGCGGATGGATTTCATCAGGTCCCATGGACTTGTGTACATTCAGGTTCTTAAGATGGTCTTGAACCAGATCCTCTCCTACAGTGGGCCCAAGGTCTAGATTTTCACAGACCCTGCGTCTGCCTTCTAAGACTTGGGTGCTGCGGTCAGAGCCTTTGCCAGTGAAGACCGAGGCAAAGAAGTCATTCAGAACCTCAGCCTTCTCCAAGTCCTGTGTAGCCAGTTCTCCCGAAAGCTTCCGGAGGGCACCTGTGTTGTCCCTAGTCTGTTTTTTAGCCGCTACATACTTATAAAATCCCTTCCTGTTATCTTTAACTTCCCTAGCCAAGTTTAGCTCTAACTGGACCTTAGCTTTCCTAACCTGGTGCTTAACTTCCCAGACAACATCCCTGTATTCATCCCACATCACCTGTCCTTGCTTCCACCTTTTATAAGCCTCTTTTTATCCTGTAATTTTTTTTTTTTTCTCAGCAGCTCCTTATCCATCCAAGGAGGTCTCTTGGTCCTCCTGCTGCACTTCCTTCTAGTTGGGATGCAACACTCCTGAGCTTGTAGCAGGTGATCCTTGAATATCAACCAAGAGTCTTGGGCCGCCCTGCCTTCTAGGGCTATATCCCATGGAACCTTGCTAAGCAGGTTCCTGAAGAGCCCAAAGTCTGCTCTCTTGAAGTGCAGGGCAGTGATCTTGCTGCACACTCTTCTCACTGTCCTGATGATCTAGAATTTGACCATATCGTGATCGCTGCTTCCAAGGGTGCCCTGGAGCGTCACATTTCCAACGAGCCCTTCCCTATTGGTGAGCATGAGGTCAAGCACGGCACTTCTTGTCGGCTCCTCTATTGCTTGCAGAAGGAAGTTGCTTCCACACAATTGTGGAACCTCCTGGGTTATTTGTGCTGGGCCGTACCATCCCTCCAACAGATGTCAGGGTGGTTGAAGTCCGCCATGAGAGCAAGGGCCTGTGAGCGTGAGGCTTTTCCTATCTGTCTGTAGAGTGATTAATAGCACCCTTTTCTGCACTGGAACTTAAGACCTATTTAAATTATTGTTTACATGAAATCTACATGCCTGTAACAATAGCTATGTATTCTTTTAATTTTTAAAGGAAATTATTGTCACATAGTTCAGCTTAGGAAGCAATCTAGGTCAGTGCTGAAACACACACTTTGTCTAAGCTCCCTTGCATATGCATCACCTTCAAAACAAATATTTTAACCAAATAATAGAACCCCAGACTCGTTTGTGTTGGAAGCGACCTTAAAGCTCAACCAGTTCCAACCCCCTGCCACAGGCAGGGACGCCTTTCACTAAAACAGATTGCTCCAAGCCCTGTCCAACCTGGTGCTGAACACTGCCAAGGATGGGGCAGCCACAGCTTCTCTGGGCAACCTGTGCCAGCACCTCAGCAGCCTCACAGGGAAGAACTTCTGCCTAAGAGCTCATCTCAATCTTCCAATTTTCAGCTTAAAGCCATTCCTCCTTTTCCTGTCCCAACAGGCCCTTGTAATATAACAGTGAAAGCACTTAGGCCAGTAAAACTGAAAGGCAGATAAAGGAGCTAAAGAAGAGGAAAACAACGAGGGAAGAGACATTCCAAGGAGGAAAAAAGAGAAAGCTGTGTAGCTTTGCTTCCTTTCACTTTCTTCTGGTGGTCTCAGGCACAGGATAAATTAGGTTGCAAATGTATTTTTAGCACAGAACTTATGGAAGTCCAATACAAAAATGCCAGTTTTATTTGCTTTCTACTCCTAGCCTCTTTCTTTTTCCCATCTCATCATGTCTTTTATATTCCATGGATTTTTAATTAATTTGAAATCATGGAACCATAATTGCTTCAACATAAGAATCATGCTGTGATTTAAGTTTAGTGTGTTTTTCTTGGTCGTGTTTCTAACAAGTTATTGTTGATGAGCTCATAGATTTTCTGTGAGCAGCAGCTAATGCAAAATACTAATCTTCTGTCTATATGGCAAACATGAGCTGATCATGAGCAATGAGAACACTACGTAGTATAACACACCCCATGGATCTGTCTTTAAAATTAGTCTTATAAATACAGGCTGAGTTGGGTTTTACTGATCTTAAAATAAATTATCTAAGTGTGTAATTTACTTCATCTTTATGCAGAATTGGTATTATTTGTACAAATCAGAGGGTATTAAGATGGAAGACGTTTAATTTGGAGTAAAGCTTGTGGGAGGCTTTCAGTTGTTAAGAGATTAATAATGTCTCATACTGTAACAGTGAACTTGTTTTTAGAAGGTTTGATTTCCTGTTCAACCCTTTGGTATTAATTCCTCATGGTGAAAAAATTTTTTGAATGACATCACTGATTTACTGAGTCTTGTTTTGCAGTGGTGATTCTGTGTTATGCCTTAGCAATTAAACCGTTCTTATCTCAATCCGTGGGGGCTACATTCTTTGGATTCTCCTTCCTAACTTTCTGGGAGTTGGGGGACTTGGTTTAAACCACGACAAATGACATCACTGATTTACTGAGTCTTGTTTTGCAGATACAAGGATTATCGAGAACCCCCCTGGTCTGAAAACAAGTATGACATTTCAAAGGATTTCTGGGCTGTCCTAGCAGCAAGATTAGCATTTGTGATAGTTTTCCAGGTAGGTTGTACTGCAGGTACTTTCTATCTAAGAAAGAAAAAGAGTTATAGTATTTCTTTGGCTGCGTAAGGCAAGCCACCTTTGGAAATAAGCTATTAGGTAAAAAAAAAATTATGATCTTCTTCCTCAGCTGCCCATCCTTGCTCACCCTCTTCACCCATGCAGAGCCAGGTACATCCTCAGTGGAAAAAGTAATCCCCAGAGAATCCCTTAACCGGTTTGATGCAGAAGCAACAGAATAACCTTAGTGAGCAGCAAAGCACAAGGTTAATACTAATTAGGTCCCACCAATTTCTCCAGGGCAACAACAACAAATTCACTGAAGCAACACCAATTTCATCCCAAATAATTTCTAAACCTAGCCAAGAAATTAAATGTCCAAAATTTCCAAAGTAGAGTTTTTAAATAGGGAATATTCATTGGAATGTATTTTACCAACTTGCATCATTTTACTTCTTGCTGTTTTCTTCTGGCCTTCTGATGTGAAACTTTTCGGCCATGTATCAATGGCAATATTCTCTTGGATTTCCAAATGATTGTGACAGTATTTGCACATAAAACAAGAGATCTGTGCCTGCCATTTCTCTCTACTTCTAGCAAGGAGCTGAGGTGAATTTGGCTTGGTATCAGGCTTGTGACATGCAGTTGAGCCTAATTCAAATAATGTCCTTTCTTTATTCTTCCTTCCTAAGTACACTGAGAATGGCCCCTTCCCCTACAGTCATCCTTTCATTTGATCTTGCTGACATGTTCTCACAATTTCATTTTCAGAACTTGGTCATGTTTATGAGTGAATTTGTTGACTGGATTATCCCAGACATTCCCAAGGACATTAGCCAGCAGATTCATAAAGAGAAAGTTCTCATGGTGGAGGTCTTTATGAGAGAAGAGCAAGGGAAGCTGCAGTTGCTAGAAACCTGGAAAGACAAGGACAAGAAAAAAGGTGAAAACTGTAACAATCATAGCCCCAGACTCTCCAGGAGCCACAGTGGGAGCTTGTCCTCCTGCCATTCATACCCTCTTGATGTCTAGAAGAGGAGTGAATTGAGTATGTCGGGGCATTCCACTGATACACAAGCCATCGCATTCAGGGCAGAACTCGATTAATGGACAACCTGGTGCATGCTGAAGGATGTGCTGCCATTTTACTCCCATCTTTGTGAGAAATGCTCTTCTTACAAACATGGAGGACCACAGTCTATTTCTGATAATGTGTTTTTTTTCTTTTGCACAAGCAGCAATGCAGGGAATTTTTAATGACACTATTGATGGTGGTGTGTTAAGAAATGCAAGTGCTTAGTATGTCTTGATAGAGTTATTCTCTGAGAATCTGACCTTAGCCTATTAATTAACAAATGAAAGGTAACCTTTAATGCTAGTAATTTAAGTGATAATACTAGTAAATTAAAATATTTAAAATTTTAATTTTTGAAATTAAAATATTTTTGAAACCCCAGGCTTGAAGGTCTATGGGATAACTCCATAAAGTGTATGCAAAATCAGCTTTAGAGTGTGCCCTAGTATTCCTTTTGGCAGGACAAACACCATGTAAACCCTATCAGACTGACATGCTTTCCATGTCAGGCTTTAGCTCTGCTGGCAGATATCTGAGTGTGACCCTGGAGGTGTGAAACAAGCACCAGGGTACTGCTCTCTTCAGAGACATCAGAAAAATCAACCTGGAAAAGTTCTTTATTACCAGTGCAGAGCTGATGTGGATATGAAGTTGCCCCAGTTGTGTGTGTGCAGAACCCCAGCAGCTCCTTGCTTACAGCCAGGCAGCAGCAGCACAACCCTGGAGATCCTCCCAGCAGATAGATGATCACAGAGCATTTGGTTAAATGCCCTGAATTAATGAGCACATGTAGAGCCCTGCCTAGTACTAAGACACTGGTATTGCTGAGGAAATTCCCTTTTCCCATTAGTTTAGTACATCCCTTTCTCAGCCAGGCTTTTGTCTGTAGCCCTCTGTCCTCTGCAGAAGAGGTTTTCACAGCTTGTTGTTCCTGCAGACATTCTGCTGTTGAATGGCACTTCAAGGAGGCTGTGCCAGAGGGGTAAGCCCAAACCACATCCCATTTACTGTCCTCAGTGGAAGTTTTGCCTGCACAGGGGCTACAGGACCAGACTGTCAGTTAGTCACAGGACTTTTCTTTTGTCTTAAAATACTCTTATCTTTTGTACAAGGAGCTTCCTTAAAGTAGAAGTCTGAAGTCCTTACTTAAAATGCCTAGCTAAATCCCATCAATACACCTCTTTTGAAGCATAGGACATTTTAGTTTTGCTTTGTCAAATGACAAACCTGCACTTCCAAATAATATTGGTGCAATTAACCTCCTTTCTTTTATTGCTTTGTCTTGTCCATGGCATTTACATTACAAATATCAAACTGAAAAATAAAAGAAAAATGAAAGATTCCTTTAAAGTCTAACTACTGTATGGTTTGTTACAAAACCAAACATCAAAAGACTGTTTTCAAGAGAAGTTAGTTGTTTCCTTTTTCCTTTCCTTTTTTTCTTTGCCAAACTAATTTAAAGATAAATGCTAGAACTTTAAAAAAGAAAAATACCATATTTAGCTTTTGATCTATTTATTTGTTTTAAAGTATGTGATAAACTTGATATATTTCTATAGTCTGTCCAAAGAAGGTACTAGAAAAGTAATTATGTGGAAGAAAGAAAATGGTATTAACCAAATATTCTTGAAGCTTATTTAAGATACTGATCCAACCAAAGATTTTTATTAATAAAGGGCTTATATTTTGTTAACTCTTGTTTCTGTTATATTTTGACTTGCAGGAATGCCACTGTTTTAAAAATTTGTAACTTTGATTTGTAAATTTGATAGCTTACAACTGTAGGGACAAATCCTGCCTGGTCTATTCACACAAGCATTACTCTTGGTAGTATTTACTAGATCAGGCCCAGTGACTGCAACAGGACTGCGAGTGGGAATAGATCAAGCAGAATTCTGTCTGTACATCCATGTTCTTCCTCTCATTCCTTGGAACCTAAACGATCCAGAAGAAAGCCAAATGTGAACTACCTATTCAGAAGAGAAAACTTTGGGGAACCGCCTCAAAGGGGATTTTATCTGTAAATACTTATCCAGAAGTATTCCTGACTTAATACTGACATTCCTCTAAATGGTAGAACTATATCCTGAACACATACTTATCAGAATTGTTCCTTATTTGCTGAAATCATGAAATAGTAACAGTCGCTTATTTGTAATTGTTGGAAATGGAATTTTGTATATATAACCCCCCTGTATTACTACTTGGAGAACTATAAAACTTTCATGGAATAATTTTTTTAAGAAAAGCAAATATATATAAAATCTGGTTTAGTTCTTTTGGGGGGTTTTGTTGTTTGTTTGCTTTTTTATTTTTTTTTTTTTTTAATTTTTTCTTTGAATACCTATTTGAAATAAATAAGCAAGAGTTTCTCCTGTGGGACAGGTTCTGTTCCCAGTCCTCCTTGGGCTCTGAACATGCAACTGAGTACTGTTTAATTTGAGAAATTCAGGAATTCATGTTGCAGTTTGCTCCAAACTGGATCTATGATGGCCTTTGTGTACTCAGAAGGCAGAGACCATAACTGAGATTTGCAGGTACCAGCTACTTCATTTCTAGACATCTTCCCCACAACATCCAAGGTAAATCTTGTGTTTGGGCTGCTTTAGATCCTCACTTTAGGATGAAGTGAATCCCACCTAAAGAGGGAGAGCTGCTAGCGCTGACCTAAACACTGAATATTAGCTGATGGATTTTACCCTGGGAACTTCAGCTTGCTTCTGATTTTAGTCTTGGGCACTAAGCAGGATACAGCATATAAGAACTTTCAGTAAGGCATTTGAAATGGGCTTGCAACAAGGAGGAATGCTGTTTGGTTTGCTTATTTAAACTGAAAAATGCATTCACTCAAGAATGAAATGGTAAAACTGAAGGAATGAACTCGGGTATTCCTTCTGCTACATCTTGCTGAATTCGGCTCTGAAGGGAAGTGACTGAGGAAGCAGAAGCGCTCCACTGTGTATGTCACACCTTTATTGCCTTGTGGGACCTGTACAAGTAAAGCTGGGCTCATAACCTGGCCTGTCCTTTCCAATTTTCTCTCCTTCTCCCATTTAATGTGGCTTCAGGCCAATTCTCCCCTTTTAACCAGAAAAATATTAATGCTCTAACTAAAAAAATTTTGTTAGAAGTGAGAATTCTGTTCTGAGGTAATGGATATGAAAACCAGAAGCAGGTAAATCTCTGCCTAGTGGGTAACTGGTTTCGTTTTGTCAGTTCTTGAAGACAAAGTAGTAGCTAGAGGTTCATTAAGTATTAGGATATCATCCTGTCAACACAATAGGGTGGGTATGAGTCTGAATCTTCTGGATTTCCATGTAATTGTGTTTCTAAGATACTGTCTTACAAATATTTTGCAGTCTTAAATAGCTTAAGGGTGAGTAAGTCTCACGTCAAGGCACAGACACTATTTATTCTATTTTTAAACCCTCCATGCTCTCTGGTCCTGAGCTGTTAATGATCTTTTTTGGCTGCTGTGATTTCCAATAAGCAATAATAAAATTATATACTTTTCATCTTACCACCTCAGGAGCCTGAACTCTCCTGAGGTCCCGTAAATCACTCGAGTGCATTTATATTTTCCTATGAAGTTTTCAGAGCAAGCAACATTTTTTTCCCCTTTTGCCACTGAAGAAACTGTCTTAAAACTTATATGGATTCCATTCGAACTCTGCCTCAGTTCTTTGCACATTTGAGTACTATTTATTCCATGATCAAACACAATATGCCATTTTTAGTACAGCACAGAAAAACCAATGTTCTTTTTTTAACCTCCTTCCTTTTTAAGCCCAGCAGACCTTTTGTGAAGAAGAAGCTACTGATGTGGCTTCTTTGTAATTTTAAGCTCCTTCCTTAATAATACCATGCATGCCACCTGAGTCAAGGCCACCTGAAGCCAAAGAAAGTATTTCTTTTGATTCCCATTGACTGCAGTGTACCTTATGTGAGACTAAGCATTGCTTCTTGGTAAGTTACAATAAGAATTTGTGATGCTTGGTACTTTTATGAGCCAAAGTCTCAGGTGAAGCCAAAATACATTCATTCAGCTGAGTTGTGCAAGCAGCAAGGAAGTTGTGCTACTTTCCATGAGGTAAACAA
This sequence comes from Melopsittacus undulatus, assembly GCF_012275295.1. Classification (NCBI taxonomy): domain Eukaryota; kingdom Metazoa; phylum Chordata; class Aves; order Psittaciformes; family Psittaculidae; genus Melopsittacus; species Melopsittacus undulatus. Next base: position 27,560,726 of record NC_047534.1, read on the forward strand.
CTCAGAAAATCAAAGGCATGATACAGTCATGTGAACTTCATTCCACAACTTTGAAAGTTTCGAGGTCAGAGCTTTCATTTTTCTGTGGGAAAAAAGTCATACTTAAATGGGAAATGTATCCATATAGATGCTCATGAGAAAAAGAATCAAAATATTTAGAGGAATTCTTGTGCTGAACAAGCTTAACAGTGTAACAGATCCATTTTTCAGAGCAAGAGTTAAGTGTGGGTAGTAAGACACCTTTCTTAGAGCAAAAGGAAAGGCTATTCCTTGGTTTTACTTCTAAATGAAAAAAAGAGTGTTCATCTTCTCTCTAGTTCAAATATAAGAATGGAGGTTGGGGAAAAGGTGCAGATAGGGAAAGAAATATCATCAGGTCATCAGCTTTTACTGAGGTTTTTGTTGATATTGTGTTCAGATGGAAGATGGAAGGCTTTCGTCATAGAATCATAAAATGGTTTGGGTGGGAAGGAACCTTAAAGCTCATCCAGTTCCAATTCCCTGCCAGGAAGGTTTGGAACTGCCCTGGGCAGGGAAACCTTCCTCTAGACCAGGTTGTTTCAAGCCCCATCCAGCCTGGCCTTGAACACTTCCTTTGGAAGGAAATGGATGAAGAGTAAAAGTGAGAAGACTCTGACATCAGTGAAGGCTTGTTCACTGCACCTTCCCCAGTGATGTACTGAACTGCAAATAATAAGATCCTAGGCAATCAAAACTAAATGGTTCCTCGAGGACACACTTCTTTTAAACATTGATCAGAACAACTTATAAGCTCTCACACAGCTTCCAACATTGAAGTTGGTTCCCAGCTGGCACAAGGCTTTTGGTTCTGTAGTAGGTAAGTCTCTTAACCCCCCAGAGATGTTATGCAGGCAAGTGGTTGATCTGCCTGTGCTGCCTGCTTTAAACCATCATTGTGGCACAGTGCTCACAAGCATGGAATTTCCATCTGTCCTGGTAGGAGCGTGTAATTGGATGAGCAGCTCACATTTCTTAATGTTAATCTTCAAAAGAAATCTGTAAGTAAAGAAGGTAGGTGATTGCAAGTAGTCAGCCATCAAGTGGGAAAGTACTAAATCTTAGCAGGCTAAGACTATTCCAAGTCTCCTGCATGACCTCCCAGGTCAGCAGTTCTGCAGTCTGGTGGATTCTGGGCCACACTCCTAGATCTATTGAAGGATTTTACTGCACTCAGGCACCCTTGGGAGTGGGAGGGAGTTGGGAGCAAGGAAGGAACAGTGGAAGTCCTGAGAGTAAAAGTGGTCAGTTACATCCTCTTTATGTCTTCAAAGAGGAAAAGAAGTAAAACAGATTCATTTTTGAAATTCTACTAATTCTCTTCCTTTGTCTTTTTGAATTTTACTTCTGAAACCAAATTTCCTCTTTATGATGCTTAGTTTTTAGTTCTGACCAAAGAGAGCAGTAGAACTAATCTGGTAGTCATCTTGGGGTGGTCTTGTGGATAAGAAATGACAGGTAATCACTTCCAGGTTCAGGTACTTGGCAAAGATGTTGTGCAGGCTACTTGTGCTTTGAAAAGCCTCACTCCAAAATTGGTGAGTAACAGCAAAGTCATATGTCTGTATGTATATTTGAGAGACTAGAGAGGGTGAGCCTGGGTCTGACCTCTTGTTGTGCCACTTGATGTAGGTGGTATCTCTTAACAAGAGCTTTTCAAGAAAAGAGAAATTGCAGGATGTGATTCTTTTGAGGGCAGGTAAATAAAGCTGTTGTGTTTGTAACTTAAAGATTCATAGAGTCACAGAATGGTTTGGGTTGGAAAGGACCTTAAAGCTCATCTAGTTCCAAACCTCTGCCACAGGCAAGGACACCTCACACTAGACCAGGTTGCTCAAAACCCCATTCAATCTGGCCTTACTTCCTTGTCAAGTATACAGATTGAAAGTAAAATACATAAATGCTTTATGTCGTATTATATTAATCCAATCTTCTCTCAGTTAGTCATGCGCCTTCATAGACTTTTCATCTCTGTGAATGTTTGTGTATGAAAATGAATTCCAAATGGTGGCTTAAGACTAACTCGCATCTGGTTCTGACTACAACACTAGCTCAAATGAAAGTGTTTCTTTAAAGAGTGGAAAACAGTATTTCCGCCCCGAAGAATCAAGGAAAAGGGATGACGAAATCAGAATTGCTTTTTTATTTATTATACCTAAATCCCCTATGAGTAACTAACCTACTCATATCCTGTGTCACTTACTGCTTGCACAAAACTATGTTTCAAAAGGAAATGAGGGCTCTGGATAATAACGGTACTGTGTTCAAGCAGACAAGGCACTCCCTGCCTAATTGAATTGGAAAGAAACCCTTACACCTTCCAACTTCAATGACAGAGAGATAATGACACACGGAAAATACTGTATTGGCACATGCTTGAGGGGAAGAACAGATAACCACTGATCTCTCCTCAAATGGGTGATTTCGCTGCCAATCACAGATATCTAGGGTAATACTTGTTCTAAGGAAATATATCTCTTACCCTCTTGGTTTGTCATTATCTCGTCACTGTAACGAGCTAAGTTTAACTCAGAAATGCCATCCCTGGCAGTGTTCAAGGCCAAGTTGGACAGGACTTGGAGCAACCTGGTCTAGTAGCAGGGGATTGGAACTGGATGAGCCTTAAGGTCCCTTCCAACCCAAACCATTCCACGATTCATGAAATCAATCAAGTATGACCACACTTATTCCTTTATGTTTATTAAAGCAAAAATTTAGTAATTCTGGAAGACATTTAGAGGCCAGGATATTCTCTGGTCTGAAAAAAAAGGCTGGCTGCAGAGACATAGCTGGGAAAAGATTACATTTTTCATATCGCTTTCATGACAATGACCAGGTCCAAAGCAGAGTCTGTTAATACAGAAGTGATTAATGCTGGAACATTCACAGACATAAAAAATAAATCCCTGCCTTTCCTTTTCTAACTGCAAGTGCTGCTGTACTCAGTGAGGAAAGGTGAAAAACCCCTTGCCTTGTTTGGGAGGATCAAGTCCTGTGGTATAGGAATATTTGCATGCTTGGAAGAAACACTTCCAAATGGTGCAAACTACTGCAAAAAGGATCCACGTTCTGCAAAATCATAGAATCCCAGACTGGTTTGTGTTGGAAAGGACATTAAGATCATCTAATACTAACCCCTCTGCCATGGACAGGGACATCTCACACTAGGCTATGTCATGTAATTAATATTAAGTTATTCTAAACTTTTTTATAGCTGCTCTGAATATTGTATTTTCCAATGCAAAGAAGAGTGAAGAAAAAACACCTCAATTTATTTTCTAACCAAGAAAATAAAACTTAACATGTTAAGTATTTACCTTTTCATGTTTTTACTGGGCTTGGCAACTAGCAGTACAGCAGCTCAGGGAAATAAAGAACAAATAAGGAACCTTTCAAGCCTGGCATAAGAACCACTGGATTCCTTGCCTGGGTGAACAGAAACTTCCAGTTCTATTTTGGTTGGCTTCATTCTAAGCCAGTCACAGAGCCCACCACTACACCATGGGGCACAATCCCAACAATGGGTTTGAGAGTCAATGGGCCGGAGGGAGTGCTGGACACAAAAACGACTTAAGTCCACGTGGCTCTTCCTCACCCTAAGGGAGGTATTTTGCCTTCAGACCCATGCTAGTATCCCTATGGGGTTCTGTTATGGCACAGCAGAAGACAGGCATGCGGAGATGCCTCGGCATAAGTTAACACAAGACTTCATATCTCTGGATCATACTCTGCCATAGGTTTATCATCAGGAGAAAACTGCTCATAACACCTGCCTCACACAGTGATGATAAAGTAAACCTCAGAGAACGTACACTTTCATTTCATTCCAATGCTCTTCCCAAGTCAGCTTAGACTAGTTTCAGCAGGAACTGAATAGAATAGAGATAGAAAGGGCCCCAAAAAATTCTTCCCTGTGAGGGTGGTGAGGTGCTGGCACAGGTTGCCCAGAGAAGCTGTGGCTACCCCATCCCTGGCAGTGTTCAAGGCCAGGTTGGACAGGGCTTGAAGCAACCTGGTCTAGTGGAAGGTTTCCCTGCCTGTGGCAGGGTGTTGCAACTGGATGGAACTGGTTCATTCCTTCCAATCCAAACTGTTTTATGATTCTATGACTCAAAAGAGATCTAATGACCATTCACTGCTGTTTGGGGAGGCTTATTTCACAACAACATTCTCGTGCAGACAACCGTTATTTTCTGTTTTCTCTGTTCTTCTGGTTTTCCAAGTGCTATATTGATGTTGCAGAGCTTCAGTAATAAATATGGTTTAGAAGAATGAAATGTGCTGGTCTAACGTATACACACAGCTTTACTGACATATGAAATGTTTGTCTGAATGATTCCATACTTACATGGTAATGAAAATTCACTATGAAAATAGGTAGAAAGTCAAGTCAGAGGTTTTAACTGGAGAAAATAAACAAAAGTCCACAATTTTCACCCTCCCCCTAAGGTTAAACTGATTTCTTCTGCCAACAATAATACAACAGACCTGTATCAACAGAATTATATCAACACTTCTTCTGTTTCAATATTAAGTTCAAGCATCTGTTAACAACTCACTGCTTGTTGTTGTTACTTGGCCAGATCTTTTCTCTGTATACAACCTATTCATGCAGGAGTTCACTTTCTTTTCAATACTTGTTTACTTTTCCCACACTCTGCTTCTAATTTCCTCCCTTTCAACCCACAATAATTTGACATTTCTTATAGGCTATTTTGTCACAGTTTTCTCCTAGAATACTAAGTCTCTTCACAACTTTAACTTCTTTGCTAGAGCAGTTCCTTCTGTGCTATAGCAACAGAGAGGTAATACCTGATAAAAGAAACATGGATAGATCAATTAATTCACAACAAAAAAGTTGTCTTTGCTGAAAACATACATTTTAGGAGTTTTCAAACAATCGATGAGAGGCACTGGGTAAGTGCATCAACTAATTTTAAGAAAATCAGTTTATTCACTGGAGGAGTGAAGAAGAAAGTAAGCTTCCTAATTTCCCTGAGAGGAAAATGTCAGCTATAATCAAAGAAGTGTACAATTGATTGGACCTCAAAAGAGAAGCAATTTCTCAGCACTGAGACAGGATAAAAGAGGTCTAGTCTATGTCAAGGAGCTTGTCCAACCTGTGTCTCAGAACTGTCAGGGATGGAAATTTTAAATCCTCCCTGGGTTCTTTAGTATAGATTTGTCTGATGAAGTTAAGAAATGTTATCCAAGTAGCTTCATTTAAAAACACTGTAGCTTCAAATACTCCACTTTGTATGGACCTGTGTGACTATAAACTGCACCTCATCATGTTTTTCATTACTCAAAAGGGCAAGTGTACCCCCCTCTCCAGCTGCAGGGCTTTGGAAACCAACATGCTGTCCCTCCACAGGGCTTGCATCAGATTGTTCTTACTATAATGAAATGCCTTGAATTTTGATGCCATGTCCACTGTATGGATGTTTCCCCCTTTTCTTCCACTTACTAAAAGAAGGATTTTCCCCCCTTTTCTTCCACTTACTAAAAGAAGCAGCAAGTACCCCTTTGACAATTTCACCTCCCCCTTAAATCAGCCCTTCTGTTGGGTTCAACAGCCCTTCTGTTGTTCTGTTTAACAGCCTTAATCTGTTAAATATTACTAAGAAGCTTGTAAAGAAAGAGCACTAAATCAATGAGCTCTCCTTGACTTGATTCCAGCTTCTACCTCTGAAGACACCTATTGACTTACCTCTTCATCCAACATATTACTTAAAGAAACTACATTGTCAAGAGACAATCACAGAATCACAGAATGGTTTGGGTTGGAAAGGACCTTAAGATTACCTAGTTCCAACCCCTGGCCACGGACAGGGACGCCTTCCACTAGACCACGTCACCCAAGGCTCTGTCCAACCTAATATAATACCTGAATATCCATTGAGTCTTTCACCTCTCTCTGCTATGTGAAACTAGGCAGGAGATCCTACAGAAGCTCATCCTTTGCACTTGACAAACCCAGAGGAGAGCTTTAACCTCATGCAACTGGAGTGAATTAAGAGCGATTCAATTTAAGCTTCAAACATATCAAATTTACAATTGTTCCAAATTTAAGCTCTAAACATATCAAAGGTAAGCAAAGTAGGTATGAAGCAGTAGGTATGTAGCTCAGAACAAAAGCAAACAAGAAAAATATAGGTATTAACACTGGAAACTTACTCTAACCTTGCTGTGGGCCTCAGAAAAGAGATTACTTTGAGTATCTGTGTTACCATCTCTGATTTGAGCACATCATGTACTGTGCTGAAGTAGCTCTGTTGCAATCAGCGTCTGAAATTGCTCGATTAAAACTAGTGGTGTGAATAGTGGGCTGCAAGCATATCCCAAGTTGGAGAAGAGGGGTTGGCTGAAAAAAGAAAGCAAGCTATTAATATTTACAGAAAAATATTAAGAGTAATTTGAGAGAAATAAACAGTCATCAAAGGTAGACTTAGCAACTCATATGCTTGTTAATGAACCCTAACAGCAAATCAAACTACATCAAAGGGACTGCAGCACTTGCAGAAACTAAGACATCACCATAGCCCCACAGCAGAACAGAGTATGATGCTAGAGCAAAGAAGGGCCAGCCAGAAATGCAGGCTGCCTGGGCTGGAAAACACAAAGCACCTGATGTTTCCATGCAAACTTATCACAGAATCATAAAATCCCAGACTGGTTTGGGTTGGAAGGGACCTTAAAGCTCACCCGTTTCCAACTCCCTGCTATGGGCAGAGACACCTTCCACTAGACCAGGTTGCTCCAAGCCCCAGCCAACCTGGCCTTGAACACTGCCAGGGATGGGGCAGCCACAGCTTCTCTGGGCACTCTGTGCCAGCACCTCACCACCCTAAGAAGAACTTCTGCCTAAGAGCTCATCTCAATCTCCCCTCTGTCAGGTTAAAGCCATTCCCCCTTGTCCTGTCCCTACAGACCCTTGTCCAAAGCCCCTCTTCAGACTTCTTGTAGCCCCTTCAGGCACTGGAAGCTGCTCTAAGTTCTCCATGGAGCCTTCTGTTCTCCAGGCTGAACAAGTACAGCTCTCTCAGCCTGTTGACAGCTGTTGTTGTGGTCACCTGTGGTTTAATACAGCCATATATGTTTTACCAAAACATCAACTATTCAAGGCACATGAATTAATATACAGCTTTCTAAAGCAGTCTTGAACCCTCCAAGCAACCTTTCAGCCACCCCACATATATTTATGCACCCTGACAATGCGCATGCCCTGCTATGGGCAGTTTCACTGCTTCCTGTCCACGGTCTCCAAATAGGTGTTTGTGGCCTGAATGTCCTGGTGACCTCACCGAGAGCTCTGCAAAAATGAAACTGTTATTTGTCCTCTTTGCCCTGCTTCTTTCACAGAACACGAAGCCAAAAGGCTCGGTATGAAACACTCCTAAGCTTCGAGCTCCCTCTGCAGTATTTTGCCAGAAATTGTTTTACCTCAAGAAACCTTCAATTTGGTTAGGAACTGGATCAGTCACAGTGCTTAAATATCTGGGAAATCTCCACTGAAATCTGAGCTGGCCTAATAAATCACTTCTACATAGTTTGATTCTGATGTGCAGCAGTTATGGTCTGTTGACCTGGTCAAATACAAGCGTTGTTAAATCCTTTCAAACTGCTTGCAAAGGAAACAACTGGAGGAAAGCAAGTTGTTTGGGTATATTCAGCTATCAATGTGTCAAAGTAGAGTTAACAGGTCCAATTCAGACATAATAAGAGGGACGACTAAATCACAATGCCAGGCATTAAGAATGACTTTAAAAGAATTTAAGTGATGATTTACATCTTATTTAAATGATGATTTGCATATTTTATCTCCACGCTTGTTACTATTTCTGATACTATTAAAATTACACCAATGTATGAAATTGCTTTCACCCTTCCTCATACTTCAGCCCTGAATCTGACCACTGAAGTCGTATGGACCTACTAAAATCTCAAGCTGATATTGCTTTCAATTGCATGTCAAGGGATAGAGAATAAAGCTATAAAGTACCCTGATTTATACTTCCTTCATAGAATCATAGAATAGTTAGGGTTGGAAAGGACCTCAAGATCATCTAGTTCCAACCCCCCTGACATGGGCAGGGACACCTCACACTAAACCATATCACACAAGGCTTCATCCAACCTGGCCTTGAACATTGCCAGGAATGGAGCATTCACAACTTCCCTGGGCAACCCATTCCAGTACCTCACCACCCTCACAGTAAAGAATTTCTTCCTTAGATCCAATCTAAACCTCTGCTGTTTAAGTTTCAACCTATTACCCCTTGTCCTATCACTACAGTCCCTAATGAATAGTCCCTCTCCAGCATCCCTGTAGGCCCTCTCCAAATACTGGAAGGCTGCCATGAGGTCTCCAAGCAGCCTTCTCTTCTCCAGGCTGAACAGACATAATTTTCTCAGCCTGTCTTCACACAGGAGGTTCTCCAGTCCTCTGATCATCCTCGTGGCCCTCCTCTAGACTTATTCTAACAGTTCCATGTCCTTTTTATGCTGAGGGCACCAGAACTGCACACAATACTCCAATGGGGTTGCACAAGAGCAGAGTAGAGAGGCAGGATCACTTCCTTTGACCTGCTGGTCACACTTCTTTTGATGCAGCCCAGGATATGGTTGGCTTTCTGGGCTGCGAGCGCACACTGCTGGCTCATGTTCATTTTCTCATTGACCAACACTCCTCAAAAGTTCTTCTCTGCAGGGCTGCTCTGAATTTCTTCTCTGCCCAACCTGTAGCTGTGCCTGGGATTGCTCCCACCCAGGTGTAGGACCTTGCACTTGGCATGGTTGAACTTCATAAGGCTGGCATCAGCCCAACTCACAAGTGTACTCAGGTCCCTCTGGATGGCATTCCTTCCCTCCAGTGTATCAACCCAACCACACAGCTTGGTGTCATCGGCAAACTTGCTGAGGGCACACTCAATCCCACTGTCCATGTCACCGACAAAGATATTAAACAAGACCGGTCCCAACACAGATCCCTGAGGGACACCACTCGTTACTGATCTCCAGCCGGACATTGAACCGTTGACCACAACTCTGTGTGTGGCCATCCAGCCAGTTCTTTATCCACCGAGTGGTCCACCTATCAAATTGATGTCTCTCCAATTTAGAGACAAGGATGTCATGTGGGACAGTGTCGAACGCTTTGCACAAGTCCAGGTAGATGACATCAACTGCTCCACCCCTGTCCATCACTTTTGTAGCCCCGTCATAGAAGGCTACCAAATTGGTCAGGCAGGATTTCCCCTTAGTGAAGCCATGCTGGCTGTCACCAAGCACCTTGTTGTTTTTCATGTGCCCTAGCATGCCTTCCAGAAGAATCTGCTCCCAGATTTTGCCAGGCACGGAGGTGAGACTGACTGGTCTGTAGTTCCCTGGATCATTCATTTTCCCCTTCTTGAAAATGGGGGTTATATTTCCCTTTTTCCAGTCATCAGGAACTTCACCTGACTGCCATGATTTTTCACATATGATGGCCAGTGGCTTTGCAACTTCATTCGCCAGCTCCTTCAGGACGCGCGGATGGATTTCATCAGGTCCCATGGACTTGTGTACATTCAGGTTCTTAAGATGGTCTTGAACCAGATCCTCTCCTACAGTGGGCCCAAGGTCTAGATTTTCACAGACCCTGCGTCCGCCTTCTAAGACTTGGGTGGTGCGGTCAGAGCCTTTGCCAGTGAAGACCGAGGCAAAGAAGCCATTCAGAACCTCAGCCTTCTCCAAGTCCTGTGTAGCCAGTTCTCCCGAAAGCTTCCGGAGGGCACCTGTGTTGTCCCTAGTCTGTTTTTTAGCCGCTACATACTTATAATGTTATCTTTAACATCCCTAGCCAAGTTTAGCTCTAACTGAGCCTTAGCTTTCCTAACCTGGTGCTTAACTTCCCAGACAACATCCCTGTATTCATCCCACATCACCTGTCCTTGCTTCCATCTTTTATAAGCCTCTTTTTATCCTGTGATTTTTTTTTTTTTTCTCAGCAGCTCTTTATCCATCCAAGGAGGTCTCTTGGTCCTCCTGCTGCACTTCCTTCTAGTTGGGAATCAGCACTTCTGAGCTTGTAGCAGGTGATCCTTGAATATCAACCAAGAGTCTTGGGCCACCCTGCCTTCTAGGGCTATATCCCATGGAACCTTGCTAAGCAGGTTCCTGAAGAGCCCAAAGTCTGCTCTCTTGAAGTGCAGGGCAGTGATCTTGCTGCACGCTCTTCTCACTGTCCTGAGGATCTAGAATTTGACCATGTCGTGATTGCTGCTTCCAAGGCTGCCCTGGAGCGTCACATTTCCAACCAGTCCCCCCCTGTTGGTGAGCATGAGGTCAAGCAGGGCACTTCTCCTTGTCGGCTCCTTTATTACTTGCAGAAGGAAGTTGTCTTCCACACAATCAAGGAACCTCCTGGATTGCTTGTGCCGGGCCATTCCATCACTCCAGCAGATGTCAGGGTGGTTGAAGTCCCCCATGAGAACAAGGGCCTGTGAGTGTGAGGCTTTTCCTATTTGTCTGTAGAGTTCTTCATCCACAGGTTCTTCATCAGGCGGTCTGTAACAGATCCCCACAGTAATGTCTCCCATCACTGATTTCCCCTTAACCCTGATCCACAAACTTTCCGTTAACTGATCACCTGTCCCCAGACAGAGTTCCATACTCTCCAGCCTATCCCTAACATAAAGGGCAACTCCCCCTCCCTGTCTGCCAGGTCTATCTTTTCCAAAGAGCCTGTAACCTTCCATTCCAACACTCCAGTCAAAGGAGCCATCCCACTATATTTCTGTGATGCCTATTATATCATACCCCTGTAGACGTGCACACATCTCTAATTCCTCTTGTTTGTTCCCTATGCTACGGGCATTTGTATAGAGGCATCTGATTGAACTCCAAATGAAGCTGACTCAGTGGCTGGAGCAGCTGGAATATCACTACATTGCTCCGAGCATTTATTACAGGTGCTGGCAACTGACTGGGTGTGTTGGGATGGAATGATGCCCCCCTCCTCCAACACATCTAGTTTAAAGTATCCTTGACAAGTCTGGCAAGCCTCCTAGCAAAACCACTCTTCCCTTTATCAGAGCAGCTCCACCAGCCCCCACTAGGCCTGGCTTACAAATGTGGGCCCCATGTTCAAGACACCCAACCTTGACTATGACACCACCCTTTTAACCATTTGTTAACCTGTCCAATCCTCCTTGCCTTTGGAAGGTCCTCCCCTGTGTCTTGGAGAATTGTCGAAAAGACTATCTGAGCTCCAGAACCCCTGACCACCTCTCCCAGAGCTCTGTAGTCCTTCTTTATACTCCTCAGGCTACTACTATCTATATCCCTAGCACATACATGTATCGCTAGAAGTGGGTAATAGTCCGTGGGACTTACTAGAGCAGGCAGCCTCTCCACAACCTCCCTAACCCTAACCCCACGTAGGCAATACACCTCCTTTGAGACTGGGTCAGGCCGACAGATGAGTGCTTCTGTCCCTGTCAAGGCAGAGTCCCCTACTACTACAACCCACTGCTTTTTCCTGGCAGCACCAGTAGAGATCTTCTGTACCAGTGCACCAGCCGACTGTTTCTGATGCAAGTGCATTTCCTCATCAGCCCCCTGCAGGGCAGCAAAGCAGCTCTGGGTGGGTACAGCAGATTTAGGAGGAAGCCCCTTGCTTTTAATTGCTCTCTTCCTCCTTTCATTGTTTTTTTTTTTTTGTTACTAATTCCCAGCTTCTCAGGTTAACAGCCTCCTTCTTTCCTCCATGAGTTAGAGGGGAAGCTTGAGGCCCCTGCACTGTTTGGGCCTGGAGCAAGCAGTCCTGCTCCCTCTCAGCTTCCCTGACATTTGCAGCCTATTGACAGCGTCCCGCAGCTCAGCCCCTGCTGCAGGAGGACCTGCACCAGGGAGCACCGAGTGCAGCCCTGCCCATTCTGCACCTTTCCCTCACCAGACCAGTGCAGGCACTCTCTACACTCCCAGCTCTGCACTGCAGCCTCCCCTCTTACCAGCTCTGTCTGGGTGCCTACGCTGGCCACTGTCGGGGCAGCCAGGGCAGAGCTCCCAGATCGGGCCCTGGTCATACAGCGAGTGCTCACCATCCCGCGCAAACGACCTCGACCTGCTCTATTTGCCCGCTCTGGTCGCCGCACTCCCTGGGCAGGTTTTTAACCACTCACAGTTGGTGCTGCTCCTCCTGGCTCTGCCCCCGGTGAGTCAGCTCCTCGTGGGAGCTGAGCTGCCAGCTCCTGGGCAAGTCCTATCGAGGATTTGAGGCTCCCTCCTTGGTGGCTCTTGTCACTCTGAGGTGAGCCCCCTGGATGCTGATCTCCCCCCCGCTCCGCTCAGGTGTTGCAGGCATCCTCTCTCAAGCTACTCACCTCAGCAACTGACCGAGAATGGCTGATGATGGATGAATAGTCCCTCCCCGGCATCTCTGTAGGCCCCCTTCAGATACTGGAAGGCTGCTATGAGGTCTCCACGCAGCCTTCTCTTCTCCAGGCTGAACAGCCCCAACTTTCTTAGCCTGTCTTCATACGGGAGGTGCTCCAGCCCCCTGATCATCCTTGTGGCCCTCCTGTGGACTTGTTCTAACAGTTCCATGTCCTTTTTATGTTGAGGACACCAGAACTGCACACAGTATTACAAGTGAGGTCTCAGAAGAACAGAGGGTCAGGATCACCTCCTTCAACCTGCTGGTCACGCTCCTTTTGATGCAGCCCAGAATGTAGATTTGCCTCTGATTTGGCTGCCAGCCCCAGTCACAACCTACGTGCTAAGTGATTTGGCTCCTCCTGTTTTGTAGAGTCACCTTCCTTGGCCAAATTAAAATGAGATTTTATTTAACTGGATTTATTTGTACTTCTTACATTGTTACTAAGGCTTACATCTGCTTTCTAAATTAATCCACACACTGCAAATATGTCTCTCCTCGGCATCACACTACCTTTTTTATTAATGTGCTTCACACTTCACTTTAAAGTGTATTCAGAAAGAAAACACAGTTCTCAACTCAGGCACATCTCAACCCAGCTCAGGTTTAGTGCCAACTCCTCTCACATTTTACCCTGCAATAGATGAATTCCCTCCAATTTGCAGCATTTACAGACTAAACAACATTGCCTCTTTTAAACAGGTTTAATATTTTACCTAAGAGACTGCAAGTTAATATGCACGCTGTCTGCTTTTTCAGGTTGGCATGATAAGGTGCTCTGTCATCTTTTCTGGATGAACAACATAAAGAAGAGAAAGGAGGCTGGTGGAATTTTTTGTCAGTTTTGGGATTATCTGGTTAAAAATCTAAGAAAATACTGCTAATGCTTGTGCCTGTGAGAGTTTTACAGATGTTTTGGAAGTAGGAGTTGCTCCTCATGTTGGAATGAGAGCCTGGAGAATGAGATACATGGTGTATCTGACATTGAAATATTTAATGATCAGGACCATAGGTGTATTTGTGTTGAAATAATAATAAACTAAAGGCTGGACTGGAAACAATTTAGAAATGGGGTAGCTTGGGGAATCAACATGTCAGTGGTCACAGAGGAACAAAGAAATCACTGAACTACCTACACCTGCTGTGGGGAAAAAGAATTATAGTTTTTCTGACCCTTGGGGACCTTAAAAACATGGGAAGAATTGAAACTGTCCCATTTAACATAAAGTTCACAAGCTTTCACCTTGCATAAAAAGTGCCTTTAGAACACAGGGACTGAACGTTTACCCCATTTATTCCCTTTTTAAGGTCAGGAGTTATTTCATGTCACGACCAAAAGGAACAAAGGCCAAGTTGCAAGCCCTTGTTTCCAGAGGAAGCAGAAGCCGCACAAGGAGGGGAGAAGCTGTTTGCATGGGTGGCTGCCAATGAGGGACATCACAGGAATCCTGCCTTTTTGGGAGCATGGCTCTGATATGGCCTTTGTGTGCCCTTGCTGCTAGGAGGAACAAGAACATCCTGGGGTGCATTGGGAGGAGTGTGGCAGTAGACAGAGGGAGGTAATTCCTCCCCCTCTACTCAACCCTGGTAAGGCCACCTCTGCTGGGCTTCTCAGCACAAGCAGACAAGGAGCTACTGGAGAAGTTCTGGTGAGGGCCACAGGGATGATCAGGGGTCTGGAGCATCTATCTCTCTTATGAGGAGAGATTGCAGGAGCATTGGTTAATCTCAGTAGTGGCAACACAATGTAACACGAGAGAAAGTGTATTTTTAATGCATCAGAAGAGCTACGTTACCTGAACTTCGCATTTTCTAGGAAGGGACAGCATCCTCAGGCAGCCTGGTTGATACTAACAGATGTCAATCCCTTGTCCTTTAACATCTTCCAGGCAGCATCGCATCTGAATGCACATTTGAAACTCTTTATAGTTCTTTTTATCAGCATTGCCATGGCAAGCTTTTACACTTTGGCCAGAAAGGAGGAAAGATGAACCTCCCATTTAATTGCTTTTTAATCCCCCTGGAGTGTTTACATAGATGGAGGTGCATCTTATCTCCTCCTCCTGCTTGTTTCCTCAACAGCACTCTATTAGACTGTAATTCCATTCTATAGTAAACACTACCAGATAAATACGTAGCTTTTATACATTATTGTGTGTGTGTGTGTGTCTCTGTGCTGTGGAGAAAAAAGGCGAAAAACCCAAGAAGTAGGAATGGATGAAAATGGGTGTGAGAGGGGCTGCATGCCTTCTGAGAAAGACTGGCACTCTGTGATGAAGCAGAACAGGCACTTGAGATACTGGAGAGCGAAGGGGAAAGAGGGCTGCACTTTGGTCACACTACAGGGAGATTAATGGGTGAGGTGGGATGATAAATACTATCATACCATTGTGTATTTTGCTATAATTAAGTTGTGAGTTCCTCCAGCACTGCCAAGGCCACCACTAAACCATGGTACTAAGGGCCTCATCTACACATTTTGTGAACACTTTCAGGGATGGTGACTCCACACAGTTTTTTCAGACTCTGCAGTGCAAGGCTTCTCATTTCATGAAATACAATTTGGCCATCAGTCAGGATTTTCCTTTTTCTTCTCATTCTCCTCACACCAATGCATGCAGAGATAACCCCTTGGTAAATTACAAACTCATTTGATAACCAGGTGTTATCTTTTTACATCTGACTTCCATTCTTGCACATTGCCCACTAGTCCATATGCACTGGAATCACTCCAGATCTCTGTACAATTTTCAGAAGGTTGTCCCGAGGAAAAATAATTTACTTGTAGAGTCAATTAAAATTGCCTTTTTTCCTCAGAAGAGAAAATAAAATAAATTACTATTCTTGACCTACAACTGCCCTGGTCTTTGGTGGAAGACAGACTTCAGACCAAGCCACAGGCAGGGGCAATCAAAGACTCTACCATGACCATGATAGAAGGAGAAGCCAGGTGTAATGAAAATTTCACACTGTAACAGTGGTTTAATCCTCAGGTACCAAACCCGGAAGGTTTCTGTGGGCCAGTTTAAAAATAAGTATCTGAAATTGAGTCCACTTGTTGGTTTGTGCCAGAGGAGCAACTGATCCTGAATTCCAGTTCTAATTCAGTTTCTCACTCTGTAGAGTCACTAATAGATCTTAAGTCATACAAATGAAGGAATATACAAATTATCCCGCATCCACCTTAACAAATTTTTAGTGTCTTCCAGGGAAGGGTCTACTGATATCACTAGGTGCTACAGGGAACACATGCAAACATTCAGAGATGTACAGCCTTTTACTGGCATACATTAAAAGTATCTTGTGTGGTTATAAGCATCTAACTACTGTCTTCAGCCATGCACTGATCCTCCCTGGCAGGGCTGCCTGCCTTTTCTTCTCTGCTCCCCCCACCCGGAGGAAGGACAGCCCCTCTGATTGGTGCGTGGACAAACAGCCTAGGACGCTCAGCTCAGGCTCCTCGGCCCTGGCGCCTCAGCCCCGGCCCCGCGGCACAGGCCTCTTGGCTGTAATTCTTGGTCCAGGCCCCGCAGCTCAGCCCCTCCGGGGGAGCGCGGTCCCAGCAGCGCAAGAGCCGCACCGCCGTGCCAGGAGGTGTCGCTGTGTCCCCGCAGATTCACCCTGGCTCCACAGGGCGGCTGCCGCCGGCGAGCCCGGGGTCTGCTGCCGGGGGAGGAGGCGATGTGTGGTGGAGCGGGGTCTGCTCACACGCACAGCACAGCACCGAGCCCTCGCTACAAAATGGCCGTTCCTTGCTGAGGGCGTGTTGTACCGCTGGCTTACAGGGCGTTACACCTGTGCTGTTCCAAGAGACACCTCCAATTCAGCCGGAAAACAGAGAGAAAAACTGGGGCGTTTTTTCACTATTCCCCCCCCGGTTGCTGTCTTTGTACGTGTACTAGCAGCCTGATTGTACCCGTCTTACTCTTCATCTTGCCACAGTGTGGAGGAATTTTAGAGCCTTCTTTTAAATGAGTTGTGAACTTGACTGTGATAGTGATGTTAGTTGGAGCACTATGTGCAGTTCTGGTGTCCTCAACATCAGAAGGACACGGAGTGGTTGGAGCAAATCCAGATGAGGGCCACGAGGATGATCAGGGGACTGGAGCACCTCCCGTATGAAGACAGGCTGAGAAAGTTGGGGCTGTTCAACTTGGAGAAGAGAAGGCTGCGTGGAGACCTCATAGCAGCCTCCCAGTATCTGAAGGGGGCCTGTAGGGGATGCTGGAGAGGGACTCTTCGCTAGGGACTGTGGCAACAGGACAAGGGGTGATGTATTTATATTGAAACACGAGAATTTTGGGTTAGATATAAGGAAGAAGCTCTTCATATGAAAATTTATGGCATTTTTCATGAAATGAAGTATTTCCACAATTTGAATAAGGTATAACTCTGGAATTGTACAAATCAGACCATACGAAATACTAACCTAATGTTTTGTGAAATATTTCAGAAAATTTCTTAGAATATTTGTGCCTCCATCGATGGTACTCACTCTCAATCCCTTGTTAAAGTCTTAAAATTCATATCAATTTTCATGGAATGTTACCTAAAGAAAGCTACACAGCCACAGGTTTAAGCAAACATGAGTATCAAATCGCCAAAAGTGGGGACATAAGGCACCCTTGAATACATGTCTCAAGCAGCCACCACTTTGGAGGAGGAATTGTGCAGTCACAGAGTATTTTCACCTTGTTCTCAAAACCATTGGGTAAAACTTGCTGCTTGGAACAGCAGGTAGTGCAGCATTGCCACTTACCAGGCAGTAATGTTTCCTCTTTAGGCACATAATTGCTTTATAATGTTATCCTTTAGCTACAGATAATTAAAGAACTTCTTTCTAGCACACATGTTTTCAAGTAGAAGATTTAATCACACATGAGGGATGAGCAGTCAGTCCAGAGTTACAATAACAATAATGTCTGTTACAGTGATAGGAGCAAATCAGCAGTTTGTTGAATATGAGTTTGAGAGTTCCTGGCATTACTAGAATCAGGACTGTTTCTAGACCATCTGCATTAATATTAGTAAGTCTACCACTGTGCTCATCCAGGTATTGCAGCCCTAGGCAATGGTACTCATTTCTACTAACAGCTTCTGACACCCTGCACAAGAGGGAGGATATATCCAGTGTTTGCTTTTTCAGACTTTCAACCATGTGTGAATGAAGTCCCCAACAAGCTCTGAACATTGACCAGACTTGAAGCATCTGCTGATCCTAGTTTTCTAATGCCACTCCCCACCTTCAGCACACAGAATCACAGAATTATTAGGGCTGAAAGGGACCTCTGGAGACCTAGTCCAACCCCTCAGCAGCATCATGTTCCTTCCTTCAGACAGAAGAAAGAAATCCCTGTCCATCACAGTCCTCCTGACAAAGATATCATGATTCTGGCAAATCCTTGCAATGCCCATCTCTCCACCCCTTTACCTAAATTTTTTGGGGAGAAAATTGTAGTGTCATATTTAAGACCCACAGGGACATTTGAAGTGTGAGCACACCACCAGTGGAAAGGGTTAGATACTCCTGAGGTCTGGGGGTTGGTGTAACCCTTCAACCATTTTAATATCGACGTTTTTCAGTACTGATAATTTTGACTGTCATGGTTGGCTAAAACATAAAAACGAGTGTCATGAAATTACAGACTCTATATATGATGTGTTCTCTTTCATAATTCATATTATGAATTCTTAATTCATAATTGAGGTGAAATTCACACTCAGTTATGAATTTTTGAACCATAGAATCAACTAGGTTGGAAACGACCTTTAAGATCATCAAGTCTAGAAGCCCAATCTCTCTGCAGCACACTAAGCCAGGGCAAACAAGGATGGCACACTTACCCAGAGGAACTCTGGTGCCTGGGCTGACTCCTTCATAGATGTCCAAAACTGTAGTTTGTCTTAACCTGGAAACTCAGTAGATGGCGGTGCCAGGACCTTCCTTACCACATGCCTCTTGCTTGATAAATTCAGAACCAGAATTTCAGCCATAGATGCTGACCCAGCAGCCTGATGTACTGTCCTGTGCCTTCCAGTGCTCCTGAGGCTGCTCCTGAAGCTGTTGCCACTGCTTCCAAAAATGTGTGAGAGCTGCTCTGCAGTACAGTGGCAGATTGGCAGTGCTAAAGCCACAAGGCAGGAAGCTGTGAAAACTTCTCCACAGCTTCTGTGAATTTGCAGTGACATTTGCAATGGCATGGAGCTGGCTTGTAAGAGTGTGAAAATGACACTGGCTATGCAGAAGGATCTAAACAGTGACAATAGAGAAGAGGAGAATCCTGAGGAGCTGAGGTTTAGTTTTAGCTGGTTTTGGCAATATTCTCCAAAGGTACTTCAGAAGAATCCCAGCAATACCAGGAATACCTGGAAGCACTTAAATAAAAGGTCCCTGCCACCTGGATGGAATACTGTGGGTTATAGCAGGCTGTATAAACATGGCTATGGAAACCACTGTCTACAGCACTTACTGTGCCCTGAATCCTAGTTTGAAATAGGATCTCTGAGCAGCCAGTCCCTTTCTGCTTGGAACTTGTCTAGGTTTGAACTAAGTGGCATACCCTTAATGCTCTGAGCCACTCTGATGAGAAAAATAATCCTAATTAGGTTCATTTGTTACAATAAAGTTTGATGGTAATTTCTATCTAAAAGTTTGATGGAAAATGTTTGATGGTAATTTCTATCTCCAATTACCCTAAAAAAGAAGCACAGTATTCTTTTCCCTTCTGCCATTTCTTGAACTAGAGAAATTAGACTGTCAAAGAGGGCTTTTTTTCTGGCATACCTCTAAGATTTTGCTGTCATGGGGATGTCAATTAATGGGGTAGTTTGTTATGTTCTTAACCTAACTGTGCCAGCTAAGCTTTTGCCTGTAGGCCAGGTCTCACACTAATCTGAAAACTCATAAAAATAGGAACTGGGCTTTCTGTTTAATAAGTTGTCTCCTGAAGACTTCACTATACTCCTTAATGTTTTTCTTCTCAATTCCATAATGTATACTCATTTGTCATAAAAGTGTGGAAGTGTATGGAATTCCATACAATGGTTTTCATATGTGAATGTGTGTCTTGAAAGCATCTTTGTGAGCATGTCTAACTATACTGCATTGATAATTCCAATTAAATACTCATCATCAGAGTTCTCCCGTGCCTAGCAGGGATTGCAAAAAACCCTGGAGGGGAACAGATACTACAGCTTTTTCCTAGACGTTTTGCACTGGAGCTCTGCAGCTGCCTCCTCTACCGGAGAATCTGTGCTCCTTGGAGCACATGAATATTCTGTGCTGCCTAGAAACCCTTGATGTCTGCCAGCAAAATGTTGACAGGGCCCTTTGTTGGTTTCCCTGGGGACTTCATGCAAATCACTTTGAAACACAACAATCTATAAGATCCCTAAATGCTTCTAAACAAGACCAAATTAGGAAAAGGCTTGACATTGAAAACCTTATTTTCAATTAGTGCCTATTCAGTGGGAATGGGAGTGGGGCGGGGAGAGCTGGCATGTGAGATAAACTGGATTTGTTAACATGCTTTGAAAATGCTTACTGGCTAGCATGCCTTTTTTTCCCCCCTTGCAAATGCTCACCTTGCTGTAATTTTGTGACATTTCCACAGTTGCAGTATGTCCTGCTCTTGTACTTCAGGTAGAAATGAACTCTGCCCAGCAGGAGGTAGACTTGAGACAACCCTCCACAGACTGCACTTATGTGCCATGTACACAGCCGAGCACTGCTGCAGAGGCTTGAAAGCTGGCAAAAACCCAGGTCGTTTCTCTTCTCAGTCCATCCCTATTAGTATCAATCAGTGCATTTATGAGAGCACTGAACAGAGAAGCTGATGACTGACTGGCCAGAGACCAAAGTAACATCTCACTCCCTCCAGAAAAGCACAGTCTGTCTTTCATATAACTGATTTAGGAGGAGATAGACAGTGCTAGTCTGCACGAAAGGCACTGGGGACCCTTCAGTGTTTTGTCAATATTCTCTCTCTTAACAGAGGAAGAGGACCAAATCAGTTTCAGCTGTAACTACTTGAAGGAGAGGTATGAAATACATTATAATTAGTTACTTTTACCCCTTATTCTTTTATTCTCTTATTCTCCATCATGTATCAGGATTGAGCATTTTCCCTGATTTTATGAATAAGGGTGAACGCACCTGCTGCTTTTCTTCCTGCTTTGTTTGCTTACTTACGTTACTTTGGCTCGGACCTCCTTTAGAAGATCTCCTTGCCTTGCCTAATTTTCTCTTTCCCTTCTCACTTTGTTTTGGTTTGTTATTTGTTGTCGCTCTTCTTAAAAATTATCCCTTCCCTGCTTTTAATGTCAGGGAATGAAAGGACTTGTGGGGTATATATGATGGATACACTTTAGTTCAGTGAAAACAAGGTGATGCCTTAATTTTTAATTGTGATAGTTAGAACAAAAGAAACGATGAAAAGTTTTAAGAAATTATTTTTCACTTTTAAAAATATTTTAAAACTTTTGAAGAAGGACATAAAGATATATTTGAAGGATTTCTTAAAGAGATATGAGTATCTAATATGATATCTTTAATATATATTATATGTGTATATATGTATTTAAAGGCTGACAACGCCTTTCCTAAGTTTGCCATGTTCATTTGCACTCAGGTATTCTTTCTGCAATCATTTTGACAAAACCCGGGTTATTTTGCTTTAGAAATACTTGCCTGTGTACTCTTCACCACTACGTTTCTTGTCCTCCCTTAAAAGCATAAGCTCTCTGTGCATGAGTGGTTTGGGGCTATTTTGTGTGGGCCATGGAAACATGGAAATGAATTGTTACCTATCTGTCCAGTTAATTCCTATGAGAAAATGCACTGAAATTAAACTTTCAAAGGTAGACAGGAATGTTGAAGAAAGGGTAAGTCTACTCAGTATAAATGTAAATAAATTACTGTCATACACATAAACAGAAATAACAACATTGTATTTTGAATAAGAGAAGTATAAGATAAATTTCCTGGTAAGTCTGGCCTTTACTGGAACAGTCCAGATAAATTTAGCATTAAACCTCACTTTTCTTTTATTCCTGGAGATTTTCAGTTCCATAATTTTTCTTGGTGTATTTGCCCTGTAAATCTGAAATCAGGCTAGAAGTTGTTCACTTATCATTTTACGCCTCAATTTACTTCTCACATTCCTTCTTTCTCTCATCTCTTTTCCAAAGCTCAGAGGCCAGAGGAGCTCATCATTACACTCTCTTGTTACCTTTAACATTCCAAACAGAATGGTATCTCAACTCTATAAACTGGCAATTTTTCTCTCTTCCCCAACATCTCATATGTAACATATTCCAAATGAGCACCAGCTCCATTATGTACTGCCTCTTTTTCCTCTGAATCCTTTAGAGCAAGAGGAAGCAACTGGTTCTCTAGTATAATTATATCCTTTCATAACAGAAATCTGCAATTACAGTACACTCTTACATGTAGTATGGAAAACTATGGAACGTACTATAGAACACACTGTGGAAACTATAGTACAAAGTAAGAAGTACAAATTCACTTTAGAACAATGTTATGGACATTGTGTTATTTCACAGCAGTTTGGGAGAGGCACAGTGGCTTGGCCTCAGTTCCCATTTTGTCCTTTTCAAAAGGTATGAACCACTCAGTAGTGAAGATACCTGAGCAAAGTTTGTGGCAAAATGTGCGGACTGGCTAAACTTTTTCCCTTGCCAACTCACTCCTCTTTCCTGTTTGTGTCAACAGGGAGCCACTGAAACACCTTCTCAGCTTTCCCCCAGTGCTGACCAAATCAGTCATCTCTCAGTTGAGACTGAACAGAATTGATGAGAAGAGGCTGCAGCTGTGGATCTCCTCCTCATTTGACCAATGCTGCACTGAGAATCACCTCCTGTAGGGAATAAGCAGGGAGCAGCTCTCTAGCTTAGGAAACAGTCTAGGTTTCTGCTTCTGGCATGGGTTGAAATCCATCCACGGGTCCTGACGGAGCTGGCGAATGAAGTTGCAAAGCCACTGGCCATCATATTTGAAAAATCATGGCAGTCAGGTGAAGTTCCTGATGGCTGGAAAAGGGTAATATAACCCCCATTTTCAAGAAGGGGAAAATGAATGACCCAGGGAATTACATACCAGTCAGTCTCACCTCTGTGTCTGGCAAAATATTGGAGCAGATTCTAGCATGTCAAAGGAGGTGATCCTGCCCCTCTGCTCTTGTGAAACCTCACTTGGAGTATTGAGTGCAGTTCTGGTGTCCTCAATATAAAAAGGGCATGGAACTGTTAGAACTAGTCCAGAGGAGGGCCCCAAGGATGATCAGGGGACTGGAGCACCTCCAATATGAAGACAGGCTAAGCAAGTTGGGGCTGTTCAGCCTGGAGAAGAGAAGGCTGCGTGGAGACCTCATAGCAGCCTTCCAGTATCCGAAGGGGGCCTACGGGGATGCTGGTGAGGGACTATTCATTAGGGATTGTAGTGATAGGACAAGGGGTAACGGGTTGAAACTTAAACAGCAGAGGTTCAGATTGGATCTAAGGAAGAAATTCTTTACTGTTAGGGTGGTGAGGTACTGGAATGGGTTGCCCAGGGAAGTTGTGAATGCTCCATCCCTGGCAGTGCTCAAGGCCAAGTTGGATGAAGCCCTGTGTGATATGGTTTAGTGTGAGGTGTCCCTGCCCATGTCAGGGGGGTTGGAACTAGATGATCTTGAGGTCCTTTCCAACCCTAACTATTCTATGATTCTATAGGTTGAAATATCTTGATTATTTACTTCTTACTGTTTGGCTAATAATACAGTCTGGAGCATGAAGAGCTCGAAAAAGAGACTTATGCTTCCCCAGTTAAGATACAGTCAGAAATATCAGCCACTGGCAAGAAAACAGCAAAAGGTTAAACTTCTTGACATGCACTCTAGAGAGGTTTACAATACTGACTGTTTCCTCATTAGTCTTATTGGTCCCAGTGAGCCATTCCAGCTAATCCTTTTCTCTTGCCATTGAATCTGGCCCTTCCAGCAGCCAACACAACTAGCAATGGGCTATTTATATGTAACTTGCAAAAGAGCAAGACAAAATTAAATGTCTGAATTACAAATTGAACAGGGACTTCCAAGTTTCTGGGAAACTCCTGTGGTTTTCTCAGAACTCTCCATGTCATAGATGAATGCCTCTGATATCCTCTGCAAAACATGAATTAAGCTGTCGTGTTCTCTCTTATGGATTTGTATAGCCTTTCCTGGAGCCAACAGGCAACCTAGTCAAATGTCATCTTGAATATACTCAAGTGGTATATAAAGGGGTATTTTCAATCAGTCTTGATTACTCAAGATCCATGGGCACTTTATGACTATGCTGGTGCTCAAATCAAATCCTAATTCTCATAGTCCTTCTTCAGATGTGAAAGAGGAGTGTGACTCTCTTACATCGGATATTTGCATCTAACCCGTTCCCACCTGTATGCCAGAAGAATTTGGAATCAGAGATGAACTAAACCAACCTTTATGATTCAGTCCTATAAAAAGCCTGTGTAACTTCAATTTGTAATTGTGAACTGGCTGTAGGTTTTTTTGTGCTCTTCTGAACAGCTGCAGTGTTCTCCACTGTGTTCACTGCATTTCATTGGCAAGTCAAAGGATTTATTAAAAGGATTATATGATGTCATTAACAGCAAAAGGCTGGACTCAATGACCTAGGCAGTCCATGCCAATCTCATGTCCTTATTTTCCTGTGATTCCTGTAGAGGATTGTCATAGGTTGAGCAGTAGGAGTCATTTTTCTCTTTCCTGTAGCTGGTGCAGTGCTGTGTTTTGGCTTCTGGGCTGGGAACAGTTGTTTGATAGCGAGCATGTTTTGAGGGTGTTTTTGTTCAAGGCCTTTTCTGAGCTCATGCTCTGCCAGGGAGGAGGGGAGTCCGGGAGGAAGGAGAGACAGGACACCTGACCCAGGCTAGCCAATGAGGTATTCCATACCATAGCACGTGATGCCCAGGATGCAACTGGGAGAGGGAGCTGGAGGGGTGGAGCTCTGGAGGAAAATGGAGGAGGGAGCACGCGGTGCTCGGCCGGGCAGGGTGGAGTGAGTTATGGGTCGGTGGCTGGTGGGGTGTTGTATTCTTTTCGCTTGTTGTTTGTTGTATCATTATTATTTGTAGTAGTAATGGCAGTAGTGATTTTGTGCTGTGCCTTAGCAATTAAACCGTTCTTATCTCAACCCGTGGGGGCTACATTCTTTGTATTCTCCTTCCTAGCTCTCCGGGATTTGGGGGACTTGGTTTAAACCACGACAAGGATGTAAATGATAATAGGATTGCTGGCATGAAAGCCACAGTGCTAATATGTTTTATTACTGCTTTGTCCATTTTGAGCTGGCATATCCATATCACAGAGCTTGATTTTCTGTTGTCTTGCAGCTTATGCAGCATTTAAACTAGCCCATAAAGGGTGTCAGAACTCTATATCAAAATGGAAAAGCTTGAAGTTCATTTTGCACAGATGTAAAATGATTACCTAGGCAGGGAGCCATCAGTCCCTCATGTATATTTTGATACACCAAATTTCCAAAACCATATTTGGGCTGTTGAGCTGTGAAGTGTCCTCTTTCAAGGATTTAACATTTCAAAGTATAGACACCCCTGTGCAAACAGAGGATTAGGATGTTCCAGGAAGAGGATTATGAATGCAGAACTTTCATGCAGTGAAGAGCTTCTTTACAAGAGAATTACCATTGTAAATAAACATGTAGTTCTGAGAGCAAATGAACTAGTGAAGTCTGATTTCCTATGATTTTGTGTATAGCGGTTGGATTTTCTAGTATTGGTAGTGTTCAAAGTGCAGGTGAGGCATTGCAGACAGCTTTCCTCATGTAGGCTCTCTAATATGGAGTGAGGATGATCATATATCAGAAATCCTCATCTTCTTGAGTAGGAAAAATACCAGTAAAGAGCAAAATTTACTTCCAGCTTTGCCACCGGGGCATACTAACCATGAGAAAGAAGCTGCAGCCTTTATCCCATCTGTCTATATGTATGGCCTGGGACATTACACTACCATTTGATTCAGAAAGAAATGTGCTGCTGTGTAACCCATCTGTGTTGTGGGCCACAACTAGTTCTGCAGTTGTTTAGCTGGAAGAAGCTAATAACATAGAGACAGGACTGCACATACTTTCTATGAGTTGCTGTCTGCTCTTACAAGTGCTTTATAAAGCATGCTCTGCCTGCTTTCTGTCACCCTGAAACCCACCACAGAATAAGCATTTTCTTTGTAATCAATCAGGGTGTAATAGAGCACCCATGACCCACTCAAACATGCAAATCTTCAGCACGGCTCTAAATAACTCTTCAGCCATTTCACCATATTAAGGCCCCAAAGTGGGCATTTTGTTTGTCTCTGTGGAGTGTGGAAAACGAGATTGCCTTATACTGCATGACTCTTTTATTATAATAAACACATTGAAGATTGTGTTCTTTAATTATTATCTAAAAGAAAGGGAATGTTCTACTATTGAAGCCCTTGGGCCATTTCAAGGAAAGGGTAAAGGTTAGAATAAGCTGGAGAAGAAATAAAGCAGCTTCCTGAAAGGCTTCCTCAATACTCATGTCCAGAAACCATGGGAAGCAGGATGTTTTTTCTGTTGAGGACACATCCCAGGGCTATTATAGATACAAAATCATGATGTCATTAGGGTCAGCTTCGCCTTTTTCCTTTCCCAAGGTGGCAGCAAGGAGGTATGATCAGTACCAGTGTAGGCCTCTTACAGGGGTAACACACATAGCTCAATCACACAGAAAATTGAGAAGATTAAATACCTCCCATTGGAAATTTGGATGGGCAATGCTTCCCTCATGAACACTAAGTTTGTGTATAAAATAAAAGCATAAGGAAGGAAGGACACAGTCCTTGGCAAAATGCAACAAATCAAGTCAAGAACATGTGACTGATAAGTACAACCCAAACTCTTCAGTCTCTTCGGTAGCTGTTCATTCAGTCTTCCAGTTTACCAGCATAAGTACTCAATATTCAGGTGGCCCTATTATACTACTTTTCCCCTTTCTGCTGCTGTGTCCGCCTACAGCTTGATGTCAGGTATTATAATACAAGGTCCAGGGATGCGCCTGTGATACTTCACCTTGAGCTCAGATGAAGAAAGCTGCCAGGCTTTTATAAAGCTTTTATAAGGAGATACTTCAGTGTCACTACTGGGGCCCTAAAACCACCCACCATTTGATTACTACCTCTAGTCTTGGAGTGTTTTCCTTGTAGGCCATCTCTACTCACTGTTTGTCTCATTGTGCTGTGTGTCAGTAGCACCAGCATCTAGCCAGCTTTTGTGCATCACAGTCTTAAGATGGTGGTGTGTTATATCCCCCTTTTCCTGCTACTGCTGCTTCAGTATTAATGAATTCAGCTATTCTTGATTCACTGAACTGGAAGAATCCACATCTTCATCACTGACTTCAGAATTGTGTGAAGTTTAAAAGGGCTGTGGTTCAGAACCACAAATTAATTCATATGAACCATTCCAAGGAATCAGCCACCCTCGGTGAAGCAGGCTTGCAGTTTCATCATGAATAGCGCAGTAAAATGGCACAACAGCCCCTATTTGTCTTCTTTTTTCCAAACATGTTCCAGAGGCATGAGGAGAGGCAGGATACTCAAGGCTGACTTGAAGTAGCATCCTTTGGTAATTAAAGTCTGACTGGCTGAATGACTCTGATGAATTTCTGAAGCACTGAACTGAAGGACCAGGAGCAGATTCTCTTTTGGCATGCTAATCCGAGCCTGTGCTGTGAGCAGCTCCAAAGAACCATGTAAATGAAGCCAGAAGATGAGTTCATGGAAAAAATATCAAGTTTGTCTCTCATTCTCTTTGCTTTGATCTCTGCTACCTACTTTTACAGCATATATAAGTCCGATTAAATCTTGTAATGAAATCCTCAAGTGCTGTCAAGGTGGAACTTGCAATAATTGGTTTTGATACATAAATAAAATTTCCAGATGAAATTTGTTGTTTTAAACTCATGTTCCTCTTCTAGTTCATAGTGGTTTATTATTTCACTGTGTGAGATGTGTGAGAAGTAGCTTCCAGCATTCCTGTTCCCTTGGTTCTTACAGACTCTATGCTAATGCATTGAAAAGAACAAAAATTAATGACAAATCTATTAAGGAATTATTCTAGTGGTAATGCTATGAACTGGAATTCTAATATGAAAAACATTCTTAGCCCCTTAGTTTCACACCTTCATCCATCCAGAGAAGGGCAAAGAAACTACTGATCATCAAGGCTCTAAAGGCACAAGATAGATTTTACAAGTGAACATTCAGAAGCTGGCTAAGATGCTGTGCTTGGTGTTATGATGAGTGTTGTAGCAGCTAAGAATTCCACAGGTTGCAGTAAGGACCCTCTGCTTGGTGAGGTTGTTTATGTAAAACCCCAAATACCTTGGCAAAGTTTTAATGAAGTTACGCAGCTAGAGCTCAAACCATACCTATTAAGTAGAACTTTCTCACTTGCCACTTCACTACACTACTTTAAGACTCATTTCCATTTAAACAAAGTAAAACACAGTCTCGTAGTTTATGCTAGCACAACAATACACAGAAATAATGGTCTTTTGGCTAAGAAATGGCATGAGACGTTAAGATTGTGCAAGTCCCCTTCTCCATACTGCACGTTTCTGAGTTGATGTAGACTATCTTTTAGGATGAGATTTTGGGTCAGTTAGCCTGTCCCTCGAGAGGGCTAGTACTTTGAGCTGGCAGTTTAGGTTGTTCAGGTACTTAAATCCCTGCTTTGAAGGGGCAATTAGGGTGTTGCAAAACTAAATACATAAATATAAGAAACATCTGCAAATTTAGATAAAAGTTGATTTAGTCATTCTTAATCTGTAATGTTTAGGGTGCATGTATACCATGGTACCAGTAACTGAGTGACTGCATACAAAAGACAGGGAGATGCTAATTACTAATGTAGAATCACAGAATCACAGAATCAACTGGGTTGGAAAAGACCTTTAAGATCATCAAGTCAAACCATTCCCCAGGACTGCCAAGGCCACCACTAAGCCATGGCACTAAGGGCCTGGTCTACATGGTTTGTGAACACTTCCAGTAACAATGACTCCACCACTGCCCTGCACAGCCTGTTCCAATGCCTGAACACCCTCTTGGGGAAGAAATTGTTCCTAATCTCCAGTCTAAACCTCCCCTGATGCAGCTTGAGGCTGTTTTCTCTTGTCCTTTCACTTGTTACCTGGGAGCAGAGAAAAGCCCCCTCCTGGCTCCATCCTCCTTTCAGGTGGTTGTAGGTAGTGATAAGGTCCCCGTGAGCCTTCTCCTCTCCAGACTAAACCCCCCCAGGTCCCTCAGCTGTTTCTCATCACACCTGTGCTCCAGGCCCTTCACCAGCTCTGT
Source organism: Melopsittacus undulatus (assembly GCF_012275295.1). Classification (NCBI taxonomy): domain Eukaryota; kingdom Metazoa; phylum Chordata; class Aves; order Psittaciformes; family Psittaculidae; genus Melopsittacus; species Melopsittacus undulatus. Next base: position 27,589,556 of record NC_047534.1, read on the forward strand.
TGACCTTCTCTGGACCTGCTCCACCACATCCATGTCTCTCGCAGTAAGGGGTCCAGAACTGAACACAGGATTTGAGATTTCTCATATCCTGCTTTCTTCAACAGTTATGGAAATTCAAAGGGCTAGGCCTCTCAGGGTCTTGCAGGATTTAAGGCATAGTATTGCAGATGCTACCAAGTAAGCCTCTTGCAAAAAGCAATATGCCAAGGCTGCATATATATGCATTTCCATCTCAAAAGACACTTCTCTGGACTCCAGGCTTGGCTGCCTTATCAGTGTACTTCTCATGGTGTCTTCTTCCTTTCTCCTGACTGACATTCTGGGCAAGTAATCCTAGCTCTGTCAAAATATTTTAATGCTACATCCTTGCTGCATGTCTCAAGTTTTGTCTTTGCTGCAATAAAGGGAAACTCAAGTAAGGTTTGGGCATGTACACTTAAGTCCTAAGTCAGTGCAGACAGCCGAAGAGCGAAAGGCCAGGCTTATCACCCTGCAACACACAGCCTGTGGCCACAAGAAACCTTTCTGAGAAGCAGTCTGTCAACCTGCAAGGGCCTGGGGTGCTGGGGGAGATGATACAGCATTGTCAACAATAACAATAAAACGTGGCTTATACTCCACAATAGCCTCTGTTAAGTAAAACCCCTTCCTGCCCCAAATACCACAGAAGGATGGCTCACCTGATTTGTTCTCTATGTTTAAAGTTAACACAGTAGGGCCAAGCCACCTCTGACCCAGCAATAATGTTTGTGCCAATGGGATTATTTTCAGCATCCTAAATTATGGATTCAGATTAATGTATGCTGCCTGCTTTAGCACTCTTGCTAAAAATTGCCCAATCTTGATCTCCCAACCACATGAGGATTCATCAGTATTTCATAGAATCATAGGATGGTCAGGGTTAGAAGAGGACCATGGTTAGGGTTCGAATTTCCAGAGCTCTCAGTTGCGATGCACTCAGATGGCTTCATTTCTTCTAGTCTGAGATGCTTAAGTCAAGTACTTCCCCTGGGGATCAAGCTATACCAAGATATCTATAATCAAGGGAGAGAAAGAGAAGCACCACTAGATGGCAACTCAGATCCAGCTAGTGAGAGGCAGATTTGTAGGAACATCCCTTAGGTTAACAGAACATGACAGCTAACTGAAGTAACACCTGTAGTCTGGAAGCTATAGGGAAGTATTGCCATGGCTCTGTATCCCAAATTCACAACAAAAGCACATCTCTGAAATGTGGTATGTTTGAATGATATATACACTTTATTCACTCCTTCCAAAGTACAGCTGGAGCCAAGCCAATTTCCAATGTTGTTTCAGTACCTTGCAAATAATTTGCAGTGAACTCCTAGCTCAGAATAGAGCTAATAGAAGCATGCTTACAAAAGTCTGCTTTTCTCACAGCCAGCAGACAACAGGCATTTTTCATCCCAGGACTGTTTAGTGCAATTTGCAATAATTCAGTGAAAGCAAAAGAAAAAACATGCTTATGATCACTCTTAGCAATCATGTCCATATGAAAAGGACATTAATAAGATGAATCAATAGAAATATTATTTCATAGAGGGCAAAAGAAATATCCAAATGCCAAAGATACTCAATCACATTAAAAAAATGTGCTCAGGACATGCAACAGGCTACTACTGTTTACAGGAAGAGCAAGTCTAGTTATCTTATTAATTGCAGGGAATCTGAATATTAAAAGTTGGACTTGATGACCTAAAGGTTGGACTTTATGATCTTAAAGGTCTTTTCCAACCTAGTTGATTCTATGATTTTATATGATTCTGTATTCACTGCACATCATCCTCAAAAGTCATTTTAATTCTGCAAGAAAAGGTGAAATGTCCTTTTTAAAATCACTGGCAGGACCCAGGATCTCTTTAGCATCAGAGCAATCCAACAGACACAGCTTTCCTGAGTTTATCCTTCCCTAGACGGGCCCTTAGAGGATGATAAGGTGGGTGACAGAAGGCATGAAGAACAATAGTGCATTCAGTCCTTGAGTAATGGCACCCAGTCTCAATCAGCAATGGCAAAACACTGAACTCATGCTAGATATCCCCATGCTTTTGCAGACACTGCACTGCAGAGGGGCTGGGTATCACACTTCCAGCCAACAACAGTGTTCTGGGGTGCCTTATCCCCTTGGTCAAATAATGACAGCATTAAAACTGGAACAGAGATACTAATAGACCCACAGAATACAACTTCTTTACACATACAGAGCTCTCCCTTCTTTGCCATCACAGAGCTTTCCTCCAACCTGCAAGCATGCCTTTAATTGAGGAGTCTAAACCATCAATCATATAAGAGAGCTTGCCACCTTCTGCACTGCCTACCACCATGAGGAAAAAATCGAAAGTACCAAAGGAGCATATGAATTGAATTGTATTGAAAATTTACTCAGTCAATCTTTCGGGACCAATTCTTGTCTCTCAGAACTGATTTCACTGCTCTATTTGTCTTGGTAATATAAGCAGAAGCGCTTTCTTCCTTCTGGGAGTTCAAATGCCTCTTGCTGTAACCTCTCCAGCACAGCAGCTGAAAACAGAGGGGCTGTATCACCTACTGAGCAAATTCTCAGCCATTAAAACCTTTCTATTCTCCATCATGGCCCACTTTAAGGTCCCCTCTATTCTTAACAGAAAAGGCAGCTGCTGGGCCCATTAAAACCATTCCTTCAGAGATGCTCAATCCAGTGTATGCTAGAACTAGTATATCCTACTGTCCAGCAGTGGAAAGAGAGATTGTGACGGGAAATATGAAATAGCAGCCTTTGCACGGGGTTTGATCACCATAGCCAGTTCAATGTCTCTGATGTTTCACATTGTTCCTGAAGAAAAACTGATTTACTTGTAGCTAAAGCCTCTAGTAATAAAGGTAGTTCTGAAACTGCAGATTGGGGTTGTTGTTAACAGAGAAGCAGGGACCTTCTGGCTTGCTGCCAAATGTCAGTATGATACCTATGTATGATACTCTCTGACTCTATGGACTCAGAGAGCAGTAATCTGAAGATGACATTCCTTTATCTAAACAGTATGGGGCTCTTGCATCCTGCGGTATCTTTCATAGGCTGTTGTGAATTATTCTTATAGCAGCACTTTGCCAGTTCAAGAGTGCAGAAGGGAGGCTGGATCAGCTTACAGCACTCGGGAATTTTCCCATATAAGCAGAATAACTTTGCTGATGAATAAAGCTCCAGTGTGGCAAAGAGAGATTTAGTGGAGAGGAGACAGGGGCAAGAGTGAGGCAGTCGGATCAAAGCAATACGGAGAAATATGGCCTGTGTGCACTGGAGGATGCAGGTGTGAGACACTAGTGAGAGTGGGGCATTAAGACAAGGAGGGCTTGACATGCAAGCAACTTTTCAGTTAGCTCTCGGTTACCAGTACTTTGGCAAAGATGTATCTTCTGACATATTTGTGTTGAGCTTTGAAGTACAAGAAGATCCTTTGAGAAGAGCTAGACTTTCGTCCTGTCTGCAATATTTCCCCCCAAAGGGTCTGTTCCCAAACAGCTGTGGTATCAATTCTTGCCTTTTCCTGACCTTCTTTCAAGTCTTCTTCTAGAAGATTGATTCATCTGTATTGTGCATGGGAGATCCTCACATCCACTCCACACAAGCCTCTAGTCCAGGCTATTTCTCACCTTCTGCTGCTGTGATCTGTGGGAACAATATATATTGATTAGTGGCTGGACATGAAACTGCGCAAGGCTGAAGGATGCTTCTTTTATTGAGAACCAGTTCCCTCCTTGCTCTATTTTCCTGTTATGAGCTCCAGAAGCAAAGATTGATGACAGCTGTTCGCTTGTTTAAACAGCTGATGTATCAGGCCTGGATCCCACCTGGGGCTCCCTTCTGGACAATAACAACAGACCATTACTGAACTAAGCAAAAAACCCTGCATAAAAAGTAGCAAAATTTTTAGCTTCCAAGTTGGCAAAGAAAATGATTTCTTGAGGAGCAGAAAACTTGTTGAAGGACAGAAAATGAGAAACCCTATGGGAAGCAACAGAATTTTTACTGTGGTGCATTATTATTGTATTTTCATAGATGCAGATTGCAAAATGCAGATGTTGCTGGGGTGAGATGCAGCTGCTGGATATGAAGAGACACAATTGCTGTAAGTGTATGATGGATGTGTTCACAATGATGAAATGCAGAAAATGACAGGGTCAATGATAATCTGTAGATACAGAGGAAAAAAGCTGGAAGTACATAACAAACAAGAATAATAGGGGAAAATGGCATATGGAGCTATTTCATGCACCTACAGCAAGTGCTTTTGACACAGAGAATAAAGAGGATATAGATAACAGGGCAGCAGAGCTGACCATTAATTAAAACCAATGTATTAAAGAGAGGTAACCTTAGAGCCAAGCCTGGGATTTCTTGCTCTGCACCCAAAGACCTGGCTGAAGATATATGTGGCCCAATAAAAGGACACAGGTTGCTTTGCTCCCCTTTTGGCAGCAACAGAAAGAAGATGGCAATAATAATGGTCGTGTTGCTGCTGAATGTGGTGCAGTTATTCTTTGATTAGAGGACTTGAGGTTCCAAGATTCTTGTTTAGTTATTTTTTACCCATATAAAATTATGGTATTGAATAAAACAGCCAAGAATAACAGCTAGTTAAAAGGACTACTTGAAATACTCTTATAAATAAGTACTAAAAGTGTGTTGCTTTCTACTTTAAAAGTCCCACAGTCAGGTTTATTGGGTTGTTACTATAACAAGGCTTTTTTTTTTTTAATTTAAATTTTCACACCTGAGTCTCAGGTACAGAGAAATAAGAAATAGGCATCATGCAGCCACCAAGCCTTTTCTTATCTCATTCCACATAAAATTATCAGCTGAGCCTTGAGCTACATTGCAAACCACTGAACTAATGAATGTTACATCTTGTAGATGCCGTTAACTTGCAGAGGTGGTGGGGTTTGAAGGGTGTTGTTTGACTAAGGAGCAAAAAAGGAAAGGACATATTGCACCCTCCACCTGTGCCATCACCACTCTGCCTATCTCTATCTGTCATCCACGTAGGCTCTGAGTGATGAAATTCATAAGTGCTTTCAGGCACATTGGGTGAGTACTGCTGAGTCAGGAGAAGTATAGTCTGGTCTCAGCAATATTTTAAGCCTTATGTTAGTTAAAAGGACTTTTACAGGTCCTTGGTAAAAACGGAGATGCTCCTTTCAGAGAGGTTGTAAGCACCAGAGCAGAGGACTGATGTCCTAGATTCTAGTCCTCAGATCTGCACTCTGAGGTTTTGGGAAGGAGGGGTGAAGAAAAAGCTATTTATCAGTAGTGACCTTTGTTTGTCTCCTTTTCCTTGTTTTAGTCTAAGAAAAGCTGGACCTCTCCAACAAGGTGAGAAGTCTGGGCTGACTTGGCATAGCCACTCTGAGGGGTTCCAAAAGACAAACAGAGGAGTCTGGAGGGGTCTTATGCTGCAAAGTGCTTTGGCCTCAGCAAATGCAGAGCAGCCTGGCTGAGCTGCTGCTGCTGTGTCTGAACCAGATTCCAGTGATAGTCCACAATGGGAGAGTGTTATCACCAGTACTGGCAACTTGATAAAGGCTGCTGTTGCCAGGTCTGCTTGAGAGACAAATAAAGATGGGAACTTCTCCCTGGAAATTTTGTGGGTTTTCTTTATGTGTCAGAGAAAAGTCAGGCTTTTGTCTCACTTAATATTCTTGCATTGGGCCTTTTTGTAACTATCAGGCACCCTGATGCATCAAAGAGGGCATCTTATAGGAGTCAGGCAATGTGTCCTCAAAGGCTGAAATTCTGAGATGTCACATAAAGGGTTTTAAGGAGAGAAGACTGTGGCAGGTTGCATAAAATCCACATGTATTCTGCTGACAAACAGCTCGAGGGCAATTTCAGGTAAAGGAATCCTGCCTCTCAAATTGGGACTATATGAAATTAAGCTCTGCTGATCCTGCCTGAATCGCCTCACTAAATCTAGTCTGACTCTCCAAATGGCACTCTTCAAATAGCTCCTGGTAAAATGGAGACTCAGCCTCCAACCTAGGTTTTTATCCACCCCTTTCCTTCTGCCATCAGCATATAAATGTCAGAGTGGTTTTACTGACCTCAATAAATGCTTGAGGGCAGGCGAGGATGATCCCAGATACTGCCAATAGAGTGCCATTAAGATTGATGTTATGTTTCAACAGCCCATGCTATGTGGAAAGACCTCTAAGGTTTTACAGTCTAAAAGCAAGATTCAGTCTGATCATGTTCAGGTGGGTGAGTGGAAAAGAACAGGAGACTGCCCTTCTGTATGCCATGGGAAGGGCTGAGCAGCAGTCAGCAGGCAGATATCATACAGACAGGTGGGATGGTGACAGGAAAAAAGCAAGTGAGAGAGAGAAGATGCAAAGATATTGTCCCGCTTCCTACTCTGTACCAGCTGGCAGAGCTTGCTAGTTGTGTGGGTGAGAAGAATATGCTGTACCCTAGGAAGGGGTTTAGGAGCACGCACAATTCTTTGCATACCAGAATGCTCTGACTGCTTACTTGTGAGCCCCAAAGGGCTCATTTATCTCTAACATGAGTCAATGGATTTTCATGAGAGCTGAATAAGCTCCACTCTCTTTTGTTAGAGGAATAAGATTCTTAGGAAAAAAAAAATCCCAAACCCCAGCCATACAAACAAACAAACCAACCAAAATAAAATGTTCACATGCTAACTCTAAAATCAAGCAATCACCTTGTAAATTCTTTCCAAGTGGCAGATGCAACCAGCATCTTTCCCCCTTCTCTCTCCAACAGCTTCTTACCCAGAGGATGCTCCAAGTATGCAGCTCCCATATGTCACAGAAATCCTCTTGTGGTAGGCAATGGTGTAGCAGAGCAGCATGTACACAATGACAGGGTGAGGGCTGTGCTATGGGACATCTGGCTATGCAACTGAAGATTTTGTCAGGCGTTTTAGAGTGAGTCAGGCTCTGGAGCAAAGTATTCCAGTGCATCCTGGCCACGTTCCTTACCCTGCTAGAGACAACACCTCGTAACTTTCGTAGCTTCTTGGTGCTTACTTTCAAAGCTTCCATGGGAGAACTTGGCTTTGTTAGTCTGCTCCTAGCATTGCCCTCTCATTTTGAGTTTTCTACTGTACTGAACATAGACTAGCAGAAGGAAGGTTGAGCAGAAGGTGAGAAAACAGGTTGCTGGCTCAAATTTATTTGTCAAACAGGAAGTCTGTCCTCAGCTGAAGAGCAACGATTCCTGGAGAGTGATAATGTATGAACACTGATGCTTCAGAAACCTCAAAAGATTTTTACTTGTCTGTACTGAGAATAGGAATCCCATGGTGCTGAAGATGCTGGACCACCCAGAATTGGCACACACATTTACAAGGAAGAAATTCTGACCAGTGCTAAATAAAGCTGGATTCTACTCTCAGTTACAGCAGCAAAAAACTGGCACAGGCATCCTAATGCCAATGGCATCATTTTGGATTTGTTCCTAAACACTGAGCCAGCCTCTGGCCCTCCTTTCTGTTCACAGGAGCCTTCTACTGAGCATATGCATTAGTTTGTGCCTCTTTTAATCTTCCTTTCAGCATGTAAAATACCAGCCTCAAAGTAGAACTTCACAGTAGTCAAGAAGCAGATGGATCCAAAGGAGACATGAAACTCAAAGGCTGATTTTGTCTATACTGATTTCAGCATGCAAATGCTACCGAACTTGGATAATGTCCTTTTCAAACTTATTTCAAACACTTCTAGTACTCTGCAGCAAGCTGGCTTTGGCCATCCCTTCCTTCTTATGTTTTATTCCCTTGTTATCCTTTGAAATCCTTCAGTTTCACAGAAAGTTTTCTTCAGCTAAGACATTGTCTTTGCATTTCTGAACAGACCATGGGCAAGGTAGAAACAATTGCCACTTCTTCTTTCAGCATCGGAATGGAACTTACTTTCCAACCAACTGCACTTTGCAGTGGGTTTGACTGTCCTGAGGAGTGGAGTTTCCTGGGGAGCAGAGTTCTCTGTTAAAAAGCAGTGGTTCTTTAGAAATCTAGAAAGAAAGCTGTCTCAGAGATGCTTTCTCTTGCTGCATCTCCAGCTATTTTATGTTACATTTTATCCTTTCTCAATTTTTTTTTGTTCCTTCTATCTCTTTAATTTTTCAATTAACACCCAAGGAACAACTGCTTTGCAGAAAGCATCTAATCCTTTATATTTTAATCTAGTTTAACTCAGCTTCCTGATCACAACACACTGATGACACTGCTTGGCATATGATCCCTTCAGATTGTTTTCAGACTTCCAATTTTGGAGAAACTTCTGGTTTAGCAGTATCTTCTTTTCTAGACTTTTCATTTATTTCCACTGCTTCTTTACCATCCAAAAATGCCACAATTCAATTTCCTTTGTATTGTCCCTCTCTATAACAATGCCCTGAAGACCGCTGTTGTTAAACGCCATATTCATCTTGGTTTTATTTTTAACCTCTCTGGAGATTTGGAACCTCAAATCCCTGGCCCTATTTAACTGACTTTATTAAAGTAATTCATATATGGAAATGTGCTAAATTATTTAGCTCAGTAGCATTATGCAGCTGCAGCAGTTCTTCCTTTCCTCCAGAGTACCCAGCCAACAATCCCAAGAGGGCTACAGACAGCCAAGGAAACAAACCCAGATCTTGGGGAATGTGAATGGATGGAATTTCATGAGCATGTTCCTCATGGGGAATGTTGTTGAAACTTTAGGATCCATCCGTATTTTAATTAATATGATTGTCCTACATTCTCTTTTGGGAGAAGGGCAAAAGAAAGCAATTTTAATGAGTTCCCATAGGTTTTCTCCTGGTAAATGATAATATCTAAAGACAAAATTCAATTAATTAAGTCAAGGAAGTAATAAGAAAATGTCTGGTTAATGGATTTGGGTTTGGCTTTCCAGTACTGGAAAAGAGGAAAGATATGTCAATATGAGATTAGGAGATGCATGTGGAAAGGTAACAGAGTTTTCAAACATGAGGCCAAGAAGATAGAAAATCATGGAAGGAGAATGGTGATACAACTTGAACAATCTTGCACTAAGCTCTGAAGATGAGGAAAAGGGGAGTGAACTTATAAAGAAAGAGAATGAAGGTTGATGAAAAGTGCCATCTGTTTTTTTCCTATATGGGTTTACTCAAAACACCTATTTTCACATCATTTTTGGTTTATATTTTCTGCTGATTTTCTAAAGTAAAATGTTTTTCAATAGAAATTGGAACTGAATGTTACCCTTTAAAAATAAACTGTTTTTTTAGCTGAAAAAAAACCAAACCCAAACCTTTTTGTTTTGTCACATATGGATGTAATTTCCCAATGCAGAAAAAGGGGTTTAAATCCAGAAATAATTAAAACTTAGCTGCACCAAAGCCAAGAGAGGAACTGGAGCACTAGGAATAGAGCTTTGGACTGGATATTAGGCATATGTATACGATCCCCTTGCTGACTGGAATTAGACATTTAGAAGTCCTTGTTCTTCACTGGCAAGAGGACAGGGGTGGCTTTGCAGCAGTGTTGATAAATGGAGGCTTACTCTGTATTCACTTGGAAGAAACTTTTGATTTTGATCCAAGTGTCTGTCTGTGCGGAATTTAGTTACCAAAGGGGTTAACATGCCTGACCAACAGGATTGGAGCACCTAAAGACAGACCACAGCACTTGCAGTTTGCAATGTCATGCACACTACAGGTGCATATAGAGTATTATTACCAAGCAGCTGCTTGCTGATGTGGCTAATTGTTTGACTTACTGAGTTCTTGTAGTCTAACAGCAAAGCATAGAAATCAGAAGCAGGAGATGGGAAGGTCCCAGTGGCAAAGTAATAATCTATCCAAGTCAGTCAGTTGGGCCTATGTGAAGAATAAAGATCATAATTCATATATTAATTTGAATGGGAAAGGTGCAGAATGTGCAGGGCTGCGCTTGCTGGTCCCTGATGGAGGTCCTCCTCCAGCAGGTGGCTGAGCTACGGGATGCTATCAGTAAGCTGCAAGATGTCAGGGAAGCTGAGAGGGAGCAGGACTGCTTGCTCCAGGCCCAAACAGTGCAGGGGCCTCAAGCTTCTCCTCTAACTCATGGAGGAAAGAAGGAGGCTGTTAACCTGAGAAGCTGGGAATTAGTAACAAAAAAAAAAACAATGAAAGGAGGAAGAGAGCAATTAAAAGCAAGGGGCTTCCTCCTAAATCTGCTGTACCCACCCAGAGCTGCTTTGCTGCCCTGCAGGGGGCTGATGAGGAAATGCACTTGCATCAGAAACAGTTGGCTGGTGCACTGGTACAGAAGATCTCTACTGGTGCCACCAGGAAAAAGCGGTGGGTTGTAGTAGTAGGGGACTCTGCCTTGACAGGGACAGAAGTGCTCATCTGTCGGCCTGACCCGGTCACAAGGGAGGTGTGTTGCCTACCTGGGGCATGGATCAGGGATGTTGCGGAGAGGCTGCCTGCTCTAGTAAGTCCCACGAACTATTACCCACTTCTAGCGATACATGTATGTGCTAGGGATATAGATAGTAGTAGCCTGAGGAGTATAAAGAAGGACTACAGAGCCCTGGGAGAGGTGGTCAGGGGTTCTGGAGCTCAGATAGTCTTTTCAACAGTTCTCCAGGACACAGGGGAGGACCTTCCAAAGGCAAGGAGGATTGGACAGGTTAATAAAAGGTTAAAAGGGTGGTGTCATAGTCAAGGGTTTGGGTGTCTTGGACATGGGGCCCACATTTGTAGGCCAGGCCTACTGGGGGCTGGTGGAACTGCTCTTATAAAGAAAGGGAAGAGTGGTTTTGCTGGAAGACCCCCTTGTATGGATAAGGAGCTGCTGAGAAAAAAAATCACAGGAAAAAAAGAGGCTTATAAAAGGTGGAAGCAAGGACAAGTGGCCTGGGATGAATACAGGGATGTTGTCAGGGTAGTTAGGGACCAAGTTAGGAAAGCTAAGGTCCAATTGGAGCTAAACTTGGCAAGGGATGTTAAAGGTAATAGGAAGGGATTTTATAGGTATGTAGCGGCTAAAAAACAGGCTAAGGACAATGTAGACCCCCTCCGGAAGCTTTCAGAACTGGCTACACAGGACTTGGAGAAGGCTGAGGTTCTGAATGGCTTCTTTGCCTTGGTCTTCACTGGCAAAGGCTCTGACCGCAGCACCCAAGTCTTGGAAGGTGGATGCAGGGACTGTGAAAACCTAGACCTCGGGCCCACTGTAGGAGAGGATCTGGTTCGAGACCATCTTAAGAACCTGAACGTACACAAGTCCATGGGACCTGATGAAATCCATCCGCAGGTCCTGAAGGAGCTGGCGAATGAAGTTGCAAAGCCACTGGCCATCATATGTGAAAAATCATGGCAGTCAGGTGAAGTTCCTGATGACTGGAAAAAGGGAAATATCACCCCCATTTTCAAGAAGGGGAAAATGGATGACCCGGGAATTACAGACCAGTCAGTCTCACCTCTGTGCCTGGCAAAATCTGGGAGCAGATTCTCTTGGAAGGCATGCTAGGGCACATGAAAAACAACAAGGTGCTTGGTGACAGCCAGCATGGCTTTACTAGGGGGAAATCCTGCCTGGCCAATTTGGTGGTCTTCTATGATGGGGCTACAGAACTGATGGACAGGGGTGGAGCAGTTGACGTCATCTAGCTGGACTTGTGCAAAGCGTTCGACACTGTCCCACATGACATCCTTGTCTCTAAATTGGAGAGACATCAATTTGATAGGTGGACCACTCAGTGGATAAAGAACTGGCTGGATGGCTGCACACGAAGAGTTGTGGTCAACGGTTCAATGTCCGGCTGGAGACCAGTAACGAGTGGTGTCCCTCAGGGATCGGTGTTGGGACCAGTCTTGTTTAATATCTTTGTTGCTGACATGGACAATGGAATTGAGTGTGCCCTCAGCAAGTTTGCCGATGACACCAAGCTGTGTGGTTCTGTTGATATGGTAGCGGGAAGGAATGCCATTCAGATGGACCTTAACACACTTGTGAGGTGGGCTGATGCCAACCTCATGAAGTTTAACCATGCCAAGTGCAAGGTCCTACACCTGGGTCGGAGCAATCCCAGGCACAGCTACAGGTTGGGCAAAAAGGAAATTCATGGTAGTCCTGTGGAGAAGGACTTGGGGGTGTTAGTCAATGAGAAAATGAACATTAGCCAGCAGTGTGCACTCACAGCCCAGAAAGCCAACCGTATCCTGGGCTGCATCAAGAGGAGCGTGACCAGCAGGTTGAAGGAGGTGATCCTGCCCCTCTACTCTGCTCTCGTGAGACCTCACTTGGAGTATTGTGTGCAGTTCTGGTGTCCTCAACATAGAAAGGACATGGTACTGTTAGAACAAGTCCAGAGGAGGGCCATGAGGATAACCTTACTGTATTTGGAGTGTCTTTATTCACTTTAAAAAATGAAAAGGCAATGGCTACAAACTGCAAGGTGATCAGGGCATTGGGAAGTGAAATTGAAATTCTGTTGTTCTAGAGACCAACCAGGGAACATGGGTGTCTCCATTGGCATCTTCTTCCCTTCTCGTTTACCTCCCTTCTTAATGTTTAACCAGAGTTTCAGGACTTTTCAAAAAATTAAATGCTCAGGAATGTTTCTAAACGTTTCTGAAGCAAACTGTGTTTGACTGGAAAATTCACAGTGCCAACAACTCAGGCCTGTATCATATGATTTGTATTCTTTTGAAGCTTTTCCCCCAAATGACAAAGCATTGGGAAGGTCAAAATCTTCAGAACTCCATTGTCATTGCTCATTCCTTGCTCTGCTCTTGAATAGACCTATTTTTTAATTTTCCCTTTTTGACCTTCATTCCTTCATCTACTCCTATAATGCTTAGAGCTGTTGTGATTTGTTTTATAAACTACCTCTGTCTGGGCTGCTTCTGTCCTGAGTGCATTCTCTTTGGAGCCTGAACCATTCCCTATTCTTTGATGATATTAACAAATCGAGTTGCCTCACTGGATTGACTTTTCCCCTCATTTATTTCAGAGAGCCTTTTGGATTGAAATCTCCAAACCCATCACAACTGCCACTATAAATCAAGCTGACAGTCAATTACAAGATGGACTATGTATTTGAACCAGCCCAGCTTTGAAAGCCCATCCATTTCTAATATACTTACAGACCTGCAAATGCTTTTTGTTTGCAGGACACAGGGGTGCTCACTATATGTGAACTGTTGGTGCTGGGCTGCTGTCTAGAAAATCAGCAGAACTGCAAGAGAACTCAGAGAGTTTAGTCAAAATGATAAGAAAAACATTATCTGCCTCCCAAGGAATAAGTCTTAGTTGATGGGTGTGCTATTTTATGTAAAGCTTTCTTGTATCTGATGTGTTAACACTTTGACTGCTGACAGATAGCAGCCAGGCTCTGACATACCAACGTGCGTTTCAGAAGCAGCAGGGCAGATAATACCCATAGAAAGGCGTTGGAGTGCATGAGGAGCTTTTGATCCATGAACTGCACAATAATGCATCTTGCACCACCTTGAGTTTTGCAGTGAGACAGTTTGTGATATGGGTGTATGTGTCTCTGAGTAAACTCCAGAGAGCACTTGGCATAGTTTAATTCTTCTCCATTTGGCAAATCATCTGGTGTTCTCCCTTATGTTGCATATCCCAGAATAAAATAGAAGCTGTCTTCAAGTGTACAAAAAGGAGTGAGCTTAGGCTGCATAATGACAGTGTTTCTAATGCATCAGAAATGAAGGTAGCTCTGTTTGATTTACAATTTTGTTAGTGTAATAGAAAATCTGCAGAGACGTGGAAAGAGCACCAGCAGAGTAATTGCTGCAGAAAGTGCACCATGGTGTTCAGTATGGGCTTTCCTTATGGAACCTGCTCCAATAGGGTTGTGTGTATAACTTCCTATAACCTTGCATTGAAAAATATCTGACAAAAGCAAGAAAAACAGCTCTTACTTCTGAGAGGATGCAGTCAGTCCAGCCTGGGGATGGTGGAACATATGAAATGCATACTCCGTGCAAGTCTTTGTCAGGCATCCAATTTATGGTGCCAGTAAATCTGTTGCCGTGATTTGAACAAGAATAGGAGTAATACAAATCCCTGAAGAGAAACTGAAATTCTGATGGAAGAAATAGATATATTTATTTTTTTTTTTAGTGTGACTGTTGAAGAATATTTTCTTGTTCTGAGAACCAACACACATTCTATGTCTCAGGGACCTGGACTAGAAACAAAGTCACAGAGGATAGGCTGTGACTGTATTACAAGCCATCCTCTCTCCATTGCTTGCAGGAATTTTAACAGCATAAGGCAAAGCACAGGAAAGAGTGTTCTGAAGAGCATACCAGGACTAGCAAGGGACAGGCCTGTCCCCATCTGCTTCTTTAGCCCCTGCTGTTCTGCAGGAACATCCTGTCTCTGTGCTGGTTTAGTCTGGGGTGGAACAAAAATAAAAGAACCGACAGTGTTGGAACTTGATTAACTGCAGTAGCTGCAGATAGTGAAATGGCCAAGTTACGTCTCTTGTTTCTTCACTAACATTATGATCAGTTTGGCTATATTATACTATGTTATGTGACAGCAGACTTAAGAGAGCACAGTTATACTTTCTCATTCCATTGAATCTCTTCATACTTCATCTTGCTCCTAAACCTATCACTTTTCCTCTATTCTCCTGTTAAGCTGGTAAAGTGGCCTTCTTCACAGGCCAGCATGAAGTGACATTTTGTGGGGTAAGCGGTTCCTTTCCAACATGAATCTTGTTTCACATGGTAGACAAACCCACTCTTTGTTCAACTGCATCTTTAAGAGAAATTTAGAGAACGTCTTCTGTTGCTTGGTTGGTTTAAGGAGACCTAATCCTTTAACTGCTAGACAGAGAGAGCGAAGGAATGGTCTGAGAATTGTCCATGTGCAATGTGTGCAACTGTTTCTTCCCCCAGCAAGCATAAGACTGGGAAACAAATGCTTCTCCTGCCTCCACCTTCTTGGCAGCTAGCTGCTGGCCTGTTGATGGGACCAGACTGAAGTGGGAATGAACTGTATGCTTCTACTGGAGCTCCGAGAGGCACAGTAAGAAACTGTCAGTGTTACCCAGATATTGTGTGTAGTTCTTCCTCTTTCACTCAGCTGTAACTTTGATTTAGGACATATATTCTACTGTGTGAATGAAAAAAAGATTCACTCTTCTCGGACCAGCAGCAGTTATTCCAAACTTGCCATGGGCAGAAATAACACATTGCACATTTCATTCTTACAAGGTTATTGCAAGCAGTGCAGTTTATCTACCAGAGTCAATTCTCAGGTGTCTACTCCATGCTTTGACAGTGTCAAAGCTCCATCAACTAGCAGCTCACCTCCAACCTCACAGTGAGCAGTGGCAGGGCTAGGGAGAGCACCTATAAATCCTCCCATAGTAGGAGCCAAAGTCTTCTGCTACTGCTATTGGAGTAGATGCTGCAAAGAAAAGCAGTGGTCCTAGGTCTGTCTCTGGTATTAAAATATTTCTGCTGAAGAAATGCCCATCACTCCAGAGTCTATGCAAAGAATGTTCAAGTTTTAAAGAGGCTACGCACAGGAGGAACTCTGGAAATATTTCTTTCACTGTTTGACTTCCCAGAAAGAAAGGATGCTAATAAACTAGATAAGACCCAGGAACAAGGGGTGAAGAAAATGATTGGTTTATGAAAAACAAAGTAAATATATACTACTGGAATCTTTCTTTCTGCAGTGGGAGGGTACTGTAGTTAAAAATAAGGAATGTAAGAAATATCCATGCCTTTATCTGAAACTCAGAGTATTTGTGCCTGTTACCTCATATTTTTTCTTCATCCATATAGGATGTTTTAGGTAAAACTTTTGAATTTCACTTTTTCCTTATCTGAGGATATTGTGGTTCCAGCACTGGTCTCCACCTTCACCTTATGTTTAAGTGAGCTTTTCCTTTCTTTCTTTCTTTGGTCATTTGCATAAAAACACAGATACTGTGTTCCATAGCAATTAATACTCATCGGTCCTTTGACCCTTGTTCTTACATGTTTTGTTGGTGCTTTCATATAGCCACATTTCCATTCATATTTAATTCATACAAATATTAATATACCCAGTATTAATATTTCTGTTGCAGATTTCTCAGATTAATGGTAAAATCAGTCACCGTAAAACTGCAGAGTACCAAAGAGTGAAATCTGCAGAGCTACTGCAAGCTTTATGTCCCACTTAAATCCCAGCTGACACTGCTGAAGAATTAGCCAAGACTTCAGCAAAAAGAAGAGTGACATTCATCCAATAGCCCTTTTTTGGCTGTCATATCTCAGCCTGCAGGACTGAGAGCTACCCAGTAACCATAGGCATGACTAAGAATTGAGACAGAAAAGAGCTTTCTGGTTTAGCTGACAGCACTATTGGTGCTGCAGCATGGCTGTCACAAAGCTGCTGCAAACTGAGTTCGGAGATGGGATGCAAGGAGGGTCCATTTGTGCTTTACACCAGCTTCTCAGCTATTTGAGTCCTCCTTTTGAACTGCCTCTGTGTTATCCCCTTTACTCCAACTGTGTGACTGGTTTTAATGAATATCATCTCATATCATGCTGGAGACTGGCATGTTTTCAAATTTAATGTAAGTAAGTTTCTGTTAGTCTGTAACACGGAGCATCTGACATGAATGCTAGGGTATTACTGTATTTGTTTTTATTTATAGACCTCTTAGATCCTAAATATTGTGTTAGCTCAGCTCCCTTGAGCACAAGGGGACATTTAGAAGGAGGCTTGTTCAGCCTGGAGAAGAGAAGGCTCGGGGGAGACCTTAGAGCAATTTCTAGTTTCTGAAGGGGCTACAAGAAACTTGGAGAGATGCCTTGGACAATGGCCTATAGGGACAGGATGAAGGGGAATGGCTTTGACCTGACAGAGGGGAGATTGAGATGAGACCTTAGGCATAAACTCTTTCTTGTGAGGGTGGTGAGGCGCTGGCACAGGTTGCCCAGAGAAGCTGTGGCTGCCCCATCCCTGGCAGTATTCGCCAGGCTGGAAGGGGCTTGGAGCAACCTGGTCTAGTGGAAGCTGTCCTTGCCAGTGGCACAGGTTGGGACTAGATGAGCTTTAAGATCCCTTCCAACCCAAAACAGTCTGTGTTTCCCTGATTTACAGGTACCTAGAATTTAAAATGGGCCAGTGTACAATAGCACCCTACACTGGCATTTTGTTTCTTAGAAGTCCAAATTGTCTACACACCTAGAGTTTTTAAAGATCCTTTTTAAAAGAATAGTGAACTTACATGCCCAGACTTCTTCTCATGTTTTGCATAGTTTTCTCTACAACCCAATATGTATTCCACACTAGTAATAACAATCAAGACAAACCCAGCATCTGTTCATAAATCATGACATTTTTGAGCAGTTTTTGTGGAACAGTGATCCCAAACTCATACTAAATTCCATTTCTTCTTTTCTATTTATGTGCAGCATCTTGTTTTGTGGGAGAAGTGTGTCTAGTGGCTAAAGTACTAGTGCTGCCCACAGTGGGTGCCCAGCATGCGTGAGAGAGCAGGTGATAAATCCCATAGTGACAAGAAGGTAGACCCAGATGTCTGCCCCCTTCACTGTAGCAGATGCATCTTTTGGAGAGAAGATGAGATGTAGGCCTTGTCCCATAATCTTTTGATCTTTAACTGTTCTTGAAGAGATGTTCCAATACTGCTGCTACAGTTTGGCAGTAGACATTTTTCTTTCCACACTCAGCAAGTACAAATGGATTGTGACTCCTCCTAATGCACCTACTGTCCTCCTAGAAATAGTCTTTTGGGAATATCAGACTCAGGACCTGGTAAGAATCACTTTCAAATCTACATTTAAATGCTATATTGATGTTTAATCCCTTAATCTTCACCAATCCCATCTGAATTTGCCATATATCTAACAGATCATCTGGTTTTAGACAAGGCTCATTACTTAGAATGAGCAATTGTACACTTGGCCAGCTCAAGGTCTCTACCATTTTAATACTCCTTGTAAGACTCAAGCAATTCAAAGACATTGAGCTCAACTTCAGACAAAAGCTGCTTGTCGCTGTGACTGAATCTTAAAAGTAGTGTTACAGAAAAGAAGAAATGGGTTCAAAACATGAATAGTGTGCATCCATCTTTTGGGACATGATCTTCCATATCCATAGGGAAGAAACTGCATATTAAGTACTGGCACACACAAGTGTAAAACTACTTTGCACATGCAACTACCATGATAAAGCTTGCAAGGCTGTTTGGCTTGTGGTAAAGTTGAGATGTTGCTGTTCTTGTGAATGGGAGAGTGAGCTCTTGCTCCCATATGCAGAGCTCAGAGTCTGTGTCTTAATTTGCCAGCATGGGGCACAGAGGATATATCCATAGAGAAGAATCACTCCTAACAAAAGCCAGGAGAAAAAAAAAACCCACAATCACAAAAGTTCTTCTAATAGAAATATATTTCCATAAGGGACAAGGAGAAAAATCCCCTTTGAAATGGAGAAGGCTTTGCTTGCCTAGAAACATTTACCCGTTTAATACAAAGCCTCAGGAAGGACATGCAATAATCTCTAATATGATCACAGAAATTCTGTATTATCTAAGATATACATTAAAACTCACCCTGCTGTAAGACAAAATGTCATTAACTTCCTGATCTTTAGAGCAGTCATGTCCTTCAAGGAATCCTTAATATCAAAGCATAGCGTATCTCACCTGTCTCAGCTGAAATGGCTCTGTACAAACTACTTACATAAAACAGGCCTTACTTTCTATTAAACATGAACGTTGAAGGCTACAATAACAATTTTTGATCCTCCCATAACTCTGAAATGGGATAATTGCACAGAAAGAAAGCAACTTCATCAAGAAACTGTCCATTAATTTTCAGTTGGAATATGATTTTTGTCTTTCCTTTTTTTACCCCTTCCTTTTCTAATACATTTATTCTGGTATTTCAGATAAAGTTAACAATAATGAAAATGTGCCTACAGCCAGAAAAGCTTCAGGAATAAATGTATATGGGCTTCCCTAGGTGAAAATGAGTGGAATAGACTGCAGGATGCATACTTCACCACTTGTGTGCAATTACTTAGAGTAGGATTGTAAGCATGGCAAGAGAGTCACAGTTTTGGTTTTGTTTTGTCACAGGAAGGCCAGACTGGTTTTAGCACATCATTTTTTGCCTCTCCAGATGAAGCCCATCCACCACTTCACATTCAGACTTTACTAGTTCATACATTGGACAACTACTGCCCTAGCAGAGTGCTTTTATGTCATTACATACCTGGTATTCTTCCTCATAAAAGACCACAGAAATTATCCTCTGCTTTAAAAGGATATATGCTGATAGACTGCACTAAAGATGATTTACCTATCCAAGCAGATAACAGTAAATGCCTGGCACAGAGCCGTACAGCTCCAGGTCTAAAGATACTGCAGCTGTAATAGAGATGAAAATGCATGAGGTATTTTAATTGAGCAGTAACTGAAATGTAAGATTAAATGAAGTAACCTTTCTAAGGTAGTCTCTCTTAATACATGTTACTTTGCATTATGCCTTTGAGCTTTTCTATGCTTGAAATAAGAGCAGAAGTGAGGTCACTTTGGGTTCAGTTAACTCTGACCTAAAGAGTACTTGGCTAGTGTAGTTGTGCTGCAACATTTATTAGCATAAATGAGCAGGTCAAGAGGTGGCCTCAACTCCCTCAAAGTGATCACAGCAACAGTGCTTTCTACCATCTGTGCTTCTGCCTTACCTGCTGCCTGCATCGGCCACCACAGTCAGGTTGTGATGGGCATCAGGCACTTGGGTGGTGTATGTGGATGTGAGCAAGAACAGCTCAAAAGTTCAATCATGCTCATGGGATTCCTTCCATGAGAACAGGGAGAGGGAATCTCTAGGGAAATGTTTCACCCTGCTGAAGGTCAGAAAAGTTTTGTGAAAACTGGCAACAGTAAAGCTATTCACTGGTCAAGGGAATTCACTTCTGAAGAACAGGAGGTTGACTAAGCACTCTGTTTCTGTGCCACAGGATGGTCTGATGTAACAGGTTTAAGGGTGTGGGCTTTTTGGCAAACAACTGTCTCATGGGTTTCTGAGTCCAGCTTTTATTGCTTTCTGGCTCTCTAAAGTAATTTTTGGCATTTGCTCTTTGGGATTAATTAGGGCAATACAATGCCCTTATGTACATTACTGACAGCATATTCTGCTTTCATAGAATCACAGAATGGTTGGGTTGGAAGGCACCTTAAAATTCATCCAGTTCCAACCTCCTGCCATGGGCAGGGACACCTTCCACTAGACCAGGTTGTCCAAGGCCCTGTCCAACCAGGCCTTATGTCTTGCAACTGTATGAGGACTTGCACATGATCACAGTTGCATTCCCCTTGCCTTGCCTTGCTCTGTTCCATATCCAGGTATGTCTTTTTTGCCTTGCCAGGGTAGAACTACTTGGTAGCCGTTCAGTAGCTTAGGGGGATCAGAGCACCATGAACATGATGAATGCTGATGTGGCTGCTCATGTGGACCTCACCAACCTCTACTGACTGCTGTGCCTCTGATTTATGCTGTTCTGAGGTCAGTCAGCTGGACGGTAAGGGAGATCAGGCTGATGCAGTACACATTGAGAGCTGTCCTTTGAGTATATCGAAGGACTTTAATGTACAGCCAGTAGGCGGAGCTAAAGCTCCATGACAGGTTATTCCTCTAGGAAACACAATGGTTAAAAATTGCTCATGGAACTTTTTTCTCCCCATTTCCTTGCATTTACTTAGTCCTTTTGCTGCACATCAACAGTCACGCTGCTGGGGGCTCATGGTGTGAGCTCTTAACTTTTCTGTCGCATTCCTTGAACCACAGACAGAGCACAGGATCTGTGCCACATTGACCATGCTAGCACTTTCCCATGCTGTTTGCAATAGTTCCTTATCCCTGATAATTTCACAAACACATTTTCCTGTCAGTTCAACACAAAACAATTGCATTTGTGTGTTCTGGGAGCAGTTCTGTTTGCAGAAGGGACTTTCATATTCTTATCAATCTAATTCAATTAATTTCCTCAGTGGGAATATTGTGTCCAAACATTTGGGGAAAGCTCTCCATTTGCTGCATTGTTACTCAGTATTGCAATTCATGTACTAAACATTTAATGTCTACATCTAGAGCTTTGTGTGCATCCCTTTAGTCTCTATTTTATCCATTAACTGGAAACACTTTGCATTTACTGCTTTCCATTTTTTCCTGGTCTGGATCACTTTCTGTTTCTATTCAGCTTGTCTCCTGTTTACAAACATCAGCTCTTCTTTTGAAGGATTTAAGCAGGAAAGTACTCAGACATGTGCCTACCTTTAAGCATTTGAGCTGTGTAATATATTCCAATGGGACTAGTTATAATACCACAGTTAGGGATGTGATTCAGTACTTCTTTGAACCAGAATCATTAATACTTCACCTTATTTGGCTAAGAACCCAGCTGAACAGTGGATAACCAGAGAGGCTCAAGCAATTCTTCAACTATGTTTAGTTTTTCCAAATCCACTAGCAATAACACAAGTCTTTTGTTGAATAAATATAGACTTTTTTGACTCTTTTTTGACTTTAATCTGGGTTATTGCTTGGAACCATAAGATGTATATTATTGACCTCAGCTCAGAGGCCACAATTTTGACCAACCCTCATTTAATTGCTGCCATGGCTGGCCACTTAACTTGAATTCTTGGCTTGTAGGCTGAGAGAACAGAGATAACAGAACAGCCCAGATCTAACATGTGCTTTTGGACCAATTCGTGTCTGGCACAAGCAGACCCATACATAGCCCATTGAATCTGGCCTTTAATTTATTAAATCTGTAAAATGAGCAGCTGCTGTTCTGCAAATGTTCAGTATGATTTATTAAGCACATAGGATGAGGAGAGGTCTCTGGAGTGTTAAAGAAGAGAATTTCTGACTGGTACTTGTCTGCTTTAAGGGTGACTAATTCACCAGTTCTTGCAGACATTTTGTATCCTTCCCTTCCTGGTGCCTTTCCACTGACAGTGGGGTAGATATCCCAAAAATCATACACACACACACACACACACACGTGCTTCTATCCCTAAAATCTCTGTGATATAAGCAAACATTTTGGCATTAGAGTAACACTGGGGAGAGCACCACAGATGTTTGAGATGCAGGGGGATGGAAGCGAGCATTGACATTACAGGGTGAAGTTCTGCCAAAGGCATTTTTACACTGGGTTACTGTTCTGCCCAACAAAATGCCGTGTTAAATTAAGTCAGAATATGCCCATCCCTGCTGTGTGCTCCATCCACAGCTGTGCCTAGAGCAGCACAGCTCTTCCCTCAGACAGATAGGGGATGTGTGTGGGCATCTATTCCTTTGCCATATGCTGGAGAGAGCCCCACAGTGATAACTGGACGAGCTCGATGGAGATGACAGGAGTTGCAGGGAACACCTTGCCAGAATCAACAGAAGAACTGAAATAGTTTTATAGAAGGCCCTCATTCAATGAGGCTATCTCAGTAAATAGTCTTTCAGGATAATCAAGTCAAATGAGGAATTGTTCTAAAAAATGAAAATGGTGGCATTCAGTACATTAGGTTCGAAAAGTTTTGTAGACTCATTAGCTTGATTTTATATTGAGTATAACAACTCTTTCTCATCCATTTCTGGAGACTGGGATAACCAAAATGATTGAGGGGTTGGATTTCATGGGAAGGTGGAATTGGATCAGGTATGAAACTCTAAATGTTTAGTTTATTCCCCCAATAGAGTTTTAAACTCATGTTTGTGCTTTTAATGTATTCTGTTTTCCATATATGGTTCATTTTCCCCTAGAAATTTCTAATACAAGCACTGGTCATGAATGATGTCTTTAAAATACGTTTTGGTTTGTCCAGTGCCCCTCTCAAGCCCTCAAACAAAATCTTTTTCCCTAGAATAGTTCTATCTCCTAGAGAATGTGCATTTCTTTCAGTAAGAAAAGATGATTGGGGCATCATCTGATTGTCACTTTCATCATACAGTCGTGTGCACTTAAAACCACTCAAAACTCTTTGCCAGATCCAGATTGGCATTTTGTCTGCCTCTAATGGCTACTTGGGCAGACATCAAACCCACTCCTTAAACTGCTGCTCCCACACCATGAACCTTTGTCCCTTTTCAGGCCATTTCACCTAATCCAAAAGTCTGATTGCTACAAAGCATGAGACAAGAGCAACATGTGCTTGTGGCAAGTGAGCATCTGTACATAATGGCAGGCAAAATGTCACCAGCCCCCAAAGACCGCTGTTTACTCTGCCAAGATATAGCATGTAGAGCCAAAGTTACTTGTTACATCACAAGGAAAGGTTGTGCTTTGCAAGTGTTGGGTATACACTGGGCCATTTGTTCTCAGCTTGATGTTGGCTGCTAGTAGCCTAGGAGCAGAGAATTACAGCACCTTTGCACTCATCCAATGAGGAAATAACAGAGTCAAGAGTGAAGAAACTGCTAGGATCTGGCAGAGCCTGGTTGGAACAGCTGCCCATGACATGAAATCTTCTGAAGATGAGACCTAGGGCATGAGAATTGCTGTGTTTTACCTGCAGCAGCTGAAAGATAGCTCAACACCATGGCCCACACCACTGGATGGAAAGAAGACACTTGTGATATATTCTGATTCTGTACAAACAGCCTCTCCTAAATCATAGAATCATAGAATCATAGAATAGTTAGGATTGGAATACTGTTTAATGTGCTGTCACACAAAACTCCTTACATGGCCAGTATTGCCTTCTTCCTCTATTTATTCAAAATCACCCTGGACTCTCTTGCTGCAGTGAGTGAAGAGGCATAATAATTACATTCTATTTCTGTGATAAGAATCTGTAGACCCCTCAAGCCTCCAGGCTATTTTCTGCTCTATGAACACCCTGACACATCCCAGAAGAGGTACAAAGGAAAACATAGGGGATGGAGGAAAGGAGGAACAGGAGTCTCTGATCCTGGCCCCCTGCAGCACACAGAGTTTGTATCTCAAAGGTAATTTTTAAACAATTCAGACAAACAGGGATTTTACAACTCTCCATCCTGTGCAAAGTGATGCTTAAAGAGTTACCTCTTCAGGCAGGAGAAGACAGTAATGTTTTTATGGATTGGGTTAAGGTCTTTGGAGCAGACTGGCAGGCTTGATGGATCATTGTTTCACATAGGACCTGGCCTTGCCTACACAGAATCAGTGAGAACTTGCCTTTCAGCTCAAACTTTTGGGTAACATGTCTTGAAAAAAGCTTGAGACTTTACTTAGAGTAGGAGGAATGTTAAGCCTGTGAATTCGACCAGCCAAAGAACAACAAATGATGTATTAACAAAGGTTTTGTTTTTGTTTTGTTTCAGCTCAAGGGCTGGGGTGACACTCAAGCCCCAGCTAGTTGATTTTGATGTTGTGTTTGCTCACTTTAAGTTATTGCACAGCTGGAAGTAGAACAGCTTGGATAATGGGGTCTTACCCCTAGTGAGGACTGGAGATGTGATCCAACTTGTTCTTGAAACTTTAGCTGTCCCTTTACACTTTGCAGTCTTTGATAATGCATTGGCATACCTTTTCTCATGGAGCCTCATCCATAGCATGGGCCCTGCTTGCGGACTGAGTTGGGCTTATTTAGGGCACAAAATCATTTTAAGTGAGACACCTTTGTTGCATGCTGGACATATTAAAAACGGTGCAATCAATAAGACAAGGAGTTCAGGAAGAAAATTAAGTTCTTATGAATCAGCAGCTGCCTGACATATTACAGAAATAGATATTATGCTTGCTTCTCCATTTCTCCATCTCTTGTGAAGAAAACACCCAATCTTCATGGGAGATTTCATTAGGAAATTGGCAAGTCATTTAAACCAGTTTTTTCAAACACAGCATGTGAGTGTTTCTCATTTTCTGGGTGCCTAGCTTCTAGCTTATTTTGGCCTCAAGCCATTGAACATGCTGAGGATAGAGACCAAGACTAAGAACTTAATTCCATGTCCTTTGGGAAGCTCTTGTACAGAGCTGAAGACTGGTAGGTGCATTTGCCATAACCCCTGTAGCTGAGCTAATGTACTATAGCTTTCTTCACTAGCTGGATTTTCCTACAAAGCACTGTGAAAGTTTCCCATCAGAGGCTGAGGAACTCTATCTATGCACAGTATTGACCAAATGGGCTTTCCTGTCACTGCCCTAAGGTGCCTGCACTGTAAATGTGAGCTCCATAAGTAGCACACTCTGCCAGTTGACCTAACTTGTTTGAATTCAACTTAAAGCACCTGTTCTTCATCCGTGAGCTCTGGTTGAATAAGGCAAAGTGAAACAGAGCTACTCCTCAGATTATTGCTGACAGTGGCTAGTCTTTTGTCATGGGTTGAGCAGTAGCAGTCATTTTTTCTCCTTCTTGTAGCTGGTGCAGTGCTGTGTTCTGACTTCTGGGCTGGGAACAGTTGCTGATAGCGAGCATGTTTTGAGGGTGTTTTTGTTCAAGGCCTTTTCTGAGCACGTGCTCCAGCCAGGTGGAGGAGGGGAGGCCGGGAGGAAGGAGAGACAGGACACCTGACCCAGGCTAGCCAATGAGGTATTCCATACCATAGCACGTGATGCCCAGGATGCATACTGGGAGGGAGAGAACTGGAGGGGTGGAGCTCTGGAGGAAAATGGAGGAGGGACCACGCGGTGCTCAGCCGGGCAGGGTGGAGTGAGTTATGGGTCAGTGGCTGGTGGGGTGTTGTATTTTTTTTTCGCTTGTTGTTTGCTGTATCATTATTATTTGTAGTAGTAAATGGCAGTAGTGATTTTGTGTTATGCCTTAGCTATTAAACTGTTCTTATCTCAACCCGTGGGGGCTACATTCTTTGGATTCTCCTTCCTAACTCTCTGGGATTTGGGGGACTTGGTTTAAACCACGACATCTTTATATGTAGCCTAAACTCTCTCCAGCATGAAGAAACATGCTGGATACTTCTGAAAAGGTACTGCAGTGCTTATTAGAGCTATACCCAGCTTTTCCTTAGCTTTAGAGAGAAGAAGAAACCTGACAGTTCATTTTAGTGTGAGTGGATGGGGGAGGAGCTAAATTAGTATTTTAATACTACAGTAGTTTCTCATTTAAGTGCAATGAAATGTGAACTAAGCACAGTTGTCTGTGAATGGTATGCACTATTTGACACAAGCATGATTAAACTGCTCTGGCTAGTTTTTCTACCAACTAGTCAAATATACTTCTTTAGCAAGAGGGAAGTACCATCACCTTCCCCAGTCAGTTTATATTCCTATGGTTAATTCCTCTGCATCCCCAGGACAGAACACCTTTGTGTAGCACAGTGAATATGCCTTCTACAATCTTTGATGCTGCCAGTGATAAACTGGGGTTTATTTGCATGGTCTTTCACTTGAGATTCTGTTCACAGCCAGCAGCTGGGTATATCATAATATCACTCCAGGCTGTTCAGAGGCCAATATTTCAACACCATAAATGCTGGTCCCACTCTAGTCTTCTCCCTTATGAGCAACTGAAGCATCTCTTTTGATGTTAGTGAAACATATTCTGAGCTATTGGTTTTGATCATCATATTAGCAGAGGCAGCTGGGTACATGGAGAACTCCCATGTTAACTAACAAGAGATTAAGTCAATGCCAAGTTTGCTTAGACTGGGAAGAGAAGTGGAGTCAAGATAGAGAATTGCTTTTGATGGGTTTTCTTCCTTTGAATTACTGTGAAACATAAAGGAAAAAAGGAACAAGAGAAAAGCGTTTTGTAAGGGGGAGCCTGATCCTGACTCTACTGTAGTAAGAGCTCCCAGTTGAGCTAAATGGCACTGCTGTTGTAGTACCAAACCTTTTCTTGGCCATAACATGGAAGTGAGACTGGAGCTAGTCTCTGATGTTTGATATACTGCATTTAGCCACAGATTTCTCTGACGGTCCAAAGGATGGCAAATCCTCTCAGTGAGCTCTGGGCAAGACCCCTGGCTGGAGTGATTGTGGATGAACCGCTACAGACACACAAGTATAGAGACCATAGCGCTGCCCTGGGACTGAAAGCAGATCTGGGGTGGACAGAACTATGCACTGTGCCTGATAATTGCTGACTCACTATCAGGAAAGGATTTATGTGGTGACAAAAAGTTTACCATCACAGATATGGGAGACAGTGGTTTCCTTTTATGTAGGCTGTGGAGGGTATCTTAATATAAGTTAGTGATGTCCTCTGAGATCTTTGAGAAAGAATGCAATGCATCCAAAGAATGTATGGCCTATCCTAATCTGAACTGGTTGGCACCTAGTCCAGTGCTGCACCATGGAGGTGCTCAAGGCTCAGGCTTATTTGTCTATCCCTGCTCTTAAGTGTCACCTTGTAGGTTCAAAGACAAGTGTTGAATCTACTAGTGAGGCACTTTCTGCAGTCCTGTCAAAAATATGGGCGTTTGAAGGCTCGTCACATTGGGGAAGTTAAGGGTACTAAATATTTAATACCAAAACTTAAATATTATCATAAAAATAATTTAATATAAATGGCTTTCATCATCCCCTTATCCATAATTCATGACTGAAGTAGTTGGCTGGTTTCTAATGTTTGCAATTAATTTTAACTGGTGCAACGCATTACTTCCAACCCTTTGTCCCTGAGAGACCATGGCTCTACCAAGAAAAGCAAATAACAGGACATTAAATGTCAGTGACACAGAGGGTGATGCGGCACCCTGAGTCTATATCTGGAAGTGACAAGTTAATAGGCTATTGATAGTTCCTGAAGTGTATCGAGGGTAATTATTTTATGTATCTGGGGGTAAATGAGGAATGGCAGGAACTCCATAAGGTAAAGATATCTGAAAACATGAATATATATTACAGACTTCGATAAAACTTCTATTTTTCCTGTCTTTGTAAGGCATGAGATGAAGTCCATTTAAATAAGTGGCAGTCTTCCCACTGATTTTTCAGGGTTTAGAAGAGGCCTTCAGTGAACTTTGCATATGTATCAGGGATATCATATGCAGCTTTGCTTTGGTGAGGCCAAAGAGAAGTTCTCTGAACCTCCAAACTCATATATTCCCACTAAGTTGTCCTGTGAAGGATGAAGCTGCAGAAGGAAGCAGCTTAAGAATCCTCTTGTAGCTTCATCTTTCACAGGACAGCTTAGTAGGTGTTGTGAATACTTTAAGATGTGGAGTCTGCTGGATGTTCATGAAAGTCCCCCCAGACTGCAACAAGGAAAAGATGTATAAGGTCTGATGACCTTTGAAATACTAGCAGAGATTTTTTTTAAGCTAGCCAAATGTATCTCAGACCATTAGACTGGACAGAGAAAGTCCTGCACACTTGATGCTGGAAGAAATTTCTGAAATGCTAAAAGGTAAAAGAAATAGGTGGTGCAAAACACATTTTAACACCAAAACTGACTTTGTGGTGGGCTTCTGGGGAAAAAAGTCTCCAGCCTTAATTAGCATCAAGCATAACCATCTTCTATTTCAACCCTGAATTTTAATTAGTGATGCCCTTGGGGTAATCAACCCCTGTGGATCTCTGAGGAAAGTGAACTGATTAGTAGATTGACCTTGACAGTTCCCAGAGAGGAAGATGAAAATACAGACTGCTTAACTATGCTGCACTGTAACCTTAACTGAGCATAATCTACTGAACTGGGAAGCCCAAAGGAAGAATGAGGAAAACTTAATGAGGAGGTTAGCTACAAATGGTGCCATTAATTTTTCCACTTAAAAATACAGTTGGTTTGTTTTTTATTTTTTTTTTTTTTTGTCATTCAAGCCATGAATGCAAGTTTAAGGTCTGGCTATCTGAAGTTGTCCGGTACTTACTGTTGTGTTTTAATCCCAGCTGGCAACTAAGTACAACGCAGCTGCTTCCTCACTCCCTGCTCCCAGAGGGATGGGGAGGAGAACTGGAAAAGGTAAACCGGATGGGTTGAGATAAGGACAGTTTAATAACTGAAATAAAGTAAAATATTATAACAATAATAACAGGAAAGAAAGAGATAGAGGACTAAAACAAACAAAAGAAATATTCCAAGTGATGCACAATACAATGTCTCCCTACCCATTGACCAGTGCCCAGCCCCAGTGATTGGTCTTTGTTAGCCAACTTCCTCCAGTTATATCTAGAAATATTTCCACAAGGATCCCACTCTAATTGCACAAAGCCCACAAAATGTTCTTCTGAAAAAGATCTCAATCATCTCAAGCTTACTTTTTGATGCTTCCCCACAAGCAGCTGATATTTTCAGGACATTTTTGGATCAAATAGAGAGAGACCTACTGAAGTACAACACCAGATTTGAAGTTAGGAAATTCTGCCCTTTGCTCATTCACATTTGGTGACTTTCTCTGCTGGGTTTTAATTCTACCTTGCCATTAGTAATACTCGACAAATGAAAGATGTCTGCCTGCCTTTTCTCAGTAAGAATAAGTAATAAAAATCTCCATTGTCTGAGATACCTTGTCATCAGGCACAGCTACAGGTTGGGCAAAGAAGAGATTCAGAGCAGCCCTGCGGTGAAGGACTTGGGGGTGTTGGTCGATGAGAAAACAAACATGAGCCAGTTTCAGTGTGCACTCGCAGCCCAGAAAGCCAACTGTATTCTGGGCTGCATCAAAAGAAGTGTGACCAGCAGGTCAAAGGAGGTGATCCTGTCCCTCTACTCTGCTCTCGTGAGAACTGTGTGCAGTTCTGGTGCCCTCAACATAAAAAGGACTTGGAGCTGTTGGAACAAGTCCAGAGGAGGGCCACGAGGATGATCAGGAGCACCTTCATATGGAGCACCTCCCATATGAAGACAGGCTGAGAAAGTTGGGGCTGTTGAGCCTAGAGAAGAGAAGGCTGCATGGAGACCTCATAGCAGCCTTCCAGTATCTGAAGGGGGCCTATAGAGATGCTGGTGAGGGACTATTCATTAGGGACTGTAGTGATAAGACAAGGGATACCGGGTTGAAACTTAGACAGGGGAAGTTTTGCTTGGATATAAGGAAGAAATTCTTTACTGTTAGGGTGGTGAGGTACTGGAATGGGTTGCCCCGGGAGATAGTGAATGCTCCATCCCTGTCAGTGTTCAAGGCCAGGGTGGATGTAGCCTTGGGTGATATGGTTTAGTGTGAGGTGTCCCTGCCCATGTCAGGGGGGTTGGAACTAGATGGTTGGAACTAGGTCCTTTCCAACCCTAACTATTCTATGATTCTATGATCTGTTATCCTGACATGCTCAGAATGCAAACAACTTTAAAAAAAACCCTACCCCTTCACAATCTTCTGTATTAAACTTCATTGCTTCCCCTTTCTATAGCCTCTTTCCTATCAAATGATATACTCTTGAATAAGTGTATTGTGCCATTCCCTGCTTTCTTGTCCTGCAAGTTCATTTTACAACACAGAACAATTCCTCTGTTTTTCCATGCTGTTCATACCTCCTGAAGCCCGAGCTAAGAATTACACTGCATGGGCATATGACCTGAAGTTGCCATTCAAATGTGCTTTTCAGTTTTGATTTCCGCAAAGTGATCTGAATATGTGAAAGTGTCATTATTATGAACTGCAGGTTTGCATTTCAAAGCACATTTGAAGCTAGATAAGCTGCAAAACGTACTTTAGGCAATAAAAGAATCTCATCCTTACACTGAAAAGTAGAAAAGTTAATGATGTGCTCTTGGCACACAGTTAGGTCTGGAGTTTTGTTTTATTGTTATTGAGGGGTGAAAATCAGATAACATAATCATGTGCATTCCCTAATTGAGATTTCTAGTATAGAACATACAGGGATACTCAAGGGTAGAGAACAGAATTTGAAACTCTGTAAAACTCATTGATGTCATCTTACCCCTAAGAATAAGTCAAACAAAAGGCATCTATATATAGTACTTTGGGAAAATGTGATGCTAATTGAAAGTGCTTGCTTTTTTGCTATCCCTGAAGACTCATATTCTCAGTTTATCAGTGTAGATACAGCAGAGCTTGAGCAGTCAGAAGTAGCCTGCCAGGGTCATTAGATTAGCCCCTGCTAAAGGAGAGGGGCTATTCATTCCACATCACCCTCTTAGAAGCAGAAATCTTTAACATAACTGCCACCACTTTAGAAGAAAATCCGGCCTAGGCAGGACTCTTCAATGAGCATTTGGTTCTAGCTCTCCTTGGCTCTATTTCCTCCTCCCTAGGACTGCAAATTTCAAGTTTGTGGTGGGTTGTTCTCTGTAAGTGCTGCATCAGAAAGAGTGAACCTATTGCAGCAAGAATTGCCTGGGTAAAGTGTAAATTAACCTAAAGGGAGACCTGTGTTGCCATAGCTAAGCTGGTTTTGGTATCTAAGTTAGGGTTTTTTTAAAAGCCAGCTCAGGTTTCTGTATGCTACACTAAATTTTGCAGGCTACAAATACCTCTGCCATGTAATTACAACTAGATTCAGCATATCAAAATGTGTTGAACATTCTGGGATGGTGATTTTATTCCTCTATACCACTGA
The DNA here is from genome assembly GCF_012275295.1 of Melopsittacus undulatus. Lineage (NCBI taxonomy): Eukaryota > Metazoa > Chordata > Aves > Psittaciformes > Psittaculidae > Melopsittacus > Melopsittacus undulatus. Next base: position 27,620,986 of record NC_047534.1, read on the forward strand.
ATGTCTGCCAAATTTAAACTGTGCAAACTGCCCCTCACCTAAAAAATCCACTGTGCAGGCTGGAAGGGCTCACTCTCACTTGTTAGTAGGGACAGGTGAGGGTTGAATTGGTAGGAGACAAGGTGCATGGGAAGCTGCAGATCCAGCCTTACATGCGGGCAGACCGGTGCATGGGTAGCTCGAGATTGCTCAGGAGATGACAGCCCTGGTTGAACAATTCCTGATTGTCTAAGCACCCTTTCCAACCAGATTTGCATATCCCACATGCCCTTGGTCATTGTGCTTGAAGTAAGCATGGGTAAGGCCCTTCCCAAAATCTTCTCTCAAGAAGCCAAGCCATTAAATCAATCAAACATCCTTCTTGTAACTGGTTTTGAAGACAAGTGGCATTTCTTGTTGTGCGAGATAGAATCACAGATTCATGTAATGGTTTGAGTTGGAAGGAGCCTTACAGCTCATCCAGTTCCAACCCCCTGCCAAGGGCAGACACACCTTCCACTGGACCAGGTTGCTCCATGCCCCATTCAACCTGGCCTTGAAAGCTGCCAGGGATGGGGCAGACACAGTTTCTCTGGGCACCCTGTGCCAGTGCCTCAGCACCCTCACAGGGAAGAACTTCTGCCTAAGAGCTCATCTCAGTCTCTCCTCTGTTAGGTTAAAGCCATTCCCCCTTGTTCTGTTTCCACAGGCCTTTGTCCGAACCCCCTCTCCAGGTTTCTTGTAGCCCCCTTAGGCACTGGAGGCTGCTCTAAGTTCTCCCAAGAGCCTTCTCTTCTCCATGCTAAACAAGCCCAGCTCTCTCAGCTTGTCTGCAGAGCAGAGCTGCTCCATCACCATTTGACTAGCTCATGTAAATACTGAAGGACTATTGGCATATAAAGAAACACAACACTGTCAGACAGAGATGTCTGCACTGCTAATGCTGTCTGCACTCTGGGAGGGATGTGGTACCTGGAGCAAGAGAGGCTGCTGTAAAGAGATTAGTAGAACAGTGGAGGTGGCTGTGGTCTGAAAAGCCAAGCTTTTGTGTGTGCCTGAGTAAAATCTAAGGACAAAATACTTAGCAATGAAGAAAAAAGAGAAATTATGTAATTCTAGCTAATATTGGCATGTTTCCTTATTTCAACTAGCATTTTATGATTTATTCATTCAGAAAGAAATCTGCATTTTTCTACAAATGTGAAGGAAGTAAGGTGGAAGTCCAATGATTTTCTCATACAGTGCTGTTTTCTTTAATTTCTTTATGGCAAAGGTCCAGACTGCTACGTATTATGGCAGTTGCTACTGTGAAATTTGCTTGTGCCTAGCTGTAGTTAAAGTAAACCCATCTGTTACAAGAATGCTGACAAGCATTTACATTTACATTGCATTTATAACATTTGGACTTTGGTCTAAGAAGCAACGAAGATCAGAGGGCCTAGAAGAACCTCTGCCTGGACTGGACCTTTCAACAGTTCCTCCTCATCTAAAGCTAGGAGGCAGGAAGGAAAAACTCTATGTGGATCAGAAGTGTTGTCAGGGTTGGCAAACAGCTAATTTTTGATTGTTGGACGTTTTTCAAGATAGTGCCAATAGCCCATTTAATATAGATGCATTAGGAAAAATACCAAGCCATCAGTTTCAAACTCATGAAGCTCTAATATGCTGCAAGATTCCCCCAGCTTTAAAACACCACTGAAGACAACACAGGCAGACAGGCTCACTGCTTCTGCACTATCTCCTGACAGGTTAACAATTAGTTAATTGGTGCTGCTAATTACAATGTTCATTAAGCAATCCCAGGTAGCAGGTTTACCCTTCCTATCATACCATTGAAACATTCTGAATAGGATTTCATGCACAAGTGGCAGTAACGGCACTTTTTGTCTCTCCTCCACACAAAGTACGGTAGCAGAAATAATATTCAGCCTCCCATGTCATGTAGTTCAGCTCCACCTGGGATTACTTCCTGGCCTCATTTCAAAAAAGAAGAAGAGCCATGTTGTTCTGTTACAGAAATGTTATTCTATTTTGGTTAGTAATTTCTACACACTTTGCCCAGTAGAATAAAGATGTTTAGTTTCATGAGGGTGATGCCATTAATAATGCATGTGACTTATGAAGAAAGTGTGATTTACATTGCCCAAATAATGTACAAGCACGAATTCATAATAATTGTATCATCACAATCTCAGAAATAAAACCCAGGAAAGATGCATTAGGCTCCACATAATGAGTCCTTTTGGTGTGGCTGTAACTAGTGGTTCAGAGCAAATCACCTGAGCTATGGGGTTTTGCAGGGATGCCCCACTGACTCCTGCTCCTCAAGATAACCAATTAATATTTATGGAGTTCTGGGATTCTGGTACTCTGTTTTTTCATCTTCTCCCCAAAAAAGCCAAATACATCATGCTTTTTCTCCAAGATTCTTTGTGCCTCTCTACCTAATTGACTCAATAGCTTTGTTCATATTCCAGGTGAAAATACCCTGTTTTTATTATGCTTTTATCTCTTCAGCTGTTTTTCTCCCTTCCCTTTTCTTCTTTAACTTCAAGTTAATGCAATACATTAGTTAGAAGCACTGGCTGTAATGGGTAATATGGATTTAATTTCTGACTGAGTTCTTCTGGAGTGAAAGGAATAAAGTGCCCTTGCCTCAGTTTCTCAGTTACAGTTGTGAGGTGAAAAACACCGTGTATGTAGAGAATAGCATTATCCACTCATCCAGCTCTTATATTTGACTCTATAAATATTTGATTGACTTGCTTCTGTTACTGTTAGCATGATTTGTTTAATTCCCTACATGTTCTTCAGTCTGTGCAGCTTTTTGTGATACGTGATGCTACATGAAGTTTATGACTATGACTTCAATAAAAATATGGCAATGCACTACATAGTCCAGCCTGTGGGAAACAGACGCTACTTTTCATTTCCTTTCTTTTGCAGAGGAAAAGCCCATGTGTTTTCCAAGCACTGTGCATTCTTCACTCTCTCTGAAGCTCAGGTTACTTACCTGAATGAAATATTCACACCATAAAGGTGAAACACCATGCAGCCAAATTTCTTTTTGAACACACTTGCAGAAAGAACTTTTAACAAAGACTCAGATGATGCCTAAAAGAAGCTGTGCACAAAGCTGTTCCATTTAGAAGGCGTGGTACAAATTCTGTGGCGAGTGTATCATATCATGCTTACATAGATGATTCTGGAAGGGTTACCAAAACTCAATCCTACCTAAAATTAGGAGGCTAATCAAACCCCTGAAGTCTCCTTTCTTTTTGATTCCTTATAGCATGCTCCCAAAATGTGTTTGCTCTTTTTCAGGCTTTTCTGAAAGCTAGTGAAAAGTCCTTGTGAAAAATCTCATCAGGAAAGGATGATGTTTCCTGCCAACTATTTTTAATATATTCTTCATATGGCGTAGATTAGAAGAGTATTTTTAATGTTTTAGTGTACTCTTTGAACAGTTACATAAAGCTATAGGTGGAGGTAGCTGGAATCAATTGCTGTATGTTATAAGGGTACAGCACTGGTGTGTGGTTCAGCTATAAAGCACTGAACACTTTCAGTTCAGCTGATGAACAGACCAGTCCCTGCTCTGTGCTGCACTCTGATCCACATGAGACACCAAATGCTCACAGTGTGTTGACCTCCAGAGGAGACTTTCAGGGTTTGGCCAGGACATCTTGTCTTGATGAAAGAAATCTTTCATCCCAGAGTTTCAAAGAAGTCCTTTCCCTCACAGCACTTTTCCTTTTTACTGTTGCTTTTTTTTCTTAGTGTTTCAAATGAACTTTCTTTTTTAGCAGATTTTTAATTATTCTGGTGCCCTACAGAGATGTGCCTGAAATGGAGACTCCAGCCGCTTCTGAGTCCCATCTGCAGGCCACATAGGTATAAATCTCTGTGGTAACTAACTGACCCATGTTGGGTAGAAGAACAAAATGCTCAGAACTAAAAGCTAATTGCTATTTCATTTATACATGTTTTGGGCAACTCCAGTGTTGCAAATGGAGTATTCAATGAGAATGAGATTGTTCACAGATTGAGCTTTTTTTTTTTTTGTTACTTGGATGTCTGAAGAACTATTTGGCATATTTTAGAAAGAGCAAATCCTTTTTCATAGGCTCTCATGCATGGGAAATCCTAGCCAGCTTTTGTTTTCAAAGGAGGAAAGAAAGTATTTGCCACTGCAGAGGAAAAACATTTTCTTCTTTTATAATAGAAAAAACCTGTCTGTCATTCTTCCTCTGTTCAGGGCAGGAACAGCTTCATGTGATCATTGTCCTAGTAGGCCATCTAGAAAAAAAACCAAAAACACAGGGAAAGAGCAACTAACTGAAAGTTAACATGCAAAATTTCTGTGTCTTCACTCATGACAAGTTAACTTACTGTACAAGGCTTTGGAAATTCTTTTACTGCTTGACCCCTGTGCACTGGAGATCCAACTCTCTGTCTCTTCACTGGCTTCATCCCTGGCAGTGTTCAAGGCCAGGTTGGATGGGGCTTAGAGCAACCTGCTCTAGTGGAAGGTGTCCCTGCCTGTGGCAGGGGGTTGGAACTGGATGAGGTTTCAGGTCTGTTCCAACCCAAACCAGTCTGGGATTCTATGATTTGCAATGCACTGGACTTAAAATGAGTCTTTAAAAATGTGCTGTCAAAGTGTCTTGTTTCCCTTTCAGGGGATTCCCTAGATTAATTTAAGAAAGAAAAACGTTAATTCCATTTAAGACATGAAATATGTGTTGGCTAGTTTTCTCTCCTTACAATGTCTGCTGACTCTACACTGGAGGATAACTGTCTAACTGAAAACCAAACAATTTTAACTTTCTTCTTACTTTTGATGGTCAAATGTTACAGATTTCACTACTAGAGATAGATGTATCAACAATGAAATATTTATTGTGGCTTACTGAAATACTGAGATGATTTGTAATTATGGATTCTATTCAATTTAAGAATGTGACTGACTAATCTGGATTATCTTTCTAACTTCTCAAAGCATCCATTGTATTTCTCATGAAAACAGATTTTTTCTACTAGTATATCCATCTTGTTTAATAGGATATTTGGGACTGGTAATTTTGGCTTTCCATGCACCGAAAGCAACCTGCTTAGAAAAACTTACAAATTTTTTGCATTTATACCCACCAAAGTGGCTGTCTTGGGGCAAATATTTGACATCCTTCTAAACAAGAATGTAGTAACTTTTCATTATTTTATTGATTCTGCAGGAAGAAACATCTCCACAAAATTTTGCAATTAAAATTCTTCCAACAGTTTTTAAGGAACTCTAGGGATCTCTGTCTTCTCATGCATCTCAGCAGAGTGAATTAATCTACATTCAAACAAAATCAGAGATGTAATTACTTTATAACCTTTAAAAGAATAATTATGTTCCTAACACAATCACCCATGTTTTGGGGACTTTATAGCAAAGACTTCTGGCCTATGTTTCAGGCTTACTCCTTTTCTTTATATTCCCTAACAGCACAGGGAAGTTCAGAGCTTTAAGTGCCTTGGGTGAAAACCAATGACCTGCAGGTTCACAGTATAACATTTCTGGCTGTTTCTGGCTCTGCTTTCCTTATTGTTTTGGGAATTGCAACTCAGAACCTATGAGTGACATTCTGAGTATAGGAACTCTGCTTAAATCGAATGAAGAAAAAGTCGCTAGGGATGCTTTGGACTAATACTCTTCTAAACAGTAAAATATTTGCAATTTCTCTAGAAGTCAGGAAAATGAGCAATACATCAGGTGCTGAGAAAATATTCCCTTTCAGCACATATTAATGGAAAAATCCGAAAATGTCTTGGAGTTATGTATTTATTGCCTTTGTGTATTCCCAAATTAAATCTGCTCATCTGACAAATACAAAAGTGCTTTGCTTTAGAATGAAGTTTTGCATCTGCTAGGCTGGGGCTTGCCTGTTTGCTATTAATCAAACAAAACTATACTTTCTGAGTGCAGCAGTATTATTGATGATCTATGCACTAGCTTTCTCACAAACTTTGTGGTCCTTTATGATTACTACTAATAAAATGTAACAAATGGTTTCAGTTTGCAAAATCAGCAAGATAATACATATCCATGATAGAAATGCAGGAATGTAGAACTTGAATGCAAATGCTGGCTGTCCTAATTTGCATACCAGTGAATATTCATCATAGTATTTACATAATGTCATCAGATGTCCCGAATATCAGAATTTAAGTCTGAAAATGCAATGTTTTAGCAACTTTGACCTGATTTTTGGTATCTCAATGTGCTGGCATCCAGATGTTTAAATGTCTTTAGTTAACTAAAGATGTACGGGAGGGTTTCTGGAAACAGCACAACCTAACCTTATCAACATGATTTTAACATACATAAAATATGTATGTACATGTAATCAGAAGTTATTATATACCTAAATTGTTTGGTTACTGAGTTACTAGAAAAATACACTACCTCCCAAGTAGTAATACTTGATCACATAGGTATCAACAGGATAAATAATATGGTATGAAATGCCCAGCTGACTTATCCCACAAGTACTGGAGGTGTCTATTAGCTATCATTTGGGCATTCTGAGCTGTCTGATCCACCTGACTAGAGAGTCATTGAGGTCTCTGACTTGAGATCCAGACAGAAGCTGGGTTCTCCTGCAAGAGAAGCCTGTGTGATTTCATACACATTCAAAATAATGTTGTTGTGGCTTTTTTCTGTCTGACCAGGTGTTTAACTGGAATAAAGAGATCTACATTAGCAAAAATGCTTACAGTCCATCTAAGAACTATTTCAAATGTGTTAATGTCAAAGAAGAAGAAATTTGATAGCTTACTCTGCTAGCAAGACAAAAGTCAGAAGCTCATTTTGAAGACACAGGGAAGACAATATCAAAACTTTTGAAGAAAAATTAAACTACCTGATCAAATTCTGGTAGTAATTATTAAAGGATACCACTTCTTGCCTTGAGCAATCCCATCATTTGTATGTATCATTTAATAGTTGCAGAACCTCTTACCAAACAAAGATGAAGGTATTTCTGCAGCTGGATGTGCCTTCGAAAATATTTTGGGATGAAAGACATCATAAAAGCTGGAGCACTGACAGTTGAAAATGTCTGGAAGGACCACTGAAAGGAAAGGAAAGAAATGAAATGTCCTCTCAAAGGTAGATTCTCTTGAGCAAAGTTCACCTCTGCACTTTATTTCTAGTTGACTCCTCTAAACACTCACTGCTTTCCATTTGGTTTTGTGTGGTCAGTGGTACCTGACTACTTGTCTAGTGGTCTGAACACAGGAAGAAGAAGAAAGGTTTCTGTTCTGTATGCTAAAGAAATTAAGAGAAGGGTATATGACCCTTTTCTACTTCATTAGCACTACAGGAGAGAGCCTTACAGTTACTATAAGGATAAAAGAGGAAGTTTTAGGTATCCTGGTCACATATTCTCTGAGCTGATGGTTTATGTTACTGAAGCATTTTGTAGAGAAAAATGAATTCTCATAATTGTATACAGAAAATTATGTCATTGATAGTGCATATCCTATGCAGAGCAGAGTCAAATACATGCCTGCTAAGCTGTGTGACTTGCAAATGAAGACAGGCCAGGCCATGAACATAGAAGAATGTGTACATTTTCTTTTCTGCTTTCTTTCATTTTTTTCTGGATATTATGGTTAGGTTTTATCTCATAATGCAATTAATCTTTACTTCAAAGTGTATCAGTAGTATTGCATTTCTATGGTGCTTTCATTTAAGGCATTGAAAGCACTATACATTTATAATGGCATGAAGCAGTGAAGAGTCAGCCTGATGACACCCTGGAGGCAAGTGAGCCAGAGAGGTCACAGAGCAATGAGTGATAGTTCCTGGTCATAAAATTACCAATTTCTTTAATATTCCTGTTCTAAAGAGCAATAATATGTTGAGTGTGTTCCTGATTGCACCCATTACAACTGCTGTCCTACCTTGTAGCAGCATTCAGGATGAAAAGAATGATGTTCTACCTCTACTGATTGATACTCTCAGTTTTGTATATAGGTATTTTTCTGAAGAATCTTCATTGGAATTTTTGTAGTAAGTGCAAATATTGGTGCAAACTAGATTTTCAACAGATTCTGTATTAAAAGAGGTTGAATTAGAATTGAATTTGAGGTTGAATCTATTCAGGCACCTACACATCATGTTTTCTTCCTAACACAAATTTAAATCAGAGCTCTGATTTAAACTGGGGATTACAGAGCTGAGACAGCAGCATCATGCAACATATGAATATCTGCTGTACTGCTGCTTACAGATGGGACAGTAACCTCTGCATTATCTGTCTTGTCAGATAAATCTAACACTGGATGCTTTAAAGAAAGGGGATATTCATTCACTCCCTAAGCCATGAACAGTATATAGCTGGTTTTCTATTATGACCCTCATATTTCCCTAGCTTCATCTTTATTGTGATGGCAGAGCCTCAGCTTTGTAAATCTTAATGTGTAGTAAGTGACACAATGCAATAGTAATCACAGTTATGATGTGTTTATTTGTAATTTTGTGGCATCAAGACACAAAGATGTAATACTGGTTTGTTACCCTGATGTGATTGTCTCAGAATTGAGATAGCAAGGTGGACAAAGCAGATGAAAAACAAGGTCTCCATTACCTGCTTTATTCTGTGCTGCAGCTCCTTTATTAATCTCCCTGTAAGATCCCATCGCATTGTTCATGAGAGTTATGTGCATAAGGAAGCACTTGCTGTCCTCTCTCAGTGTTTGAAAACAGACCTTTAATGAAATACCACTCCTTCCATTGCCCTGACAAATTACCAGAGTTCACTTAGTAGGTGCCTTATTCCATTATGAGGCTGACAGGGAATCTGTTAATAGGACAAATTCAAACCTGAACAGGCAAATCGATGAGAAATAATTCTAATGCTTTCACAGTGAAAAGCAGGTCAGATCTGTCAGAGCGATGTTTAAAACTGGCACGTATTGACTTGCTGGATTGGTGCATATTTGGTCACATCAACACCTGGCAGAATTCCCTTTTTTTTTTTTTGTTTGTTTTGTTTTTTTTGTTTGCTTTGTTTTGTTTTTTTTGAACATGGGGCGACACTTGGGTGACTGCAGCTGCTAGTTTAGCTCATTTTTAAAGATGAGGGTTGTTTCAGAACATAGCAGCCTAATCCAGCCAAAGTGATGCCAAATCTAATGCTGTGATATTGTAACTCTACGTATAGGCACATGCAGCCGCTGGGGTGGGTGCTTATAAGGCAGTATCAGTCTTCGACTCAGCCTCTGCATTTCCAGTTCCACCAGGAAAATTCAGTTTGTCTGAGCTAGAAAACAGTTCTAGTAGAGTGAAATTTGCTGGGTTTCCATTAAAGCTGGAACTCTCTTCAGAGTGATGCTGTAGCTTTAACTTACTTGGCTTGAGATGGCATATTTTTAAGGAGAATTGTGCATGGTTACACCTAGATGACCTTAAGGTCCTTTCCAACCCTAACTGTTCTATGATTCTGTGTGTTAAAAGCACGGTTTTTCATTGTAAACAGCTCCAGGCAGCATGTAAGGTTAGAGAGAAACAGACCATTCCTCCTGTCCAGCTCTCATTTCAGGTTGTCTGTAATAAGAACTGATTAAAATTAAGAGTATGATGCCTGAAATGGCATAATGTGTTTGTATGCAATGTGTTAACAGGTTTGGAATGTCAAATCTGCATATGGCAAACACTCTTCATCCTGTTCAAATTCAAGAGTGTATAACAGTTGGAAGTAACTCACTAGGTTTAAATCATTCTGCATGGTCAAGGCCTTAATTTTTTAGCTTCACCCAAGGCTAATAGTGACTAAGTGTGGTATCGTATTATGGCTGTTTGGTACCATCTGAAGTTATTTGTAGGGCACTCATATCTCTTAAAATGAAGCAAAGCTTACTTACCAGGTTCAGCTTTTGAGTCAAGAACTGAATATACACAAAGAATGAACTTCCTTCTCATGTCTCAAGTAAGACCTATTGTGTACTGAAGGTGATGTGAAGGAATCCTGTTTTGCTGTTGAAACATCTTAGGGGCTTTCTACTTGAAGGTTGGTAATGTATATTTTTTAATACAGAAACTCAGTTTCAGAAGATATTTGTTTGGTTTATACAGTCCTAGTATTCCTGTAATGATGATAATAAATGGCTCATGAAATAAAGGGACTGTCACACAGCTGCAAGGTGATGGCGGTAGGGGAGCTTTTGGTGCCCCCTTGTAGCAGGTTGTTTCATCCTAGCACAGTCCATTGACATAACCCATAGACATACTTGCTTATGAGAGTCTCTCTCATTACTTGCTCACACATTCTATTTAATTTATAGGGAAATGTTCTGACTTGCTTGAAAATCAGATGGACATCATATAGAACGTGAATCTGTTTCCCTATCTGTATGCTCGTGACTGGAATACCTCTTCTTCAGCCAGAGTCTATGGAGACTCTGAACATAGTCAGAGACTACGAACAACATTTCTGTCAGCCCCTTGAAGATGATAAGCCCATGGATAATTCAGCACAGGAGAGTGCCTGGCTCTTCTCTGTAGGTTCACAAAAGGTCATAAGTGACTAAGCTCAGAAAAGGATGTGTCCTCAGTATAATTACTTTTGCTTTAATACTACTAAATTAGCATTTCTGGTTTATTATACCCCAAAGCTAAAATGGTTATTAGGTTCTAGAATAAGCAAACTATTGTTAAATGCCCTGGGCAGATTGCTCAATAGCTTCTCACTGTCATTTTGTTAACTACATTTTACATCCTCAGAAAACCTTAAGCTGGGAAAATTGGTAAAAAAACAAATGTTACTTTAAAAATAAAAAAGAAGGCTACAGAGAGAAGAAAGAAAAGCAATGTTAAGTTTCAAGCTTGTGTGTCTGGGCATGTCATGTGGCGCGAGCATAACATAACAGCTGTTGTTCTCATGTCATAACTGTTGAAACTGCATATGTAAGATTGCTTTTCTCTTACAAAATGATAAAAAAGGTACAGTTTGAACATTTAGCTTGAATAGAGCTTGAAAAATTGTAAATATATCCCCATTCTGAGGCTCAGTGCTGCTCCAAAAGAAGTCCTTTCAATTGCAGTAAGCTGATTCTGTAGACACCCAAGGTGAGGGCAACCAAGGGACTATTTTCTTGGACCAGTTTCACAGCTCAATTAACCTCTCTAACCTTGCTTAGAAATTTTAGAAGGAGATTTTGCTGTTTGATTAGTTCTTCCTAATCCTACCTTCCAGGACCCTGTACAGAGATGCCTTGGCTGGAATTACTACATGCAGGCTTTTAGGAGCCTTCCTGCAACTCCATCATCAGGACCCTTATGATAGTGTTCCAGAGGATTATTTTACAGGTGGGCTTTACCAATATGGTTTATACTCCAGGTGTGTTAGTGTAACTGTGTGGCCCAATAGCATGCTCGGGTAAGGAGGAGAATGAGCAAGAGTTCTTAGAAGTGAAGTCGCATCCAAAGCGATCACATTGGGAAATTAGAGTCTGTGTCAACTCAGAACAGAGCCTTTTGGCTGGAACACTTACAGGTACTTCTCCTGGGCATTTAAGCTGCCCTCAAGCTCCTCCCTTACATTCCCTCTGCTGTTTCTTTCCTTCTTCCAACATTAACAGCAGTGTCTTGATGTGAAGGATACAGGTGGGACAGGCTGGCCCAAGTGCAAAAGTGAGCAACAGCACCTGAAAAGAGCCCAGCACCAGTCTGTCACACGGACCTGCAGTGGGATGACTTCAGTATCAGCTGCAATGCACCGATCTGAGTTTTGGGTTTCATTTGCCTAGCCATCTGATGCTTTGTCTTTGGTAAGACTAGATTTTGCGGTCTTTCCTGCCAATCAGGATTAGGAAGTACTAAAACCTGACAGGTATGGATGAAATTTTATCTTAATCACCAAGAGTAAGAAACTCCACTTTTGCTGAAGTTTGTACCACACCTCTGTGAAAGTGCATAGATGCATTTTTCATGTATGCATTCTTATAAATTATGCACAGAAATATAAACCACAAAAACCAAAGACATGGAGGTATATCTTAAGTCATGGGATAAGGTTATAGCAGAAAATCAGTTCCTACATTCATATCTGAATCTTTGGAGAAAGGTTGGACTTAATGCTCTTAAAGGTCTTTTCCAACCTAGCTCATCATATGATTCTATGATTCTGTGTTATTTAATGCTGGAAATAAATACTGCTTAATATTTTAGAGATATCTCAGTAACTTCTCTATACTTGAGGGCTCAGAAAAAGGATAGGGTCAGCAGAGCAGGTTTCATTCTGCATTTCCCAGCCCTGCTGGGATGAAACTCTAGTATCACTAATAGATACACCGCACATTTTATGACATAGAGTGATCAATTACCACACAAAAGGAGCAACTATATGACATTCTAGAGCTCTAAACAGACACAGAAGTCTACCTGAAATATGAAGTATCTCAGAATAAATGCATATATTTTACACATTAAGCTGCCTTTTCATTTCCTAAGGGGTTTTATTAACAGGCATCAGCTTTCAATCAAAGGGCCTGAGAAAAGCCTTCCACTTTTAGCTGCTGCTGAAATCAGTAAGCTCCTAGGAAAGAATGAGTAGCAGAAAGCTGAACCAGTAAGAAGCTGGTAGGGAAACAATCAAGGAAAGCTTTCTATCAATGCAAAAGACAAATTCTCCATATGCACATAGTTCAGGCTTGTATAAACCATATCAGATAAAGTATGTTTAAACAGTGCTCTTGTTGCTTTGAAGCACTGCACATCTCATGAAACCAGGTCTTTAGCTAGGCTTAAGCAGTATCACATAATTTTTGTTACTGTGTCTAAAACAGTTATTAATTTTTTTAACCATTCACACCAAACACCATGTTCCAGTTGTGATAATGAGGTATTTTGAACCCTGTCAGAATTCTAATTGTTCAAAGAAACTTCTGTGTAGATGCAGGAGTCACGGACAATGTGGAGACAATCAGTATGATCAAACGATTGCCAAAGTTTATTCAGATACAGTGCTCCTTTTATACCCTTACACCCTTAGGTTTCTTATGTAACAGCCTTGGATACTGATCTCTAATTGGTTAGTCTAGAGGTTACTATCATTTACAGAGCTAAAGTTTACAACTTGTTATAATTGTGATTAATTACCTTACTCTAAAAATACAGTGGGAAACTACAACCTTGGCAGAGATCATTCTCTGCACATTTTCAGTGGAAAATTACAGAGACCTAACAAGACAATTGACCTTGCTTATGCCTGCCAAAAATCTTCTTACTTTACAATAACAAGGCTGAGGGTATCGGGATTGGTCACTATGTGGTCTTGGCTCTTTAAGAATTCCCACACATCTGTCTATAAAACAGTGAGAAATAAATTCAGTTTGGATATTTAGTTGAAAGTTCCGTGTTGCAATGTGCTCTGCTAACCACCCCATCAGGCAGAGGTGATGGCAATATTGCATTTACTCTCCCTGTGACAGCTGGAAGATAATGACCTGCACAGATTTATGAATAGAATTGTATTAAGGTGGTCTATCAGTAAAGCTCTGAAAAAGGGTAAGATTGGGGGAGGGTAGTGTTGGGGTTTTGGGCTCCTCTTTAGTATATTATTCCCCTGTATTATGTAGTTACCAAGTGAAGGGCAGATGCTGCCTACAGTAATTTTCTTAGCATGATGGCATTTTCTGTCTGTGAGATCACGTACCAAGAGCTTAGGAAAAATTTATAAAAAAGTCCCAAAATAGAAACCAATTAGATACAAAGAGGAGTAATTTGAACAGGGCTGCTGTGAGGCAAAATTTATTGAACAACTAAATTTCAATATCCATTACAAAGGCACCAGGGGGATGTCTTTAAGCTGAAAGAGTGTAGAATTAGATTAGACATCAAGAAGAATTTCTTCCCTGTGAGGGTGATGAGGCGCTGGCACAGGTTGCCCAGAAAAGCTGTGGCTGCCCCATCCTAGGCAGTGTTCAAGGCTAGGGTGGACAGGGCTTGGAGCAATCTGGCCTAGTGGAAGGTGTCCCTGCCCATGACAGGGTGTTGGAACTGGATGAGCTGTAAGATACCTTCCAACCTAACCCAGACTTGGATTCCGTGATTAATTTCCATCACAGCAATAGAGCTGCTTAGGAAAAATGTCGAAAGGTTATGACTGTCTGCGTGCCAGGGGCCCCATGCTGAGATTCTCCATCAGATCCCCGCCTTCCTACCACAGAGCTGTTGGAAGGGCTGTTGGAGATTTAGATAACCTAACCCAACCTGCATTCTGTTGGGTTAGCCTGGGATTGAACAAAAGGTATTAAGAAAAAGTAGCTGACATTAGGCAGTGTAATTGCCAGTATTGATTGAGTTTCCATACTGTACCCAATAAAGTTCTAGCAGACTGAAGCTTGGCAAATTTGTGGACACAGCAGGGTTCTTATTGGTATAGAACAACCATGTGCATATTATCTAATAGAAATGAGGGTGTAGAAGCACCACATTTATATTCCATCTGATCCCTCCATGGCTGCAAAACATTTATGGCTGTGGACTGTAACTAAAAGTGAAGACAAACAAGCCAGGAATAGATTTGGATGTAGCAAATGATAACAAATCAGAAAGAATCCATGTGCAATAAGTTATTCCCCTTTTGAAGCATCCTAAAATATGTGCAGATAAAAAGTCAGGGTTAAATTAAAGCTTTAGTGATGAATATGGTTCAGGAACAAAACTCCATTTTGAGTGAGTCTCCAGAAAACGAGAATCTGACCTCACTTAAAAAGTGAATCTAACTGTGATTTTATACTGGGACTGATCTAGAGATATTTCTCTTGATAAGAGAGTCCTGGAGTAAACAATGATATTGCGAACTGTGCAATATGTCAAGAAAGATAAGTTGTACAGTGTTAGTTGTAGGTTTCCGTGGCAATAGCACACTGAAGCTCTGTGATTTACCAGCACTGCAGCTGTCAATAATGACAAAGAGAAACCTTTCTGACTGCTCACCTAAGGAAAACAATTTTGAGATCTCTGCCCTAATCATATGTAGTGTGAGCTTTGCTTTACAGGTCACAATAAATTTTCTGCAAAGGTTATACACTTCTGGATACCATCCAGGATGGCATGTTCCTTAGAATCCTTGAGAAGTGCTCATATTAATGTGAAAAGCCAAGCCTTTATGACCTAAATCACATTTTAAAGCATGCTATAACTATTTACCCAGTGGTTTGCTAGGGCAGTGTCATGGGTTCAGCAGTAGCTCATGCTCTGCCAGGGAGGAAGGAGAGATAGGGCGCCTGGTGTGGGTTAGTCGGGGAGGTATTCCATACCACAGCACGTACTGCTCGGGGAGGGAACTGGAAGCTGGCCGGAAGGGAAGGGGTTAACACTCCAGGCTGGGCTCGGAGGGGGAACTGGAAGCTGGCCAGGAGGGGAGGGGTGAACTCTCTCTTCTGGGCTGGCCTCGTGGCGGTGGGTGGTATCGTATTCTCTCTCCCTGTTTGTCTCCTTTAACTTTGATTTGTTATTGGTACCAGTAGTGATTTCTGTTATACCTTGATTGCTGGACTGATTTTACCTCAATCCGTGGGAGCTGTATTCCTCTGGCTCTCCTTCCCATCCCTCTGGGAGTGGGAAGGTGAGGGGGGGAGGGGCGGGGGGGGAGGGGAAACAAAGGGGAACTGGGCAGATTTAGTTTAAACCACGACAGTTTTTTGGCGCCCAGCGTGGGGCTCAAACCCACGAAATAACAACAAATCTGACAAGATTTATAGTCATTTGTCACAATGCTGTTTTATTGGCTCTCACAGTTTTTTCTCTTGATCTCACGGTTTCAGGATTTTACCAATTACTTTTCATATATATTAGCTGTGTTAGTGTTTATCAAGTATGGGGTTTGGGCTAAGGTTCTCGTCTCATTGTACTTTATGTTAATGACTTGTAATACAATAGAAGCATTGATCATGAAACTGATCTGGTTTATGCTCCCAGTATGGTCACCAATTTTATATTTTGGGAGGTATATAATAGAAGTGCTTAGGAATTTCACATCTTTTTTCTCCTTCTCGGGTGGTCAACCTGTGAAGGAGACATTCTTCTATCCTCCCAGTGTTCTCTCCAGATGGTCTACAACATCATTTGAGAGTTTTGAAGTTTTTGAATGGCCTTTTAATACTGTTGAGACTTGTATGCTGATTGTGATAGGGATCACCATAGTAGCACACATACAGAGTGTGTTTTGCCCACAGTTATTTCATCGGGTTTAAAGTGTTAAGCGGAGTCAGGTCTGGTCCTGTGTTGGGGTTAAATGACAATATAGGAGGACCAGGAGATATTCTCTCTTCCTGTTTGTCTCCTCTAACATTGATTTGTTATTGGTAGCAGTAGTGATTTGTGTTATGCCTTAATTGCTGGACTGATTTTACCTCAATCCGTGGGAGTTGTATTCTTCTGGCTCTCCTTCCCATCCCTCCAGGAGTGGGAAGGTGGGGGGGGGGAGGGGAAACAAAGGGGGAACTGAGCAGATTTAGTTTAAACCACGACAGGCAGAAATTCCAGTTTCCATTTACAATCAGAGCTTTGTGAGGAATGTATATATATATATATATATATATATATTTTAGTTATTTCTTGAGATTACAGTTTAATTGAGTGATTGAAATGGTGGTTAATGAAGACAAAAAAGAAGACAGAAAGGAGAGGAAAGAGATTACATTTGGATATACTTCTAAGGTCTAAATGAAGTTCACTAAGATTCTGGTGCTTTTTAGAGACTTGAAAGCCAGGAAACATAGCTGATGTAGACCAGCAAAATAAGTTTCAAGGCCCAGTTGAACAGAGCCTCGGGTGACATGGTCTAGTGTGAGGTGTCCCTGTCCATGGCAGGGGGGTTGGAACTGGATGATCTTAAGGTCCTTTCCAAACCAAACCAGTCTGTGTTTCTATGATTCAATGATTGTAAGGGTTTTCCCCCAGTTAGAGCTGTAAGGTATAAGAAGATGGCCAATTTGACTTTCAGAATTTTTACTGCTTTGACCTCATAGTGAAATTAAACTTCCTTGTGAGCAATATTGAAATATTGCCTGAATTGGGCAAAACCACAAAACCATTCTTTCTTGCTGTGATTTCAAACTGCTAGTTCTTTGGCAAAATATCAACCGACCAAATCAGATTGAATACAAAAAAAGGAAAAAAAAAAAACTAGGTGATGCTTAACCATCATATTCTGAGTGAAAATTCTGCTTGGTCAATAGGGTTTTAAGTTTCCAGTGTTTCATATTTTCTGGTGTCTCCCTATACCACAGTAGTGGTGTAATTTATTGGTTTTGTTTATAGAATAAAAATTTACATCTTGAATTCAGTTTTGTTGCCTTTAAGAAAAATGTCTGTCTGAGCAAGTGTATTGGGTGGTTGTTACAAAACACAGAAGAGCAGTATTATTGTGGTGCTTTTTGCCATAGAGTGTTCTGATTTCTACAGAGGGAAGATATATAAAGGTGGATATAATTGTCATTATTATTGCAACTATAAATTTTTCTAGGAAGCAACTTTACAGCTCTGGACAAGTCTTAAAACAAACATAATCCACCAAGCACTTAACAGTTGACCAACTTACCAGTGATGATGAGCTCTGTTATGAAAAGGTTTTCACATGGGCTAAGACAGATCTAATGAGCAAAAGGTCTACTGGGCAAGGGATCAAGCTGACTCCTGAATTCCCTGAAAGAGCTATCAAAGCTGCCAATCCAAAGCAAGAAGCAATGGATCACCAGCTGTGAGTGTTGACAACATGATATTTCATTCTGAAGTGAAGTCTGTCAGGCTGTTAATTATGCTGATGACTTGTCTGTAGTCTTATTTGTGCTCAGTTAATATTGAAATATCAGGTTTCAGCCACCTGATTTGACTGATTTCAATGGCTGTGATAGGAAATAAAGTCTATGTACTATTGCATGACATTTTGAGCTTCCTGTTTCAAAGAGGAATATGATATCGAGGCTGACATACAGTCTATAGGAACTGGGTATTGAGTTATTATGAGAAGAAATTACAGTTATTAATGAATGGTTAACTAAAACTTAGCATGTCACTGTACCTTTTCCATTGCTCACATATGACTAAAGTGATAACCATTCTTCAGCATCTTGCTTTGCTTTTTTTTTTTTAATGGACAACTAGCTAATTCTGCTCAAAGCACTCATACATTTCCTGAAATGTGGTCATATGTATTTCTAGCACTGGACTATTAACATAGGATCCTTTCCAAATCTTCGGATTTTTTTTTTTTTAAACAACATGAACATGAGGACACAATATTCAGATTCAGGCTGACATGTACAAGATGTTCCATTTAGATTATAAGCATGAAAACTGCAGGTTTAGAAAATGGGATTTCCTAGAAAGGAAAATATTCTGCTTGAGATTCAACCTACCTCCTGAATGTCTATGTTACAGGCAACAGTTTTTGTTTGTAGGTAGCATTATTAGAAGCTGCTTTAGAAAATTGGCATTTATTTTTCAAGTGAAATAGAATAGGTTTTCATTGATACGATTTTGTGAAACAGATCTTTTTGCAATACATGGGGTTTTTTTTCCTAGACAGAAAGAAAAAAAACCTGCATGGCTTGCACCAGATTGTTTATGTTCTTGAGTGGCAAGTAAAATGACATCTGGCAAGAGTTTTGCAAAACTGGGTGATCTTGTGCCTCAGAAACATGTGATTTATGTGGGAAAGCAAAAGGGGTTTGTGTGAGGTATGAGCTTTCAGATGAAATATAAAAGAGCCAGACTGCCTGCATTCATTAAAGAGCTCATGATGCTTTTCACAGGACAGAAATTCTTTCTCCAAACTGTAGTGTAAGTCCTTTACATCAAACACTGCATCTTAATTGTTGAATTACTGGCTGATGATCTAATTACTGCCTGATAATGTGCATGCCCTCCTACACTGACACGATACACACCATTTTGTGTTATAGCTTCTTGCTAAGTGTTGTTAAACAGTCACCATGTTGCATTCCTGTAAATACACAGATTCCAAAATGTGTAAATTCTACTGGCATTCCATAAGAGGGAAAACTGGTACATAAATCTGAGTTACTGGACTCTATTATTCTGATGGGAATAAAACAGCAAAAAGTTGAGCAAATATAAATGTGTGAATGGCACAGAGCTGCCCACAGAAGGTACAAGGTGCTATTGAGACAAAAGCATTCTGTTATTTTTAGTAGTATTATTCTGGTGGGAATAAAAACAAAAAAAAGCAAAATATTTGCTAGTATGCAAAAAAAATTCCATGCTTAAAATACAGCTTATGCAAACAAATGGCTTATAAAGCCACTGGAAAGATTTCTTCAGACATCTGAATTCTGAGTATAGTGCTGATCCCACGTGCTTGATAAAACAGCTTTCACTGTGGTCTGCTTTATACTTACGTATACTTCTCTATCTTAGATGAAGGGACTTTAAAATCCTTAATGTTTTGTTCCTGCATACACTAAAGTAAAGAATACATTTCCATTAGCTTCACTAGCATAGAAACAGGGTCTGACTGGTTAAATCTTGTAACTTTCTGTAAAAATGCAGGTATGTGTTTATCAGTAAGGCTGTTTTCCTCAGTGGAACAAGCTTCAGCAGCAAAATGTCATGCAAGGAGAGTGGGGACAGAGATGTAAACAAACCCAAGGATCCTTAACTTACTCTCTGCTCTAAGCATTAGGCTGCACAGTCTATAAATTATTGTTGTTTTTTCTAGATTCAAAGCCCTTCAAAACTGTCTCACACACAGGTGGTGCCCAGGGTTGCTTAATCTGAGATTGTGGTATGTTCTAGGTAAGACTTGGCTTCACATTTATTTCTGCTGTATGAAAGAGCTAAATTTGTTTACTCCACAAGCAGATTTACTAGAAAACATATTAGACATGGCTTTCACTCCTAATCAATGACATGACAGCTTCTTAAGCAGACTCATCTTCACCTATTTGCTTTTCGGTCTGAAGGAACTTGCCAATCACTATAAAAGTTTCTTAATGAGTTTAGCTTGAAAAATCAGCTGCTGTGCTGCAGATGCTCATCCATTAGTTTGTTTTTGCACTTTCCATCAGGAATTTTTTATCATTATTTATGTGTTAGGGCAGTAAAATTGTCCCAACTTCTCATATATTCTGATGGCCATTTAACAGAGCATCATTTAGAATTATAGAGCTATAAAGCCATATATTAAAAATATACATTATATTAAACCCTATATAAAGCCCTATAAAACTTAATTATTTGGTAAGCAAACTCTAAACTGATGGTATATATTCTTTGTTGTTCATAGATCTGAAATATGTAATTCTCACCTCTGTGCCTGGCAAAATCTTGGAGCAGATTCTCCTGGAAGGCATGTTAAGGCGCATGAAAAACAACAAGGTGCTTGGTGACAGCCAGCATAGCTTCACTAAGGGGAAATCCTGCCTGACCAATTTGGTGGCCTTCTACGATGTGGCTACGGAAACGATGGACGGGGTGGAGCAGTTGATGTCATCTATTGTGGAGACAGAGTTCTCACAGGGGAATGAATATTTGGTACATGAGCTGTGAATAACTCTGAAAGATACAGCAAGGCCGTGGGAGGCCTGAGGAAGCCTAAGCAAGCAAGGTAAGAAGAAGCTGGAATTCACTGAGTTATGAGAACTGTGGACTGTTGGCAAGCGTTCGAGGTCAAGTTCTCACACCTGTGCTTAACCAATTCTATGTTAGTCACTAAGGGTCTTCAAGACAAGTATCCAATCCTGATATGCCAAATTGCTGTAGGTCTGTGTAAGCAACAGTATATAAGGAGTTAATGCTTTGCAATAATTGGCTTTTTGTCTAATCACATTGATCTCTGACTGAGTCGATTCCGCAGCAAATGGTGCCTGAACAGGTACCCTCTATAAGTTCACATTGAACAGAAGAGCGTGTGAATCCGGTGCTGTGGGCAGGAAAGAAAAAGAAGAAGAAATAGGCTGGAATCGATCTGGCTGGACCAAAATCAGGAGGCAGAAGCCTCAGAGGTGAAATCCTCGAATCGGAGCCTTGTGAGCCCAGAAGACACTGCACAGTGCAAATAAGGTGAGGAGCCGGACGATTGGAAGGGAGCTTAAGGATGGGAAAACAGTTAAGTAAGGAAGAAGAAGTAATACTTAAGCTCTTCCAACATATCCTCTCTGTGAGAGGGACAGACTATGATGAAGCTATGCTTAAAAGATTGTTGCTCTGGAGTAAGGAGAAGGAGTTAATTGTGGGAGTAGGTGAAGCTTTTAATCTCAAGACTTGGGAAAAAATACTAAGGAAAAAGCCTCCATTTTATTTCAGTCCTTCTTAAGGTGAAGGGAGCAACCTTTAAAGAGACAGACTTAAAGTTAATGCTGAAATGGTTGAAGACGCATTACCCAGAGACTGATGAGTCTACCAGACTTGAGATCTCTTTGTGGAATGAGGCAGGAGTTAAACTGTGGAATGCAGCCATGAAAGGCAATGACACTGTGAAAAGTTTGTTAGTCATTTGGAGAACTGTTTTAGAGAAGTTAAGGTCAAAAAATGAGATCATGGAGACCAGCGTGCTCCCCCCCTAACCTCTGCCGGTTGCCACTGCGGCTGCGAAGACTGAGGACGGGGATGAAGACAATCCTTTCGACTCAGGCCCTATTGACCCCGACAAGGAGCCTGTGCACGTTCATCAGTCTGCTGTTGCTGATCCTGAGATTCTGATGCCTGATAATTCCGATGCTGACCTGGATGGTGCTTTTGACCTGGAGCCTATTCATCCGGAAAAGAAGCCTGATTTATATCCCCCAGATCCTCATGATAAATGGGCAGCTGTAAAGGGAGTGAGACGGGTAGGGGATGCATGTATTGTGTGTTTTTCTTGTGGGGTATATGCTGGATCAAGAACCATGGTGGGAAGGTCTCTCATATGCTCTTATCAGGGGTATCGGGCAGACTGTAGCAGACTGTGGACTTGGGACCCCATATACAACTCCTTTGGTATAGTCTCTCTATGATATTCATGTACTAGAAGTTGGTAAATATAAGTATGTCCATGTTTCCAGTGACCTTTGGAGACCTTTATAGATACTGCTGTCACTTCTTCTGACATAAGCTGGCCACCTGTGTCAGAATGAGTGTGCATTTTGGTCAGTATAAAAGCCCAAGCCTCATGCGATGTGAGGGAGGCAGAGCCTCTGCGGGGACACCTGCTAAGGTTGAGCCTGCCACCTTGCACTGCAATGATGCTTCTCAGAGCTGGTTTCCTGATAGTCTTTACAAGGTCCTTTTGTGCCATGCTCTGCATGTGGGACCGTGTAGTGGGAGCAATGATTGTCTGGATTTTGTGTTTCAAATATTGTGGTTGTGTGGAGTGTGCTTGTGGGATCCTATGCGTGTGTGTTTGTGATGAGGGCAGATGATGTTCTGTATATTTTTTGTTTTCAGGTTCATGTAAAAATTTTTAACGGGTAGCAGTTTAACATTTCAGGCAAGAAAAGGTTAATGCAAAAGTGTGGTTGCTGGCAGGTATTTATGGTTGCTGCTGCTGAGCAGGCAGGCAGCTGTAGCTGCTGCTGAGCAGGCAGGCATTTATAGCGACTGCCGAATAGGCCGGTGTTTGTAGCTATGCAAAGCAGGGTGAGCAACTCTAGAAAAAAAAAAAAAAGAAATGGAGGGGAGAAGTTCATTTGAACTTGTGGGATCAGCTGATGGGCTGAACCTGCCTGCTCCCCGCAAGGGACAACTATTGGGTCCATGGCAGCTGCCTGCAAATTTTGTCAAGCCTTGCCATGAGCTGGACAGATGAGTGGAAGAACTCGATGCCTCAGCTACAGGAGCTGACTGTGAATATCCCAAGCAGAATGAGATAGAGGAAGAGAAAAACAAATGATTGCAAAACATCGCTTGGGGGCAACTGAAAAGTAACAGCTTGAATATGTGTGCTTGTAAAGTAGCTATTATTAGAGGTTGTGATTTTGTGTATAAAACCACCTGTATCTACTAGCCAGTTGGTAATAAGAAACTACACCTTGTATTGTATGGATTTATCACTTGTAAAAGAGGTGTTAAAGAATGCTTGATAGAAGAAAAGGGAGTGCCTGTAAAATATAGAGTTAAAGTACTTTTTAGCTTAACTTAGGTTGTAGAAAGAGAACAATGTTTATGTTGTTAGCCTGTGGAATTTAATGGCCCCACTAAATGTGAGTTAACTGTTTCACACTGGTCCTCTAAAGTATCTTTAGTTATAAAGAACAATGTTTGTGTTGTAAGTCTGTGGTGAGATATCAAGATTTAGTGACCCCACTAAGCATGAAAGAGTTATTTCACACCATCCTTGTACTTATCAGTTAGTTCAAAGACAGAGCCTCCCAAACATCTGCTAGCTTGGGATACTTCTGTCCTGCTATAAATTTTGCAGGAAGGTCACACTGTTTCAAATCTTTGTTAGTTATTAGAATAATTACAGATATGGCTGGTTTTACCGAGTTGTGTAATTAGTGGGGCGTCCAACTGGGCCAAAGGTGAAAAGAACACTGTGAGGAAGACTGCTTACTTCATCTTGAAGACCCCTACTCACATGAGGAAGACTGATTACTTCATCCTCAAGACCCCCGCCCACAATTATTGAAGAGCAGTGCGGAGATGCCAAGAGGAGGAGACTTATGATAATAAATTACTGGACTTAATTATAATGTTCCCTGCCTATATGCAGGGATTATGAATATGTATGTGACTAATGGAATTGTGAAAGTATATAAACCTGTAACAAATACTAATCATTTGCGCCTCTGGCTACGGTCACGCGCCCAGCGCTGTTTGCTTTTGCTTTATTGACTTTGTCCCTTAATAAAACCTTGTTATCTTGTTTAGAGAAGTGGATTAGTATTTCACATTGATATGCTGGAGGGAAGGAATGCCATCCAGAGGGACTTTGACACACTTGTGAGGTGGAGTGATGGCAACTCCATGAAGTTTAACCATGCCAAGTGCAAGGTCCTACACCTGGGTCAGGGTAATCCCAGGCACAGCTACAGGTTGGGCAAAAAGGAAATTCAGTGCAGGCCTGCGGAGAAGGACCTGGGGGTGTTGGTCGATAAGAAAATGAACATGAGCCGGCAGTGTGTGTTTACAGCCCACAGAGCCAACCGTATTCTGGGCTGCATCAAAAGGAGCTTGACCAGCAGATCGAAGGAGGTGATCCTGCCCCTCTACTCTGCTCTTGTGAGACCTCACTTCTGGTCACTTCTGGTGTCCTTGAGATAAAAGGGAGATGGAACTGTTGGAAAAAGCACAGAGGAGGCCACGAGGATGATCAGGGGACTGGAGCACCTTTCATATGAAGACAGGCTGAGAAAGTTGTGTCTGTTCAGCCTGGAGAAGAGAAGGCTGCGTGGAGACCTCATAGCAACCTCCCAGTATCTGAATGGAGCCGTCCTGAGTTCAGCAGTAGCAGTAATTTTTTTCTCTTTCTTAGTAGCTGGTGCAGTGCTGTGTTTTTTGACTTTCAGCCTGGGAACAGCTGATAAAGCCAATGATTTTAGTTAGTGCTCAAATGTTAACTCTGACCAATGGCTTTCTGAGCCTCATGCTCTGCCGGGGAGGAGGGGAAGGCGGAAGGAAGCAGAGACAGGACACCTGACCCAAACTAGCCAAAGAGGTATTCCATACCACAGCATGTAATGCCTGGGATGTAACTGGGAGTTACCTGGAAGGGCTAACTCACTGCTTGGTCAGGCTGGGTATTGGTTGGTGGGTGGTGAGTGGTTTTATTCTCTTCCCTTGTTATTTCCCTTATCATTATTATTATTGGTGGTAGCAGCAGTGGTTTTGTGCTATATCTTAGTTACTGCACTGTTCTTATCTCAACCTGTGGGAGTTACATTCTTTCGATTCTCCTCCCTGTCCCTCTGGGAGCATGGGTGGGGGTGGTGGAAGAAAGGGTGGGGAGTGAGTGTGGTTCTGATTTACAGCCTGGGCCTAAACCACGACAGGGGCCTGCAAGGATGCTGGAGAGGGACTCTTCATTAGGGACTGTAGTGATTGGACAAGGGATAACGGGTTAAAACTTAAACAGGGGAAGATTAGATTGGATATAAGGGAGAAGTTCTTTACTCTGAGGCTGCTGAGGCACTGGAATGGGTTGCCCGAGGAAATTGTGAATGCTCCATCCCTGGCAGTGTTCAAGGCCAAGTTGGACAGAGCCTTGGGTGACATGGTTTAGTGTGAGGTGTCCCTGCCCATGGCAGGGGGATTGGAACTTGATGATCTTAAGGTGCTTTCCAACTCTAACTATTCTATGATTCTATGGTTCTGTGTCCTCACCCATCTATGCATGTTGCTTTGGCCTGTGTTAATAAAACCTTACCATAGAGACAGAGGCCTTATTCAGAAAACTGATTTACTTTAATGACTAAAGACAAAGTAAGATTCTAATCTATATTCAACACTGGAGAATCTGCATAGGTACAGAGTGAAGTTACAATGTAATGAGGGTAAGAAAAAGTGAAATGTGAAAAATGTGAACAAAGTTTCAACTGGAATGAGCTCTTAAGTAGACACCAGGGTATTCATTACTCAGCCAAGCTCCTCCTTCTGTGTGGTTCTTGCCTTCTGTTTAAGGCATTTATAATTTTTTTTCCTATGTATTCCCTGATGTTCAATGGGAACTACAGTTTTCCCCTCTGGAATGGCACTAGCAGGGTTGTATCAAGCTACCTCTCTAAATACTTTAATGAAACTTAGCAAAACCTTACTCTTTGTTAATTCTACTTCTCTGCCACCTTTGTTGAAATAGAACAGGGGGCAAAAAAGTGTCTAAGAAAGTTGCACAGTACCCTTAGAAAGCAATCTAAAATAAAAGAAACCTACATGTAGAGCTCCACTATCATTCTCTATGGCTAATTTGTAAAGATGTGGAATGAGTCTGTAGAACTCAGTTAAGAATATCATGTCTATGATTCTGGTCCAAATGCTGTTCAAGCTTTTTTAAATGTGTCACCATATCTCCAAAATACAGACCTTCTTCCTGTGAGGAATAAATTTTAAGATGAATAATAATGGCTGGTACCATTAGACATGATTGAGATGAAGCTTAAAGAAGGATTCAGAAATGGATTAGACTTTATATGAATAATGAGTGCACAATCTAAAGTTACACTAGCCAGGGCTTATTAGGTTATTGTGACTGAATTTCATGCATCTACCACTTACGCTAAAATTAAACATAGATCTATATCATACTATCCACAGTAACAAAACAGCACTCAAATGCCACTTAGAATCCTTCACTTAATGGACTTCAGAAGTCTTAAAAATTATTACAAATTATAAACATATAAAAAACCATTGTTACAGGCCGCAATAAGATTTGCAACAACCAGCCTTTGGCAGTATCAAATTTCTTCATGTCCATGAATACAGTGTCAAAGTCAGAGATCTGTTTCATATCCTGAGAAGATATGAAAGGTTGAAGAAACTAAATAACCACACAGGAGAGAATACCTCCCTAGAGAAATTATTTACTTGCTAATTGATGGAGCATTTTGTTAGAACATGGAAAGTTTATACTGTAATGCATTACTTCCTAGAGGCATATTTTTACCCTGCTTCCCAAAATAGTGGCATTTTCTGAAGGAGACCATCTGCAGGCTACCACATTCTTTCACTGCAAATCACACATCCAGTGCAGCACCTCTACTTGCATATCTTGTCAATGAGATATTGAACCTGAAAAATGTGTCCTGGAACCTATTTGTGAAGGATGGGAAAGTGGAGGCGAAAGAGGAAGGGGAAGAGAGAGAGAGAGAGAGTATGTTTGTGGGCTCACTCATGTGTTCACTTATGCCATAGGGTAAGCCTCCAGGAAAGTGTGAAGAGCTACTTGCAGATCACCTGGGCTAGAAAAAGGGGTACAAATTTTTGGAGGGGAAAGTATGAGAAAAGGGGAGAAAAAGGCAAAAGGGACAAGACAGCTGATCTCTACTTCTTTTTGGACCAGCTCTAGTTTTGCTTTGTGTTACTGCAATTATCTGCAGGCTTAGATAGAAGGACATGGGCAAAGGTCTGTTTTTTTTCCCTGGCTCAGGGAAATAGCTACCATTTATCATCAGAAATGACAAATTAGACTATATGGACCCCATGGCTCATTTGCAATTGCAGCTCCTATGTGCAAATAATACTTGAGATGCTTCTAAAATTGCCAGCTGAATTAATTTTCCCCAAACCCAGAACCATCAAGGGGAAATGAAGCCAACTGGCAGATCTCCACACACACTCCTCTGAACGTCAACCAGCACCAGGGATGTGTTGCGTCTCTTACTGCTTTGCAATGGCAATGATGTAATTATTGGCAATTTCACTCTCCAACTAAGTGCTGTGGATGGGAATTAATTAAAATGCTATATTAGAGACAACAGAATATTTATTTGAAATAATTTTTCAATTCAATAGTATAACTAATGAAAGAAATCGTTTCTACCTACTTTTACAATAGCTTAAAACTTACTGAGCACAGCCAGACAAGTGTGGAGGAGAAAGCTTGATCAATGGGCTGGAAAAGCAAGGTGTTTTAAAGTATGCCCATTTTTAAGATTTAGCTTCAGCCTCTTCTTTCCTCACTCTCTGACAAGTAATTGAAGTTCTTGGCTTGTTTCAAAATGGCTCAGATTAAATTTCATTTTGTTAAGCACCTCAATTTTTCAGGAACAAAAAAAAGACCATTAGGAATTTGCATTATCCACTACTGCCTCCTTCGTGATCTAAAATTTATATGGGAAATGCTACTTGGACATTCATCATAATAAAGATAATGATTTCTGTAGTCTTTGCAGTGATAATTAAGATGAAAGATGAAAATGATGCAGAGTGAACATTATATTTTTTATTTGCTGTGAATGGAGTATGGAAAATTAATTCTGCCTTTGTCTGCAGGATAGAGGTGCCAGGCAAGGACAGAGGGCACATGTGCAAGAAACTGTGTTGTCTAATACATCTGAATTAGCTTAGGGGAGAGATGGTCATGCTGATTTTACCATAATGCCCAGATGAAGAAGGCTGATAATGTGTGAAATCTTCCTGTTTTTAGAAACTGTCCTGAAGACAGATCTGGCTGATGAGATTTCATGAGATTTCATTTGTTATGTGCACTTCAGTGCACTGTGAATAGGAGCTTCCCCTCTGTTGCTTTCTAAACAATGTGGGTTTCCAGTTCCCTAAGGGAAGGAGGCGACTTCCATAGTGTAGTTGTAAGCGCTTGCAGTGGCAGAGGCAGACTGTGTGAGTTAACTGGTCAGGACAGTCACTGCCATATCTAAGTGCATCTGCTTTTGAGATTCAAAAGAAAACAAAGCTTTATGAAGTGGGAAGTGTTTTTACACAAAAATCCTTCTCCTACATTTGTTCTACTCTTCTGTATTCTCCAAAAGAGGTTTGGTGACCCTGTTGGGGCAGCAGATAGAGTACCAAGAGCAGTCACACTGAATCCAAAATTGAGATAGTCAATACTATTATTTTACCTGAAACTTGTATGAACAGGAACTGTTCCCATCAGGTGTCCATTACAAATCAATCAGTGCTGCTGTCATTGAGGGCTCACGTGAACCAACTCCACAAAGAGCTGGAGTGACAATGTCTGTTCTGACAGGGATTGCTCCAGCTCTTGGCTGCTTACTGTAGTAGGATGAAAATTATTTGCTGAATAGAGATCTGTTATTCACCCCTAATTTTGAAGCTTGAGACCAACAAGTACTGATACTGTTCAGCACTTCACAAAAACCTTCACACATGCCCATAAGCATGAATTGCAAGATGAACAATTACATGTACAGAAAGAAGAACTACATAATTTGGCTAAAAGAAAGTTGTATATACATTGGCAGACACTGTTATAAAAAGGAGACTGTACCTTTTACTTTTCTGAATGGAAAAATCCCTTAGAAAGAGCAATTCCATTAGTGCTCCAACTTGTTCTAAAAGGTACTGTATTTAAGCCATTTCAGCAGCATCCTACAGGTTTATGAGGTCATAAACTAGTTCCCAAAAGGAAGAATTGTGAGAATAAGTAAGGCAGTAAAATGGGAGCGCTATTCCTGTTGTGAAAGCTTCACATGGGGCTGTGCAAATAATTGACTTTCTGGTTAGCTTGCTGAACCAGGGGGAAAAAGGCAGGCCAGCAGCCATGAGAAAAGAAAACCAATTATCTTGCCTGTTGATCCAATAGGATCCGATAGGATCAACAAAGGGTGAGGGAACAGGGGAATATAATTTCTTAGGTTAGTGCCCTCAAATGATGAAAACC
Organism: Melopsittacus undulatus; assembly: GCF_012275295.1. Classification (NCBI taxonomy): domain Eukaryota; kingdom Metazoa; phylum Chordata; class Aves; order Psittaciformes; family Psittaculidae; genus Melopsittacus; species Melopsittacus undulatus. Next base: position 27,650,259 of record NC_047534.1, read on the forward strand.
AAATAAAAATCCTTCTTTTGGAGGTGTTCCATACCCTAGAAAAGGTTTGACTGAGTCAAGAGTATGGCATGGATGGACTGAAATGGTTTCCATGTGTGGAAGATGGCCTCTGGGCAGGGTTTTACTTACTGAAACTCAGTTTCACTGAAAAAGCCTCTCCAGAACATTTCAGGCACATAGTAATAAATCATAGGGTAGAAAATTGCAGGTAATTAATTTTTCTCCTGGAGTTAAGCATTTCTCAGATTGTAGGCCTGTATTTAGGGAGAAATGGAAATTGGGGTCACAAGAAATACATATTTCAGAAAGTCCTTAGGTGTTTTGAATGTTTACTTCAGAGAGCTCATTTGGAAATACACTGATTTGGCCATAATAAGATGCCTGCCTTGAACTTGTGAAATGAAACTCCTATGAATTCTGTATCAACCCAAACTTTCTTTTCCAGCTTGCTAATTCTCAAAGTTAAACTATCTTGAACTTCCATTTACAACTCAGTCTCAACCAGGACTCCATCTGGATATATAAAACATATTCCTGGTCCCCCACTGCAAAGTTTCCAAGCTGAAGGTACAGGTTCCAGACATTTTGCAAGCCCTTTCTTCCAGAAGATTTCTTTACTGATTCTGATAGGCTTAAGTGAATAAAATTACTGAGACAAACTGCAAATAATTCAGATCTACATCCTGCTTTTCATGATCCTTGAACCACCAAGTTGAATAATTATTTTTCTGGTTGTTTTATGGTTTATGGAAGACACAGTAATAACCCACGATTCTTACAGATGTTCAGATTTTCCTCCATTTAACAAGAGGATTCTAGTATTTCACATACAGTTAGAAAATTGCTCACTCTGTTTAGAACAGGGTACAAAAGTTTAAATCTGATTGCTAATTGAAAGTTGTGTAATGAATTGCTCATGAAAAGGAAAAGCCTGCATAATCTTCTTATCTAGGGATGGCTCTTTTCTCTGCCTGTCATTTGCATATCGTGTTCATGTAAAGCTTTAAAGCAGTCACACTGGAAATAAGTAATTACCCAAGCCAGTAGTGTACAGGGGGGTTCACAGGTAATGGTTACAATCTTCTCTGGGAAGCTGGGCTCCTCTTCTATGAAGAAGGTTCTCTCCTTCTTTCCTTTTTCTCTCTACTCCACATAGCAATACACACACTCTGTGCAACGGGATGATCCTTTCCAAGGGAGTATTTTTTGGAACCCAGACATTAGAAGAATGGAGAAAGGTACCAATAAAATTCCATTGTCATATGTTTGACTTTTCAGAGCTGTAGAAAGCCAGAAAACAAGATGTAGTTTCAAACCCTCTGGCTGTGTTATCTCAGACTTCGAATTCCTCAGTTCTACCAGACTTAGTTATATTAGATTTGGTGTGCACTGAGATGGAAAATTTCAGATTTCATGATCAGGCACATCAGGGAGGGAGTCTTCTTAAACCAATACACACCTACCCATGCACACACAAAAAGAAGCTGCTTTTAATCTACATAACTGTGATTTTGGGATTATGCACTGGTCAATTCCTATTGACAAACTAATTTTCTGCTATCATGAGGCTATGTACATTGATCTTGAAATAACTAACAAATCTAACAGTATTTATCTGGGGCCCAAGAATGTGAGAAGTCTTGTTTGCAGATAAGAACAAGTAATTTATCCTGTGAAGTGTCTTCATAAATGTAATCTATAATGTCACTGGGATGAAGAGTTACATCATTTTGTAATGATCCTTCTGCACTGGTATGATTGATTCTATGACTGGTGCTGCTTTTTCTGGGTGGCATGGCCTAGCACTCTGCAAGTCTTAGGATGGAGCTTACAAAAGGTTTGCTCGCAGCCTACACTTGACATACCTCATACCACTTTATCAAATTCAGTATTGCTTTTTTTCCCTGATATAACAGTTAGTTAACAAAGGAGACTTGATTGAATTGGCATGGTGTGTGAAAAGAAATGAGTATGGGTCTTTGATCTCACTGTGTTTGTCTACATAAGTGGGAAATCTTGTGTATTGAGGTAGTGTCTACTGGCAACCATGTAATGGAAAGATATATACACAGGTTAATTTTGACGTACCTCCTTCATAGTAGGGGTTCCTAGCAGCCTTAAGGCAGAAGAGGAAATTACAGCGCTTTCACAGAGCTGGCTTCAAAATAGATTGCAAACAGGCAAGTGGGGAATTTTAAAGAGACTGAATGATACTATGGAAGAAGGTACGATACAAAAACCATAACATGTGTCAGGATTTTTTCACAATAATTATTGGAAAGACAGTTTCTCTTTTGGGAAAACTCACAACCTTGGAATCATTTGTAACAGTACTGTCTCACAGCATACGTTCCTTAGATCTGGTAAGATAAACCAGGTTCAGGCAGTCAGTGTTTGACCAAGGAGACCCAGAAAGAACATTTACAGCTGAGTGGACATTACAAATCTGTCAGTGGCATTTTCCTTCTGAAACAGAACCAGAAACAGAACCAGTATGGTAGAAAAGATGTTGTACCCCAGGGATATTTACAAGTGTGTTGATGACAGGTACTGAGCTTGATTTCTGGGGGCCACTTATACCATGCAAAAATTTCCCTTCAGTTAATTCAGTTGAGTCTATTCAGATTTCTTTGATGTTTTCTGTGCTCTCCTTTGTTTTCTTTTCTAGCAGGTTTTCCAGCTTTTCTTTGTAGTTCTAAGGGCATCCTCCAGTAGTGGTTTTGCCATAGCTAACAAAATAATCTTAAGCTTGCATATAATTATATATTATTTTAAGTTTGTTAACACAGCCTAGACTCTGTATAGACACTGGCAGTGTGAAGATAACTTGGAAAGAACGAATTCCGTTTAAATAGTGAGTTAAAGGAAAATCTCCAAGCAATAAGGAAGGTGACAAAGGTCTTATATTGCTAATATTGTTCATTCAAGGTAATGGTTGGACTTGGTGATCTTAAAGGTCTTTCCCAGCCTGGCTGGTCCTGTGATTCTATGATTGCTCTCCTGTGGCTACAGGTACACACACATCATATGCTCTGTGATTCTGTGATTCTGTATATGCATGCATACACAAGATGATTATTATGCAATTATAAGAAGCTTTGGGAATACATTTGATTCATGCAGATTCTGTTTCCACTGTTTGATTCATACAAAATTAGCTGAGATATCTCCTGAAACTGGACAACAAAATTAATGTTTTGGGGACCAGTGCTTCATAGAAGTAAGAAGAAGGAAGAGTAGACTACCAGAAAATTGAAACCCAGGTGGCAATACCAACTAGTGTGTGGAGGCTAGATTCTGTTACCTCTAGCTAATGATTCAGTATTCAGCCTTTGGGAAAATACAATTACTTGCTCTTAAGAAAGAAGCTTGTTTCCCATTCCCCTCTCAGTGACACCTGAGAAGATCACTCCCATCTAATCAACTAATTGCTTTTTTCATAATAATAAAAAATGCATTGGCCAAAGGTAGGCTTTATTAGCAATGAAAGGAAGGAAGAATGGGTTTATTATTCATATGAAAGTATTATAAAGAAGGTGTATAATTTTATAATTTGTTTATATGTTTATTTACAAGCTACAGTTTTGAAAGATACCTTTAATTGGATGTGAACTGGGAAAAAAATACTGATGCCTTTTCTTTTTGAAAATCTTTATATTCTCATGATTAGTGTTTTTCTCCTTTTCTATTTTCTTACATCGTCATTCCCAAACTCAGAAGGCTCTTTCTTCACTTTTCAAATAAAAAGTTTGAGCATTCCTTATATCAGGACACCAGCACTCGGGAGGACTTTCAGTTCAAATGCTGTAATTTCTGCCCAGACTCATCTTGTTCAGCTTTACTAAACCATAACTACCACGGTGGCTCTGGACATGGTGCCCTAAAGCAGGGAGTTGGCTATGACACCTCCAAGCTGCTCTGGTCCACCACTGTTGAGAAGACAATCCCCTATGTAATTAGGCTGCACCTTAACGTGAGTAACCTAGAAATAAGGACTGATGGAAGCACATCTAATCTCAGATCTCCATGCCTAAACAAAGAACCCCAAAGTTAGTCCTCAGTACTGTACAAATAATACAGTATTATTTACACTGGAAATTCCTATCCTTTTTTAGGCAGTATCCCTTATTTCACTGATCAGATAGATAGTAGAATTCACCATGCTTCAGAAACCCAAAACATGATCTATGCTTGTCTTGAAGTAATTTGAACTAGCTGCAATGTGTGATATTTGTCAGTCTCCGAGCGTCTGAATTTGGCACTTTGCAGTAAATTATATTCCTCCAGTTAAGTAAACATTCAGAATACACCTTCCAAATTCAACTCTGACAGAATATATCATACTTTTCAGATTTCACACTCATATAAGCTAACATTCCCTTTAGATCTGCAAACTGTTTATATGGCCTTCATCACTTTAGCATTTCAGTACTATAAGATATAACATGCATAATTTTAATTATGAACTTCTTGGCTAGAGAATTCATAGAAATTCTAGATAGAGTGAGATTAGTAATTCTTATAGCCTGAGTGGCTCAAGTCACTCTAAATAGTATACAGAGCTGGCTGCTGATTCAAATTCAGCCTGTGTGAGTGGTTTCCAAAGTTTTTCCTTTGACAAGTAAGGTACAGGATTAGCTGCTGTGAAAGTGACAGGGATGAAAAGTCAAAAAGTTACTGGGAGTTTGGCATGAAGAAGCTGTGTTTTAGACAGAGGCTGCAGGGAGTTCTAGAAGAAACTTAGCATTGTGATGCATCTGGCAGACTTCCTGGTGACCTTTTGGACTGGAGTAGCGAGGTGTTGTATAAGCATCCTCTGAGATGTGCCAGTAGATCTGTCCATGGCACGGCTGGAATGGATGAAACAGGGACTCTGCAGATCAATTTGAGGTGCATCACCTGAGTTTTACTTAGGGAGTTAATATAAAATCTTCCCAATGTGCTGCTGCTTTTCTGCCAGCAATATGATATCCTTGACTTTCTGCTCATAATATACACTCAGGATAAAACTTATGAACACATTGCAGAGAAAAGAGTCCCTGATCCCCACAAGAGCTGTACATTTCTTTTGTAATCTGTTTCTTTCAGTGCTTAATACCTCCTCGCCTCCCCACACTGTTTGCAGAGGCTTGTCAGCAGCTGAAAGAACATGGTTTCTAGTAGTTTCAAATAAGGACAGCATTTACTGGGTTTGTTTTATTATTTTTTTTAAGTGAGGTGTCATCATCTCTTGGGTTTTATATTGTAAAATGCAAGTGGGGTTTTGCATGAATTGAGGAAGGATGAAATGTTGACAAAACTACTGTGAAATCGGGGATTTTAAGAGTTTATTTAATGGTTTTAGTCATATAGTTTTCATGTCTGTTTGTATACTCAGTTCCAGATACAGATATATACCCTCTATGTTTGTCATTGTGCAAATGGTGACATTGTCAATTTAAAAAAAACCCAAAAATACATCTATTCTTTATGAAAAATAACCATTCCATTCTGCAGATCCCAGTAAGTGCACTCCTACACAATGAAGTAATTTTTTTTTCACCTGGACATGAAAACAGCCTCAGAGAGAATACTGCCTTCAGGTTTGCAAGGAACTTAATATATAGAAACAAGCAGCCCTATCTTCTCAAAAATCCCTGAGCTCCAAGTGAGGCAAAGCTGGGTAAGGGCTTAGCTGCAGTGATTTAGTGCTGGGACACCTCTTGGCTTCCCTTGGGCATTCAGGAGCTGTGGATGGAGACTCAGCTGGGAATTGTTCATACACAAAGAGTGTGTTTTAGTTCCAAACTAGCTGTGAAGGAAGGCTGGTGCATAATATGTCTTATAGGAAGAAAGATGTGCAGACAACTGTGGATGTGAATAAGGAGGACCCACAAAAGTTGTGAGGTGGAAAACCCTACTCCTGATATTCATGACATGCAGACAAAATGGAGTTGGCTCCAGAAGTATTTTATTTTTCTAATTTCAAACTGACAATAAGAGGAGCTTGCTGCTAACCACAACCTCCTAATTAAAATCTGCATGCAGAAATGAAAAGAGACAATATTACTTTGAGTTTGTTAAATGTTTGCCTAACCAACCATCAGACCACTGAGTTAGCTGGGTGTCCCAGAGATGTCATGAGGGTTCTTTACAGGTATGAGGTCCTTTTTCCATAGATGAGAAGGCAGGACTGGAATCTAAAATACTTCTTTTAAAATATTCCCCCAGCTTTGGCTATGGCAGGCTGTGTAAGGAATGCTTACTCTGTTTGCATTCTATAAGTACTAGTCTTTATCTGTACCCAGGACTGTCAGCCCTTATTCTCTGTGAATGTGCATGAATTAAAAAAAGAACTTTTGAAGTGCTTACTTATTTACACAGTTGCATATTTTCCATCCCCTGAAAATGACCTTTAGATACCAGATCAAAACACAAGAGTATGTTGGAGCTGAAGTTGTGGGTATGTTTTAGAGAGATGACAAAGTTTCTCATTTCTATAGTTCCTTTCATCACAAAAGCTGGTTAATTGTTTATATGGCTGCTATTGATTTGTACAAAATTATACACTTTGAGCTTATTATGACTATGCAAAAATAAGATGTTCCAGTCACAATAAAATGTTTCAAGAAAAACTTAGCTCAGTGCTGTGTAACAGCAACCTAGTTGTTAGGGCCAGTTAAGAAAGATGCAGAGAATGAAATACAAAGCAGCATTTTGCCACTGTAGAAATATGCGCTACAGTTGTGTGGCATGCAGCCCTATTCCCCTTATCTCAAAAAGGGTACAATAGAACAGGAAAAGATTCAGAAAAAGGTCAGGAATTGTTTTCATGTGGTGGATGATGGGAATCTTGTGAGTCTTCAAGCCTGAAAAAGAGCTAAAGGCTGGGACAGAATGTGGCAGAGGTCTATAAAACCATGAACACCACAGAGATGGTGAATGCAGGGCATTTGTTCACTGTGTTTTCCAAGAGATGATCTGAGGGTTGTCTAAAGGACCTACCAGTTGGCAGGCTCCAAACTCTCCAAAGGAAGTGATTCTTCATGTGATGTAGATGTAAACACTGGAACTCCTTCACTAGGATGCTGCAGATACTAAAACTTGACACAGATGTGAGAAACTATTTTCCTTGTTACTTCTACCTTTATTTCCTCTGTGACTTTGGACATTACATAAAAGACTTGACAGTGAGCTGCTAGCTCCCAGTTAGCCTGTTGGAGTAATTCCTCTGGAGCAGCAAGGACTGAGTAATAAAAAAAACAATATAAAACCTTAAAAGTCTGTCAGGCAAGACTCTCCTTTATGATAGACTGAAAGCAGTCAAAGTGAATTGACTTAACCACTGCAACTCACATTGGAGCCAAGTTCAAGAATGCTGCTCAGACACAACTGATCTTGCATTTGTTGATTAAAGAAGGACAGTAATGAGATAAATTCTTTGTAGCCATTCCTTCAGACACCACTCCTTAGGCAGTGAGAGTTTTACTGCTGAAAATACCGATACTAGATCAGGTTCTTGGGGGAAAAAAAAACAACCCAACAAACATTTTATTCTGTGAATGATTACAGATGTGGAATGAATCCCTGCTGCTGTCTTCAGTAAGCTGACTAATATCTGCAGCCACAAGGAAGGAAGGTTTTCTAATCTATAGTCTCTCTCAGAAGATAGAATTCCATCCACCATAGTAAATAACAGGAACTGTTAGCTCTTGTCAAAAGGCTGAGATTCAGGAAATTACAATTTCCCTTTCTTAACCGTGTTTCTTGTTCTTTCTTCATTTGTCTTTAGACAAACAAGCAAGCAAAACCCAACAAAAATGAAGCAAAAATAAAATACCTTTTGTCATGGTTTGAGCATGTTTTGAGGGTGTTTTTGTTCAAGGTTTTTTCCAGCCAGGTGGAGGAGGGGAGGCCGGGAGGAAGAAGAGACAGGACACCTGACCCAGGCTAGCCAATGAGGTATTCCATACCATAGCACGTGATGCCCAGGATGCATACTGGGAGAGAGAGAGCTGGAGGGTTAGAGCTCTGGAGAAAAATGGAGGAGGGAGCACGCGGTGCTCGGCCGGGCAGGGTGGAGTGAGTTATGGGTCGGTGGCTGGTGGGGTGTTGTATTCTTGTCGCTTGTTATTGGCTGTATTATTATCATTGTGTTATGCCTTAGCTGTTAAACCGTTCTTATCTCAATCCGTGAGGGCTACATTCCTTGGATTCTCCTTCCTAACTCTCCAGGAGTTGGGGGACTTGGTTTAAACCACGACACCTTTCCAGGATAATCTTTTCTAGACCAACACTGCAATTCACATATGTTTTTTTCTAGGTTATTGAATGAAGTGAAACTTTGCAGAGAAACTTTCTCCAAGAAATCTATGTCAAATTAAGTTGTTGCTATTAGTCCACTCTAAGGCAAAGCAGGAGACTGAAATTCTACTATTAAAAAAAAAAAACAGGAAATCTTGGGGTTTAGCAGTTGTGTAAAAGCATCTTTAGTTGCATAAAGCAACAGTGTGGTGACCAGAGCTGATTCCACCCTTTCCCATCCTTCCTCTTGCTGCCTCAGCCTGCTTCAGCTGAGGGCTCCCCCACGAATTCCTGCCATCTTTCTTTAGGCATAAAAGGTCTGTTTATTATTCAGCCATTTGCAGTTCACTTACAGTCAGGAGTAAATGAAACTTTCCACAGCAACTAAAATCAAACAGTGAAGAGCAAAGCAGTTAATTTCTTTGAGCAATCTTTTTTTTTTTTACCATAAAGTCTGCTTTCTCACCATTTTCCTTTTACTTGTGCAAAGCAAACTGCTATGCTGATCTGAAGTAGGTCTTGCCCTTGACCACACTGTATCCTCTTTCCTTAAATCTACCCAGCTCCTGTGATTACTGGTGCAAGCCTTCTTGCCACAAGAACAAGAGAAAAACTAGTCCAGATTTATCGACAGCATTTTAACCCTAGCACTTCCTAAACCAGATATGTCTCACTTACATGAAGCTTATTTATGTTTCATGTGGAACAGGTTGCCCAGAGAGGTTGTAGGTGCCCCATCCCTGGAGACATTCAGGGCCAGGCTGGTTCTGGGCAACCTGATCTAGTTGAAGATATCCCTCCTCATTGCAGGTGGATTGGGCTAGGTGAGCTCTGAAGGTCTCTTCCAACCCAAACCATTCTGTGATTCTATGTGATGTTAGAAATGGTGGAGCAGTACCAATGACAGTAATGGTGTTAACAGGTTAAGGCAACTTATCTAGACAGCCACCTTCTTAGAGTACGCTGCTACAGACCTGTGTCCTAACTCTGAAACTGGTCACACCTTGATATATACAGTGGATTTTTTCCAAAGGGACCTATTAAAGCTGCATTTATTCCTGAAAACTTCTGTAGTTCTCAGGTTATGAACATTTGTGCATTGCTGTTGGACCTGGAAGCATTACTGAAGCTGAGGTCACATTTTGCTGGGTGCTATACAGATCCTTTAAAAAGACGTATTTATACAAACATGTAGGTTTGTGGTTTAGTGTTATAAAGATGATTCTAATTAGAGAGAAACTGTATATTGCTAGAATCTACTGATAGGAAAATGAATAAGTTTGTGCTACCCAAACCCCTCTGCTCATTAGAACAGAAGCAACAAACTTCCAAATGCTTGCAAGCTGGTATCAGCAACTCCAATGTAATTTAATTATACCAATTGGTTTGAGAGCTGGAGTGAAAAGGTGACTAGTATCCATGGAAGGAAAGATAGTAGCAATGAAAGAGTTGGGAATGTTTTTAGCCCTGAGTGGCAGAAAGAGATATAAAGATAATTATCACCTGTGGAAAGGGGTTATGGGGAAAATTGCAATGTGCACTATACAGCCATGTATTTAGAACCAATAGCTACACAAAATATTTATAATTGAACCAAGTGAAAGGAAACAAAGGTGCAAAGATTGGAAGGAATTCTTTTTCTGTAGCTTCCCCTGCTATAGCTTTCTGTAACAAACTGCCTCTCTCACAGCTCGTGATGCACATCAATTCTTTAACAGAGAAAAGGTGGCCTAATGAGTTGAGCTAGCTTAACTCCAGCTGCCAAGTGAATAAATCAGGAACAGAGTCAGGATCTGTGTCCTCCCCCAACCTGGTGAATCTCCCTGACATAACTCCTCACACTTGCTGGACGCTGAACTTGGATCTCAGATTAAGTCTGTTTTCTTGCTCCTTATGATTATATATGTCTGAAAATGTCATTTTATTATGCTTCTAAGAGAGAATAGAAAGTTGAAATAAAGTTTGAAGAATAAAATCTGCCTCTGAACCTTGGAGCACCATGGAAATGAAAGCTGTCATGAAGAATGTTTGTCTTTCAAATTACGCATTCATCACTCATCATGGACAATACACAAACAGCTGGGTCTTGTGTAGTCCATTCACTCCCTGAAGGAAAATGGTTTACACAGGGTGGGAACTTATATTTCCCATTTATTGTCTGACTGAATGTGTAACAAAAGACAGCCCAAGTCAAAGTCAGGTCATTAACGCCTCTTAATATGGGAGGATTTCACAAGCTGACATATCCTGGCTGGAATATGGCATGAGAAATCAGAGCTGCTGCTGAAGCATGAGTCAAAAAGATAAATTAAAAATTACATCTACCTCAACCTTCATTACATTATTAAAGCTCTTTCCATCTGATCTCAAATGCCATGTGGATGGGTCAATTTGCAGATTGCCATGGACATCCTAATGTTCATGTGAGCACTTCAAGACAAGCTGTCATAAATACTTAAGTTGCTCTGGGAGCAGTGCCAAAATGCATTGCAGTGATGGCTGCAGTGATGACTGCTAAAAAGCAAACAGCACATCAGCAGCCCTCAGCATTATTGTGCAAATGGAGTGTGAAATTCTAGTCCATTGCTTTGCACTATAACTTTTTGTCTCCCTGATAATGATTAAGAGAATCTTTGCTTGATTTGATGGTGGGTGGAAAGAAGGGTGAGAAAAATATAAAAACCCTCCCTTGGATGTTTCACTCGACCTTCAGAAGCTCCAAGAGAGAGCTGTGTGATCTATACGCAGAGGAATTAACCGGCTTTTTTTTCTGAAACCTGGCACTGAATTTAGAAGCCCAGGGATGCATGAGGCAGGATTACCCTAAAATAAAATGTCCCAAGCAGTTGTTCTATATTTAAAAGGCAATCTGAACCTAGCTATTGGCTGAAATGGATGCAAGGTGGAAGATCATACTGTAGCCCTTGGGAAGAAATGCTATGCTTACAACCCACAAGATTGGAAGTGATCTGTGGTTCTGTGTTAATTTACTGGAAATTGTTCTGTTTTTGTTGTCATAATTATTAATGATAACATTTAATACTTTCAGAGCACCTTACCTCTCAAAGTGTTTCAAACAAGTATCCCTCCAAGTCATAGAATGATTACTGTTGCAATGCAATAAGGTGGGTAAGCATCATCCCATTTTACCACTTGCATGGAAAGGGATGTAGTGATTTGTCTATGCTTGCATCAGTGGCAGATGCAGTGTCGGAACATAAATTTCCTGACCTGCAGCTCCATTTAACTGTGCTGCCTGTCATAGATTCATAGAATCATAGAATAGTTAGGGTTGGAAAGGACCTCAAGATCATCTAGTTCCAACCCCCTTGACATGGGCAGGGACACCTCACACTAAACCATATCACTCAGGGCTTCATCCAATCTGGTCTTGAACACTGCCAGGGATGGAGCATTCACTACCTCCTTGGGCAACCCATTCCAGTACCTCACCACCCTAACAGTAAAGAATTTCTTCCTTATATCCAGTCTAAACCCCTGCTGTTTAAGTTTCAACCCATTACCCCTTGTCCTATCACTACAGTCCCTAATGAATAGTCCCTCCCCAGCATCCCTGTAGGCCCCCTTCAGATACTGGAAGGCTGCTATGAGGTCTCCAGGCAGCCTTCTCTTCTCCAGGCTGAACAGCTCCAGCTTTCTAAGCCTGTCTTCAATATGGGAGGTTCTCCAGCCCCCTGATCATCCTCATGGCCCTTCTCTGGACTTGTTCTAACAGTACTATGTCCTTTCTATGTTGAGGACACCAGAACTGCACACAGTATTACAAGTGAGGTCTCACGAGAGCAGAGTAGAGGGGCAGGATCACCTCCTTCAACCTGCTGGTCACGCTCCTCTTGATGCAGCCCAGGATATGGTTGGCTTTCTGGGCTGTGAGTGCACACTGCTGGCTCATGTTCATTTTCTCATTGACTAACACCCCCAAGTCCTTCTCCGCAGGACTACCATGAATTTCCTTTTTGCCCAACCTGTAGCTGTGCCTGGGATTGCTCCCACCCAGATGTAGGACCTTGCACTTGGCATGGTTAAACTTCATGAGGTTGGCATCAGCCCACCTCACAAGTGTGTCAAGGTCCCTCTGGATGGCATTCCTTCCCTCTACCATATCAACAGAACCACACAGCTTGGTGTCATCGGCAAACTTGCTGAGGGCTCACTCAATTCCATTGTCCATGCCACCGACAAAGATATTAAACAAGACCGGTCCCAACACAGATCCCTGAGGGACACCACTTGTTACTGGTCTCCAGCCAGACATTGAACCGTTGACCACAACTCTTTGCGTGTTGCCATCCAGCCAGTTCTTTATCCACCGAGTGGTCCACCTATCAAATTGATGACACTCCAATTTAGAGACAAGGATGTCATGTGGGACAGTGTCGAACGCTTTGCGCAAGTCCAGATAGATGACATCAACTGCTCCACCCCTGTCCATCAGTTCTGTAGCCCCGTCACAGAAGTCTACTAAATTGGTCAGGCAGGATTTCCCCTTAGTGAAGCCATGCTGGCTGTCACCAAGCACCTTGTTGTTTTTCATGTGCCCTAGCATGCCTTCCAGGGGAATCTGCTCCAAGATTTTGCCAGGCACAGAGGTGAGACTGACTGGTCTGTAATTCCCGGGTCATCCATTTTCCCCTTCTTGAAAATGGGGGTTATATTTCCCTTTTTCCAGTCATCAGGAACTTCACCTGTCTGCCATGATTTTTCACATATGATGGCCAGTGGCTTTGCCACTTCATTTGCCAGCTCCTTCAGGACCTGCGGATGGATTTCATCAGGTCCCATGGGCTTGTGTACATTCAGGTTCTTAAGATGGTCTCGAACCAGATCCTCTCCTACAGTGGGCCCAAGGTCTAGGTTTTCACAGTCCCTGCGTCCACAATCCAAGACTTGGGTGGTGTGGTCAGAGCCTTTGCCAGTGAAGACCGAGGCAAAGAAGTCATTCAGAACCTCAGCCTTCTCCAAGTCCTGTGTAGCCAGTTCTCCCGAAAGTTTCCGGAGGGGGCCTACATTGTCCTTAGTCTGTTTTTTAGCCGCTACATACCTATAAAATCCCTTCCTATTACCTTTAACATCCCTTGCCAAGTTTAGCTCCAATTGGGCCTTCGCTTTCCTCACTTGGTCCCTAACTACCCTGACAACATCCCTGTATTCATCCCAGGCCACCTGTCCTTGCTTCCACCTTTTAAAGCCTCTTTTTTCTTGTGAATTTTTCTCAACAGATCCTTATCCATCCAAGGAGGTCTCCTGGCCCTCCTGCTGCACTTCCTTCTAGTTGGGATGCAACACTCCTGAGCTTGTAGCAGGTGATCCTTGAATATTAACCAAGAGTCTTGGGCCCCCTTACACTCAAGGGCTATATCCCATGGAACCTTGCTAAGCAGGTTCCTGAAGAACTCAAAGTCTGCTCTCTTGAAGTCCAGGACAGTGAGCTTACTGCACACTCTTCTCACTGTCCTGAGAACCTTGAATTCTACCATCTCGTGATCAGTGTATCCAAGGCTTCCCTGGAGAGTCACATTTCCAATGAGCCCTTCCCTGTTGGTGAGCATGAGGTCAAGCAGGGCACCTCTCCTCGTCAGCTCCTCTATTGCTTGCAGAAGGAATTTGTCTTCCAAACAATCGAGAAACCTCCTGGATTGCTTGTGCCGGGCCGTACCGTCGCCCCAACAGATGTCAGGGTGGTTGAAGTCCCCCATGAGAACAAGGGCCTGCAAGTGTGAGGCTTTTCCTATTTGTCTGTAGAGTTCTTCATCCACAGGTTCCTCTTGATCAGGTGGTCTGTAACATATCCCCACAGTAATGTGTCCCATCACCGATTTCCCCTTAACCCTGATCCACAAACTTTCTGTTAACTGATCTCTTGTCCCCAGACAGAGTTCCATACTCTCCAGCCTATCCCTAACATAAAGGGAAATTCCCCCTCCCCTCCTACCGGGCCTGTCTTTTCTAAAAAGCCTGTAACCTTCCATTCCAACACTCCAGTCAAAGGAGCCATCCCACTATATTTCTGTGATGCCTATTATATCATAGCCCCGTAGATGTGCCCACATCTCTAATTCCTCTTGTTTATTCCCTATGCTACAGGCATTTGTATAGAGGCATCTGATTCAAGCTCCAAATGAAGCCGGCTCAGTGGCTGGAGCAGCGAGAATTTTACTACATTGCTCTGAGCATTTATTGTTGGTGCTGGCAACTGACTGAGTGTGTTGGGATGGAATGATGCTCCCTCCCCCAGCACATCAGTTTAAAGCATCCTTGACAAGTCTGGCAAGCCCCCCAGCAAAGCCACTCTTCCCTTTCTTTATCAGAGCAGTTCCACCAGCCCCCAGTAGGCCTGGCCTACAGATGTGGGCCCCATGTCCAAGACACCCAAACCCTTGACTATGACACCACCCTTTTAAGCATTTATTAACCTGTTCAATCCTCCTTGCCTTTGGAAGGTCCTCCCCTGTGTCTTGGAGAATTGTCGAAAAGACTATCTGAGCTCCAGAACCCCTGACCACCTCTCCCAGAGCTCTGTAGTCCTTCTTTATACTCCTCAGGCTACTACTATCTATATCCCTAGCACTCACATGTACCACTAGAAGCGGGTAATAGTCTGTGGGACTTACTAGAGCAGGCAGCCTCTCCACAACATCCCTGATCCGTGACCCAGGTAGGCAACACACCTCCCTTGCGACCGGGTCAGGCCGACAGATGAGCACTTCTGTCCCTGTCAAGGCAGAGTCCCCTACTACTACAACCTGCCGCTTTTTCCTGGCGGCACCAGTAGAGATCTTCTGCACCAGTGCACCAGCCAACTGTTTCTGATGCAAGTGCATTTCCTCATCAGCCCCCTGCAGGACAGCAAAGCGGTTCAGGGTGGGTACAGCAGATTTAGGAGGAAGCCCCTTGCTTTTAATTGCTCTCTTCCTCCTTTTGTTGTTTTTTTTTTGTTACTAATTCCCAGCTTCTCAGGTTAACAGCCTCCTTCTTTCCTCCATGAGTCAGAGGGGAAGCTTGAGGCCCCTGCACTGTTTGGGCCTGGAGCAAGCAGTCCTGCTCCCTCTCAGCTTCCCTGACATCTTGCAGCTCATTGATAGCATCCCGTAGCTCAGCCACCTGCTGCAGGAGGACCTCCATCAGGGAGCATGAGTGCAGCCCTGCCCATTCTGCACCTTTCCCTCACCAGACCAGTGCAGGCACTCTCTACACTCCAAGCTCTGCACCGCAGCCTCCCCACTTACCGGCTCTATCTGGGTGCCTACGCTGGTCACCACCGGGGCGGCCAGGGCAGAGCTCCCAGACGGGACCCTGGTCATACAGCGAGTGCTCACCATCCCGCTAGCCTGCCTGCGCGAACTGCCGCGCAAACTGCCTTGACCCGCTCTGTTTTCCCGCTCTGTTCACCGCGCTCCTGGTCGCCGCACTCCCTGGGCAGGTTTTTAACCACTCACAGTTGGTGCCGCTCCTCCTGTCTCCGCCCCTGGTGAGTCAGCTCCTCGCGGGAGCTGAGCTCTTTGCAAGTCCTGTCGAGGACTTGAGGTTCCCTCCTCAGTGGCTTTTGTCGCTCTGTGGTGAGGCTTCTGGACGCTGATCTCCCCCTGGTTCCGCTCCAGTGTTACAGGCGTCCTTTCTCAAGCTACTCCCCTCAGTAAGTGACTAACAATGGCCACTGATGGCTGATTTGAATCTTCCACCGAGCCTCCTGTCTCCGCCCCCGGTGAGTCACCTCCTTGCGGTAGCTGAGCTCTTGGGCAAGTCCTGCCGAAGACTTGAGGTTCCCTCCTCAGTGGCTCTTGTCACTCTGTGGTGAGGATTCTGGATGCTGATCTCCCCGGCTCCACTCCGGTGTTACAGGCATCCTTTCTCAAGCTACTCCCCTCAGCAAGTCCAAAGCATTCATTTCATCTGCCTCCTGTTACCAACTGACAGGCTCAGAAAAAAGGCTGAGATATTAACCCAAACATTACTGGAATCAGCTGCAATGCTTTGAAGGAGCTTTAGTGCAGCCTTTAAATTTGCTCTTTAATTGCTTGTGCATTTTGTTTTCTACTTAGGCCATTGATGTTTTAGATGGTGAACTGCTCCAAAATTTTAAAAGTACCTTTGAAACCATAAACCTCAGTGGCAGAGCCATACCAGAGAAAGGAGTCTCCTGATTAAGCAGTAGGCTGAACTTCAGGTAATTGCTTTTAATTTCATGCACTGGGTAAAAGATATCACAGTGATCAAACACATATGTTGGGCCAAGCCAAAGTTCTTCCAAATAACAGATTCAGGCAAAGCATTTGTGGAATTGTCACTTTGTCAGTTTTTACAGAAAGCAGGATGAATGCCTTTGATGTGCAGTGAAATGCTTTCATCAGTCACCATTTGTTGCTGAAAAAAAAAAAAAGAAAGAGAAAACAAGGCTTAACCAGTAGCTGAAAACTATCAGGGAAAACTTTGCTCCTGGATCATACAACATCCTATGCAGCTTTTTCAATAGGCACTGCAAGTTTTGTTAGATTTAGAGGTTAGATTATGAGAGGTCCATGACAGACTTGATATGGTCTTTAAAGTACGCTATGATTGATTAACTAGATTGTTCTAATACCCACATTAAAGACAGTATCTAGGTCTGTAAGGGCTCTACCTCAAAATGAGAGTCACATCCTCCCTAAAATCACAGAAACAATGTAAGAGAAAGAAGAGATGGATTCTATTTTCGTTTTTAAAGATGGAGCAATAAATTTCCAGCTTAAAATTACAGCTTCTATTGCATTGGAGAGCTCAAGGGCTGTAAATAATAAATATTACTTTTCCTAGTCACTGCACAACAAGGAATAAGTAAAAAAAAAACAAACAAAAAACCAATACTGAGTATGACATATTTTGTTTCTCTCACTTTGAAGGTTAACTTAGAAGATGCCCTTGGTCTGTTTCTCTGCCTCAGCTAACAGGTGGGAATAGGATGACAGATACTTGCTTTCCATCATAAGGTAGATTGTATGTACATGGAGAATCACAGAATCATAGAGAAGTTAGGGTTTGAAAGGACCTTAAGATCATCTAGTTTCAACCCACTGCTATGGGCAGGGACACCTCACACTAGACCATGTCACCCAGTCCTCTGCCAAACCTGGTGTTTAAAACTGCCAAGGATGGAGTATTTACCACTTCCCGCTTCAGATACTGGATAGCTGCTATATGGTCTCCATGCATCCTTCTCTTCTCCAGGCTGAACAGCTCCAACTTTCTCAGCCTGTCTTCATATTGGAGGTGCTCCAGTCCCCTGATCATCCTCATGGCCCTCCACTGGACTTGTTCCAACAGTTCCATGTCCTTTTTATGTTGAGGGCACCAGAACTG
The DNA here is from genome assembly GCF_012275295.1 of Melopsittacus undulatus. Lineage (NCBI taxonomy): Eukaryota > Metazoa > Chordata > Aves > Psittaciformes > Psittaculidae > Melopsittacus > Melopsittacus undulatus. The sequence continues at coordinate 27,667,896 of NC_047534.1, forward strand.
AACACAATACTCCAAGTGAGGTCTCACAAGAGCAGAGTAGAGGGGCAGGATCACCTCCTTCAACCTGCTGGTCATGCTCCTTTTGATGCAGCCCAGGATACGGTTGGCTTTCTGGGCTGTGAGCGCACACTGCTGGCTCATGTTCATTTTCTCATCAACCAACACCCCCACGTCCTTCTCTGCAGGGGCAGTTTGAAACATGGGTGGCACATATCAGAATATAGAAAGAGACTGCTTGGCTTGGGCAACCAGTCATTTGAGTTTGAGGAGCAGACATCATGGAACTTGGTCTGCTGAGCCCAGGAGCTGAGCTTATCTTATTTTTTTTTCAGAGACTTTCTTTTGTCTTTTTGTCTTTGTTTAATTGATCCTGTTGTTCGGATGCTGAAGAAGGACTCTTCTGCCTCAGGGTCTGTAGCGATAGGACAAGGGGTGATGGGTTCAAGCTTAAACAGGGGAAGTTCAGGTTAAATTTAAGGAAGAAGTCTTTGCTGTGAGGGTACGAATCTGTGCATTGGCACAGATTGCCCAGGGAAGCTCTGCCCCATCCCTGGCGGAGTTCAAGGCCAGGTTAAATGGGACTTGAAGCAACCTGGTCTAGTTGAACGTGTCCCTGCCCATGGTTAAAACTAGATAATCTTAAGGTCCTTTCCCACCCTAACCAGTCTGTTATTCTATGATTCTAGAAATAAAGGTGATAAACTCCAGAAGCACAAGCATTTTAGCAGAGTCAAACCATGTATACACATGCACAGAAGCTTGGAATAAACTCTGAAATTCATAGCACTGCAGTTATTCTCAGTATGTGTTTTTTCCTAGAGTACATAAAGCACACCAGCTGACACCAAAGGGCATTTGGAGCAGGGAGTAGCTTTGGGCAAACATTGTAGAGCTAGGAATTTGTTTGACAAATTTAACCTCTTTCTGTATTTACATATTATTTATGAACAGACTTTGATTAGTTCGAATTTGCAGTGCTGGTCAGAGTTTGCCAAATGTTATGTTCTCTCAGCAGTGTCCTTGACCTGGTTTGGGGAATACATTTATGTTTGAAAATATCCAGCCAACATTACAAGTTAATACAGTTTAAAGGAGCATAATGAAATAAACTGGGTTTACAATGAGTTTTCAATTTTGAACCTGACTAGCCATCAAATACTTTTGGTGCTTTTCACCTGACTGGATGAACAAGGTACCTTGAAGTGTCACAGCAAGCTTACCTAAAAGAAGTGTTTTGACTTCCCTACCTAGATTGCCTCCATGGATTTATGAATATGAAAAGCAATGAACTCAGCTGAATCCTGCTAGGATTCTAATTACTTTGAATATCATTTTAGCTCTCAACTGACTTTCTGCTTTGCTATGCCTTGAAACAAAATCAGTAGTTTATCTGAACGTAGTTTAGTCTTTTGGTTACTCAGGAGTGTCAGTCACAGATGTTGGCTGGATTTTTTCCACAAACCCACAAAGCATTTTCAAACCAATTGCTTAAATGTGATATACATGTGTTTATGTGTATACCCACAATCTTTTCTTTCTATAAATGTTTTTGTGAGCATGAAAACCTGTACACACAGTTCATAAATCCTATACAAGTAGTCCATAGATCCTATGAAACAAAATTAATAGATTTCATTCAGACAATGTTTCCAAACACTTTTTGTTTGCCTTGTTCTGTCTGTTCAGTATATTAATTTCATATATGCACTGCAAATCAGAAAAATATATTTGAACTTAATATAGAAACCTTCATAGCAATTAATTTGTGATTAGTATAAAAAATAACCACTTCCATTGAACTTTTCCCAACTGGTGTGCAAAGGCTCTGGGTATGATATAGTTACTACAGAACACATTCAAATCCCAGTAAGGTCACAGCTTTCTGAGGTTCTGTTCCTAAAATGAAAGCTGGACTGTGTGCAGTATCAGGGGGGAAAGTTCTGGATAAGTGCTTGAAGAGTGGGTCTCTGGCAGGTATATATGACATTTAAAGAGGTATTTTCTAGATTATAAATTTACTGCATGGCTCTCCAGGAAAGTGTTTCTAATAAAGATTATTTTACTCCTGCACTTTGTCTGATTTTAAATAATATGTACTAAAATAATTTCGCAAGACCCCTTCAAAGGGATGTTGTTGCTTCACTCCCTGTCTCCTGATTGAATACAATATGAGAAAAGCTGCTGGGGGATCAGGATTTCATAAACACTCTCGATGTATGTAGGAATATGAAGACTTGTATCACTCTGGGTATTTGTACTAGATGATTTTACATGCATTGCATTATTAGTACTTTTGTAAGCACTGTTTAATTAGAAAGTAAATCAGATGTGAATTGCAAATGTTGTCTTCAAATACATGTCAGCAATATTTATTTAGGAGCTGATAATTTTCAGCAGAAGCCTGAGAAATGTTTTCATTCCAGGTGTTCAATAAAATAATAGCTAATTTTTCTTTCTACTTGATATTTATAAATGCACTAGCACAGTTACTTTGCTGGCTTCCTACAGCTTTTATTTTGTTGGTTTCTTTACTGTTCCAACAATAAATGTGCAGGAGAGTAATTCATTAAGGGAAATCTCAGATAATAAGCTGCCTTGTATTATGAACTGAATGGGTTATCCACTTTATAGCTGGATAGACAATGGCCAAAGGTTAAAATTTTAAATACCATTCTACATCATATAATGACTTTTATATATTCCACAATAGTTGCTAGGTTGATAAATATTACTGTGGCCTGGAAATCTAGAGATATTCAGGGAAAATGCTGTGGACAATGACATATCTCCTTAGCATACAAATAACCTGAACCACTCAGAGCATTTATGGGTGGTTTGCTACAAGGTGAGGAGACAACAGGAAGAATAGAACAGGGTCCTATCTTTTTGGCTTTGAGACACAGAAATGTTCAGGAAAATGTTAGATGTGTAAGATCTTGTCTTTTTTAAAAGCTGAAGGTGTTATGAATAACCTGTGTAGGATCACAGATCTTTCCGTAGTCTTGAGTTCTATCTCTGAGAATGTTTCATGGAATACAATTCTTTCCAGCACTCAACTTGTTTTCTTAGAAGTGTTAGCAACTCAACAAGCCTATAAAGGAAACAAAAGTTGAAAATAAAGTAAAACAGTCATTCTGACATTAAACAAAACAACAGCTGGGCTTCTCCAGCGTCAGCAAGCATTGCTCTTGGGTGATGAAGAGTATTCTGGCCTCTCAGGACATGGTGCTGACCCTAACCATCCTATGAACAGTATATGAAGGTCATATGGTCTTTCATTTTGGGGGAACATATAATTTCTCTTCTGTATAATTTTGGCTCTTCCTCTCTCTGCAAGGAAGAAAGGAAAAGAGGAACACGTTTAGCAGCACAACTGTAATGGAGTCAGGAGGCTGAGGGTCTACTTCCAGTGGCTGGTACCAAAGGAGGAAGGCAAGTGATGACATGCAAACATGTCCCCTGTTTGGTTCCTACCTCTAGAATACAACGGGCTCCTTTTCACAACTTCTCAAGAGCATCTTCAGGAGATGTATTCAGAATCCTTCTTGCAAGAGTTTTAGTACCGATTTGTTTCTGATGAGAGATTCTGTGTTTACTCCCCCTGTGGTTTTCCAAAAGTTATATAGCTGGCTGATGTCAAGAACTATTACAATCACATGCTCACACAATGGCATAATGAGATTTTATTCTTTTATCTGCAGTGTTCTTCCTCAACATTTTCCATAAAGATGCTGTTTATGATTAATTCATTCATCTGATTGCAATGTAATTTACATTTATATGACATGTTAGAAATTTGAAATAACAGATTTGTTAAAACTTTGTTTAAAAATTTGTGACTTGGAAAATCTCGTAACTACAGATGAGGAAAATCTGTCACAGCCTGTTGTTTAACAAAGTTGGATTCTTTTCTATGCAGGTCATGTCTTGGGTATTGTAAAAGTTCTTATCTGAATCTAATATTTAGGTCACTTTTTAATACATAACTTGCCTGCAAGCAATGTAAATAGTGAAGGATATTTGCTGCCTGTGAGTCTTGCAGAACAAATAAACAAATTCCAGCATCTGTCTTCTGAGAAACAAGAAATATATTGGACTTGAGTATTTTCATTTTCTTTTCCCAAGTTCATCCATCATGCTCTTGTCAGTGGCATCCATCTGCTTTCCAGCCCATCAAATAAACTTGTAATAGCAGTTGCTTTTACCTGGCTTTGAATAACAACTCTGATAACAAGATGGAAAATTGGTAAACCTCATTCATAAAACTGGTTCAATACAGGTGTTTCCTACCATAGCAAAGCTGGTTTTCTCTTTTCTGCTCTTATACAGTCATTCTTGCCCTTTGGCAGTGATTTTTTGCTTTTCCTCACCTCATTATAGTGGTTAAACTGTTATTTTGGGGTACACCATAAGCCTATTCTCTAAAATATTCTAGGACAGACTGAGAAAATTGGGGCTGTTCAGCCTGGAGAAGAGAAGCTGTGTGGAGACCTCAAATCAGCCTTCTAGTATCTGAAGGGGGACGTGGCAAAAGCTCCATCCTTGACAGTGTTCAAGGTCAGGTTGGACAGAGTCTTGGGTGACATGGTCTAGTGTGAGGTGTCCCTGCCCATGGCAAGGGGGTTGGAACTAGATGATCTTAAGGTCCCTTCCAACCCTAACTATTCTATGATTCTATGATTGTAGTGTTAGGACAAGGGATGATGGGTTCAAACTTAAACAGGGAAAATTCAGGTTAAATATAAGGAAGAAGTTCTTCCCTGTGAGGGTAGTGAGGTCCTGGCACAGACTGCCCAGAGAAGTGGTAAATGCTCTATCCCTGGCACTGTTCAAGGCCAAACTGCACCAGTTCCTGCTGCAAAGCAATAACTAGGCAACCATCGGATGATAAAACCCTTCACTGGATGTGACTTAGTAACTACAAGCCTCCTCAGAAATTATTTGATATCAAAGGAGTAGAAGGTGCCTTGTCCTATTTCAAACTAAGTTGCCTTATAAAGGAGGGAAAGGGAAGCTCAGTTTGGAGTCAGGTAACAGACTGTATCTTCCACTTCAGCCTAATAACTCTCAACAGAACCTAGTTGGAATATATCAAGACTTATAAATATTCATTTTTAGGAGTCTGGTGCTGCTTGACATGGCCTACATAACTAGAATATTTTCTGGTTTATGTTTCCTTTTAGTTTGCCTTTTGTTTTCCTCAAATTTTTTAAACAGATTTGAGTTGTCCTTTGTATGGCAACAAAGCTGTTTGTTTGAAAAAGCATTTTAATATTTGAAAAACTGCATGTCAAGTAATGGAGATGGGAGTGCTATATTGAAGGAATACAGTGTTCAAAGGAACATGGCTGGGAAACAATGAATTATTCTTGCAAGGTTTGCTCTCTAGGATTACAGGCAATTTTGCAGCATATCTGTGTTTAGGAGAAGCTGTAATAATCTTTCCTTTTAAGCCTTTGACACTGCTGGCCTGTGTACACTTGCATGCATACAAAACATACACTTTCAAGTCCAAGTAGTCATAAAAGCTATTTTTCCATGTGCTTATGATCCATCTGTCAGGAAAAAAATACATATTTTGTACGTGAACTGAAAGGCTCGTTTTAAAACTGAGAAGCATTAGACTTTTTAAGATCAGTTGAACAAATTACCAGATTCTCAGTGCTGGCATTTTAAAATGACCTATGAACAGAATGGAGATACAAGGTTGAAACCAGCATCAAGGTTAAGCATCCTCAGTTTAACCCTTGAAGTTCTGACTTCAGGAAGAGCTAGAAGGTAGCCCAGAAAAATCACCTGTGCTCAACTGCACTATTTTTAAGAGCATAGCTAAGTATCTTCAAGTTCCTAGCTTATTTGTGCTTTTGTTTGGAAAAATGTAGAGGTAAGGCAAAGATCTCCTCAGCTATCACTGAAATATATGTATGAACACTTGTCTTGATGCTTGCATAGCCCTTCTCTTGGGTCTCTGGAGTTGAAGGAGAAGGAGGAAAATCTGGAAGAGAAGGAGAGATGGGAGCAACAGGCACTTTGTGGAGGCATGGCAAAACCTTCCAGGGGAACATGGGGCATGGGCACATGGCGGGAGCTCACATAGCTGAAGAGCTGTGTTTGCTCCAGGTTTGGGAAGAAATATGTAGAGGAGCAGAACCTGTAGGCTGTGTCCAATGTCACTACCTGAGAAAACTGTTTCTTATCTGTGGGCCTTCTGAAGAGAGAAAGGTGGCTAGTGGTAGGAGGGTCTGAGAACTGGAAACTAGGACACTGAAGAAAGACACTTACTAGAAGTGACACATGTTGTACAGAGGATCCTACACTCCACACCGAAGCCTGTTTTTAAACTAATTGTCAGATGTGAAGGTGAAGGAGCTATTTTACAGATTAGAGCAAACCTGCAGTCATGCACTGAACAATGGAATCATTTTGTGAAAATATAATGAAATGGTGTGTGAATTATCAGCCCTATAGGTACAACATGTCAGAATGAAATGCTTATTTATAAATACACTTATCTAAGAATAGACTACTCTGTTAAGAAATAAAGTTCTCCCACTAGAGGAGACTAGTTTTGAAAACTGCTCCTGCTGAATCTTTTGACCCACAATTAAATAACCCCCTTGTATTTAACTTGTTATATTTCAGTGCACTAAGACTGCCTATGAGAAGACAAGAGGCATTACTTCCAATTATTTTAATGTATAGATGACTTCTCTGTCACATTTAATTTAGTTCCTCTGCTTTCCTCAAACTATAACCCTTCTCTTTTTATGGAATTATAGGAAAATGGTGAACAGGTATAGGAAGACTTGCATCATCCAGCTGAAGCTTTCCCATGTATTTTAGATTTAGGTAACAAAACTTTGTGAGCCAAGGTGATGGGAAGAGTGGTATAGGATTAGAGGTTTGACAAAGATATGACAGGTCAAATCACATGCTCTGTTGCAGGTCTACCTTTTATTTTCCCTTTAGAAAACATCTTAAAAAAGTTACCCTGCATTCTCCATACTGCAGATTAACAAAGGGCTCAGTTTAAGAAGCCCAAGGCATAGAATCATACAATCCCAGAATGGTTTGGGTGGAAAGGGACCTTAAAGATCATTCAGTTCCAGCCCCCTGCCACAGGCAGGGACACCTTCCACTAGACCAGGTTGCTCCAAGCCCTGTCCAACCTGGCCCTGAACACTGCCAGGGATGGAGCAGCCACAGCTCCTCTGGGCAACCTGTGCCAGTGCCTCACCACCCTCACAGGGAAGAACTTCTGCCTAAGATTTCATCTCAATCTCCCCTCTGTCAGGTTAAAGCCATTCCCCATTGGCCTGTCCCTACAGGCCCTTGTCCAAACCCCCTCTCCAGGTTTCTTTTTGTCCCCTTTAGGCACTTCTCCAGGATGAACAAGAGATCCTCTCTGTAGATCTTGAAGGCAACACTGGTAAGTGCTTAGAGAAGGCAGATATTTTTGTAATTTTTATGGATTGAAGTTGTTATAATGAGTGCATGTGAATCAAGCCCATACTATGCCTTTCATTAGGTACTCTGATTGACAGAAAAAAGTCAACAGGGCAGGCTTTGGCTTTCAATGTACCTAGTCTTTTTTACAGTAAAGACTGTGTAGCTTCCTAGTACTCATTTTAAAGTCAGCAGTGATGGTTTAAAAGAAAATGGGTTTCTCAGGACACCCATTTCTGTCTGCCTACTTGACTAACTGTATGTATTAGGGTTCTTACCATAGCATCTTGAGTATTGTCTCTCTAGAAGAAAGTTAAAATCTTTCTTCTGCTGCCGGCCCTCCTTCCCATCTCCCAAAATACAGATTGGGTTAGGGCAAGCATTCAAAAAATAAACTCATCAAAAAGAGTTTAACAAACAGGAAGATGGAAAAAGAAACAGAATGGATGTAATTATTTCTTGCAAATTGTTTATTTAGGGGCTCACAACAGTACTCTGAAGAGTAGAGAAAGAAAGGCAGGCCAAGGAAATACTTAAAAGGCATCTCTTCCTAAGTTTCTGGATGTTCCTACCCTTAAACAAAGCAAGTGTAATACACAAGAACACTAGAACCCTGGAAATAACAGAGCTGAGTTCTATAACTTGAGGTAATGTCTAATTAATATAGCAAGTAAAATATTAAACATGCTTAATTCAAGAGCAAACAAGCATTCAACATCAATGCAGCCTTTTCATCTATTATATTTGACATCCAGCTATACCATGCAGGGACCTTAAATATGCCCTGTCTTGTAGAACATAACAGTGACAACTTAATTAGATCAGAAGGGAAACGATATTACCTGTCCTTACAAGATTTTAAATCACTACCAGACAGTGGAGCTAAAGAGCCACACACAGAAAGCACAGAAATGGATGTAAGATTTCTTTATACTTGTGTGGACTATGTGAATTAGCAGAAAGTCAAACAGGAATAATTAATTTTTATATGCAAGTGTTAAGTCATAATACATCTGACTGAATGTGAAGTAAGAAGGAAGTATGTCTGGGGAGAAATTCAGTCCCGTCACAAGGGAAGTAACTGGTGGATTCAGAACCCAATTTTGTTTATTGCTTCTATTCTTTTTAATTCCTTTGCAAAAGAAAATGCAGCTACAAAGTCTTCCCCATCCCATTTATTTCATGCAGCATGCAGGAGACTTGGTCTTACAGTGCTTGCTGAGATTTGGAGAAGCGGAATGGGGCAGGTTCACCCAGGAGAGGGAAGAAGCATCAGTCTGTACCTTCATGTTTCTGAAAGGTTGAACAATTTCACAGAACAGCTGCAGACTTGTTATTTTAAAGGAAGTAACACAGGGCTGCTGAGGAGAAATTGCACATGGACATGCTGTGCTCAAAAGCAGGAAAAAGCCTGTAATTTCAGGTCCACTTTTATTGTTCTGAAAACCTTTTCTGGCATGAGGAGCACAAATTTTTCTGCCTTATTAGTGGAAAAATGTTTGTTTGGAGAGTTTTTTTCTATCCTAAAAGACACTGGTCTCCTTTATGGAGACTTGAGGATCTTCCTACCTTGATATGCAGCTATAATATTCTCTAGATACATTCACAGATTTCATCAAAACAGTCAAACAGTTTGTTCATCAAAACAGTCAAACTACCATGTTTCTAAACTACAGCCTTTGTCCAGCATGTGAATACAGAGATGATGAGGGTAAGTTTAGGATCCACAAACCCTGGATCAGCTGTGTATTATTAGAGCTGATACCCTCTGATATCCAGCTACTAGAGACACAGAGAGTTACAAGTATGTGAGTAGTTTTGATTCAGTGCCCTGCAGCTATTGTTGAATCGTAGCACATTCATTTTTAAAACCAATTAGTATCTAGTTCATGTTTGCAACAGTGAAACAAGATTGAGTTGGATGTTAAAAATCAGGGACATTGTACAGTTTGTTACTGAAAATGGAGAGATAATTTCCTTTGCTTTGACTAGCTCATGTTGATATTATTCATATAACTACAGCAATAAAAACAGTTGTTTCGGCCCCTCATTTCATTCGCTAGACAAAAAAATTATTTCTGTTTCTCAGCTGATAGTGGTTAATTGTCAGACACTGCAGTCTGATTCAGTATCTTGAAAAATGCTTGTTAACTGCACCTCTGAGCTAAATCCTTTGGCTCCTGAGTTTATTTAATCTGAGATCACTGAGGAGAATGCACCCTGAAATTATTTTCTAAGTTACACAAATCCTTTCCATCCTCTGTTCCATTAATTCTATCTGTTAATGGAAAACATTCTTGGTATTGTATTTGTAAATAGGCTTTACCTGGAAATGATACAGTGACTGGACAACCTCAATGGTATAATTTTTTTTTAACTCTGCATGGGTAGCGTATAAATAGCAGCATGAAAGCATTTCTTTCACTTCAGTATGTTTCCAATGTAGCTGAGGAGGGATAATGGGGGGGTTCAAACTTAAGCAGCTGTATTTGGCTCTTTTGCCGTGACACCAGAATAGCACAAGTGACTCCTAGTCTCACAGTACGCTCTTCCCACAGGCATGGGTTGAATATAGGCATTCACTTTGCATTCACTATTCCCTTCTGCCTAATTCAGCCAAAACTACCCAACTGTTTATCCCCTGAGCCCTGTACAGCTCATAGAGAAGGTGATTTTCCTGACTGTGCTCTTTTACTACCTTTCTGTTCACCAGTGTGGTTAAGTTGGTTAGTAATCAACTGTGAAACTCTTAGTAGGCTATCATTTTTTTGAGAATTTAATTAACACTCAATAAAAGGTACATTAATCTCAATGTGTGAGGATAAGCATGCCGGACATCATTAAATTTGAAATGATACTGTTGTACCTAAAACCAATAATAGTCTTCCCTTTTATATCCAGTGAAGCACCTTGAAATTTTATTGCGTGAATATACAAGAATCATTAAATCATAGAATCAGTTAGGTTGGAAAAGACCTTTAAGACTATCAAGTCCAATCATTACCCCACAGCTGCCAAGAACTTGAATACTAAGGGCACATCTCAACACTGAAGATTTGATGCTCTGCCATTAAATGCTGAAAGCTTTCTGTTGCTCCACAAAATACAGAGAAAAACTCTACTATTCCCAGCAATGCCAAAGTTCAGTGGTTAATTTCTACTGCACCATGGCTCAGTTAAAACATGTGAGCACAGATAAGAGGATTCACATGTGTTCTGGTTCATCTATGCTAAGCTCTGCCGGTCTCACTGGGAGTGAGACTGTATGGACAGCAGCAGAGCATAATAGTTTCCTCCACTTCTCCCCTTCTCTTCCTGCTTTCTTGTATCTGGAGAAGAGGAACAAAGGGAAGCAAGAGGGTTTCGGCAGCTACTATCAATGAAAGGTGGAATTGAGAGTTTATCAATAGCTTGTAGATTACGTTCTTCATATCAGAATGAATGAATGAATGAATGAATAAAAGCAATTATTTACCATTCCCCTTTTGAGTGAGCAAGACATTTCCTTCCAACTCACACTCCTTAACCATGTTACACTCATCACCCAGTTTGCACATGCAGCAGCAGTAAATGTGCTGGAAAAAAACCGTTGTGCATAGCTTCTGGCTTCTGCATCCTCAACAAAGGTGGTTGTAGTTGTGCAACTAACCTCAAGTGAGGTGCAGGTTGGTGGGTTTGCAGTCCTTTGCTCATTCTCAACTTCCCTAAAAGCATGTCATGCTTTCAGTAATCCCAGCTCACAGGTACCTCTTTGTCCCTGTTTGCAGGGGGATTGAAAAAGGAGCCAAGGGCAAAGCTCACAAAGCCACACAATGATTCAGCAGCCACATGAGGAGAAGACCCTGATGGCTGATCTAACCACTGCCCTACTCTGTACCCACTTTGAGCACTGACTGAACACTGCATGCCTGAATGGATGAATCACCAGATACTCTGCTGCTGGGCTAAACAGATTCGGCTGCCTACTAATATTTCATTACACCCTGTGGAATACAAAAGGCAAACAGAGCAGCCTAGGCCTGAGGTATCATGCGGGGTTCAGCTCTCTGTGCAAGTATCAGTAGCTCCTCACTTGAGAAGTGGCGTAGGAGCTGGCTGTGATAGGCTGCCTCCACACAGCTCCCACAAGCAACTTAGATCAGGAGGCTGCTGTGAACACGTGTAGTAATACTACCAGACCTGTATCTCCTTTATACTCCAGCCTTCAAATTTTAAATTACTCAGAAAGTTTTGTTTTCTGTGTTTATTTCATTGATTAGTTGGGATGTTTCAGTAATGGAACTTATAGTATAGAAATCAGAGGGCTGTTTTGTTATTTTTTATTCATTTGAGGTTGGAACAGGGTGACCTTAAGGTCTTTTCCAACCTAAACCATTCTATGATTCTATGATTCTGTAGTAGTCATTGTTGTTCCCCTCCTGCCTCCTTTCTGCAGAAGGGATAGCACATAATAGTGCACAGTAGTTATCCATGAACCTTCTCTGTGTTTTATTGTGCCAGTTGCTATCTTCCTACTTAGTATGAGTGGCACAGTAAATCTGAGAAAATCAATATTGTGTTTTATATGGAGCTCCAAATGACAACTAGCTTGCAAGCACAGGATGTCTCATGGTGGCATAGCATTTTCCTCCTGAGGAATTTAAAAAAGATTAAAGGGTGATTTTACCTCCCACACTGGCAATAGGAAAAGGTACTCCATATTGGATGGGATACTGAGAATTAGGGATTCTTTCCTGACTGAAAAACTATTTTGGATTTGTGCTTGAGTTCCGTATCACACTGGAGTGGGAGAAAAAAAGGAAGGATGCAAAAGCTTTGATTCACTGAACTGAGATGTGATAAGAACAGGCTTTCAAGAGACATGAGAAGTACCTGATTTGTGAAGTCAGAAGGTACCTTTGAGCCTAGCTAAAGTTTTAGATAATAGTACTGTGCATTTCAAACCCAAGCACTCTCTCTGTCAAATAATGACTATTTGTCTAGACAAGAAAGGGGTTATCTTTTCTTTTTTATTTCTTCTTTCCCCAGTCAAGTTTCAATAGATTTTGCTTCTGCTTAATGCTGCAGGAGCATTAAGGTGGTCATTTTGGAATGGAGAAAACCATTTTCCCAGTGTAACATGAATAGGGGAGAAGCAGTGCCTTGAGCATATAGCTATAACAGAAAAGTTGGTTTAGAAAGTTCTGTGTTGTATCTTTTTCTATGCTCCTGATCTTGGGACGATGTTCTTAGACTTCTAATGAAGGAGAAGCTGAACTATCCCTGAGCTATCTATCTTTTTCTTAGGATTAGGATCTTTTTCTAACTAGAGTCTTTCTTGCTGCATGTTTAGGCCTGCGACATCACCCTTTCCATCAGGAAAAAAAAGGAATTGCCCTTCTCTGGACCCACTCCAGCACTTCTATGTCTCTCTTGTAGTGAAGGGCCCAGAAATGAACATAGGATTTGAGCTGTGGCCTCACCAGTGCCCAGTGCAGGGGAACAATCACTGCCTCGGCCTTGCTGGTCACACTATTGATGATACAGGCTAGGATGCTGTTGGCCTTCTGGCTGCCTGGGCACAAGCTGGCTCATGTTCAGCTCCATCAATCAGGTCCTTTTCCATGAGCAACTTTCCAGCCACTCTGTCCCAGGCCTGTAGTGTTGCATGGGGTTATTGTGACTCAAGTGCAGGACCTGGCACTTTGCGTTGCTGAACCTCCACTGGCTACAGCACATCGAACCAGCCTGTCCAGGTCCCTCTGCAGAGCCTTCCTATCCTTCAGCAGATCAACACTCCCAGTCAACTTGGTGTCATATGGAAATTTATCCAGGGTGTCCTTGATCCAGTCATCCAGGGCATTGATAAAGATATTAAACAGGACTGGCCTCAGCTCATAAGGTCTTTGCTCAAAGATATTTTTTTCCAATGATCTTTTTGTTTTTACTGCTTTCATCTGGTTTGTCTCCCAGTAGTCTACATTCTGCGAGGAGTATCAAGAGCTTTGTTGTGGTTTAAGCCCAGTTGGTAACCCAGAACCATGCAGTCATTTGCTCACTCTTCCTCCCCCCACTCCCAGAGAGATGGGGAGGAAGAATCGAAAGAATGTAACTCCCACAGGTTAAGAACAGTGCACTAACTAAGGTATAGCACAAAACCACTACTGCTACCACCAATAATAATAATGATAAAGGAAATAACAAGGGAAGTGCATACAACTGCTCACCACTCACCAACCGATACCCACCCCGACCCTAGCAGTGATCTAGCCCTTCCAGATAACTGCCCCCTGTTTATATACTGGGCATGATGTGCTATGATATGGAATACCCCTTTGGCTAGTTTGGGTCAGGTGTCCTGTCTCTGCTTCTTCCCTGCTTCCCCTCCTCCCTGGCAGAGCATGAGGTTCAGAAAGTCCTTGGTCAGAGTAAACATTACTTAGCAACAACTAAAAACATTGGTGTTATCAGCTCTGTTCCCAGGCTGAAAGTCAAAAACACAGCACTGCACCAGCTACTAAGAAGGAGAAAAATGTCTGCTATATCTGAACGTGTGACAAGCCTACAGATATCCCCATGTTGCAGCAGGACAGAAATGGAATGGCAGTGACACAAAAATATGCAGTGAGTAACCAGTAAGCAGCCAATTGTTTTTAACACTAAAAACAACAGCAAGAGAGAAATAATGTAGAAAATCAGCTGATTCTGATCTCTTTTACCCTATGGCTCCATGAATTCTTTGAAGTCATCCTTCATGGACAGAAGAGTGTGTGAAACTGAGGTAAAGCCAAAGCTCCAAGAAGGGTAGAAAAAAAGGTTATTTTCCCTCTTCCTAGGCCTTGTTTACATAAGCATGGTGCACCAGTTAAATTCGGGTTATTTTTTAAACTGATGTAGTTAAAAGTAATACAAATCTTTCACCGATTCAGTTAACTCGATAACTGATCTGAGATAAATCCATACAAATCAGTTATAAACCAAATCTATTCACATGCAATACAGAACAATTTGACTAAATCCATACCCACGCACAGGCTGTAATCAAAGCAATATAACACTTCTGTGGCTGCAATAAGCCATTGTCAACCCAAAATCTGATAACCAAGTGAGGCAGAATGATAGGAGGCTGATTTTTGAAGTGAATCAGTATTACATAGAAACAAGTTGCTTAATTTAGAATTGCTATTGTTCCTAATGTGTTTATTGCATACATGCATAAGGTAAATGTATCATTGGGATCTTTCACAAGGAGATCTCAAAAAATGCAACAGCTTATTCAGCTTATTTGCAAACACAGTCCTCACAAGCTTCATATAAAGGACAATATTTCATCTGTGTTTCCGAGAGGATACTGAGATACAGAAAAAATTGCTGTACATGACTGAAAAGTACTATAGCAGGAGGAAGACACGGAGCCTTCATGCCCTGAAATTTTTAGGAGGAACATCCACACCCCTGCATAGCAGCAGCAGGAGGCACTGCTGCAACACAGAACAAAACTGTTCTGCCAGCTGAATTAAGAGGAATAAGAGCTTTCTTTTGACCCTGCTCCTCAAGTATGAATTTCTGAGTTATTGCCTGTAAATTACAAAGCTTTGATTTTCCAGTGCACAATTTAATACATGCTTTGACCTTTCAATGTGCAATATGAAGCTTTGATCCTTACCAGCCGACTGTCAGGGTGAACTTTGCATAAGATGAAAACAATTCATTTCAGAATTGTATTCCCCCTTCCCTCAAGAAAACCAATAAAATATTTCTGAGATGGAGAAAACTTGTCTTTAGACACTGCCTCAGGGTAAATGCTACAGAAGTGCATCTGGATAGGGATGGTCAGAAACCTTGCTATTCATATCCCACAGGCAAGGCTGTTATGAAGCACAGACTGTCTAGGAAGAAGGCAAACTCCTAAGAAGAATGAAAATCACAAGAGTATTCTTATTTCAGCTTTACTTTGGAAAGGGTGGAAAAAAGTCTAACAGTCCATTGCTTAAAATATGACTGTCTATGGAACCAGGAGGTAATTGTACCACTTCATGCAGGATGATAAGCTCTAGCTCAGCTCAATTTAAGAAGAGCTCAGAGATAACTAAACTGTCCACTTGACAACAATGAAAACTGCAAAAAAACAAAGTCCATTAATATTTCTAGTCCTGTTAATGCTATCAAAGTGAAAAAAAAACCCAACCAACCAACAGCCAAACAAACTACCACCCAAACAACCCAATAACAAACCTAAAAGTCCAAACAAAACCAAAAACAGCTCACAAAGAAGATGAAAATATACGTTTGTGGCAGAAAGTACTTCAGTCAGTCATTTTTTATCTTGGGCTTTTCTGTCTGGAAGTTCTAGTAAATCAGATTAAAATATTTTAAGATTATGTAATGTATTATGTAATTTCTCTCCTATAGAATTTTATATCACACACTGCAAACTATTTCATCAATTTGAAAGGTAAAGTGCCACGGAACGGACTCAGTCAGAGATCAATATGATCAGACAAAAAGCCATTTATTGCAAAGCATTAACTCCTTATATACTATTGCTCACACACACCTACAGCAATTTGGCATATCATGATTGGATACTTGTCTTGAAGACCCTTAGTGACGAACATATAATTGGTTAAGCACAGGTGTGAGAACTTGACCTCGAACGCTTGCCAACAGTCCACAGTTCTCATAACTCAGTGAATTACAGCTTCTTCTTATCTTGCTTGCTTAGGCTTCCTCAGGCCTCCCACGGCCTTGCTGTATCCCTCGGAGTTATTCAGAGCTCATGTACCAAATATCCATTCTCCTGTGAGAACACTGTCTCCACAGTAAAGTAAGTTATAGACTTAACCTCAATAAGAAAAATCTCTTTGTGTTTAGCATAGGTGCCTCCTACTTCTTCTTTTACTGAGAGATACTGTAAACCTTCCCTCCTTCAGAAAAATCAGGATCAGATATGTGCTATGTGTGAGCTATGTGTGAGCTGCAACATTTGCCCACAGAGCTGCTGTGTTGCTGGTACATCGTTAATTGTTTCACAGTGCACAGTAGAAACCTGTAGTATCAGTCCACAGTCTTCTCTAAAACATAATTTTAAATAATTCCTTAGAGCTACAAGTTTTGGGTGTCAGTTTAAAGTCAAATTTTGTCAGTTGGAAATGTCTTTTTTGTTTTTTTTTTTTTTTTTCCTATTCTGGAAATAGCATGCCTGGTACCACATCCCTCCTCCATCAGTGCTTTCTTTTGGAATCGCTCAGTTCCCAAGCCAGAAGCCTTTCTTTTGGCTGCTGGGAGGCATATATTCCCCCCATTCACAGAAATCCCTTAAGTCTCTCTGAAATAGGCACAAGTAATCCAAGAACCTAGGTTTCTGCCCTTTTTTTTTTTTCCTGGAGACGCATGATGCCACTTAGGTTACAGCTGATTTTCTGCCTGTGTCTTATTGTAATTAATAGGAGTAGAAAAAGATCTACATGACTAAATGCAGTAACAGGGTTTCACAGCCCCACAAGCAATTCCCCTTGTGCCTGTGCTCAGCAAAGCGCTTGGAGTTGGGGGCTTGGGTCTACAGCTTCTAGCATCTGAGCAGGGTTGGCATCTGTGAACACCCAAACCATGGTAATTCCTGATTTTCACACTCTACAAAGGACTCCCAGGGAGGGGTGGCATAAGCATGAGTCTGGTTATACAGATACCACATTAGTCAGGGTTGGCTTTTTGCCTCAGCGCATTCAAGCCTGTTTTGCTGCCAGTTTATGCCTGCTCTGCTAGCTGACCTCCTCAATCTGCTGGCATAAATTGCTGCAACACACCCCTGAATTTCCTCCACAGGGAGCACATTTGTTGAATTAGAAAACGTGATCTTTAGATAGCTACTTTTCTGGTTAACATGCAGAGGTCTCGGAAGACAGAAAGTGCATCAGCTTGATCTGTGCTCAGTAAGGGTCCAAGGTGTCACCAGATCCAGTCTTGCCTGCTGCACTTTGGTGGCTGGGAGGACGGCAGGAGGACTGCTCTGTAATGAAGGGAAACATGCATGGAAAGGGAGCAGAGCCATGATTATAGAAGGGAGATGGAGTTGCCTGACAGTGTCTCACCAGGACACAAAAAGGCAAGGAGGATTAAGGACAGGATCACAAGTTATGTCTACTGCTCGGTGACCCCAGCTTGGCCCTGCTGACAAACCAAAAGGAGCAGGGATGCAGTGAAAACGCTGGGTGAGCAGTGATGAAGCCCTGTGAGTCACTGCTGATGATTCCTGCTTTTATTTTGATTGTGTTAGTGGTCTGTGGTGTTTCAGGGCCTATTTTCAGTAAAGCATTTCCTTGGTAACTGCAAGCCATGGAGTTTCAAACGCTTTTCATGTAAGACTTGGCAGTGCTAGAAACTGAAGCCCAATGTGTAAGCCTAGAATGAAGCCAGATTGAATAAAATTAAGGTAAATTTCCCTCATCTCCTCTGTGCTGTTATTAAAAGGCCACTAATTAGAGATACAGGAAAATGATCCTGGACTTCAGCTAGCCTCACCACAGCTGCAGTGGTGTTATTTGGGAATGAAATGGAGAAAGGATAAGATTATAAATTGAAGGGATCGTAACACAGACTTTCAGCACCACCAATTAAACTGTGCCTTAAGGACTATGTTCACATTTTCAGTCATCTAGAGACCTGATTATGATTTAGAGGAATAAATCACATGGCAAATCACATGATAATTCCCCTGTAACCTTAAATGATTGAGGCTCACAAGTGGTCAGCTGAAATAAGATGAAGTAATTTTCACCTGGTTTCTAAACTTTCATTAAAAATGAGCTTTGAATCAGCTGGGGAAACCAAATTAAAACAACAGCAACAACAACATTCATGTTTGCTGTAAGTCTGCTTTTGCCTAATGCAGACAACGCAGCCTGACTTTCAGCGTCTCCTTCAGCTCCTCTCCCACTGACATACTTGTGCCTGCTCAATAATCAGAATTCCTTCTTAAATAATAACCAAAATTCCTTCTCCAAAGAAGGAATTCACCTTGGGTGACAGAACTGGAGAAGGTATCCATGCCAACTTCCAATTCCAACAAACAGGACAATGTATGTAAGTGAGTACTGACACATCAGGCAGGTCAGATAGACTGAAGACAACTGAATTCAAGCACTGGGAAAACTCGGAATGTTTGATCCAGGACTAGGTTGATAAGAGGTGTCAGCTAGCTAAGCAGAATTTACTTTAATGTTCAGACTTCCATACTAATTTCATATAAACACACTGTTTGGGACAGATTTTGAATACTTTATACATTAGGCTGTGTAGCTGACTTTTGATGCTGTATCTTTCCATATGTACAATCCCCCTACCCCATTAGTCCTCTGAAATACCTATCTTTATTTTAAATTCCTAGTGTTGATCAATAGAAATTACTGTCTTCTAATTGCTGAATCAAGTATGCATAAATAATTTACCAAAATTTCATTGTTGCACTTGAAATTACCCCATGTAACTCCATTAAACTTCAAGTCTGGAACGTTAATTTGAGGGAAGAAAAATAACTATGTCTGTATTATTAGATCATTCAGGTGGTAAACACAGTCTCCAAATAAGTCATCTAATGAGCGCTTCAATCATCAGATTTAAATTGTAAATGAAACTGTGGTCGATGTGTTAGAAAAGCACATGCCATGTTTTGTTAACATAATCAGAAAAATGGAGCTGCCACAAACTCTCTCCCCATCTGCCCATCACTTCATTAAATGTTGCTGCAATTTTATTACAATCCTCTGTATGTGCAGATCCTACTCAACTGTGAAATTGGAATTGCAAACAGAAATATTATGTCTCAAGGTACAGTAGTGGGAAAAAGATCCAATTTTGACATGAGGAGAGACAGGGAAAACTTATCTTTTTAGTAGAACAGCACAGTGAATATACTCTCCTCCCCACAAGTCTGGGGCAGAAGGTAAGTAAGCAGCAATTTCCTTTATATGACATTTTTCTGTGGCAGCAGCTAGAAACTGAGAGGTCAGGAGCAGCTCTCTGGCAGTAGCTTTAACAAAGGAAGGAGAAAACCCTGCTTGTCCTTCCAGCCTTGGAGTGGCACACCAGCTGAAGGTTAAACCTGAATTGCACTGATTGCTCCTGCTCAGCCTGCAGGAGTGGAGTAGAGGCTGGGGAAGGCAAGCCCTGCTGCATAAATCCTTGCTGTAGCCCTATTCTTACTATATATTTGTTGCAATTCTTCTGTTAATGCAAGAGGTGTTTGAGACAGATGATCTAGTTCTGATAATATTACCTGTGTCAGCTACTGCTGAAGCATTATTTCCAAAGTGGATAAAACACAGTAACCAGTAAGTCCAGTGTTTGAACCAACATGTCTCTGGGGGACATGGTTTTACACCTTTCTTAATAAAAGGCCCCAAGAAAGGTGTTTCTCCACTCACTGTCCCTTCTCAGCCTCATGGTACACGTTTCTGTTTTTGAAAGGAGTTTTCTCAAACACAAGCACATTTGCACATGCTTATTTTCAGTTTGTCTGCATGGCACATTTACTTCCCTGCTGGAAAATGAGAAATATCGAAATGTAAGGAGGGACATGAAAAGGGAAGGAGGGGGCTAGTTGTTCAGTCCCCCTTATAAGCACCCTGCTTCTACCACTCAGAATCAGGAGAGACAAAAAGAATGACCTCTGAGTTCTCAGGAAAACCAAATAGCAACAGAGGTGTAAAACATTATTTTTGGTTGATCTCATTCATAAAGTTGAATTAGTCCTGCATCAGCCATACTTGATTTTTCAGCTCTTTGCATTGATTGACAACTACTTGCAAACAAAAGGCACAAGCTATGCACACTTAGTCTAACATTCTAAAAGGCTTGCTGCTGTTCCCTTTCACAAGAATTAATGTCTGTCTGTCTTTCTTCCCTTCGGTTAATATAATATTCAAGAGTTGTTCAAAGATTTCTGTCTTTTTCCACAAGTAACTCTTCAGTAATCTCTTTTTCCCTTGGCTCAAAGTCTTGGTCTACTTTTCTTTCTCATCATAACAGGATTCAGGCTTCTTGGCACACAGTGTGAGACTCATCTGGAGTGCTTACAGGTACAGAAAGCTTATTATAAAAGATTAGGCTATGGCCAGGTTGGATGTGGGTTGGAACAACCTGGTCTAGTGGAAAATGTTCCTGCCCATGGCAGGGGGTTGGAACCAGATGAGCTTTAAGATCCCCTCCAACCCAAAATATTCCATGATTCTATGAGCTATCACTCTTCCATGCCTTTCTTCTTCCCTCTTCATCTTGCAGTTGATAGCCATAGGTACAGCCCTTTTCCAGGGCATCTTGAAATGCTGTTTAACTTGATTATGTACACCAGTTTTAGTCTAGTGCTACTAAGCTGCAATAAGAACAACGCAAGACTTCAATAAGCAGATCAAAGACTGAGACCCCATGACTCTATTTATAATCTGTTTTGAATCAGTGTTCTTACAGACCAGTTAGCAGGATTTCTTTATTACTCTCTTTTTTTTTTTTTTTGCTCCCACTTATAGCTTCTATGAACTGTGATTCTGTAACAGCTCTTGTTTAATTAGTATTTTATTTTAGAATAGACTAAGACACACTTCAATGGGAGGTCAGGGATGGCTAGATTTTATACTCAGCCAATTTCCCCAAAACAAGTCCTTTCAAGGATAAACAAGGAATCCAGAAAAACTGTGTAATGCCCTTCTAAGCATCCCTAGATACAGGCAGTGGGCAACATATGAACAGCTTCAACATTCCGCAATTGCAATATGACATATCACCTGCCACTTACAGAATAGAGACTTCTATACCTCTGTAAGCTTGTCTGCAATAATTTCTTAAATTTTCATGTTCTTGGCAAGACCTCTGCATTTTCTCAGCTCTGTTTTCCATGTAAAAAAGCAACTGGTACTTTCAGTCTTGACAATTCATATTACATCAAAGAAAACCAGAAAAAAAGAAAAAGCAAACAAATTTGTTATGAGAGTATGTGACATGGGTTTTTTTTTTCCAGCTGCCACCTTGAATCTCTTCAACAGTGCTGTTGTCATGCAGGACTGTTTGCATTTTGAAGTGTTGCATAGAGAAATAATAATGAAAAATAACATCTCTGTAACACTGTTAGGAAGAAAGAGATTCTTCCTTCACCCACATTTCCTCCTGTGGTGACCTTCTTTTTACTTGACATCCTGGAAGCATGAAATTATGCTTGCCATGGCATGAATTTCCTGTTATGACCTTGATGCAGAACTAGATCATAAAAACATGGTCAAAGCTAGAAGTTGTGCAATAACAACAAATAAGCAAAGATATGAAGAAGAATTGAACTGATTTTCTGCAAATGTCGCTTGTTCCATAGAATGCAAAGCAGTCTCCAACAAAGCCAAGTCAAAGGACTACAAATGAAGACGTTTGCAGATTGGGCTGGAATTGCTTTACTGACTTTCTAAGCAAGGATGCAGATGTGGATGTCTCTGACTGAATGCAGATCCCAGTTCAGTTTATCCTATATATATCATGATATATAAAGAGACTGGTTTTTAGCTTGCAATCTTAATTCAGTATCTCCAAACTTTAGAGTTTCAGTTAAGCTTAACAAAGATTTTATCTGTAACTAATCAGAATACTTGGAACCTTCTAACAACTGTTTCCACTTTCATAAGATGTATGAACAAGAAAATAACCCCCCCAAGCTGCTTAAGAAGGGAGGCTTATAGTCTGTGGCTTAGCTTTTTCTTTCTTTGCTAACAGAAAACTGTTAAAAAGGATCTTGCTCCTTTTTTCCTTATTGGATTTATTAACTCTATCCCTTCACGATGTACTTGAGCAATTGAAAGCTCAATTTGTATTGATATTGTATCACTGAGTAATGACCGTTACAGGCTGACTAGGGGTGGGCTGTTAAGAGACCTCTATACCTAAAGAAACTAAGAGGTTAGGTTTTAGAGATAGAGGTATGTATATTTTATTAATTTCATCTTTGTACCAGTGAAGTCGTGTTGAATAACTGGTGGCTAGAGAAGCAGCTTTGTTACCATTTGATGAGGGAAAAAAGAAAAATACACTGATTCTATGCAAGTACAGGAGAAGTATCTTTCATTCCTCATCACAAATTGCCTTTCTCTCTAGTCAGCAGCTACTTGTGTCTGTGCATTGAAGTTTGTATTCATCTGCCATGAAAGGAAAGACTAGAAGAAAGGATTTGACCTGAAAGGCCAGGCATTCCCACAGAGAGAACTCACTCTCTAAGCTTTGCTGGGGTTATCTTGGTTAGCTGCAAATTCTTAATCTTGAACTACACATGTTGCTTCTTTTACTGTCATTGCTCTTAGGTTCCAATTAAAAGGCAAACACAGGAAAATAAATTATACTTCTGGACTATATGCAGATTTCTTCATGGGAACTTCTCAAGCCACGATTCTTTAAAGAAATGAGAGTCACATGCAAAAACAGAAAGACAGACAGATCCTATTCAGAAAACAGTCTAAGACAATCACCCAGACTGAAGATGTTCACAGAATGCATGGTAGTATGCAGATGGTTACGGCCTTACTGCGATCAAGAGGAAGGACATCTGAGTTCAGTCAAGATCTGATGAAATATTTCCCTAGGCTTTGCAAAATAATTTTTGTATCACTTGAATCTGACCTTTCTAAAATCCCTCTCCTTTTATAGGTCTTGTTTTCTGGATTGAAAGTTGTTTTGCATGAATACAGTTTCTTGATGTACTATTCCTATAGGTACTATTCTTTGTGTACTATCCTTCGTGTACTATCTCTAGCCCTCAAGGGCTCATTTCTTTTGAAATACAAATAATGATCATAAAGAGAATCTGGACTACTTGGGAAAGGAAGGTCTAGTGAATGCTCTGTATATTTACCTGTTTCTCTGGCTACTGGTGAGTAGGGTTTCAGGGAAGAAAGACAAGGAAAGCTACAAGAGAAAGAATGGAATATGTCTAGAAAGATGGTTACACTGAAAGAGAGACAGGGATGTGGATGACGAGACTGATATCACAGAAGGGCAGAACTGAGAACATAGTGAAAAAAGGTCTAAAAGAAGAGATAGGACAGAAAGAAAGCAAAGAAAAATATGAAGGTGAGAAAAGAACTAAGAAAGGAGGAAGAATAAGTAAGAATACTAGGAAAGCAGTAAGATTTAAGACAAAATATTTGGGGAAAACAATGCACAGTGAAAGGACAAAAAGTAAAATGAAAGCACAGGGAAATGCAATACAATAGCATTGTTCCAGCACATATGAATCCAGTGGATGTAAAAGGTACAGAAAGCCCATGTAGTCCCTAATGGACATTTTAATTCTGTAGAGTAATCATTAAATACCCATGTACTCATTTATGTCACTATTTCAGGCTAGAAACTACCTTATAACTGAAAAAACAGCAGTCTTCACTGAAGTATTTGCCTCGGACATTTTCTGACTAGAGTATTTTAGCATTAAAAAGAAAGAAGAATAGATGGGATATGGTAAAATTGGAGGAGAAAGAGCAAGAGAAAGGAACTAAAAGAAAACCCAGGTTTAAAACTCCTGTTGACATCTTGGATAATTTAATTGGCAGGGTCATTCAGTCTTCCATATTTCATTAGCCTCCCCTACCTCTTGGCTTTTCCAGAGTGTGTTTACAACTTTCACCTTGTTCCATTCTTCAGTGATGATTACTGAACAGTATTATTATGATCAAGATAAATAAAGACCTCCATCAATTTATTTTGCATACTGTTTAGAATAATTCAGATGCTGACTCCTAACTACTCATTTCACTGGAACAAAGGATTGTAATCAATGTAGTGTTAGAAATTTATGGTATCCTTCCTTCCAAAACTGAACATACTCCCCTTTGACATTAATCTACTAAATGACATTAAAATAGTCATTTGTCAAATGTCCTATGAGGCTGCTTTGTTCAGATGACTGCTTTTGATTAGACTTGTATAAATAGCACTGAACACCACCTTTGTCATCTGGTTTCTGAATTAAGACTTGTTCTAGTTTTATGTCATGTGTTATATTTAACCATACTTCACATCATCACGAGCCTTAGAAAAGATGTGTATATTATTTACTACTAATTCAAACTGATTCTGGAGTTTTAACATTCCTCTGTGTTGAGTACTGAGGCTGTAGGTGCAGATTCTTTACCTGAGACTGTCTCTGTCTTGGTAACCTAGCTATTTAGAATCTTTAGGTTGATAATCAGCTGATAATACTGCTTATTCATTCAGTAATGTGCAGGCCAGAGGATGTGTCCTGTATGGAACCAAAAATTATTAGTAGCAAGTTTCCAGACTGCTGTTGGTTAGGGACAGTCTTAAAATGGCAAGGACTGAAGACTACTGGTTCAGGACCCTTCTAACCTTATTTATTTCTTGATTCTATGATAAAAGTGGTGATATTATTTGGCACAGACTCTTTGATAATTTCCATCTCTTACACGAGACAAGGATGTTCTTCTGAGGTCACAGATGCAGAAAGGGCAGAAAACTAAACCTATTTTAACTGCTCATGAAATAAGAGACTCCAGTCAGCTTTCATTATGCATGATGACACCTATTTTTCCCTCCTCAGCAATGATTTCCTAATTAGACTACATCAGGACAAAGATTCTGGGCTTGTCTTAAACTGACCTCCAGATGCCCATCATTTAAACTATGAATAAGGATAAAGCACATCTACTTTTCTGAAAAGTAAGGCATGGGAAATGCATGTTGCATAGTGCAAAAAACTTGGATAGAATTGATCCTTCATTTGTTGCACATTTTTAGAAGCTGCCTGGTTTCTGAGGCAGGAATTTTAAGAAGAGAAAGGAAAGTCTCACAGTTAAAACAGTCACATGCTGAAATCAGGACTTAAGTTTTATTCTCATCTTTCCTATTCAATTCTGATGTGTTGCTTAGCAAGTGACTTCAAATCCAAGTGGGATTTACAGATGAGGTCATTAACAGTTTGTTCCTTGGGTGCCCAGCATGAGACTCTTTTTCTTGATTGGCAGGATTGTAAAATGCTCACAACTATAGCTGCGGTCAATCAGAGATGTGCTCTCAGCATACAAAATGAGAACGACTACTAAATACTCTGAAAACTTAGGTGCTGTATCTCAGGTAGTGTGCTTGATGTTAGTGGCTATATTTGATTTGAACTCCTCTGTGGCTCATTTTCTGGTCTACAAGGAAGAGGATAATGACAGCCTTCACCTCACCTGGGTTTTCAGAAGAGAAATTCATTAATGTTTGCGAAGCACATAGATGCTAGTCATGAACACCACAGAAAAATCCATGAGGAAATGAACAGTTGTGTATTCAGAGCAGGGTTTGAATGCAATGCAGTAAAATAAAGAAAAAGAGCACATACTGGAAAATAGGAAGAAAATCACAACTTAAAGAGCTGTTCATTAAGTACATTCTATCAATTCAGAACAGTGGAATGAGACAACACTTCTCTGTAAATAAAAGCATGTGATCAGGGGATTAAGACCTGTGTCATAATGTATTTATACCAGAGGTCGAACTAAATTTTCAGGCACTGCCTTAATTCTGTTATTTCCTAATTGTCACTGCTTGTCCTTGACACTTTGATAGAATTATTCAAATTGTACACATAGCAATATAATTTTGATTAATACATTAACATAATGTCATGGTTTGAGCATGTTTTGAGGGTGTTTTTGTTCAAGGTTTTTTCCAGCCAGGTGGAGGAGGGGAGTCCGGGAGGAAGGAGAGACAGGACACCTGACCCAGGCTAGCCAATGAGGTATTCCATACCATAGCACGTGATGCCCAGGAGGCAGACTGGGAAAGAGAAAGCTGGAGGGATGGAGCTGGAGAGGAAAATGGAGGAGGGAGTACGAGGTGCTCGGCCAGGCAGGGTGGAGTGAGTTATGGGTCGGTGGCTGGTGGGGTGTTGTATTCTTTTCACTTGCTGTTTGCTGTATCATTATTATTTGTAGTAGTAAATGGCAGTAGGGGTTTTGTGTTATGCCTTAGCAATTAAACCGTTCTTATCTCAATCCGTGGGGGCTACATTCTTTGGATTCTCCTTCCTAACTCTCTGGGAGTTGGGGGACTCGGTTTAAACCACAACACATATATACACATTTGTTCTCAGACACAATCAGAGAGCACATCCTTTCCCTAAATAAGCATTACTAAAGTGAAATTCAAGGTCCTTCTTTTACTTACCCCATGTCAGCATCCAACCTACTTCATAACTGTAAATGTGGAAACTATGTCTAATGACTTAGTACCTGTATATAAATTTGGAAGGGTAAATAGTTAAGAATATTACTAAAGACAGACTGATCCTTGCAAGTAACCAATATATTTCTCCAGAGAGATTTTCATGCCAGTATTCCAAAATATTAACCTGGCAGTCCCATACTTGTCCCTTATGTATTCGATTCAGGAGCCAGGGCAAGATTTTAAAATGAAAAGGATATGACAGGTACAGAAATAAGATGTAATTTTTCTTTAGAATAGATCTGGGTACTCCATGGTCTGCCCAATATCTCAAGAAAGCCAAGGACTTATGACAAGTTTTAAGATGAGTAACCAAAATTACCTCGCTGATGTTCTGATACCTGTTAGAGGGCAGCTTTTTAGCATGTGTTTTGTCATGTTCGCTTCAGGTCTTCATCAGAACCAGAAAGTGTTACTTTGCTATGAAGCTTAAACTGTAGTGCCTAAGTTTTTACAAGTAAGAGCTATTCATTGAACATAGCTCTGAACAAATGCATAGAAAGCTGTGGAAAATACATTTAAGTAATAAAGAGGTATCACACACACAAAGAATCAATTTGATATTGATTTAACCCAGAATCTCAAATGTCTCATAGGCAGGATGTAGGGTATGTAGGTTCTGTATAGAGCTTAAGGATGGAAGCAAAGGTTGCAGAATAGATAATTTGAAGGTGATACTAAATGGCCAGTTTTTATATACAGAGTGAAAATGATAGCTGATGTTCCAATACCACTGAACATAAGTTTACTGAGCAAACAGCTCATTTCACTAGAAATGTGAATCCTCTCAAGATGGTTTACAGAAGAAACTTTCCCTGGGACTAGGCAAACCTAGGACAGATCTAGACAGATTCAGGGGCAAACACTGCAGTGTTGGTTTAATTTTGAGACTGATACAGTGAAAGTGACGTAAAATAAATGTCAAGGTGTGATGAGTTCATCAGAAAGAATATAATTAGAGAATACTGATTATGTAAACAACATACCAACTCCTGCACAGAAAAATTAATTCCACAGAATTAAATTTAAACAAATGCTTCTCTTTCTGTTACTGATTTTTCCTGACATTTATATCCAAGGGATATGTTGCTGAAATTTAATTCTCTGCTAGACATGTGACCAACCTCACTTTTGTACATGGAGTATTGTCCTTGCATTCAGATAGGTAATGTTTGGGTTTGTTTCTTTTTCAGGATTCACTCTATAATAAATTTGTACATGAACCTCGAGTAAGGAAAGCTGGTTAGAAGTGATGCTGTTACCTGCTTTAGAGAAGACCTAGTTCACCATTTAACTCTAGGAAGCACAGATTTAAGTGGAGTATTCCTTTTTGTTTTCAGCATCACTATTCAGGACACAAGTGGAAAAAAAGACGACCCTTAGATGGTTGTCTGTTGGACAATAAGTCATTTGGAAGGGCAAGAAATAATTTAGAGGTGGATGTGAATTGCAAGGAGGAGTAATGGCGTTACTGTATTTACCATGTCTCTGTACCTGAAGAAATAAGAGGACTTGATCAATGATAACTCGTGTAGAGGAGGGATGTGAGATGATGAAGGACCAGCAGAGGTGTCCCTGAGAGAATAATGATCTCCTACCCCATGGTCCACACTGCCCTACCCTGTAGGTAAGTCTGGATTGATGGGAGATCTGTCTTAGGCAGTCAGTAGTAATTTAGTGTGCTAGGCCATGCACAAACAACTATCGTTAATGCTGAC
Organism: Melopsittacus undulatus; assembly: GCF_012275295.1. Classification (NCBI taxonomy): domain Eukaryota; kingdom Metazoa; phylum Chordata; class Aves; order Psittaciformes; family Psittaculidae; genus Melopsittacus; species Melopsittacus undulatus. The sequence continues at coordinate 27,696,287 of NC_047534.1, forward strand.
AGCTTCATTACAGCAGGCCCATCCTTCACTTACTGCAGACCTTCTTCCATCACGCTGAAGATGAATGAGGGAATGACCCAGACCCTATACGTCTGCAATATTATCCGCTTCATTATTGTTTCCTGTCCTGTGTTCAATTCTACAGTTGAACCTTTAAATTTTATGTCAAAGATACAGAAACACCTTTAGTGCCTTCATCTGCATGTACTTACATATTTACTGCATGTAGTCCAAAAGATACACTACCAGGAAAGAAAAGAGGGGCTCTAACATAGGCTGAGCATGCAGTGTTTTTTGACATCTTCTAAGAAATTATTTCCAGATCATGCTGTGTCACCATGGAATCATCTTCTTACTGGCATGATATGAACCATCTTTCTCTAAAACTGAGCTTCCAACCTCTTTTCTAGTACATTTTCAATAGAATGAATGTGTTTCTGTAAAGTGCTAGACGTATCTAGATTGTTAGTCAACCTCCTTAATCCTCTGTAGGGGTGCCATATGTATGTCACTGGATGGAGCAATGATGTAGTCAGCTCTGGGAACTGTCTCAGAGCAAGTGAGTCAAAGAAAAAGGAAATTAACATCTTCTGAGAAAGAAAAAGTGGCATAAAAAACCCAAGGGGTTGCTAAGGTGCTATGTGCATGCAAGGGCTGCAGGAACAGAGAATAAATAAGAAGGGAATACACAAGCCAAGGCTGCATTGAACTAAATGTAAGTAATTAGACAAAATTAAAGTTTAAATGATACCGGAACTTCTTGTGATAGCTCATATGAGTGCAGGTGTATTTGTCTCTGCTGGTGAAAAAGATTTGACTAATGCTACAGGCCTGACTGAATAGTTTGTGTGGTTCTGTAAGCTCTGTAAAATCATTGTTTATGACAGGATTTGCCTCTGCTTGTGATCATCCCACTCAGAAGATCAATGCAACAACTGAGATGCTTCCTGGATCTAAGTCCAGCAATTTATGTGAAGTTATTCATTCAGTTACATGAAAAAGACCACAATGCTCTACAAAAAAACACTAGACTCCGTGATAATAATCAGAACATTGGATGTATATAAAGTTCTATGTAAATTTTGTATCTCAGATAGGGAAAGACTACAACAGGAACCCTCCGCATACTCAACATTCTGACCAGATATGCACTGACTGTGTTAGGAACACAGGCTGTTCATCTGGCACAGGCAGATGTAGCCTATGTAGAATTGGTAACTGTGGCCTATGACCATACTTTAACAGCAGCTCAGTTGCTATCTTTAATTTCAAGCTTGTTAGGCTATTTCTCTTCATATTCTGTTTCTGGTGTTATAAAAATCAGTGCATAATCATGCACTGCTCACCTTCTCCAAGTCATTTGTGACCCAATGTTTTCAACATACTCTCCCAGTCTTTCTTCTTATGAGGCTCTGTTCTTTTAAGACGAGACAAGAAATCATCACCAAAGTCTTTCTGGAAATCAAAAAAAAAGGAAAGCCTTCCTATTCTGTCCCAAAGACCCATCAATGGCAAGAGACTGGACACACATGTTTGGGGTAAAATGCAAAGAAACCACTAGCTGGGTATAAAGTGATCACACATTAACAGCCCATGATTATCAACAGTTATAAACATATTGGCAAAGAATACCTTTGAAGAAATACTTGTATGAAGATAATTAAGTAGCTTTGCAAATGTTCATGTGGGGATTCTTGAGTCTCTAATCTCTCTGTTCCATGTCTCATAGTAAACAACATATGAACATTCTCGGTAACAAGAGGATCTAGAAGAAAAAAACCCAACAACTTCCTGATTTACTTATAGTAAAAAGGACAGGTTTTATAAACCCTCCCCCACGTAAGTACATTATGCACGATGACTTCTCTGACAGCTGCAGAAGTGGCAAATTTCATTAGCCATCTGGACAACTTCCTAGAGCCTGCTGTTGTGGAGCTGTTGGATTATGTTCATGTGGGTAACAGCAGCACTGGGAGAAGTAGCAGTGGGGCTGTGTGGGAAAACTGCAGCTATGAATGAGACTGTTGGCATAAGATTCTTTTCAGGTACTTGGTGGAAGGGTAATCATTACTGACACACTAGAAAATCAGAGCAAATTAGAGCCTGGTGCTTCACACCAAGGAAAGCAGAGGGACAAAAAGGCTGTATGATTGGTGTATGTGGTCAATATAAATCAACTCTAAAACCTAAAATCATTAAATTTGTACAACAGAAAATCTTCATGCTAAAAGCTCATATTTAAATGGAAAGAACTATGCAGTCAGGAGGGAAATGATCCTATACAACAGTGTGAACCATAAGAAAGACTGCAAAGGCTGAAAATGGAGCAGTAATGAGACTTCCCCTTCCCCATGAATGTTAGCTAAGTGCCAAGGTAAGGCACTGTGCAAATATCGCGTTCTTGGAAATCACTGACTAGTGTCCCTTGAAGCAACTGTTTTCAACAGGAAGAACAGCAACTCCATGTATTCAAATTCAGCAACCTTATAGAAATGAAAAAAATTACTACAGGAAAATTGAACTTCAAAATGGGAACTATGTGGAACCATTATAGGATAAAGGGGAGTAATCAAAAGGGTAGAATACCTTCAAGAATATTTAAATACATTGCTGCCTCAAAGTAAATCAATCAAAAATTGTCTAAATGACCAAGAAGTTAGGGTGTAATTAACAACAGAGAGAAAGAGGCAATTATAAGTAAAATAACATCCTTGCAAAAGTATCTCAGCAAAGTTGTAGCCAAAGGTACAGAACAGAAAACTCATGCAATTTCTGATATATGCAGTGTAAAACCATAATCAGCTATGTAAAAACTGATTCTGAGAAGTAAGCTGAGAAAGCCATGGAAATTGTTAGTAAAGTCTGTTTAAACCACATGAAAACCAAGCATTCTTACCCTCTCTGTAGGGCTGACACATAGCTCAGCTATGGAGGAAGCACTGGAGCATGCGGTGGTCATAGCAGAAAGACTCAGAGAACTGCTTATATAAGTGTGACCGTGTGGGAGTTAGGTTACCACAGCAAAGCCTTTACTTACAGGGAACGAGTCTTACGAACTGTCTCAAAGTGAAGTGTGAGCAGAAGAGGTTGTAGAACAGATCAATAATCTTATACTAACAGACTCTGTAAGAAACAGATGGCATTAACCCAAGAGTTTTCAAAGTTGCTGCTGAAGTGCTAACTGTTCTGGAGGAACTACTGAATAAATTAGTCTTTATAGCAGTGAAAGAGCAGGTGGCAAACCCAATGCCCATTTGTAAAAGGACCCCATGGGGTGTGTGCAGGTTGTGAAACTACAACCAAATAAGTCTTATTTTCTCATCAAGCAAATTGACTGAAGCTGTGATAAATAAAAATAACAGGCATGGACAAATGTGATCTTCTCAGAAAGGGTCAGTAAAGCTTTTATTTAAAAAAAAACAATAATCTATGCTTCACAAATCTAGCTCAAATATTTGTGCATGTGTCATCCTTTAAATACAGGGCATTTTGATTTCCAGAAAGATTCTGATGATGCTCTGTCCAAAAAGTCTGTCTTAAAATAACAGAGCCTCATAAGAAGAAAGACTGGGAGAGTATGTCAAAAACATAAGGTCACAAATGACTTGGAGAAGGTGAATAGAGCATGATTATGTACTGATTTTTATAACACCAGAAACAGAGAATATGAAGTGAAATAGCTTAACAAGCTTGAAATAAAAGAAAGCAACTGTTTAACTGATGTGTAATTAAACTATTGAATTCACTGTCATAGAAAGAAGATGTGAAAATCATGACAGGGTTTAAAATGTGGCTGGAAAAAACTGATAAAGGGTAGGTACACGACAAGCTATATATCTAAAATGTGGATTAAATCAGAGTTGCTCTTTGTCTATATGCCATGGACTGGGAAGGTATCTTCTTGCATCCTTTTCATAGTCTTTCCATAAGCATCTCCTTCTGATCAATGTCAGAGAGAGGATACTGTCAACTGCTGCTATCCTGATGTCCTTTTAAATACTGTACACTATGGAAAAGAAGCTTTATAAGGCGCACTTTATGTGATAATATTAAATATTGTATGACTAAAAAGCAGAGAAATTGACTGAAATGACAGGAAGAGAAACTACCATTATTTTTTGGCTTAGCTTGTGTTAAAGCTTGAGAAATATGTTAATTCATACCAGATACACAACTGATAGAAGCAGATTTAGTATCAGTATCTTAAAAGATATGTGGTGAAGATTTGTCTGAAAGAATGATCTTGAAACTAGGATATAAGATTGGATTTGAGTTACCAAAATCCTGGCTGATTCTTCAGGCTTCTCTGTTTCTTATCTGCAAAACTGGGTGACCTCCCACAGTAATTCCCGACTTCCATAGTGTTGTAAGCATAAAGTACCTAATGTTTCAAGGCAGCCAGAAAATGTGTTTGAGAAAGCTTCTAGCAAGTTGCAGTGTCATTAATCTTTGCAATTTGTTTACAAGCCTTGAGCCAGTTTTCAGTCCATGCAATGAAGGCTCACATCCAAGCCTATATCTGAATTAATTCTTGTAAGACCTTGTGAGGCATTGAATCAATATCATGTTTACTGTTTAACTTACTCATTGAAGAGTATTTTACATTAATATAGCTCTGCTCAAGCTGAATGGTCCTGAGGTGCTTTGAAAACAATGTTAATACAACTGCAGCACTAAAATGCTGCACTAGCAGAAAGTATATAGAGAGGGGAAAATTACAGCCAAGGACAATAGGGCAAACCACTTCTGTTGTAAGAAACTGTTTTGAAATCTTTGCTGCACACAGACTGCAGTTCCTAGTACAGTCTGTAATTGGTAGCACTACTGAAAAAGCAAGAGAGAAACTGAAATATCATGGGGCACTCAGGAATCATGTGCCTTTCCTGGACAGCTTCCTACTCCCATGGTATCACATGTTCTTCTCCTCTCTTTTCTGTACTTTTGGATGTGATGAAGGTTATGTAGATCTGAGAGACACATCATCCCCAGATGTCTGTCTCAGTTTTGTGGAGGTTAGATTTGCTTCAGAATCTCTGCTTTGCTGCAAAGCTTTGGGGAATGGTTTAGTTTTCATTTAAAAAGGGGCTGGTTCTTCTGCCAAGTAGGAAGCTGTGGTGCTGGGAGGCATGAGTTGTGCCTGTCAGCAGGTTCAGTGCCTCACTGCAAGTGTGATAGTGAGATCTGGGATTTTTCCAATGTACTACTGACTTCAGGGTTCTTTCCATGCTGCTGTAACCTGTTCAGGTACTGTAGGTAAGTATCTGGTATTTGATTTTTCTACCTCACATAAGCTGGGACTGGCAGCAGCTGTCCTCTGCTCTGCATTTTCCCCTCAAAGGGCCTTGGATCAAACTGCAGTGTTTTTCTCCTTTTTGAGACATTCACAGTCAGGCAGCTGGAAGAAATAAAGCAACTAGAGATACAGACCAGCATACAGTGAGGAGGGAAGCAATAGACTGGGTATGCATCTTGTCTCACCATTTCAAATCCTCCTGGGCAAGCAGAGTCACACTAGTGGAGTCTTCACTCTCGCACCCCAGGCTCCAGGGCTACATGGAGAAGGGAGTCCCAAGAACCTATTCATCATGTAAGGTCATTGGTGAATTGTACATCCATGGCTCTCCATTGAAAAGTGCCGTTGTGGTGGTGAGTGGATGTGAGAAGAGCAGGAGTGAAGGCTGTTTTAGAACATGAGTTCTTGCCTCAGTCTTTGCTTCCCTGCTGCTGTTGGGTAGATGGCACTTATTTACCATTTAACTGAGACAAACTTTGATATCCCTGGGTTTTCTAAGTGCACCAGTGTCACTCAATGTACTATGTTCTTTGATGGCTCTGTTACTAAGACTTCCATGGCTACTTAGATTTCATGTGCCAGTTTTATTCCCTGTGTCATTTCCTACTTTCTGGGAAAATTCTTCCTCTCCCTTTGACGGTGGATTTACACAGCTGATCAGTGCGGGGGGCAATGCTACTGTCTGCTCTCTTCCTCCATTTCTTCTAGAGGCACTTACAAAATTTTGTCTGATTTCAGAGAGGCAAAAAAAATCTCAGCCTCATTTTTCTAATGCCATAGAGAAATATTTTTAGGTCTTGAAGTCAAGGATGACTACACATACCATATTTTTTGGATGGCCACACATGACCATCTTTTTCCATGGTTTTAAGACAGATAGAAAAACTTGGTTATGAGCATGCAGTGCCATCCAAAGTAATTTGCTCCTTCATGGGTTGTTTGTTGGAGTTCGCCTGGGAAGAAGCAGCAAGCTGAGCTTTTTAGGATTTCTTTTTATAAATATTGTTTGTCAATATAAATATAATTAGAAGAGATTTTTATTAAGATAGAGCTTGAATAATTTTCCTGACAATAAATGTGACAGCACATGAAATCTTGAGAATTGCAATGCAAGCAGAAGCAAGATGTGAATTTTAAGTAGGAATGCCCCACTTTTCTGGCCCCCACCAAATCTTTGCTGCCCATAAAAAACCTGCCAACTCAGGAGGCTCACATTGACATTAGGAGAAAAGAAAAATAGCTGGAATGACTCCCAGAGGATAGTTATCATTAGCTCCTAAGAAAAAAAGGGTGTAGCGTAAATTAGCAAAAGCTGTTTTTCCAAGCTACATTCATTTTGCTATTGCCAGAACTAAACATTGGTAATAAATTCCATGAGGCACAGATCATGTTTTTACCCTGTGCTTACAGTGTCCAGCACAATGAGGTCCTGATCCACATCGGAAAGTCTTTGATCCTACCAAACTATAAATAAAATTAATTATAAACCATTGCCTTTCCTTCTCCAGGTCCTTTGACCCAAACATAATGAACATGATGTTCTGACTTCATTCCCAAAGTGAACTTGTGAGAGCTACTGAAAGAAAACACATTGGTTTTACTGAAATTTTATTGGGATTTGTTGTTACTTTTTAATGCAAATGTATTTCCTCTACATTTCCTTTCTCTTTCTAAGGAGAATATGAAGCAGTTGGAGGAGAAGTGGGATGAGTCACCACTGTGCACAAAAACAGTTGTTGCTTGTGCACCTCTCTCTTTAAATGAACCAATCAACCTAATTGTTTCATAATGTATTTTAAATACATATGGCTCTCAGCAGCTACTGTCTTATCTAGGGGATTTGGGAAACCCTTCTGATTTCTGGATCTAGGTACATGTTCTGGCCATGTTCAGACTCCATATGACACCTGGGGTGCATTTTTATTCTTTTTACTTTAGTCTATTCGCTTCTCCTGGAAAGGAATCCCAGTCACAGAAGTCTCTCTGTTCCACTCACTGAACTGGATGATATCTACACATATACATGGATGCTTCTGTTTTTCTTATTACACAGAAAGCTCGTAACTAGGGCATAAAACACAGGTAATGTTTAGATCGAATGTGAAACAATTCCACATAAAATTAAAAGCAAATCACTTTTCCCCACAGTTCAGCTTAAAAAGAAATTAATTTAATTGAATATGGACAGCTCTATTTTGTAAAAATATTACAGCCAAAGGCAATTTGTTTTTGAAAATATCTTAGTCGACCATTTCAATTTCAATGAGATTACTTACAAGAAAATTAAACACATTTTCTGTTAAATGTAATAATGAATTCCATTGTCTGTATTGCTCAGGTAGAACTGCAATATACTTTTTTTAATACAATTAAAAAAAAAAGCTTTTATTAAAAGTAATAATGCAGTCTATTGTCTACACTACTCAGAACTATAATGCAATTAAGGTCTTGTATCTAAGTCACTCAGAAAATACATGTGCCTTATTACATCCTCATTCTGAACATTACATCCTCACAGATCTCCAGGGTAGTATGTCTTCTTGTTTGTTCTCATTCTAGTGAGCCCCTGTTGCTACCAGCTGTTCACAAATTTGCATAAAGTAAATTTGGTGCTTTTATTCCTGTTATTAGTGGACTCAAATCAGCAAGCTTTTCAAAGCTCTCATCCCAAAGCTGTTCTCTTAAGTTTTTAACATCTCTCGTGCCTTTTAGCATGGGATATTATATAATATCCCTATATATCCCTATGTGTATATATCCCTATGTGTATAATATCCCTATATATCACTATGTATACACATAGGGATATTATTATATTATATCATATCCTTATATAATACTAGTAACAAAAAGGAACAACAAAAAAAGGAAGAAGAGAACAAAGCAAAGGGCTTCCTCCTAAATCTGATGTCCTCACCCAGAACCACTTTGCAGTTCTGCAGGGGGCTAACGAAGAAACATACACCTCACCACATGAACAACCTTCTGATGTACCAGTGAAGAAAATAACTACTGGTGCTGCCAGGAAAAAGTGGTGGGTCATACTAGTAGGGGACTCTACTTTGCACACAGGCACTCATCTGTCATCCTGATCCAGTCTCAAGGGAGGTGTATTGCCTACGAGGGGTTCGGAGCAGGGATATCGCAGAGAGGCTGCATGCTCTAGTAAGTCCCACTGAGTATTGCCCACTTCTAGCGGTTCATGTGGGTGCAGTGATATAGACAGCAGTAGCCGAGAGAACATAAAGAAGAACTACAGAGCCCTGGGAAGAGGTGGTTAGGGGCCCTGGAGCTCAGGTTGTCCTTTCATCAGTTCTCCAGGATAAAGGGGAGGACCTTAAAAAGACTAGGCAGATTTGTCAGGTTAATAAATGGTTAGAACAGTGGTGCCATAATCAGGGGTTTGGGTCTTTAGAACATGGGACTCGATTTGGGAGGCCAGGTCTACTGGAGGCTGGTGGAGGTGGTCTGACAAAGAAGGGGAAGGGCAGTTTTGTCAGGAGGCCTGTCGGGCTGGTCAAGAAAGCTTTAAACAAGATGTGTTGGGGGACAGGGGCATCATTCCATCCCAACACTCCCAGTCAGTTGCCAGCAACTATAATGAATGCTTGGAGGAATGTAGAGATATTTCAGCAGCTCCAGTCTTGCTGGCTGGCTGGCTTCATTTGGAGCTCAACTCAGATGCCTCTATGCAAATGGCTGTAGCATGGGGAACTGTGGTGGTTTAAACACAGTCTATCTCTCACCCCCTCCCCCTCTTTTTTTTTCCTTTCCCCCTCCACCGCCTCTGCTCCCAAAGGGATGGGGAGGAGGATTGAAAGAATGCAACTCCCACTGGTTGAGATAAGAACAGTCCAGTAACTAAGGTATAACACAAATTACTACTACTACCACCAGTAACAGTAATGATAAGGGAAGAACAAGAGAAGAGAATATGATACCACCCACCAAAATGAGCCTGACCCAGAACAGAGAGTGCCCTTCTGGGTAACTCCCAGTTACCGCCCTGGGCATGATGTACTGTGGTATGGAATATCTCTTTGGCTAGCTTGGGTCAGGTGTCCTGTCTCTGCTTCCTCCAGGCCTCCCCTCCTCCCTGGCAGAGCATGAGACTCACAGAGTCCTTGGTCAGAGTAAACATTACTGAGCAACAACTAAAAACATTGGTGTTATCAGCTCTGTTTCCAGGCTGAAAGTCAAAAACACAGAACTGCACCAGCTACTAAGGAAGACAAAAATTGACTGCTACTGCTAAACCCAGGACAGGAACAAACAAGAGGAATTACAGATGTGTGCACACCTAAGAGGATATGATTTCACTGGTATTACAGAAACATGGTGGGATGGTTCCTATGACTGGAGTGTTAGAATGGAAGGTTACAAGCTCTTTAGAAAAGACAGGCCTGGCAGACAGGGAGGGGGAGTTGCTATTTATGTCAGTGACAGGCTGGAGAGTATAGAACTCTGACTGGGGACAGGTGAGCAGTTAACAGAGAGTCTGTGGGTTAAAGGGAGAACAACGATGGGAGACACTATTGTGGGGATCTGTTACAGACTGCCTGATCAAGAGGAACCTGTGGATGAAGCGCTCTATAGAAAGAAGGAACAGCCTCATGCTTGCAGGCCCTTGTCCTCGTGGGGGACTTCAAACACTCTGATATCTGTTGGAGGGACAGTACACCCTGGCACAAGCAATCCAGGAGGTTCCTTGATTGTGTGAAAGAAAACTTCCTTCTGCAAGCAATAAAGGAGCCGACAAGGAGAGGTGCCCTGCTTGACCTCATGCTCACCAACAGGGAAGGGCTCGTTGGAAATGTGACGCTCCAGGGCAGCCTTGGAAGCAGCGATCACGATATGGTCAAATTCTAGATCCTCAGGACAGTGAGAAGAGTGTGCAGCAAGATCACTGCCCTGGACTTCAAGAGAGCAGACTTGGGCCTCTTCAGGAACCTGCTTAGCAAGGTTCTATGGGATATAGCCCTAGAGGGCAGGGCAGCCCAAGACTCTTTCTTGATATTCAAGGATCACCTGCTACAAGCTCAGGAGTGTTGCATCCAACTAGAAAGAAGTGCAGACCCCCTTGTATGGATAAGGAGCTGCTAAAGAAAATTAACAGGAAAAAAGAGGCTTATAAAAGATGGAAGCAAGGACAGGTGACCTGGGATGAATAGAGGGATGTTGTCCTGGAAACTAAGGACCAGGTTAGGAAAGCTAAGGCTCAGTTAGAATTAAACTTCACTGGGGATGTTAAAGATAACAGGAAGGGATTCTATAGGTATATTGTGAATAGAAGACAGACTAGGGACAACATAGGCGCCCTCCGGAAGCTTTCAGGAGAACTGGCTACACAGGATTTGGAGAAGGCTGAGGTTCTGAATGACTTCTTTGTCATGGTCTTCACTGGCAAGGGCTCTGACCGCACCACCCAAGTCTTAGAAAGCGGATGCAGGGACTGTGAGAAATAAGACCCTAGGGCCACTGTAGGAGAGGATCTGGTTCGAGACCATCTTAAGAACCTGAATGTACACAAGTCCATGGGACCGGATGAAATCCATCTGCAGGTCCTGAAGCAGCTGGCGAATGAAGTTGCAAAGCCACTGGCCATCATATGTGAAAAATCATGGCAGTCAGGTGAAGTTCCCGACAACCATTGCAGGGGGGTTGGAACTTGATGATCTTAAGGTGCTTTCCAACACTAACTATTCTGTGATTCTGTGATATTAATCCTTAAATACCCTTAAAAAGGCTCCAAAGTTCCCCCAGTGAAAACTGCTATACACTCTGGTTAAACAAATATTTCTATTTTGTAATTATAAACTTTCATTAATTTCTAGTGCTTGATAACAGAACCTTATACTGACTTTAATAAGTAACTTACTCTTCTTGAGAAAGCAGTACATGTTAAAAATTGCAGTAGAGTCACTGGAGTTTACAACAAAAACAGAACCTTGAAGAAAAATTGGAATTGAGACAAAAAATGGTGAAAAGAAACAAATATGATTTTGGTAACAGTGTCTGACTAACAGAGCAAAAAAGTCTGAATGCTTTATTAAGGGAATGCAATTAGTAAGCCTTATTTCTCCTCAAAAGATCAGGAGAAAGTATAGAAAGATGAGGAATCTACAAAAGAGGTCAAAGATGTTGGAGACAGAGTTGTGAAACAAAAAGGCAGTGTAAATACAAGTCAGAAAATTCCTGGAAATTTTCTTGATGTGGCTCAGAAGCCTTCTGATCAATCCTGGTGACTGGCTTGGCATCATTTCTTCTAGAACGAGAACTAACACTTGTACAAAAAGGGGAGATCTGCTAACACTGTTCTTTTATTTAACTTTGACTGATCATCTAAATTGTATTTTTTTTGTTTGTCTTGTTGAGACCACATTGCTCTAAGCCCCATCCAACCTGGCCTTGAACATTGCCTGGGAAGTGCTAACACAATGAAATACAAAGCACTGCCATGCAGTTCGTTGTGTTAGCTTCCAGCACAACTGTGTCTAACTACGGAAATTTAATTTTTTTAATATCTTGAGTAACATTTTGTCAATAAATAGGATTGATTTTAGTAGCTCTGAGGTGTGGGTGGTGCAGAAAGCCTAAACAGAAGGTAGAAATTTTGGTTCCAGGCATTTACTCCCTTGGTTTTTATTCCAGTTCACAACTCCACACTTTTCACAGAATCCCAAGGATTGGCAGGAACCTCGAAAGATCATTCAGTCCAACCCCCTTGCAAGAGCAGGGTAACCTAGAGTACATCACACAGGAACTTGTCCAGGCGGGCCTTGAATATCTCCAACGGAAGAGACTCCACAACTCCCCTGGGCAACCTGTTCCAGTGCTCTGTCACTCTCACAGTAAAGAAGTTCTTCCTGATGTTAACGTGGAACCTCCTATGCTCCAGTTTACACCCATTGCCCCTTGTCCTACCACTGGATATCACTGAAAAAAGCCTAGCTCCATCATCCTGACACCCACCCTTTACATATTTGTAAACACTGATGAGGTCACTCCTCAGTCTCCTCTCCTCCAAGCTAAAGAGACCCAGCTCCCTCAGCCTCTCCTCATAAGGGAGGTGTTCCACTCCCTTAATCATCTTTGTGGCTCTGTGCTGGACTCTTTCAAGTAATTCCCTGTCCTTCTTGAACTGAGGGGCCCAGAACTGGATGCAATATTCCAGATGCGGCCTCACCAAGGCAGAGTAGAGGAGGAGGAGAACCTCTCTTGCTCTACTAACCACACTCTTTCTAATGCACCCTAGGATGCCATTTGCCTTCTTGGCCACAAGGGCACATTCTGTTACTGATATCTACCTTTAGATAAACAGCTTTTCTGGGGGGTGTTATTGGAGGCTTGTTAAGTTGGGGTACAGAAATATGCCAGAAGAAAGTACTTCTGTATGTTTATGGATTATGATTATTTTAATTTAGAAATAACATAACACCTGATGCAAATATGTATTAACAGGTGTAAAAAATATTTATTCTGGTAACTCAGAAATATGCTGATTAGAAGCTTAATGCTTCAGCAGTGTCTGTGGTATAAGGGACTTCTACTGCACAGTAGGTACCTGTCTGCCACCAGGTCCATTTTAGCATTTCAATTTAAGACTTGGATCTTGTCCTGTTGGAAGTAATTACATTTATTTTCATTACAATAATGCCTGGAGATTTCAATCAAAATTAGAAAGCTTTTGCTAGGTAGTAGAAAAACATATGACAGGGCATAATTCTAGCCCTGAGAAGTTTATAATTGAAACAGACAGGATGTACAATGGGAGACGTACTTGCATATGCAGGCATCCAAACATCAGATGTTGAATACCAGACTGTAAGCTGCTTGCCTAAATGGAAGTGGGAATTGAAAATACTTTTTCTGAGTTCCTGGAAACTCTCTGAAATAAAACCACCCCAAAAAAGCCTCCTGCAATAGCTGCAGTGTGAAGAATTATTTGCAGTTTTCTAAAACTAAGTTCTGATTTGCAGCTATTATTTCTCCTGTGTTTCATAACTGGCTCTGTACCAGCTCACTGCTGCACTCACTCTTAGGACTCACAGATGCTCCTGCTGCATTCACTTTGATAATACACCTCACCCCAGTCCTATAACTTTCACTACTATCCTAATACTCCCCATATACTTTAACCTTTCATAATATTATTAACCTTACATAAAAATGCTCATCTTCTCCTCTTCTAGGGCTCCAAAGGATCTAAGGTTGATGTAAATAAGTCTCAGAGTGAATCAGTAATGTAGATGTACACCTAACCCTTAATTTCAGAGAGATTAAGATAATTTCAGTATCTTTTGCACAGCTTAGTTTTAGCAGCTTCATGCACTATAGAATTTTACAGGAATTTGAGCACTGAAAAAAAACATAAAAGGAAATAATTATTTAAAGCCAGACACATTCCCAATTAGCTAAATCACTCTAAGTGGTAGTTTTATATTCAATAGATAAAAATAAAAGAATAAAAACCTCAAAGCCTTTTGCACTAGACTTTGATATGCCCTTCTGTGCATCATAAAAGCTGAATGATTTTATTGCCGATCACTCACAAGGAGACTAAGCCCAAAGCATGTATGTGGCATGGATGCTTCTATGTTTTGTTTTTGTTTTAAAAATGGATTTGATTAAGTCTTTTGTCTTTCAATGGAACAAAGCCAACAGCTGATTTGTTTACAGAATGCTCTGTATTTTCAGGATGTCTATAGAAGAAATTAATCTGATGACCTTTGTCCTACAAAGCTGTAGCTGCAAGCCATGTTCTCTGAAACCTGAAGTAAATCTGAGAATCTTTGAGAGGACAGAGGTATAAAAAAATGGCTTTATAAATAAAAAAAATCTCACAGCAACATGGAAGTCTTTGCAGTAACATGGAAGGAATGATTGTGGTGAGGCAAAAATGGAGAATGCCTTTCTTTGTAATAAGTATTTATCTAGCCTTGTTACTACAACATCTGAGAACAGCACAGTCAAAATATATTTATTCATCCAGTGCTACTGAAAATAGAAGCTTGATCTATTAGAGAGCTCCATGAATTGCAGAGAGTCACAGTGGAAATACTGATAACAGAAGACCTAGGCTAGTGCAGAAACATTTTAATAATTATTTCTTGCTCATGAATAAGCTACGCACAGTGACAGGTTAAGTGGAGAACTGATTCAGATCAGCTTTGTGGGGGTCGATGAAAAACGGAACATGAGCTGCTTCATGTGTACTTGAGCCAAGAAACCACATGTGTGCTGGACTGCATCAAAAGGAGCGTGACCAGCAGGTTGAAGGAGGTGATAATGTCCATGTCATGAGACCCCACTTGCAGTGCCACAGTTCTGGCGTCCTCAACATAAAAAGGACATGGAATTGTTGGAGCAAGTTCAGAGGAGGGCCACAAGGATGATCAGGGGACTGGAGCACCTCCCATATGAAGACAGGCTGAGAAAGTTGGGGCTGTTCAGCCTGGAGAAGAGAAGGCTGCGTGGAGACCTCATAGCAGCCTTCCAGTATCTAAAGGGGGGTATACAGATGCTGGAGAGGAACTCTTCATCAGGGGCTGTAATGATAGAACAAAGAGTGATGGGATTAAACTTAAACAGGGAAGTTCAGGTTGGATATAAGGAAGAAGTTCTTCCCTGTGAGGGTGCTGAGGCATTGGCACAGGTTGCCCAGAGAAGCTGTGGCTGCCCCATCTCTGGAAGTGTTCAAGGCCAGGTTGGACAGGGCTTGCAGCAACCTGGTCTAGTGGAAGGTGTCCCTGCCCATGGCAGGAGGTTGGAACTGGATGAGCCTTAATGTCCCTTCCAACCCAAACCAGTCTGGGATTCTGTAATAATCACAATTATCTCTGATCATGCCATCTTCTCTCTCTCAAGGGAGAGGAGCACATTATTAATACGGTGGTACTGTGGCTAACCTTATAGTCTACTTTGTTTTCTCAGTAACCTTTCAACACCCAGGGAAGGCATACAGCCTGGATGCTAAGGTAAGGATGATTTATTTGGCATCTGCACAGTGTTGACACTCAGATCACAGAAGTTAACTCTAACAACAGAAAACAATAGAGCAGACCTATGTGAGTTTGGCATCCTAACATCACCTATCCAGATACTGCAAAATTAAAGTTCTATTCAGCTGTCTATTAATCTGATTCCCTCTCAAACCATTATACTTCCAGCTTCTGTTGAAACATGCTGCAGTCACACAAATATTTTACTGCAGTATTTTCCTCTGAGACTGAAATTCTTCATGTATATGTATCAGCCCAGGACTGTTCACACGAGTATTTAAGGAAATTGTTCCTTGCATACAGACTAACCTGGTAGGTGAGAGAGGATGAGTGTTGTTTTTTAAGTATTTTTTCATTTTCTCTTTTTTTCAGCTTAGTACATTACAAAGTATTTAAATTTAGGGTCTTCCTGTAGTATTTTGTCCCACCTTATAAGAGCCATGTGATTCTTCAGGGCTTCCCCTGGTTAAAACACTGTTATTGAAAAGACATTTCTTTCTCTAAATAGGCAGGAACAAATGTGGGGTGTTAATGAAACATAGCTAGTGAGTGATGGAAAGTAAACACTGAATTAGATGCAGGGCCCAGATTCTATATTGTAACCTTCTTTCAGCTTGGTTCATGTGTAAGGGGCAGCAAGAATGAAACAGAGAAGGTGCAAATCTTTTGCAGCCATCTGTCTGGATCAGACAGATATCAGTCCTAAGGGAGATTTGTGAACTGCCAGTGTCTAGTTAAAAATTAAACCTTATTTGTTTATCTTCAAGGGGTTTAGCGCTGCTGGGAATAACCCAGGTACTGAGTATTCCCATAAATTAGCTTAGCTTTTGGGGCGTATTTGGGCTGCTGTAGCTCAGGACTTACCCCTCACAGTTCAATTAACAACAAGAGAGAAGAATTTTTGGCAAGTCAGTTGTATCAGCTTTTAACTGCGAGCAAAAGAAAAAGCTTAAATCTGGCCTTCAGGGTCTTGGAGCTGAGACCTCACCTTGAGTTTTGGTTTTTACATTGGTAAAGGTTTCTGAAGTGTGGGGAAGCAGCAGATGGAGAAACAGCTGGTGCAGAACATTAAACAGGCTTAGGAAGCAATAAAATAAACTTATGGAAGAAAATCCATCAAGGACCATTGAAAACAAAGATGTTTTCACTAACTCAGAAAGTTTCTGAGCTGTAAATTCCTGAATACTGCTACCATATCCCTGGTATATATTACACTGACTTTGCCCTGCTCTTATATTCTTATATCTTTGGCACTGTTGGAGATGCCAGGCTGGCTGGACTTTATTCTGACTCCTTATGGATGTCGTTCTTTTTGTGTGACAAAATCTCCAATTTCAATGACATTGCTGTCAACATCATTGCTATGGAAACCAACTCTGCTGCAATTTACTGACTGCAAGTTTAAAATACTTTAGTGATGATGTATTTGCATCAAATCTCATGGAAATCGACCAACACCTTTTGTATTTTTGTTACACTTCTGTGTAATGATCCAACAATGAGGAGCTGTCAAGCTTGAGTAGTGACTGGCATAACATGCAGAAACATTATACAAGCTCCATACTGATGGAGCTCTGATATCTGCATAGGGCCGTCAGAGGAAACAATATGGGTTTTATAGTGCAAGAGACAAAGGCTTCAGGGGCTTTTAAGCCCAGAACCTGTTTCTTCTCCTCAGGAGCAGCTAGGAACAGCCAGAACATAAGCTTTCCAGAAGTAGCTGCTGTTATGACCCCAGCAGATATTAGGTAAGTGAGGCTGTGGGTTTGTGCTGGGAATCTCACTACTTGGAAGAAGTTTACATCTGATAATGTCAGCTGTCTCCATAGACCCTTTGGTCCCAGTGCTTCTAATGTTATTACAGTAGGGATTAATTAATTCCATTGAGTTTATGTTGAAGGTACCACTAAGTCAGCTATTTATTTCAGGCATTTCTTCAAAATACCTTCTGAACCTACTGACAGCTGTCTCAGTGCTCAGGGTGCTTTTATGTCCTGAAGACAACACCTGAAGGTACTGACCTTTTTCTAGTGGGATTGATGGGGTGTACACACATCCTCTCATGCATGTGAAGAAACAGGCATCACTTCTTCTCTCCCTAACTGATTAATGGTAAGGATACATTATAAGAGCTAATAGGAGTCAAACGAAAAAACTAGTCAAGTGAAACCCTGTAAATTGGTTCCTGTGCTCTCTCCATCTCTTCTAATACCTAATGCCAGGGATTTTCATTCCTGTCCAGCCAGGGCTAAGCGGGAAAGGATTAAAAAGTAAATAACTCCCACAGCTGCAATAGGGGAGCAGTCAGCTGTTTCATTGGCCCATTCATTAGCAGGACAGAAATGTAAATCTACTTCACAGAAATGCTTTCTCCCTCCTGTACAGCCTGTCATTCCTCTTGGACAAGTAGGTGTGTGTGCTTTTCACCTATATGTCTGTGTCTGTGAGTCTCTGGATCTTTATTATTCTCTGCCCCGAGATATATGACCTTATTGAGATGAAATTACCAGTTTTCAATGGGAATTTTTCACCTGGAAAGCAGGGAAGATCTGGTCCATTCCTTGGGTTTCCTATTTTAATTAGATTTTTTTTTTCCAGTTTAAAATTCCTACCAGTACTCTCTCTTCTCTAGCGTCAGCTGACAAGAGTCCTGTGTCAGGTGACAAAAGAATCCCACCAGCAGAGGCTAGGTGATGTTGTTCTGAAGACCTATCTTTAACACCAGGAGGCAAAGCTCTGTGTATCCCAACATTCCATCAGCCACTGTCAGTGACTACTAGTGAAGAGAAATATGATAGGGGAAAGCTGGGTAGGTAAGAGCAGTGTTCCCGACCCTACTGATACCCAGATAACAGGCCACTGCCACGACCAGTTATCTTGTTGCTTTCCCCTCATCTCATCCTCCATTCATCTTCCACCCAAATGAATGTGAAAATCTGTAATTGCTGTTACGTTTCTGCCATGAAAAGCAATAGCAATGGAGTAGAAGATGAGAACTATCAATCCCCGGTAACAGAACAGATAATGATATCAATCTTTGCAGCTGTATTGTTTCCAAAGGTAATCGTGAGAAGCTGGGATATTCACTGTAGCAGTGAGCAGCTCCCCCATGCAGAGTGGCCTGATGTGTGTGTGACTGAAGCTCTTCCTGCACACTGGGCTGCTTGCTATACTATGTTATCATAATGCTTTCTGTAAGACATACTGCAAAGACACCTAGGGAATGCAGGATTGCTCCTCTGGACAAGAGAGAGGCATGCTTTGGGAGAGAAAACACAGCATCATTTTCTATACATAGAAAGATGAAATCCCTCTCCATGCACATAGCTTATTGTCCTTGCAGTTGCTCTTTTTCTCTCTTTGCTTCTGTCACCCTGGTGATGGTTATCTTCCAACATCAGTTGTCAAGGTAATCTCTCCACCCTGACACAGAGTTTTATTTGGTTAGACTATCTATATAATAGTTATTGTGACACAGCACACACAGTCTCAGGCTTTTCTTACTGAATATTTCACTTGAAAGCCAAAGAAATGGTCTGTTTTCTTTCTCGTCTTTTCTCTTTGTAGTTTAGAAACACATTAATAAATCGAAAAAAAAAATATAAAAAGCCTGAACCATCTTCACTCCTTTTTCCCTTTTCCTGCCAGTGATTATTTGAAATTCAGACAACCCCTCTTTCCATGCATAATATTATCATTCACATCTTTTCTTTTCTCTAGTTAAAATATATTAAATGTGTCAAGCTGTAGGACATTGTAATAAAACATTGTAAACACAATTGGCTTTGGCTTCTTGTTTGAGTGACATTTTTCTAGTAATTTTTTCAGTTTGGATCCCTGAAAAACCGTAAAATTATTTTCATTCTTTGTGTTCTTTTTTTAAAAGCTTTACTTACCACCCTTCTAAGAAAAAAAGCCAGTGACCACATTCAAATCATCAACAGCATGCTCTTCAAACAGCAAATAATCAGTGTGAAAATCTGAATTAATAAGCAATATAAAAACATCAAGTCACTGGATGTATCTAACTCTGTATCTAACAAGCGAGTATACCTCTTGCTGAACTGTAAACCTGAGTATATATATAGCAACAAGCACAGTGGAACCTGACCCAGATTTATAGCTCTTATTATTACAGCAAGAATGATATGGTAATAGTAATATTATTAATGCACTCTCTTTCTCAGCAGTTCTGAGTATACCAGATATACACTTGCATGCCAGTGCCTAAAAGCAGCATCACAGTAAGAAGCTATTGCATGTTCCACAGCATTCCTAACTCTGTGATTTCATCTATATATGTCTACTATTGGCAAATTACAGTGGAAATGAATTCTTGTCATCTTATGAGCTGCTCCTGGACTTCATTATCTTCTAACAAGCACTCAGAGCATATGACTGGTACATAAACTTCCTTCTTTTCCTTGCCTGTGGCACATCACTGCAAGAATAACATACATCAGAGAAAAAACCAATGGCCAGTGATTGCTAATGTTTGATGTGAATATAGATATTATAAAAAACAGCTACTTTCCCAAATTATTTTGATTGCGGAAATGTTTTTCTACATGAGATTCTGTGGTAATCACAAAGATGATTCAGTTTAACAAACTGACTGCTTTTAAGAAACAAAAGGCTGTGTCAGTATGGCTCAGTATGAAGTGCCACATAGCTCCATTGACAAAGTGAAAGTGGCAACGCTGTCCATTTACTGTTAATGACTACCCAAGTGAGCCATTAAATACAGAAAACTCCTGCAGCTGAAATAGCCAGTAATTACTATGCCAGTATAATCCCATTCTGCTCTGTTCTATAATTCTAAACTTCTCAGAATTATTTTCTGCCTCCTCCAATAAAAGGTATAAAACAAGAAAGTGGCAAAGGGAAGTAAAAATGCTGAAAATAAGTGTGAAAGCAATATTTGGGGACCTATAAAGCCTAATGATCTCCCACAGGATGATACCTTTCCTTCCTTATTTTGGCAAGTACTGGACAGTCCTGACTGTTAAAAACTCATCCGTCCTTCACAGGACTAAAATTATGTTTCACACCATTCTTGCTATTAAAAAGCTGCTGCTTCTTCATGATCCAGCTGCTTTTTCTATAGTGAAACTATAAAAGTGGTATTAACAGCAACAAGTAAAGCTGATAGGAACACCATTGTCTTTTCAGACCGTACCGAATACTGCTCTAGATAGCCATCAGTCATATAATTCTCAGTTTACCGCTGAGGAAAGTGTGCCATAACATATGGTGGTGAGTAGACCAAAACCACAAAGGGGAATAAATGTTCAAGTTGGAACTAGACTGCAAGAGATTCACCCATACAGACCTCCACTTATTTTCAAATATAACATTGCCTCCGGCCAGGGACATGTTTAAGAATACATGTATCTCCGTGACATAAGGCTGCAATGTCACCTGTATTATGTGCAGAGTAATAGCTTCATATCTGTGACAAAGAGGAATTCAAGCTTTAAAATGTTTAGCAAGAAAGAGTGTTCTCTGGACACGGTAAGAAATATTCTAGCAGTCATTTCTAGCAGCAACCTGGAACATGTTGTCTAAAGAAGTGATAAATGCTCCATCCCTGGCAGTGTTCAAGGCCAGGATGGATGGGGCTTGGAGCAACCTGGTCTAGTGTGAGGCATTTGTGCCCATGGCAGGGGGTTGGAACTGGATGATTTTAAGGTCCTTTCCAACACAAACCTGTCTGTGATTCTGTGATTCTATGATTTCACTTCAGTTAAATTCTCCTTTAATTTCCAAAATTGCTCAGGTAAGAAAGCGCTCCTTGGTTCTTTTGTGGGTGATGTCTTAATGGCAATTCATCACAGCAGCCATGAAATCTTGATGACATATCCATAAACCCTGAAGAAGACTGTAGGGGAATTCATCTCCTAATTTCAGCATGAGCTAGTCTGCTGCTTAACCCAATAAAACAAGAAGCAATTTGCTGTAATGTGTGTGAAGATTCAGTGTGGCTTGGAGCATACATGTATAAACCAAACCCTAAACCCTCAGCTCTGTGATCAACCTGCAGGTGGTCACTGCTGTCCCAGCCCTGTCTCTCTGCTCCTCCTGTGCCAGCTCACCCCTTGACCTGAATAATCCGATCAATGTCATGTCCTGACGTCATTGGGATGATATAAAAAAAGGGGCCACCTTGCAAGAACCTAATATGCTTCTTCCAATGATTTTCCTCTGCTCATATTCCTACTACATGCTGTTCTAGTGTATTTAGGTTTTGGGTTTTTTTTTTTTTTTTTTTAGAATCAGTATATTTTAATTTTTCTCCTGAAAATATTTTTCAATGGCAATTCCTGTGTCTAGAAATTCCAATTTGTGTCCTGATTTCAAACAGCCACAGAATGTTCCAGGATGGTGACTATTTTTATAATTTCTTTTTACACAGAGAAACAAAGCACAAATATCTTAAACTAGGTCTTTAATAGAAGGACTCACACTAGCCAAGGTTAGAGGTCAGGAGCCCTGACATCTTACTGAGTTACTTCAGCCTCTGATCTGGCAAAACACCAACAAAACCATTACAGATACTCATAGTTTCTGGAATATCCCTCTACCTCTACCTAGAATCAGGTTTTCTGAATTTTTAGAGATTAATTGCTCAGACTGTTGTGACTTAGAAACTCCAATTCTGAAAGCCAGATTTTCATGCAGCTTCCAATAAGGTCACCTTGAGTATTACCAGCTAAGGATCAATCTGTGCATATTGAATTAACAAATATATTTTATGTCTGTGAAACTTAATGACTGTCACCATTATTCAAAAGTTTAAATTATTTTTTGTCAAGATGGAACACATTCAATCTGTTATTGGATATTTCAACAGCCTAGGAGGAAGCCAGAACTCAAATTTGGGATAGGTACACAAATTTTCTCCTTTTGATAAAGCCTTGTAGAAAAAAAACAAACCCAAACTACCACGTCTTTCAGTACATATCTAGCATAAAGTTCATGCACAGCAAGCTCAGTCCCTATGTTTTCTACATTAGCATCACTTGTGCTCATGATAGTTTGTAGGGCTGGTGAGGTTCTTTCCTAGCTGTCCTGCATTTCCTGCAGCAGATGAACCAGGGCAAGCAACAGCCTAACCAGCAGAAGAACATAAAAGTTTCCAATCACAAACTGTCCACAAATGGTGACAGACCCAAATTGTCTTTTTAATGTTTTAGCCACTTAAGCAGAGAAAAATTATTTTTTTTTTCCAAATTGATCAACCACTGTCACAACAATCTTCTGTCCATGTTTATATCCCTGCTGAGTAACAGCCTTACAACTAATAGGCAGTTGATGTAACATGTAAATTAGAAGCTGTAAAGCACCTTTTTGCAGTATACTTTCAATTCCCTCTTATTTATCATCGTAACTTATATTCATAGGAGAAGAAGCTACCTAGGACACGACAGAAGTACAACACTTACAGAAACTGAAAGTAACTGTGAAGTTTTCAGTAAAATATGATTTTGGCAGAATGTTCCAGTTTTCTGAAACTGAAACATTTGAGAGGGATGATTTGATGTTGACAGAGCTGTGAAGTGACCATGATGCTGTCAGATTTTCAGTCTGGTGCCCTGGGACCTGAACGACCTGGTTCCTCAGCATTCCATCTGGTAGTGGGATGATGGGAATTGAGAGCATGAGCAGGCTGGGCTTCCTGCCTCTGGGATAGCTGAGCCCACAGAACACTTCCAAGGGAATCTGTGACATAAGGAACATAGAGGTCAGAGCTCTAACCTCTTTCCCAGAGAACTTAAACAACTTGGAGTTTTCTCTCGAATCAGTTCCAAATCATGTTTCCAAACATCATCTGTGAAATGGAATTCTTCATCTCTGCCAAGTTCATAAAATAATTTATCAATAACAAACACCATATGTGTAATTTTTAGTAGTCCATCACCAAAAGCAGACATTGGAAAGCTCTTATTTCATGATATATTAAAAGATATATATAATGCTCCCACAACATATATGGATAAAAGAAAATCAGTACTTTATAAATGCACAAAGCATTCCATCTTACTATTATAGGAACTCTTGTATTTAGTCTACATACCTTAAGTTACTTGACAAATCTAACTTGGCTGTAGCAGTGAGGTGTACAGAACTAAAAATGGCACAGGAAAACTTGAGAAAAGCCAGGTGAAGAATCCAGTCCTATGGCATCCATGCATTAGCTGTCACTCTGTATTTCTTTACATGGATTGTAAGGCTTGGTATTTATGCAAAGTGAGTGGAGACATGTTAGGTTATGCTCCTTTTAGTGCCAGAGAAGACAGTGTTGGAAATACTCTGATAGGCTGCCTGCCAATTAATGAGTTCTGCTAATCAAGATGTCAGCTGACAGGGCACCTTTTCATCCACTGCAGTTCTGATACCAATCTATAAAAGCAATAATTTATACTAGGAATTGCCCAAGTCATTAAAAAGAGGGTTTTCATTATTTGACCAATAACACAGGCTCTTTGGATAGTAACTGTGATGTCTGAGGCGAGTAACAAACACTGGTCTATTTTATGCCTTCTCTGTAACTTAGTCAAGTCAAAGTAAGATCACCCGAGATGTAGGAATTACATAGCTTCCGAAGACAAAAAGGGTGCTTACTCTATAAGATCTGGATGTGTCTGAAATGCCAGCATTTCAACAACAAACCAGCAGAATTTAGTTTGGGTATTGTGATACAAGGCTGGCAAAGTTGCTATTGAACACGTTGCTGTTCACACTACACAATAAAGACAAGGTCAAATTATCATTCTTTTTGGCTTTTGAATTCAGAAGTGTGTTTACCAGGCTGGCAGCCTTGAATACTGAACTCTTTTGCAGAAAATTTTCATTCACACCATCCTGCCAGCATGCAGTCAACGCGAGCTAGTGAATGGCCATAGGGACCAAAGCATCCTTCTGCTTGGAGGTGGTCTCTCCACATCAGAGGTGATGAAGGGCTACAGAAATAAATGTCTGCAGTAGTGCCAGTGCTCAGCCTTTTCTAATTATAAATGAGAAAATTAAAAAAAAATTAAAAGTATGAGAAGCTGGAAAAGTAGAACCAGTTGCAGTACAGGGGAGGAATGGAAAGAGCAAAGAATTACAGTATTTTTAAATACTAGTGTCTGGGCTGACTTTGTGCTTGAAGCATCTGGAGGTGAAAAAACTGATCAGCTTTTAGTGATCTGTATATTTAACAAAGGAGCTATGAGACTGACATCATAATTGCTAAAATCTTGTTCTACTTTGATAATAGTTTAAATGAAAAATTGAAGTAAACTCTCAACCAGGTTAAATATCTCTCTTAAGATGTCTTCTTGTGAAGATCATTAAACTAAAAACTGAGCTTCCTCCTAGTGTCTGAAAGTGGTGAATCCTCTTTTGACTGGTAACCATAAATGAGAAGACTTACGAACAGGAATAGAGTTGATATCAGATTAAAACTATATGTCTTCTCCATAAGATTGAGAAGAGCCTTTTTCAAGTTCAAGTACATTATGTTTCTTCATTTTTTGCATCCTATCACTTGTTTATATAACAATAGCACTTAGCAGATATAGCAAACTGGGTGCTACATGCTCCTAGATGTGTTTATTAATAGAAAGACAGAGTTGGTGTCCCAGAAAGCTCATCCATTAATCAGGTGAGTATGGGAATGAAAATCTCAACAGATTAAGGTTTGGGATGCTTGATCCTCCCTTTTTCCTAACACGTGATTCCAGGATAGTTCATGTACACCTGGAAGCTGCCGAGGCAAGGTTATTTTGTTTAAATATGCACGTGGTACTGAAGTTTGATCCTAAAAAATAAAAGATCATTCTAATACAAATATGTGTTAAATTATACTTATTTATACTAATGTAGCATTAAATTGGATCATCCTGACAAATCTATATCTCTTGATATTCTAATGTAGTTAAATATTATCTTTTTACTTTTTTTTTGCCCTTTTAATTTGTTGGGTGCTCCAGTTTTTATATGTGATGTGCTTGGTCCTGAAGTCATAGAATCATAAAATCATAGAATGGTTAGGGTTGGAAAGGAGCTTAAGATCATATAGTTCCAACCCCACCCTGCCATGGGCAGGGACTCCTCATGCTAGACCATGTTGCCCAAGGCTCTGTCCATCTTGGCCTTGATCAATACCAGGAATAGAGTATTTACGACTTCTCTGGGCAACTTGTGCCAGTGCCTCACTACCCTCACAGGGAACAGTTTCTTCCTTATGTCTAACCTGAACTTCCCCTGTTTCAGTTTAAACCCTTGTCCTATCACTGCAGTCTGCGATGAAGTGTCCTCTGACATCTTCAGTTGTCCCTAGGTGTGTGCATGCACACCGATGTTTACAGAGAACTTCAGCACTGTCATTTGCTGATTGTCATTACAGAAGTGCAAGTTATACATAATGCAAAAATCTTAATCTCTGGGACAATAGTGTTTGAGGCAAGGCTGGATGCCGCGGCCAGGTGGAGGGGAGAAAACACCGATACGATGTAGGTTCACAAAATGCTCCGTTTATTGATTACAAGGCTGCTCTTAATATACTGTCTTACACATGATCACGCATTAGTTGATTGGCTGCTTCGCTTTGCCCACGAGGGATACACGCTCCCCTTTACCTTTCCTGATTGGTTTCAAACCTTCGCTTCAGCTTAGCGTTACATCATGCTTTTGCAATTACTGGCATCCTGTTATTGCGTTCCTGTTTTGCTGATCTTGACACTTCTTCTTCTTTTAACCTGGGGTCATAAGTTCACTTTCTCACAGCTTGCTGTAGGCCTGTTCAAGCGCCCATGCTCAACCCCCAACAGCTGGAAATATGAAATGGAGGGGTAAAGCAGAAAAGGAGTGGAGAAGAGACAATGACGATACAAAAAACTGCTCTCTTAGTTCAGTGTATGAATATTTGCCTTTGGGTTCTAAGGGTTACTGAAACATAACTATTTCAATTATTTGAAGCTAGGAGTTCTTTGAGGCATATAAGCTGTCTGACAGGCATTAGTTGAACTCTCTGATATCTGGAAATCTATAAAGAAGATTTAACTACAACTGTAAAAGATATTTTGTCTTCACTGAAATGGTAGAGCCCTGCTTTGTTATCTAGAGAAAGATGTATGCTCAAGTATGAAAGAAGTATGCTTAAGTGGAAAGCTAATAAAGTTCTGTACAGGTTCCTACTGACTGATTCAGCTGTTATGTGATCCGAACACATCTGAGCTGGGAGTACATGAGTGTACAGAGCTGATACTGTGTGAGTGTACAGGGTATGCATACATGATAAAAGCATAGTAAGAAATTTGTCTCTGTATTGCACATGAATGCCTGGGAAAGCTTTAACGATATATTTTCCAATGGTTCCAAGTGATAGAAATACACTTTTTAAATGCCAAGTTCCTCAATTAAATTCCCAGTATACCCAGGAGTTTCAGTGTGTACATGTTCTTGTGAGAACCATCTTGCTTTTTTGTCGGACCTCCCTGCAAAGACCTTTCACCAGTCCTTTCTCTGCTTCCTGAGGGACAATTGGAAGAATTCAGGGGTGTTCCAGGGGTCTGTAAGGGATGATTGACAGGGAACGTGCATGACCTGCAGCACCAAAGCCCTTCTCACACTCCTGGAATGTCAATGCATATTTACTGTGGATTTAAAAATGAGTCTGCTTATTACTGGGAGATCGTTTAGAAACTTCGATGAAATAAAGAATAAGGACAGTTTAGAAACATGGGGGATACTGGAAAAAGCCAGAAAGGATCATCTGCATTACCAGTGACAGAACATACTGCAGTCATTCTGATTCAGATTCTCTTTCTTCTCCCTCTCCCTGTGCCACAAAAGCAGAGACAACAATAAAACTGGATTCTCTGCATTAGGCTGTTTCATTGCTTTCCCCAGAGATTTTCCTCTACAGTATAAATCCAGCATAATGTGCTCAGATTAGCAAAGTTGCTTAACAGAACAGGCTGTATTAGTGGCACATTTATTAATACCATATATAATGAGGATTTAAATGTACAGTAACTTTACCATCTTCCTATTTAGCATAACAAAAAAAAAAGAGCTCTCCTCCCCCAAATTGAATACAACCACTCATTAAGTTTAGAGGGCTGCCCACTGCCTTCAAAGATGAATAATGTATCCAAATGGATTTTAAACATCATATGCTGAAGCTTATAAATCACAGTTAACTGCACTCTGATTCCCAGAATGGAAAGAGCACATCTATTACTTGTTTCAGATGCAAGAGAGTAATAAAACATATTATAAAAATCTGCCTGCTTCCTTGCAGGCAGGGAGAAGGATTCCTGCTCTGAAGCTAGGCAACACCAGAGGATTAAAACAGTGACTTGGAACAGAGCCCTTGCACAAATGGTGTTATAGAAGAATCCCACTAGTACTTCCAAATCTGTCACAGCTTTCTAAAGCCACTGTGTCAGTTGCTTTTGACAGCACAAGAGCAGGCAGTGACAGATATGAACCCTTCAATTAAGAACACCAGGATATAATGATATTATTCCGAATGCTAGGAAAGAACCCCAGTGTGGAGAAGTCACTGTACTTTTGCTTATGAAGTTGCTCTGTAG
This sequence comes from Melopsittacus undulatus, assembly GCF_012275295.1. Taxonomy (NCBI): domain Eukaryota; kingdom Metazoa; phylum Chordata; class Aves; order Psittaciformes; family Psittaculidae; genus Melopsittacus; species Melopsittacus undulatus. The sequence goes on from NC_047534.1 coordinate 27,724,168, forward strand.
GAATGCAATTAAAAGTCTTTATTGGAAGAAACAGGAGAGTTCTTTAGCATGTTCTGTCAGGAAGAAATGGGATTGACCCACAGAGAAACTTTCTCAGATATAGGAGATGATGAATTTTACAGTAGACATGCAAACCTTCTGGTTGTTTAGCATTTTAAAGGCAAGAAGTACGTAATACTTTGCTTTCAGTAGTTTGTCTACTCCCTGCAATCACTGTGCTAGCTGAAAGAAGAATTGCACTCTCCAGACAAGTGAGAAGGGTTGAAATATTTGGCATATGGGAAACTGGGTAAGGCCTTCTCCAGGAGTAGGAGAGTCATTTGACTAAAGGGGAAAATGCTCAGAGAGCATCTTTCACAGCCATTACAATCACACAGGATATACAACATCCTCTCAGTTCTAGTTCCTGTTCTACTTGCAGTAGCCCTTTGCTCTGAGGTGGAGAACATGTATTCATGCACAGAATATACTTATAGTCTATACTTAGATTCTTTGCAACAATACCTGTTAAATTATAGGCCTCCATAAAAACATGCTACTAGATAAGAGCTGATACTTTTAGGAACACTGTAATATCCAGTTTACTCCAATATATATGCTAACAATACACTAGTTGGGTAAGAAAGATCAATGGTAGATTCCTTCCAGGGAGGGGGTTGGAACTAGATGATCTTTAAGCTCCCCTCCAACCCAAACCATTCCATGATTCTACAGGATTCTATGGCTGAACACGTTGGTTACTAGATGTAGTACCCAATAGAAAGCCATAAGTACTAAGAGACTCTTCAGTGCTCCGTACACTGCAGGAAGGTGATCCCATAGTTTTATTAAATATTTTCCTTAGAAAATGTTCTACCTAATCTTCTGGTAAGCCCTGTACTCTTTTTCTCTGGTTTACACAATCATTGCCGTGTTATCTGACCAATCTACATTTCACTTAACACAGGTTACACCTCTTTTTGTTTAATATAAAAGGAAAAGGTCACTAACGACATCTGAATGTTATGTGATATTCTAAATCAGCTGTAGAATGTCACATTCTAACCAAGAGAGGTAGAGACTTTTCTGACATATGACTCTGTCTTAAAAAACTAATTATAATCTTTTTTGTAAAAAAGCTCAATGCTGGTGGGTCATAGCTGTGAAGGGAAATGCTTCATAAAATCAATGAGTCACTAATGTTATGTTGCCTACTCCTCTGTCCAAGGTCACCCTGCCCTGCTGCTGGAGATAACACAATGTCAGTGGATATCTGTCATGGTTTGAGCATGTTTTGAGGGTGTTTTTGTTCAAGGTTTTTTTCCAGCCAGGGGGAGTCTGGGAGGAAGGAGAGACAGGACACCTGACCCAGGCTAGCCAATGAGGTATTCCATACCATAGCACGTGATGCCCAGGATGCATACTGGGAAAGAGAAGGCTGGAGGGTAGAGCTCTGGAGAAAAATGGAGGAGGGAGCACATGGTGCTCGGCCGGGCAGGGTGGAGTGAGTTATGGGTTGGTGGCTGGTGGGGTGTTGTATTCTTTTCACTTGCTGTTTGCTGTATCATTATTATTTGTAGTAGTGAATGGCAGTAGGGGTTTTGTGTTATGCCTTAGCAATTAAACCGTTCTTATCTCAATCCGTGGGGGCTACATTCTTTGGATTCTCCTTCCTAACTCTCCGGGAGTTGGGGGACTTGGTTTAAACCACGACAATATCTTTAAGAGGAAAACTAAAAACCCCATAATAGCTCATCTTTTAATCTATTGCCTGTAAAAGATATGGTTTGTTTTTTTTTTTTTTTCCTGGAAACAGGTAATTTTAGCCATGTCCTCAGTATAGCCGGTACAATCCTGGTGGTCATTAGGCTGAACTTAGGTAAACAGCCCCATATCCTGCTCACTGATAGTATCTCACAGTTGATCTTTCTCCCACTGTGAAAAAAACGTCATACAAACCCAAAACAAGTCAAGAAAAGCACAGTTGTGTCATAAAGGAACACATATAAGCAGAGTCCTGCTGGTGCCATGAAACCTTCCATTGTGTTTTAGACCTATCCCAGGGATGGGTGCTCGAAAATAAATAGGAAGCTGGAGATATAATAGGAATGTCAGGTGTAATAAGGATGGAAGGGAAAGAGAGAAAGGGAAGAGGGGAAGAGGAGAAGGGAAAGAGATACAGAAAGGCTCTTTCTGATCAGGTGAATAGCATGCTTTTCCCAAGCAAAGCACTGTCCAAAGGTGGTCATTCATCCCTTATTGATCCATCCAAGCCCACACAGCTTAATTCCTGGAAAGACAGAGGTTACTTTTTAAACCTTTAGAGCTTGGGCTAATTTTAAATCTACTTCAGCTGAAATATTTACTGCATGTCTTCTTCAAATTATGTCATATTCAAAAAGTGAAAATCCTTGTTTCAGCATCATCAACTCAAGTGGAAACTGCAAATCCTCCAACAGAAAATTAGGGAACATTTGTTCTGTCTGTCAGAGCTCAAGCATGCAGTGTTTTTTTCCCGGCACAGATGTATTTAGGTTTGCTAGTTGGTAAAACTGCTTTAGCTATTCTGCAAAACCCCTGGAGACAGGCATCCTATGGCTACAAATAAGTGTATTATTTCATGATGAAAAGACAAGATGTCGAATAAGAAAGTATTTCTGAGAGAAAAGCTACCAAGGACTTTGGGATCTGGCTGCATAATTCAATCTCATTCAATTTTTTAATGAAAATGGAATACTGCTGAAATAATGTACTCGTGCGTTGGGAGTGTGCTTCATGCACACTAAAGTACAATGATGTATTTTATTCAGCTTTGGGAACAAATCAGCTTTGTAAATAAGAGGACAGGAAAATATAGTCTCTGAGAATTTAAGAAACATTAATTGCTTAATTCCACATTGGAAAGAGACATACTTTGTCCTGTATTTGTAAAGTAGGTAGGTGCTGGCACTGTTTCAAGCTTTGTAGTGCATCTGAAATTCTTTCAAGGGGCTTCATGGAGTATTTGGCATTCTCTCCTGCAAAACAAAGACTTCCCAAAAGTATCTCTATGAAAACACTCAGGTTTGGAATCTAACCACCACCAAAATCATTAGGCATGTGATGTGTTATACTGAATACCATCATTTTACTCATGTAAATATAACGTATAGATTTTGCCATTTATCCAGAAGTGACTTGGCAATAAAAGACTGCATATAATTGTGTGGAAGCCTAAGCATTGGGTAAACATTGCAGCTAACTCCTAGGTGGCACTTTTGCCTTGCTCTTTCCATTTCCTTTTATGCATATTTGTGGGGATTTTTTTTAGGACTCCAGTCTTACCCAGTCCAGTTCTTACCAGTGTAGTCAGTGGAATTAAAACCAGCTAAAAGTAGATTCAGTCTATAATAACCTAAAAGAAGCTGAAGATTTAGAAAATTTGGCAAGCACGGGGAAGCAATTTAGAATATACCAGCAATGAAAAAATTGGAACTTTTTCAGAAATGAAGTAAAATTAAATCTTATATCTTTATAGAAGATGTTGCCTTTTCCCTGTCCCTGAAAGGTGGCAACATTCCGTTAAGCTGGAACAAGAAGAGAGGCTGCACTTCTAGATCAATTTTTGAGATGTGAAGTATGACAAAAATATGCCTCTGTTAGATTTTCAGGGCTTGTATGACCGTTGAAGTTCACACAAATAACTGGGCTGCTGCTGTGTGAGAATAAAAGAACCTGAGATCAGTATCTAATCACCTTTCAGTTATCATCTCCCTACTGCTTACCAGTCCCCTTGACAGTGGCCACCATGGTTCATAGCTCAGCCAAATTTTCACAAAGAGGCTAAATGTTGTCCAAGAATATAGAAAGTGGCAATTCCTACACTACAGCCCAAGCATATACATTCAGTTGCATCTTAAGTGTCACCAATGTTTTACAGAAAAACCTTTGGAGTAGTTAAGGGAACACTGCCTCCTCCATGTTAAACTGAACAGTTTACAGGCAGAGTTAGAATTTGCTGGCCCTCATCTTTCACAACATCTCACAAACAAAAATAGCACAGAGGTTTAGATGAGCTCTTAATTTCCTTTCTGCCTACCAGTAACTCAAGTATAATATATCTATGAATGAAAAGGATACAACATGCTTATCTATAGTAGCCTATTGTCACATTTTGAGTGCTCTCACACTGACTTCTACAGGGAATTATAAATCCAGTTAGACCTGTGGCAAACAGACTGCACAGTAAACAATATCATACAGTCTCATTTACTAATACATTATAAAAAATTAGGTGTCTGTTGCTTTGAAGTTTTACCTTTGATGTCTGTGAGACTACAACCAGGCATGTGGCCAAAGAAAGGGAGGCTCCATGAATAAAAGATTAAGCACAAGAATTTTAGAGTAGTATCAAGAACACAGGCAGAAAGAAATTGAGATTAGTAGGAAGTAGGACTTTGTTTTATAATCATGAAACGTTGGGTGGTACATCATAAGATATATGAATAAATAGACCCCTTTGTAGTACCGAGTCCCATGTTACACTTTGAACTTGCTATTAAGATTAGCTAATAATTATATATAGCTTCCTGTGATCACACCATTCACTGCATATCTCAGGTCCCAGAAGTACAGTCATGCAGATAGCCAGACTATTCAGGAATGAACACACAAGCTTCAGCCTTAAACTGTGACTGTGTGTAAAACAAGGACATGTTTCCCCCTCTAATTACATATTACAATGATGTTTGAAAGATAATCCTCAATTCACTTTCACAATTATCGCTCTGATTTTCTTCTTGAGGTCTTGGCTTTTTAGCAACCCTTCTTCGCCTCACTTTTTGAAGACACTAATGTTATTTTGCTAAGCTCTTTTAAAATAAAATCCGTAGCTCCTCATGCACATAGGTCTGTAGTTTCACAATGCTGGTGCTACAAAATCCTCATCTCCTAATGTAAGAAAAATATCACAATTTTTCTCACTACATGTATGCACACTACACAAAAAGAATTTTATGTATTTTTACAAAGTTACTGTTTCTTTATCCTAAATTGAATCCCTATTATAAAACTTTTTTTTTTGTTGTTCCATTACAGTCTGGAAGATCTTAGTACACCATTTCTACCTGTTCTTTCTTTCATTTCTCCCTCCTAAAAAATTTTCTTTCCCTGCTTTCATCATCATTTATCCCCATGGACTGTCTGACAATTGATTGTGAGCATTACCTCCAACAGGAAAGGAGATTTGGTTATTAAGAGGTGGGCTGCACTCTTTATTCCTTATACAGTTACCCTCTTTTCCAAATGCTTCCTAATTTTAAGGATGCATGGTATAATACTTGGTGACTGATTGTGGATTACAAGCAACTATAGCTCATGTCTGTGGAAGATAAATTGATATCAAACATTAAACACTTTGTTTCTCTAGTTGGACACACAAAGCTAATGCAGAATAGCAACCTGTGCCTTTGCTTCCCATGTGTAAAATGGAGCAGTAATACAACTCTCTTCACACAGCTGATATAAATAGTAATGCATTCCCTAAGAACTAAGATATAGCATTATGAATACAGTAGGTTGGCCTTTAATTCTATATTCACTGAAGATACTGGATTTCATATAGTGAATAAAGCATGGGAGATGGTGCAATAAATGATGAAGATGAAAATCATTATTTATAGTTACCATTCAGTAAGTACTATATAATCAGTGCAGTAAATGAGGCAGGAGACCTATGGGAAACATTAGATTAAAGACTATCATAAAGGCATATGCAGAGGGGTTATGCATAAAATTGCACTGGAAACCTTAATTTTGGTGTTTTCTAACTTCAAGTGTTAGATTTTGCAAACTTGAAGGTGTTTTTTTGGTTTTTAAATGTCATTTTCAGGAGTTATCTAATACATATTATACTTGCATTCTTTTATACTGAACTGCTGCTGCACTCATAGCTTCTGAGAAGAGGAATTTTATTGTCAAGGGCATCAGTGAATGGTGAAATATCTTTGAAATCACAAAGGAGAGTGACATCCCCTAAGCAGACATACTGAACATTGTCAGAATAACAATAAGATGTGAGAGGCCAATAAGATGTGAGAGGCCATGGCCCATTTTATGTGTTAGAAGAAAAGTTTCTATCTGGTGGAAAGCCCCATTACTTAAGAAAATTTAAGAGTAGACAGTGGAAAATGTATGAAGGAGAATGACCTTGTTTTGGCAAAGAAGAAGAAAAGGCCTGATAGAATCTGAAAGGTCTATTTCCAGCTCACATCGCAGCACTGTTTCAATCCACTTCTGCCCTAGGGTACTTCACTGTTACATATGCTACTCTTCTCTCTACCTCAAATAAATGTGAAAAGGCTTACAGCTAAGGGCTCTGATTCTTAGCCAGGGAAGATTTTCCTTAGAATCACTAACATGGTTCATCACTGGGTCCTTGCAGAGCTTCACTGAAGATGATGATAGTTATTTGGTATCTCAGCTCTTGTGCTACAGCGTTGCACAGCCTGAGGGAAACCTGTAACTGGTTCTGCTTTACCCAAAGGTTCAGGTCAGATGGAGGGCTGACCCTCAGTCAGATGCACTTTTCATTACAAAAATTCACTTAGCCAGCTGAAAATAAGCCTTTAAGTAGTTGTGATTAATTAAAAAACTTCTGTTCACAGTACATCAGCTTCACAGCTGCAACTATTAAATTACAGTCCAAATTAATAAATCCTAGAATAATTCAGGTTGGAAAAGATCTTTAGGTTGGAAAGGACCTTAGGATCACCCAGTTCCAATCCCCTGCCGAGGGCAGGGACACCTTCAACTAGACCAGGTTGCTCCAAGCCGTGTCCAACCTGGCCTGTATATTAGGAAGTACAAAATTTAGGTGTTCATCACATTTCTCCGACCCCAGACACTTAGGACATGATAAATTTCCACAGGGTACAACTGGCCAGACAGAAGATTGAGGATCATGTATTACTGATCATCATGTAAATAAACAAATGTTTAGGTCAGCAAACTGACAAGCAGATTATGGTTGTTCTAATTGGCATTTGAAGGATACAATTTATTTCTTTAAATTCCTAAATTTAGAAATGGAAATAAATACCCTAAGCATAACAAATTCACAGGCCTTCTAAAAACTTTCCTCTTTCTGTCCTGTTCACTGCACAGTTTCTGACTTTGCCAGTTTGCTTTCCTTAAAGCCAGCTAAAATGGCAAGAAAACTTGTGATCTTTCTAGTTGTCATGGTTTGAGCATGTTTTGAGGGTGTTTTTGTTCAAGGTTTTTTTCCAGCCAGGTGGAAGAGGGGAGTCCGGGAGGAAGGAGAGACAGGACACCTGACCCAGGCTAGCCAATGAGGTATTCCATACCATAGCACGTGATGCCCAGGAGGCAGACTGGGAAAGAGAAAGATGGAGGAGGGAGCACGCAGTGCTCGGCCGGGCAGGGTGGAGTGAGTTATGGGTCGGTGGCTGGTGGGGTGTTGTATTCTTTTCACTTGCTGTTTGCTGTATCATTATTATTTGTAGTAGTAAATGGCAGTAGGGGTTTTGTGTTATGCCTTAGCAATTAAACCGTTCTTATCTCAATCCGTGGGGGCTACATTCTTTGGATTCTCCTTCCTAACTCTCCGGGAGTTGGGGGACTTGGTTTAAACCACGACATTTTTTGGCACCCAATGTGGGGCCCGAGGGTTTGAGATAAGAACAGATCTGAGCGGATTTATGGTCTCTTGTCACAATGCTGATTTATTGGCTCTTAGAGGTTTTTCTCTGGATATCGCGGTTTCGGGATTTTGCCGGGTACTTTGTGTATGGATTGGATGTGTTTGAGGCTTGGGCTAAAGCTTTTGTTTCACTGTACTTTGTGTCGGAGGCTTGTAATACGGTGGGGCTCCGGCAGCAGGGGGGGATGGACGTGGCCATGGACTTGGAATTGTACCAGGCCGTCCCGCTGCTCTTCACCATCCTTGTCCTTATCCTCGTCGTCATCTGTGTGGAGCTGCGTGAAGCCAGGAAGGAGCGACCCCGGGAGCTGCCGGCAGCTGAGGCTGCCAGGGAGAGCGGCACGGGGAGCCAAACGGCTGTGGCAGAGCAGCGGGAGCAGGCGGGGGAGGAGCGGAGCAGGGCGGTAGCTGAGCAGCGGGATCAGGCAGCGGGGGAGGTGAGTCCCGCGGCCGTTCCCGACCCTCCGACGGCCGAGAGTGTCCCCAGGAAGTCACCCGCCGACCCCCAGCAGGATGCAGGAGACTACGCAGCACTTCCCAGCAAGGCAGTGGAGGAACAGAGTCCCGCTGCCGTTCCGAACCCTGCAGCGTCTGAGAATATTCCCCGGAAGTCACCCGCCAAGCCCCAGCAGGAGGCAGGAGACCACGTGGCACTTCCCAGCAAGGCAGAGGAGGAGGATACGGACTCGGGAGAAGAGAAGCTGATAGTGGGAGAGCTGGCAAGCACGGCAGCTACATCAGCCCCAGTGACAAGTGCAGCAGCAGCATCTGAGAGTTCTGACAGTTATGAATGGCTTTTGGGTGCCCTTGGGACCTGCCTGCTGACTGTGATAGGGATCAGCCTGTTGGCACACACACAGAGTGTGTTCTACCCACAACCATTTTGTCTGATCCCAAAAGTTAAGCAGAGTCAGGTTTGGGTCTTGTCTAAGGTTAGACAAGTACATAGGAGCACCAGGAGACTGTCCCCAAGGCTGGACAGTCATGAGTGGCAGGGCATGTGGGACAGTATGGCCATGTATCTGATCCACTGGGCCCCTCCAGTGCTTTGGAAGCATTGGAGGTGGAAGGCAGCTGTATGGAGTCCCCAGCAGCAAGCTGTAGAACTGCTGAAGGGGACGGTGAATGATTTTGAGCCTGGTGGGCCCAGATACTTCAGGCCATCGTTCCAGAGATGCAACATAGAGATTGACTCATGATCGAGGGGTGGACTTAAGAGTGATGGTGTATTGAAAATGTGGGATCTGGGCATGACGTGAATGGTATGGAATAAGGGGTGGATAATGTCATGGTTTGAGCATGTTTTGAGGGTGTTTTTTTCAAGGTTTTTTTCCAGCCAGGTGGAAGAGGGGAGTCTGAGAGGAAGGAGAGACAGGACACCTGACCCAGGCTAGCCAATGAGGTATTCCATACCATAGCACGTGATGCCCAGGAGGCAGACTGGGAAAGAGAAAGATGGAGGAGGGAGCACATGGTGCTCGGCCGGGCAGGGTGGAGTGAGTTATGGGTCGGTGGCTGGTGGGGTGTTGTATTCTTTTCACTTGCTGTTTGCTGTATCGTTATTATTTGTAGTAGTGAATGGCAGTAGGAGTTTTGTGTTATGCCTTAGCAATTAAACCGTTCTTATCTCAATCCGTGGGGGCTACATTCTTTGGATTTTCCTTCCTAACTCTCTGGGAGTTGGGGGACTTGGTTTAAACCACGACACTAGTAAAAACAACTTCACACATAGGGACAGTTTTATACTGTAACAGCCAGGTTAATTTACCACAATAAAAGCTTTCTACTCATGAGCAGTGTTTTCTGTGTTTCTTAGAATGGGTTTACAAGTTAAATCAAGTTAAAAGAAATCAATATTTTATTTTCCCTGGGACATATCAACCATCATTAGGAATGCAGACAGTTAAAAGGCAGTTAGGGACTCCGAGAAGGTTGCAAAAATAATTTAGAGTTGTGCTCACTGTTGTCATTACACTAAATCACATCGAGACTCTTCATTTGTTCAGGCTGCATTCAGTATGGTATTAAACCTAAGTCTTCCCATTGGTATTTTTATTTGCAAATAAGAGATTTTTTTCTAAATGTCTAATGTGCCAATAGAGACAACTCTGCACAGTTACCAATTAGTTACATTCTAATGACAGGCATTACAAAGCAGACACAGTGTGGAATGAAATCATGATTTATTAAGGCATTTGTCAGGCAAAGTTGCTTCTTTCTTTTTAATTATATGCTGGAGCAGTTCCATCAATGCTCATATAGTAAATATACTGCCAGTTTTAATCACTGAAAATCTAGGACAAGCACGCTGAAGTATTATGTATTTTACACCCTTTTCCATCTAAAACATTTTTCAACTGAGTGCCATATCAAAGTGCTTTTTAAGCTGTGAACTAATCAGGAGAGTCTAATGTAGCCACTAAGTACAATACTATTGCCTCTTTCTATGAACAATCTGTACTTGCATAATTTGTCCAGCATCTCAGAATAAGTGGGAACAGTGGAAGAAACAGAAGAAAACCGTTAGATTTTCTGAACTACTCAGTTTGGAACGTACTAAGAAAAGGTACTTTCTGTTCCCTTCAACTATGATCTGTCCTGGAACTACTTGTTGGGATAGAACTTTAAAATGTGATTACATTTGGTTTATGTTGTGACTCTGCTCCGCTTAGACAAACACCCTTTTTGATTTCTTTTTCCATGTGCCACATGCTGCAACTGCTGAGATTATTTCACTACCACTGCACTGTTATGCCAACACTTTTCTATCCCTTGAAAAACCAAGGCCAGGTTGGATGGGGCTTGGAACAACTTAGTCTACTGGAAGGTGTCCCTGGCCATGGCAGAGGATTGAAATTGAATGAGCTTTAAGGTCCCTTCCAACCCAAAACAGTCTGTGATTCTGTGAAAAGCAAACATATTGTCTGAGCCCTTGTGCTGTCCTTGGAACAAATCTGATATTTAAATTGTGAAATATATATGCTAACTTCCTTTCCTATACTGCTTCTTTTCAAGGTAGCTCCTTAACTGGGTTCCAGTCAAGAAGGAACATTCAATTAATGCAGGCATCAGCAATTTCACCAACATTTCAAGCTTATCTTCTCAGACTTCAAAGTAGTTTGGATCAGTAAATAACTTTTCCTTCTAAAAGTTTTAAAAGAATTTCTTGCTTAGCAAATTTTAATAGTCTTTTCCTTATTTCTTTGAAAAGCTAACACTCTTGCAAAGAGGAAAAGGGTTTAGAAAAGAGAAAGTGTTTTAACCGAGACTCTAGAGCTCCAAAGAATCTCTAATCCTCTGAATTTTTATGCATTTCTCTGAAGTATCCTCAGATACTGTCTGGGTCCCAGGCTGCCCTCTCAGCTTTGAGACCCACAGTCCTTTCCTCTAGTGTAACAGCCTGCAGAATATTTCCACATTACTCATGCACTGCTGTTACATGCTTTTGTCCAAAGGGAGGCTTTTACAGCTTGGTAACAGTGGTAAGAACTCATTTCCTCTGAACTGCAAATTTAAAAAGAGGCTAAGATGCCTTGTGGCACCCTGTCAAAAGCTGTAAATTGTTCTCACAGCACCATATTTCCAAACTGATGGCAATGTAAACTTACGGATGGCTACCATTGTAAGGTAACACCCAAAGTGAGATTGTGGAGTACCAAATCTGCTCCCTGTCAGTGGAGTCAGAACAAATTGGCTCACTTCAGAATACAGAATATTTCTTCTGTCAGACTTTCATAGCCAGGCTAGATTCCAAATCCTATGTTTGTTACTTCCATCTCATATGCTACTGGCTGATGTTATGTGAGAGTGGAGGAGGAAAGATGAAAGAAGAAACATTTGCTCTCTTGTGTTTATGTTGTCTTTACAAAGAAAATAAAAGGAGACTGTTGTCTCTATTAAACCTGATAAATGGCTCTGTGACACCAAACCCATGTCAGTCTTTGTACGAATTATCCTCAGAGCTCTGTAGATATTACTGCCAATAAAAGACAGAATAAAAGGTAAATATTCAAAACCTCTTTTTCTATTTAACCATGAAGCTATGAAAACCTATGTAAAGACTTTATTTATTGCTGTACTAAAACCACACGCTAAATGTTAATACAAAATGTAGTATGTTTGCTACCATAGTATTAATGCATATCAAACCACTAAGCTGGAAGAAATAAATTGTTACATCCCAAAAATCCACTTTATTGATTTAACCCAGTCAAAATGGCTGTAGCTTCTTTCTGTGGTACAGAAAAGAAGTTAGCATTCAACAAGTCTCAACTTGTTGAGATAAATCTCAACTACAGACTTCATTTAATGGGACAAATTTAGAAGGACTTGATAAAAGGTAAAAATTAGGTTCCCTTCTCCAGCCCATAAATAAATTCTGGGTAGAAAAAGAAGAAAATCAACTAGGTTTAGCAAGATAAAGGATCTGGTGATTGGAAAAAATCCCTTCAATTCATTGGTAATACATGCTGTTTAATTCCTCCATTAAACCACAGCAAAGACATTTCTCGGTGGTTTGGAAAGACTTGCAGATATCAGGCCTAAACCAGTTTTGCTTAGATTTAGAATAAAATGCAGCATAAAATCATGATTTTAATGTTATTTTGCTTTCCTTTCAAATGCAACCTGGCATAAATTGTAAGATAACCATTTCATAATTAGAATTAGTAATTTTCTAGCAAATTAAACATTATAATTGAGGAATTTAACAGATACAGATTAAGCTCTCTAAATTATTTACATCAGTGCCTCTACATTCAGCATGCCCTCCCAAGTCATTAAAACATATACAAGAAATGTCCTTCCTTTAAAATATCAGCTGGAATGAACAAATAATAAGAGGATTTTACAATTTTAAGGTAAATTCTCTACTCACTGATTTGAATAATGATCAAAATCTTGTTTCAATCTCTTTGAATTAAATCAGCATACTTAAAGAATACAATGAAACAAAGGAATCCACTGTTGAATATATCACCTTGGAACTAACAGTATCTATGGAGTTTGTTTTTTAAGAGGCTTAGCAAGTAAATTTTGTAGAAGTCCCAGCTACCCAGGAGACTACTAACCTGAGGCCCTGAAAGGTTTATAAGGACACAAGGGGGAGCAGCTTTTTTTTTTTCCCTCTCTGGTTGTGTGGATCCTGATAGCTAGTTTATGATAATTCTTCACTGTGACTTTTCCTTTCTTTCCCACAGAATTCAGGCAGAGTAGCAGATGTGAAAAGGTCCTTTGACAGCAAACATGACAAAATTAAACATGCCCAGCAGAGACAGAAAGTTGGGCATGTGTAGAAATTAAATGTCAGTGCATCCCATTGCCCATAAGTCTCAAGCTATGATTATTCATTTTCTAAGGTAAATGCAAAGAATGCTTCAATGAATTAAAAGACCTGAGCCTGAACCAGGCTTCAAGAGTGCAGCTTAGCATTCTTAGCAATCAATAGCATCAGGGAATCCTGGTTTAAATTATGAATATATTTATATTTATGGAAGCTCAGGTTTGTGAAAGGTACGTATATAAATACCCTGTATGACAGGCCTAAAAATTAATTTCTATCACTCCTTTTGATCTCAAGCCTGGCAGTGCTAGAGAGAATATAGGCAATTTCATTTACTTTGAGAGTGCAACTCGAGTGTGTCCTATAACACTCTGAATATAGTCAGCATTATTTATAAAACCAGCCTACGCCCTTATTTAATGCTTTGGCAGTCACGCTAAACTACTGAACCTTTTAGGGAACAGTGTTAGTTGAATGTCAATGCATACACATATGATTGCTTTTCATCTGCACAGAGAAGTGGTAATTAGGATTTCCATTGAGTTTTCTGACAGAGGTGAAGCTGAATTAAAGCCTATTTATAAATATTTTAATATCATAAAACAGCCTTAGAGCAATGAATTTGAGCAACACTGTAAATATGCCCTTCATTATGCAAAGGTTAACTGTTTAATAGCAATATGGAAATATCTCTGCAAGACTACTTGCTTTGGTCTCTTCTCTTTGTTTTTCAAGGCACAGTGTTTCTCCCATTGGGGAAAGTGTGCAGAGAAACCTAGTATCACTTCCATTGATCATTTGTGTGTATAGGACTTAGTTCTGTTCTTCAGATGAATCAAAAGTTTATATACCCCTGGCAGCTTTTTTACTAAAACTTCTATTAAAACTTGATGGAGGGTCATGAGAATGTTCATTATTTACAAGTCAATGTTTAGTGGCAGAACAAGAAATTCAGACTCTTTTCAGCCTGTATGAATTGCCAGAACTCCGTCAACTGCAGCTAAGGGTCTGTCCCAGAAACCACATTTTTAGCACACTCATCCATTCAGTGTCTTTCTAGATAGAGCTGATTATCAAGCTCTAAGGCTGACTTGCTGCAACCATAAGTAAATGACTTGATTTTGAACTTAGATCTTCTGCCTAAAAAGTAAATCTGAAAATACCTATCTTACTCCTGTGCTGACTTATTAATTCAGGAATACCATTAAAGTTAGAATGGCACAGAGCCAGTAAAAATGAAAACAGGGGGAGTTTTAACACACAGATGTAACTGAGGGCACCAGTAAACCAGTAAGACACACAATGTAAAGCTGCAATGACAAACAAACAAGTGAAGCAGACCCCAACAGGCCAATATTCCCACTCACCTGAACAACCCCAACAGAGTAAAAGTCCATGCTCTGGAACGGAAATCAAGAATATTCTGACAATTTTAGTGCTAGGAATTTATTCAGCATCATGGTTTTGCATGGAATTGCCCTCCTACTCCACTTAAAAGTGTGCAATATTTTGTATTCTGCATATTTTCTCTCTTCCTTTAACAAGGAAATGTCATCCTTCATCATCAACTTGTTGTGGTGTCTTAGACTTTCAAAAAATTAAATTTGTGTTTCCAACCATTATCTATACAATCCCTTTAACTCACTTTTCCAAATTTATGTACCCCTGACACCAATTTAATATTTTTCTTCTTCTTCTGAAGCTTGTTGGATTCCTGAAATCATACGCAACAACTCATAGATCAGTAATTTGTTTAGAATGCTACAGATCATTTTTGATCTAATTTTTGTGTGAAGGTCGAAGTAAAACTAGTATGAAGCATATGTGCATTCTCTCAAGAATAGGCACAGATAATTCAGTTTGCAAAAGCTCTTGAGCAAGTGGCACCTCAAGAAATAACAGAGGAGACATGGAAATGACAGCCCAGAGTGAAGGCAATATAGAAATGTTCCTGTTATCTCTATAATTTTTCCCAAAGTGTCCATCACTGAAGACAATTACAACTATAAAATGATAGCTGGAAAATATTTGGAACACCAGAGGTTAATACTTCAGCATTGGCTAGTCTGGCAACAGAGCAGCTTTGCAACTGATTTTTTAGCTACAGATCACGTAGTACTACACCATTCTGGGTTACTGTCATGGTTTGAGCATGTTTTGAGGGTGTTTTTGTTCAAGGTTTTTTCCAGCTAGGTGGAGGAGGGGAGGCCGGGAGGAAGGAGAGACAGGACACCTGACCCAGGCTAGCCAATGAGGTATTCCATACCATAGCACGTGATGCCCAGGATGCATACTGGGAGAGAGAGAGCTGGAGGGGTAGAGCTCTGGAGGAAAATGGAGGAGGGAGCACGCGGTGCTCAGTCGGGCAGGGTGGAGTGAGTTATGGGTCGGTGGCTGGTGGGGTGTTGTATTCTTTTTTCGCTTGTTGTTTGCTGTATCATTATTATTTGTAGTGGTAATGGCAGTGGTGATTCTGTGTTATGCCTTAGCTATTAAACTGTTCTTATCTCAATCCGTGGGGGTTACATTCTTTGGATTTTCCTTCCTAACTCTCCGGGAGTTGGGGTACTTGGTTTAAACCATGACAGTTACAGAGAAAAAACCTATGCAGTGCAGTCATAAACTCATATAATCACAGAACGGCTTGGGTTGGAAGGGATCTTAAAGCTCATCCAGTTCCAAACTCCTGCCATGGGCAGGGACACCTTCCACTAGACCACGTTGCTCCAAGCCCCATCCTTGGATGGGATGGGGCAGCCACAGCTTCTCCGGGCAGCCTGTGCCAGTACCTCAGCACTCAGTAGTTCTTCCACCTGGCAGTTTTACTAAACCCTTGTACTATTGTCAACAGAATAGAGAACAGTTAACCATTTCTGAGCCCTGGAAAATATTTGGTATCCCTATTTATTCCGGTGCAATTTCAATGCCAAAAATAAAACTAAAAAGGATGAAGGGGTGTTGATTTGCAGCTGACTCAGAAAGTATAAAAGGGGCAGATGTAACAGTGACTCCAACAAGTGAAGAAACTCAATCTTCTTGTCTGGAGACACACAAATTTTCTGAAGTAATAAATAAATCACAATAAAAAGTTACCCCTCACTGATCTATCTTATCTGCCTTTCTGGGGCTAAACAGAGAGAAATAAGTGCAACCACAGCAAAACCAGACAAGTTTGGTTTTCTCTGAAAAAGATACGACATGACAACATCTTGCTTTTCTTTTCTGGGGTGCCAGATTTACATCAGAGATTCTAATTATTGCATGCATGAGCTTGTGAGACTCAAAAGAAATGCCCTCTAAGACATGTATGACCTGTAAATACTGGTTTGTGTTTGTGTCAAAGGAGAAGGGAAAGAGGGAATGATTATTTACTATTATTTTTTAATCGAAAGATGTAATGGCATATGACAAGGTCTATTATCCACTGAAAGTAAAAGGGAAAAAGGGAATGTCTTAATGCTGTAACAAAAGCCAAATCACTTCAACTGTCGGCCTCTATCAAGGCACACCAAGTAGGGGCAGTGACTGCTAAGCCAATTTGTCCATAATTTTTTGACAAGTGCTAGAAAATATAAATAAGGTAGTGGGGATGAATGTGACTCTACAGGCGTTGTTACGGTTGACTGCTGTAGACACAACTCACCACTTCTGATAATTTTCATGTCATTTAGGAGAGCAATGCTAAGTGCTGAGAAACATAAAGCAGTATAAGATAATACAATTTGAAAAGAGCGTCCTTCCATCCCTGAAGGCTTATTTATCAAATGACAACATAGGTCACTTCCCTGAATCAATAGCAATGTTATATTCATATACTGTCTATCATCTTTAAATTAGGTAATCTATATTATAATCATAGAATGGTTTGGGTTGGAAGAGATCTTATAGGGTTCTAACCACCTGCCACAGGCAGAGGCACATTCCACTAGAGCAGGTTGCTCCAAGCCCTGTCCAACCTGGCCTTGAGTACTACCAGGGATGGGGCAGCCACAGCTTCTCTGGGTAACCTTTGCCAGCATCTCACCACTCTCACAGGAAAGAATTTCTTCTTTGTATCTAACCTGAACTTTCCCTGTTAAAGTTTAAACCCATCACCCCTTGTCTTGTCACTGCAGTCCTTGATGAAGAGTGCCTCTCCAGGGTCTTTGTAGTTCCCCTTCAGATACTGGAAGGCTGCTATGAGGTCTCCATGCAGCCTCCTCTTCTCCAGGCTGAACAGCCCCAACTTTCTCACCCTGTCTTCATATTGGAGATGCTCCAGGCCCTGATCATCCTCGTGCCCTTCTCTGGGCTTGCTCCAACAGTTCCATATTAACACATTTTCAAATGTTGGTCACCTTTCTGTATCCCAGAAGTTCCCAAAGCAATTCAAAGCCTTTTTCCACTTCATACTGAAGCAGCTCCCCTGCTTTGGAAGAAGGTGAAAGCCAGCCAGTAGGCAGCATCTCTTGGGTTTATGACTTGGTAGCAGGTTCTCAACAAGCCCCTGAACCTGTGAAGTGCAGCCACTAGAATATCTTCAATGTCCATGCTTCCTAGATTAGGCGTTGGTCAGTATGAAAATTCATACAGGTATATGGCATAAAGAACACAGTCTGTTACAGAAGGAAGGAGGACTGCATTATTTTTCTGGCTAAGATGAAAGTGTACGCTTCTTGATGTGGCGTTTTAGCTTGCATTCACAGGTCCAGTCATTTGAGCTCTTATTAGAAGGGCTAGCATAGCTTGTTACCTCTTTGCTTGTGATAGCTTATCATAGTATCTACCTATTCACCTTTTTTCATCTACTTCATCAAGTTGGTTCAAAATAATTGCTTGAAGCTGTTAAGATAATTAACTCTTTGAATTCTCACCTTGAAAGCATAGAAACATATGAAGATGAAGAAACAGAGAAGGAAATAATGGTATGCTTTCCCAAATCTTGAAAAGGGGGATGGATGAGTGTAAAAACTTCACCAAGGCAAAGAACAGAAAGACTTAGATAAGATTAACCATACATTAGTTTTCTTTGCTCTATGGTAACAACCGGGCCTGGTTTTTACACAGGTTATGAAATACCCATGATGCAAATAGTCCAAGCTCTCTTCAAACTGTTGCCTGATGGATGTCAGTCAGCTCTCCTATTTGTCTTTTAGTGTCATCTATATGATGGCAATAGTAACAAGTCTGCCGACAAACCCATATTGAGACTCCTACATAGGAGCTGGTAACACCCTATGTTAGTCACATTTGAGCATAGCCCTCTAATCAGAAATCTTATCACTGTTTTTAGTTCTGTTTTATTTCAGTTTCATTGAAAAGGATTTTTTTTCTCTGAATTATTTGTAAGGGAATGTTACATAACAGGAAAAAGAACCTTGTTCTAGAGACAGCATACATAGAATCATAGAATCATAGAATAGTTAGGGTTGGAAAGGACCTCAAGATCATCTAGTTCCAACCCCTCTGACATGGGCAGGGACACCTCACACTAAACCATATCACCCAAGACTTCATCCAACCTGGTCTTGAATACTGCCAGGGATGGAGCATTCACAACCTCCCTGAGCAACCCATTCCAGTACCTCACCACCCTCACAGTAAAGAATTTCTTCCTTAGATCCAATCTAAACCTCTGCTGTTTAAGTTTCAACCCGTTACCCCTTGTCCTGTCACTGCAGTCCCTAATGAATAGTCCCTGTCCAGCATCCCCATAGGTCCCCTTCAGACACTGGAAGGTTGCTATGAGGTCTCCACGCAGCCTTCTCTTCTCCAGGCTGAACAGACACAACTTTCTCAGCCTGTCTTCATATCGAGGTGTTCCAGTCCCCTGATCATCCTCGTGGCCCTCCTCTGGACTTGTTCTAACAGTGCCATGTCCTTTTTATGTTGAGGACACCAGAACTGCACACAATACTCCAAGTGAGGTCTCATGAGAGCAGAGTAGAGGGGCAGGATCACCTCCTTCGACCTGCTGGTCACGCTTCTTTTGATGCTGCTCAGGATACAGTTGGCTTTCTGGGCTGTAAGAACACACTGCTGGCTCATGTTCAGTTTCCCATTGACTAACACCCCCAAGTCCTTCTTCACAGGACTACCATAAATTTCTTCTCTGCCCAACCTGTAGCTGTGCCTGGGATTGCTCCGACCCAGATGTAGGACCTTGCACTTGGCATGGTTAAACTTCATGAGGTTGGCATCAGCCCACCTCACAAGCACGTCAAGGTCCCTGTGAATGGCATTCCTTCCTCTAGCGTACCAACAGCATGCCTTCCAAGAGAATCTGCTCCCAGATTTTGCCAGGCACAGAGGTGAGACTGACTGGTCTGTAATTCCCCAGGTCATCCATTTTCCCCTTCTTGAAAATGGGGGTTATATTTCCTTTTTTCCAGTCATCGGGAACTTCACCTGTCTGCCATGATATTTCACATATGATGGCCAGTGGCTTTGCAACATCATTCGCCTGCTGCTTCAGGACCTGTGGATGGATTTCATCAGGTCCCATGGACTTGTGTACGTTCAGGTTCTTAAGATGGTCTCGAACCAGATCCTCTCCTACACTGGCCCTAGGGTCTTATTGCTCACAGTCCCTGCATCTGCTTTCTAAGACTTGGGTGGTGTGGTCAGAGCCCTTGCCAGTGAAGACCATGGCAAAGAAGTCATTCAGAACCTCAGCCTTCTCCAAGTCCTGTGTAGCCAGTTCTCCCGAAAGCTTCCAGAGGGAGCCCACATTGTCCCTAGTCTGTTTTTTATCCGCTACATACGTATAAAATCCCTTCCTGTTATCTTTAATATCCCTAGCCAAGTTTAGCTCTAACTGGGCCTTAGCTTTCCTAACTTGGTCCCTAACTTCCCGGAAAACATCCCTCAATTCATCCCAGGCCACCTGTCGTTGCTTCCACCTTTTTAAGCCTCTTTTTTCTTGTGAATTTTTCTTAGCAGCTCCTTATCCATCCAAGGGGGTCTCCTGGCCCTCCTGCTGCACTTCCTTCTATTTGGGATGCAACACTCCTGAGCTTGTAGCAGGTGATCCTTGAATATCAATCAAGAGTCTTGGGCCGCCCTGCCCTCTAGGGCTATATCCCATAGAACCTTGCTAAGCAGGTTCCTGAAGAGGCCCAAGTCTGCTCTCTTGAAGTCCAGGGCAGTGATCTTGCTGCACGCTCTTCTCACTGTCTTGAGGATCTAGAATTTGACCATGTCGTGATCGCTGCTTCCAAGGCTGCCCTGGAGATCTTTCAGTAATATCAGGTAACAGCACTAGGTTCACTGAAATCAATGGGAACTTAGTCATTGACTTCAAGAGTGCTATAACGCCACTGGGGATGTTTCAGATGGAGGAATTATTATCTCTTACAAAGAAACTTACAGAGATTTTTCAGACAAGGTTGTTCCTTTGTCTGTAGCAATCTCTTTGCTTCCCATAGCGGTTTCTAATGAAAAGTCCACAAAACTGGTCAAACTGGGTCAGCATATAATCCATTTTGAATAAATGAAAAATCAGGCATCAGCATTAATTGTGCTCCTTAATTTTGATATGTAAAAGAATTTGGAGTCCTAAGAAAACTCAAAATATTGTTGAAATTTACAGACCAGTTTTTAACAGTTATCAGTTTAACATAATAGTAGCATCCATCATCTTTCTGAAGTGTTTCAAAATCTATGAAAATGCACTCTGCATTACTATACCCTTTGCATTTCTAGTTTCAGAAACCCATCTCCTGAGTTTCAAACAAATATATTTTCAGCTGTTTTTATATCTCTCTAGCTCCACAGAGCCACCATGACTGACAGCTCTGTGACTATCAATAGTAAAAATCTAGGCTAATACTTGTATAATCAGTTGAGAGGGCAAAACCCTCTTGATTATGGCATTTTCTACCAAGTCAGACCACAGTGTATCTAAATTTTGCTGCGTAGAGGATTTAATGAAAAAACAAGTTCCTAAACAAAGCTTCCTTTCCTGAAACTGGAGTTTTGAACAGTCACCTGCTTTACCAAGAGCTGAAATTGGCACTATATAGCATCACTAAGGTGAACTGGTAAATGATATGGCAACTGACTCCTGCAAGAGCCCTTGGGTGTAGACCTCCACATTTTCTTTCTTCAGCCAAACTCCACACAGTGATTATAAGCATGACATGGAATGTCAGGCATATAGTTAAACCTTCTAAACAACAATTTATAGTTAGGCTCAGAAATACCTGGGAATGTCCATGTTGTGGTTTAATCCCAATCCGCACAGCTCGTTCACTCACTCCCCACCTTGCTCCCCCAACTCCTGGAGAGTTAGGAAGGAGAATCCAAAGAATGTAGCCCCCACGGGTTGAGATAAGAACAGTTTAATAACTAAGGTATAACACAAATCACTACTGCTACTACTACTACTACAAACAATAATGATAAAGCCAATAACAGGTGAAGAGATTACAACACCTCACCAGCCACCGACCCATAACTCACCCCACCCTGCCCGACCGCACACTGAGCAATACCTCCTCCATCCCCCCAGAGCTCCAGCCCTTCCAGGTAACTCCTGGTTACATCCTGGGTATGACGTGCTATGGTATGGAATACCTCTTTGGCTAGCCTGGGTCAGGTGTCCTGTTTCTCCTTCCTCCCGGCCTCCCTCCTTCCCTGGCAGAGCATGAGGCTCAGAAAAGGCCTTGGACAAACCAAACATTTGAGCAGTAACTCAAAACATACTTGCTATCAGCAACCGTTCTCAGCCTGAAAGTCAAAACACAGCAGTGCACCAGCTACCAAGAAGGAGAAAAAATGACTGCTACTGCTCAAACCAGGACAGTCCCCTAAAACAGCAATTGATATGGTGTCAGCTGGTTTTAAGACCCTTGATAGGAGTTATACCATGTCCTGGAGCTACTGAGGGGGTTTTTGTTTGCCTTCACTGTCTCTCTATGCTTTTGGAAGTCTCCAAAGACACTGGCATGTATTTCTACCAGTGAAGAAGTCTTCTATTCAATAAAATGTCAACAAGTCACAGATGATGCTTTCAGCTATAGAATTGCTTCAACCACCTTCACATTTTGCTAAGTGTAATTCTAGAGACATTTCTGTCTTCTACCCAGCATATTTTCTTACTTTTCTTGTATTCACTTCCCTTCTTAGACTGCTTTCCTCCTAAGAATACAGTATTTGGAACTTACTGCCCATAAGTTAAGATTAGCCTATATATGCCTTTAGTTCCGATGAAATATCTGAGGAACAGCTGAATTAATCCTTCAAAACATTTCATTACTCCAAGTTAACTGGCAAGTTTTAACCTAAAATAAAAAACTCTGGTGAAGAACAGTCCCAGACTCTATAAAAGTCTTGGGGGGGCGGAGGGGGAAGGGTCATGTGGGAAGCTCAGGAGTTTAGATTGTGAGAGCCAGTCAGCCCATGCTTTGGCTGCAAATTTTCCTTCCACACATCCACAAGGTGCTGAGAACTTGTCTGAGTTGCTGTGACAGCACAGCATCCTACAAACAGCATTTGACAGTTCGGAGGCTTAGGATCCAGTGTTCCTCCTTGAACCTTTAAGGTTGGTTAGATTCACTGTGGAGAAACACCTTCACCTTCCCTCAAAGAGTATGACCCAGGCAGCTGACAGAGCAGCACACAGCAGTCTGCACAGGTCTGTCAAATTCTGAGTTATCAGATACTGTAAGGAAAATGAGAGGAGTTTCTGAGATACTAAAGCATTTCTATGGCACAGGTCTACTAAGAACCTCCAGGCAGCAGTATTCTAGTAATTACGTGTTGATTATGGAGAAAAAGCCATATGTAAAGTAAAAATAACACCAGATACAAGAATCAGACAAGCTCCATTGCTATAAGTTAGCAGAAAAACATTTGCATTGAGAGCTGATGGAATGCTTTACTTATAATCACCTTGTTCAGATTTTCTTTGGCATCAAACTAATAAGATGTTTGGATATAAAAAAATATATATACAGACATGAAATTCCTCACCCAGCTTTTTAAGGTACTTAGAGAAAGGCTGTAGACAAGCAAACTGTGATATAAAAAGAGATTGTGGACAGAATGGCTGGACAGAATGAAAGGTAAAAATTATTACAGAATTGTTTGGACATTTTATGACAAACAGTTCAATACAATTTATTTACAAGGTAGACTAAAATTCACTAGTGTAATAACAGAACTATTTGTCTTAGCAAGTATCTTGTGATTGGTGATCAATAATGTAGCTGAGATGACTGATAGCTTTGTTTTCTAGCAGTGCCTCAGTCAGTCTAAATTATTTATTTGACATGCTGCCTTTTGGCAAATCCAAGGAAACAGTGATAAGAAATTTGCATTCCTCTGATACGTAACTCTAAATGAATGTGAAATATTCCTCAAGCTTTTGGTGATTGACATATGACTGTAGACTGAGGGACAGTTTTGCTGACCAGTCATGGTTTTGTCTTCTGGCATGAATAGCAAGGTAGGCTTCAGAATGAAAAACAAGGAGTTACTTTTTGTCAGACATGGCAGTGGAAAACATAATGGCATTTGCAGAAATATCTAGAATTTAGATGCCTCTGAACACTCAAGAACCTGCCTTAGTTTATTAGGAGCTTTGTTACAGCCACCTTTAATTAGTACTGGGACTGGGAAAAGGGTAAAAAGATAAAAGAGCATAGCAGAAAAAGGCAAAAGTCTCACAAGCTCACTATACTGCCCCAACAATGGCCAACAGTGGAAGGTGAAGAATTGATATAAGAGTATAGCTAGTACAAAACAACATTTCCCCTTCTGTATCTTGCCATTTCTATATCATCTGTTCTCAGCACTAAGGAGTTCTATTATTAAATATGTGCAAGCTTTTCTGTAACTCCAGGCACCATTGCTCTTCTCTGTACAGTTTTAGTTGTTTTACAGCCTATTCAAGATATGCTGATCAAAAGTACACTCAAGGTGTGGGTATAAATGAATTCACATCCTAGTGTAACAGCGTTTTTTTCTCTCTATGCCTTCTTAATACATAAATCATAATATTTTGGGTTTTTTATACTTAATTCTATTTCATGTTATTATTTTAAATTGTTGCTGGGCATGAAGCTGATATTTTCAGGGCTTTATCGACACTAACTCCAGTGTCTTCTTCTTCAGTATTGATAAAAATAGGGATGGTCACTGCATCCTCCTCATGCATTTGCATATGCAGTTTGCTTATTTTTGCATTTAATTTGCTTAGTATCACAAGACTCTTCTACGAAACTTCATTGTCTCTTCTCCTCCTGAATAATTTTGTATTGTCTGAAGACTTTGTATCCTCACTGAATCCCTTCTTTGTTAGATCATTTAGGATTCCTTTCAGTAGCATAGGTCTCAGTACAGATTCCTGTGCAGGGGAAGAAAGACACTCCAACCTTTTATGAAAGGCAGGGTGAATATGCATTCACAGAGAAAAAGCTTAACCATGACAAGGCTGGGGAAACATGCCTATTTTGGATCACTATTCTGTAGCTTTCCTTCATTTTGCCTTAACAGTAGAGAAATCTCCTAGTTGTACTCCCTAACTATCCTAGTAAAACAAATGTAATCTTGACCTCCACTGTGTAGGTGCAGCCCAAAAAACATTTGTGTTCTGAGATGCGTCCCCAGAGCATGACCAGCAGGTCAAAGGAGGTGATCCTGCCCCTCTGCTCTGCTCTTGTGAGACCTCACTTGCAGTACTGTGTGCAGTTCTGGTGTCCTCAACATCAGAAGGACATGGAGCTGCTGGAGCAAGTCCAGAGGAGGCCACAAGGATGATCAGGGGCTGGAGCACCTCCCAGCTTTCTCCCACAGGCTGAGAAAGTTGGGGCTGTTCAGCCTGGAGAAGAGAAGCTGCATGGAGACCTCATAGCAGCCTTCCAGTATTGGAAGGGAACCTACAAGGATGCCAGAGAGGGACTCTTCATCAGGGACTGTAGCGATAGAACAAGGGATGATGGGTTCAAACTTGAACATGGAAGTTCAGGTTAGATATTGGGAAGAAGTTCCTCATTGTAAGGGTGGTGAGGTGCTGGCATAGGTTGCCCAGGGAAGCATGTGTCATCCCTGAGCCATCTGTGTGCCACAGGCTGCCCCATATCTGGCAGTGTTCAAGGCCAGGTTGGATGGGGCTTGGGGCAACCTGTTTCAGAGAAAGGTGTCCCTGCCTGTGGCAGGGAGTTGGAACCCAATGAGCTTTAAGGTGCCTTCCAACCCAAACCATTCTGGGATTCTATGTTCTAATGGCTGGTACTCTCACTGCAAACCACAAAGTCTCTTCTCTAAATGGAGCAGCTCCAGAAAGTGTTTTAGCTCACACTGTCAGGGTGTCAGCAGCTCACTTGCACAGATTATGATTCTTCATCCTGTGGAGACAGTGTTCTCACAAGAGAATGGATATTTGGTACATGAGCTCTGAATAACTCTGAGGGATACAGCAAGGCCATGGGAGGCCCAAGGAAGCCTAAGCAAGCAAAATAAGAAGCTGGCATTCACTGAGTTATGAGAAATGTGGACTGTTGGCAAGCGTTCGAGGTCAAGTTCTCACACCTGTGCTTAACCAATTATATGTTAGTCACTAAGGGTCTTCAAGACAAGTATCCAATCCCGATATGCCAAATTGCTGTAGGTGTGTGTAAGCAACAGTATATAAGGAGCTAATGCTTTGCAATAAATGGCTTTTTGTCTGATCATATTGGTCTCTGACTGAGTCCTTTCCGCGGCATCATCCCCCTTTCAGTGCAGAGCTGCACATGCAATAAGCTCACATCCCTCCAAAAAGTGACAGTTCTGGAAGTAAACTTCTGTAATACCAAAATACCAATTGATGGGCCTCATAACAGCAGTTTGAGAAATTTTGTTTCTGGGATGTGTGATTATTAGAAATGATGCAAAGTCTTCACATGAACAGAAGTATTACATTGATGTTAGCAGTAAATCCCAAGAGAGGTGTTTTCCTACTCAAAGGCCAATTTATACACAACCCCGTGTCAGAATCTAGTCAGTGTGAGTTGAACAGAGATGCTGGTATTACAGGACTGCCTCTGGAAAATGTAGACAGGAACCTTATCAACCACTTACTTCCGGTTCAGGTAAATTATAAATTGCCATTCTTGGTGCCACTATGGTAACTGCCCGGTGAGGTTCTGTCTTTAGTGAGGGAGTGCCCAGTGCACTGGTAGCAGGTCTCAGTGCTGGAAGGTGGCAGAGGGGTTTGCTCTTTCATATTTCATAACTGGAGACTAACACACCAACTTTTACTGCAAATTTTCCAGTATGAAAAGCCAAAGTTGGTGGGTGTGCCCAGATATGGCTCATTACTAATTCTGTAATACGTGACTTCCAATACATTTGGTCTTGACATCTGCAGTGTAGCAAGATCATAGACTGATTTGGGTTGGAAGGGACGTTAAAGCTCATCCAGTTCCAATCTCCTGACATGGACAGGGACACCTTCCACTAGACAAGGTTGCTCCAAGCCTCGTCCAACCTTGCCTTGACCACTGCCAGGGATGGGGCAGCCACAGCTTCTCTGAGCACCCTGTGCCAGTGACTCACCACCCTCACGGGGAAGAACTTTTGCCTAAGATCTCATCTCAATCTCCCTTCTGTCAGGTTAAAGCCATTCCCCCTTGTCTTGTCCCTGCAGGTCCTTGTCCAAAGCCGCTCTCCAGGTTCCTTGAAGCCCCTTTAGGTATTTGAAGCATTTAGGTACTGGAAGACTGGAATATCAGAGTCCTGGAGATTCAGTGAACCCTTACATAGTAAAATGCACTTTGAAACCTTTGATTATTGTTCCAATTCAGAGAAAACTAATACACTTTGAAAAGGTAAGGCAGAATGGGCAATTACTAATGCTGCTGAAAACAATTAATTCTCATTTGCTTAACACCATTTCCTAATGCACATTTCAAAAACTTTTCACAGGACCTTTAAAACGTAGTTTTAAAAATCAGTTTTCTTTGGCCATATCCTAATGATTCAAACTGAGTGCAGAACCTGACATGCAATAAAGCTAAAATAGGTTGATATCCATTTTCTTCAGTTAAATAGGAATTTTAACTCAGTGACACAGGCTGTGGAATAACAAATAGCTACTGTGTATCTGTTTGCTGCACATGCAGAGTGAAGACACGACTCAGCTACCTTTAGTCATGTCGACTAAAAATCACCAGGATAGCTCCTGAAGTAAAATAAAACAAAGAATATCACCAATCATTAAGGAGTCATCCAAGAATCATTTCACATCAGACAAACATTTAATTTACAAAGATGGGAGTAAAGCACTTTACAACTTTGCTGTTTGATCTCACTTGGGAAAGTAGATATGAAGATACTCTTCTCCAGCTTGAAGCATTAAAGCTGGAACTTGTAAGATCAAGCCCTTCGTAAAATACCCACAAAAGCCTCACAAAAAATAATACCCACTTGTCTGCAAAAGGACGTTCTACTGTTCTTAGCACCACATAGTAATGGAAGATGCTGGCTGGAGTGTGCAGAACAATTCTGCACCCAGCTGAAATTGCCAAAAAGGCTTAGGAAAATATGAGGGAAGGAACTGTCAGAAACTTGTCTAAAGCCCTCATCTAATTATTTATGATTACAACTGCTAGATGTCCAGGACTTTATTTTACATGTCATCCTCAAAAATGCCACATTCTTCTCAGATGACAAATTATTCATGCATAAACTTAATTACCCATATGACATTTATTACAAACTTCTATCTGCAGTTTCTGGCTATGATATTCTGAAGTCTGAGCTTTTAATGTGGCTGTGATGCAGTCATTAAAATAAATTAGGGACAGATAAAATTAATAATTGCTTCATCTTTTTGCAATTAAAATAGCTTCTGCTTTGGTAACTGCTTTGGTAACAAGGCTGATGATTGACTGAGATTTTTCTGATGTATCACTCTACAGAAGTATAATTTTCTACTTGAAAATGACTGCCTTGACTTAATTTTGCTGGATCATGGTTTACATGACACAGCCAGAATGATTAAGTTCAATTTCTTTTTAGGTCTTTATATATCATTTGCTTGTGTTTGGAAAGATGATGAGTGCTGCTAGTGAAAAGGAGGAAAAGTGCACAGCAGAACAGTATCTGAAGGAGGCCTACAGGGATGCTCGAGAGGGACTCTTCATTAGGGACTGTAGTGATAGGACAAGTGGTGATGGGTTCAAACTGAAACAGGGGAAGTTTAGGTTAGATATAAGGAAGAAACTGTTCCCTGTGAGGGTGGTGAGGCACTGGAGTGGGCTGCCCAAGGAAGCTGTGGATATTCCATCCCTGACTGTGCTCAAGGCCACATTGGACAGAGTCTTGAGTGACATGGTTTAGTGTGAGATGTCCCTGCCCATGACAGTGGGTTGGAATTAAATGATCTTAAGGTTCTTTCCAACCCTACCTATTCTCTGATTCTATGATTCTATGCTGGACTACATATGAAGCTCATACAAACTGTTGCACAGACAATACGGAATCCTGAAAAACTGAACTGGGCAAGTTACATCAGAATGTGCTTTATTTCATACACTCACTGAACTCCTTTTTTTTGCTATTTAAGGGAAAATCAAACAGGACTATAGCCACAGTAAGATACTTTCACCAAGTGTTTCTTTCAAGTGGTCCACAAGGATGTCTTCCTCTAGGTCCTCGTTCAAGATTTCATTTGAAAGAGGCAACCATAACTTGCCAGACTTATTTTTCTGAGGTTTGAGATATGAGTTAGTAAAGGTGAAAGGGAAAAAGATGTATTAATACAACATTTTCCCAATGTTAATGAGCTCAGAAACAAACAAAAAAGAAAAGAAACCCATCATTTTCCACAGAGAAAAAGTTAGGTGAAAAGAGAGGTGCAAAGAGAAGAACTCTGGTGAAATTGCATAGATTTCTGTGCCTACAAGATGTGTGCTGGCTACATGATCTTACTTATGAACTGGTCTTTGTGCACTTCAACACTGCAAAACCACTCAATCTGTGTAGTAACCAATTTCAGCAGAAGAATTAAGGACTTCAAATAGAGAGCAGGTGAGTATTACATAGAAGGAGCTACAGCATATTTGCATATAAAAAAATAATTGCCTCTGAAGACACAGAAAACTTTAGGCTCTGCAGCTATGATGCAAATCCCATGATATTTGGGATTTGTACCATGGGTTTGTAAACTCTATCACGTTAACTACTTGTTAAAGCTTCTTAGAGTCCATATTTGCTCATCGTCCATGCTCATTCTATCCTCATAAAAAGTAATGGTCCATTTCTTCACCTAGTACAAATGAAAGCAAGGTTTTTACTTACACATCTACTGCTAGTTTGATGATTTTGATTAAATCTATGTGGCAAATAACTATTTAAGCATGCACAGGACAAACCCAGGCTCAGACGAGGGCTGATTTGTGAGAACAGAATAAGCCTATAATAGTGCTAGTATGTTAGATTTTTTTCCTGTTTTCTTCACTAGAAATATTAACATGTTAATTTACAATGCTTAGGAGAAAGATTTACATTCCTCCTAAGTGGTCTTTCATGTGTGCTTAAAAACATTCATTTAAATACACATTTACCTACAACTAATTGCCTCATGGCAGAACAACTATGATGGGAATGTAAAACATTAGTGATTAAACACTGCTCACTCCAAGATATGTGAGTTGGAGAAAGAGATGGGCATGGATGAAAGCCCCTGACATGACAAACAGCCTGTGTATTTCTCCTTTCCTCATGACAGCATCCCTAATGTATTCCTACAGGTTTGAAGTGTGATTGATTCATACCTTATGTACAAGAACTACTTCTGCTGTAGCAAAATAGAAAGAAGGAAAAAAGAATAGAATAATGGAACTGTAGAACAGCCTAGGATGGAACAGAACTCAAAAGACCGTTTGGTCCAACCTGGCCCAAAAGGAGTATGGAATCACAGAGCAAGACTGTACATTCTTTCCCTCTAATGCACTCACAGCACATACACACAAGTAACGGCCGGAATCAGTTACCCTTACTTGCCATGATTTCCAAGGCCCATCTGTGGAGAGAAACATTTACCAAGGGTAAGAACACTAGGACTTAACTCTTAACTATATACACTATGTATTCACAGTATATTATCCTACTAAGCTAGAGTCTACATTTTCCTCTTCAATTATGTTTATTTATTGCTTGAAAACAAACCTCAAAAGGTCTTGCAAGCCTCTTTCCTGCCAATCTCTGTATTGAGTCTGAGCTTTTGCACTAGGCTTAATTCAATTTGGACAGAGAATGAGACTGCCTGTCACCCATGGTTTGGGTCATCCAAGGGATAACATCTATTGAAAGGACACTGTAGATTTTACCCATGGAAATAATGAGGGGGGAAGTTTAAAAGATTTTAATTAATTTGCATCCCTAAAAAATGACTTGCTAGTACTGTTGAGAATTAGTGTATTAATGTGACTGTGAACACTACGTGGACTGATTTGGTATGTCATATAGAATTATAGCAGCCTATACCCATGTCAAACGAAGTATCTTGGAAGGCAGGATATGGGAAATTGAAGATAATTTCTAGAGTTTCCATCAATATCCCTGAAGTTTCTACCTTAGTGTTTGTTAAATATTCTAAGCAGGAACAAACTAGAGTCAAAATACCCAGGAGTCTTGAAACCACAGAAAGCTTTTGCAAAATGCTGAGAGAGACGCACTGGCAAATCACCACCATGTTTTTTAATGGTTAAAAAAAATGCATTAAAAATTACATTACTGCTTCATTTTACATTGCGTATTAGATGGAAGATCAGTTCAGCAGCTTCAGTGACTGAAACAAATCTCTGAATCCAGGTACAACTTCTTGCAAAGAGTTTGTATTGCCATTGTATATCCTGATTATTTTACATTGAGTGACAGCCTGGCATCCCAGAGTACTGTGGAGTCAGGCTCCTTCAAAAGAACAATTTTCTGAGGATAGGCACAACTAATGGTCTCATCCCAGTTGAACAATAAACTTCAAATAACTACCCAAAATTCAGTGTGCAGGAAAGAGCAGATTATTCTTACCATAATGATGTGCATCTGATGGATCACTAAGGATCTAATAACTGTC
This sequence comes from Melopsittacus undulatus, assembly GCF_012275295.1. NCBI lineage: Eukaryota > Metazoa > Chordata > Aves > Psittaciformes > Psittaculidae > Melopsittacus > Melopsittacus undulatus. Next base: position 27,755,170 of record NC_047534.1, read on the forward strand.
CTTTCAGTCCTGATAAGTGTCTGACCAGAACTTCTTTCTGCCATCTGAGAACAGCCTGGGTTTTGTGTCATACCATATTCAGAAAGACCAATTATTCACTTGCTTGAATACCCTCTTTGCTAGAAAGATAAAGCAGTTCACTAATACTTCTCATCTTGCATCTGAATTGTGCATGTAGAGCCTGAGAACAGTGTTTTACAAGAAGCCAGTAGGAAATCTGGACTGGGCTGTGGTATGTTCTTCATCAGGGACTGTAGTGGTAGAACCAGGGGAAATGTTTAAAACTAGAATAGGGGAAGGTCAGTCAGATATAAAGGAAAAAGTTCTTCCCTGTGAGGGTGATGAGATGCTGGCACAGATTGCCCAGAAAAGCTGTGGCCACCTCATCCCTGTCAGTGTTCAAGGCCAGGCTGGATGGGGGTTGGAGCAACCTGGTCTAGTGGAAGGTGTCCCTGCCCATGGCAGGGTGTTGGAACTGGGTGAGCTTTAACGTCCCTCCTAACCCAAACCAGTCTGTGACCCTTGACAATTGTACTGTTTACAAACAAAGCTTCATTAAAATCTGGTTGAAGGAAGCCATTAACATTTCTCTCATGAGCTGTTTTCCCACCCTGAACTACCTCATTCTACTGCTCTGGTATCACTGGATCCATGAGATTGGCTATTTTTGCCAGCAAACTCTGCCTTTGTCTTTTCACTGAGTCATTAAGAGGCTACATTTATGTGAGATAATGCTGAGGTTTTAAAAGAGGATGTGCTAGATGAAGTTGCTAAAAGAAACTACAGAAAGAGGATTTATCTGGTATTCATCTGTAATCACACAGTGACATGCACTGTGGGCAAAACCAGTGCCCTCAAAGGTGAAAAAAAAAAAGAGTTAGTCTAGTGCCTTTGGTGTGTACATACATAACCATCATATCACGTGTTGGCACTTCTATTTTTAAGGTGAAGAGTCCTGGATACAGTTTCTTCCAGTTTCTGTATTGACGTCTCAGATATAAGATGCTGATACTCCCACCTAACAGTGTTTAGCAAAAGCTCCTGGGACTCAAAGCATCTTTTTTCCTTTTTCCTTTTCAAATGCTTTTCTTCTAAAGCAGGGAACATTTATCCTGCAACTTTCAAATCAATACCAAGTCAGCAGGGTGATTTGCATACAAATCGACTTTAAAATTTACACCCTGACTCTGCCAACATGATTAAAAATCATTCATAAAACTGCAACTCCTTGTAATCCCATCCAGCCAGATTTCAATAATAACTCAGACATAGAAGAGCCTCTTGGTTTCAGATGTACTAAAAATAGTTTCTTCTCATTTTATACTTCTTCCTTGGATAGTCACTTCACATTTTCTCAAATGTTTTCTGCTCTGCATTTTATCATTCATCCTCAAAAAATACCTCCATCTACTTACTGACTGGAAAGATTTTCCTTACTAACCAAAAGGTGATTGTTTATACTCCAATCTGATAGCAGGCAGGATTTGAAAAATCCTGAGTCATCACCACTTCACCACAGATCACAGTCACTGCCTTCAATAAAAGTCATTGCTGCCAAATTGTCACTAAATTCTGATGTATAATGAGCCTGGTAGTTATAATTCTGCTCTCTATGGACAGTTGTCTCTCAGAAAAGCCATCGGGATCCTATTTAACATCTTATGAACATTATTCAATCTTTAGTAAGCAAAGCAGACTCCTTCAGTGAGCAGCTTTGATTTTTGCTTCAGATCATGATGTGTCTATAATTGCATGTCGTGCTTGCTGTCTATTACTGGACTTCATTTTCTACTTGACACATCTATCCTGATACAGTGTCATTTTCAGTTGTTGTGGAAATGGCCAGAGCAGTGAAAAGGGGCTTTTCTTGTAAATTGAAACAATACATAAATGTAAAATGAAAGCACATTTCATCCTGCAGTTCCCTTTGTTCAGGAGAGCTGAGACAGGACTCAGGAGCAGTGAACAATTATTGCCTCTCAGTGACAGCACTTTGAAAGCCTAATACCAGTCAGTTCTTGATCATCTCTTGGGGACAATCTGTCACCATTTGTCAGGGGCAATTCCTACATTTCCACTTTTAAGAGTAGTTACAGACAAGAGGTATAATGGGATGCATGACTTTGGAGGGCAAAGCAAAGGTTTTGGCAAAAGTACTTAATAATAATTGCAGAGTGAAGTCAGGCTGTAGAACCTGAAAACCAACTTGTAAGTTTTGAGTCTCTTAACCATTTCAATGCTCAGAGCATAAATCTGAAACAGTCCAAACTATCCCCAAAGTGATAAGATATAAAAAGCCAACATGTCTCTAGTATTTTTTGTTGTGGCACTTTTATACTGTTATTAAACATTGCCCAAAAGCATAACGTCATTTTACTTTTTACTCACCATTTTAGGAGGGCAACAAATTATCAATCACAGGAGGAAGAGTACAAAGGGAGGAGTAAACTGAGGTGCTGAGAATGAGACTCAGTTCCATCTAGTCACCTTCAATACAGAAACGTGGAACAGCAAAGAGTATATGTGTAAATACTATAATTGGCCTCAGGACTCATACGTAACATAAAAAGGAGCAATCCCTGAGTTTGAGTGTTTTAAGAATCTGTCTTGTAAAAGTCCAAATACAGTTTGAAACAGTGAAATGGACATAAAAGCAACTCACAAGTGGTTGCTTCTCCATTATGTGGCAAGGGGCATGTACGTCATAGCTGCATAATGGCAGGGAGCAAGAGTTTCTCAGCGAAGCCATTACTTCCATAGTTATTACTTAATAATGCCACTAGTTTTGCTGCTTCAGCAATGAGCAGTTGGGCTGCTGCAGGCAGTGAGTTGCTCTTACAGCTGCTGGAAAGATGGGCTCTAGAGAGGGAGTAGCTACTACTAGTGCTGCTGGGAAGAAGTACTCCATGCAACATCACCACCTCTAAACAACAACCAATCCTACTGTTGGCATCTGGATCCAACCTGACTTTCTGGGGCTGACACAAGGCATTGTAAAGTAAATGGCTAGAATATGACTGTGTGCTGCTCTCAGTGATTTGCTACAATCATCCACAGCTTACTCTCCTTATATCTATGGCTTTGGGCTCATAATTCTCTGGTATGATAGATCCACAGCTACCCAGTGAATTAGCAGTCAGGAACACTCTGTGACTGGCTTAGCACACAACATCCTGCTTTAGCTGCTTAAAACTATTGAAGACTGTTTTTATACTAAAATGAATCTGAGCCAAGAGCCTATGTGAGGAAATAAGACCTTAGACTCACAGGTGCTGAACCCACTGGGACCTGTGGTGCAGAAGTTGTAAGTTTCAATGCATTTTGGCAGAATATGGAAGAAAATAAAGAAAATCAGACAATACCAACTGAAGTACTCCCTCTATTTGAAAGAACAGAATGGATTAACATCAGGAAGAACTTCTTTACTGTAAGAGTGACAGAGCACTGGAACAGGTTGCCCAGGGGGGTTGTGGAGTCTCCTACATTGGAGATATTCAAACCCCGCCTGGACAAGTTCCTGTGTGATGCACTCTAGGTTACCCTGCTCTTGCAGGGGGATTGGACTAGATGATCTTTTGAGGTGCCTTCCAACCCTTGGGATTCTGTGGTTCTGTGATTCTAAGTTAAAAGGTCCTGCAACTCCTTTAATTTCCTTGCTTTATACAATGGCCTTTTAAACCGTACCTATGTTGATGGAATAAAAATAGAAAGCAGGTAGGTCTACTTAATATGTGGACATAGAACTGGTCTGTTCAGAAAATGCCCTCAGGCAATCAAAAACATCATTTTAATGAAGCCATAATACCGCATTTTGATTTTCTGACTCTGGCTATTCGTTCAAATGGACTCCTTACGCACAGAGCTTGCTTAAAATGAAGAATGGAAAGCCCTTCCAAGAAAATTCAATCCATTTATTTGCACCAAAGCAACTACTTTTATGTTTGCACCACACTCTACATTCCTATATGTTCAAAATACACAAGACTGACTCCCACCCCCAAGCTGTGTTTGCTCAATATAAGTTTTTCTCATTGAAGAGGGCTGTGACTAATATGTTAAGGCAAGGTGAAACTTGATGCTGATAATGCTGTCACTCATGCACTAAGAACACTTATACATCATGCATGACAAAACAAGGAGGAACCTGCTGTTTCTACACTTATGTTGTTTGCAGATAGTGAAGAAATGCAAAGTATCCAGTGCAGATCTATGGATTTACATGACCACAACACGGGTCTTTGAGACCAGCTTTTACAGATAGAACAGGAGGCAGCACTGTTGGGATGGTGAAGATAACAGGCTGTGAAGTGTTGCAGGCCCTTATCTGAAAACTTTGTCTCTAATAAAACCCAACATAGTAAATTCCAAGGGCACTGAAACCTGATTGCTAGAATGGAACCTGGCATTTGGTCAATGCCAAGTAGCACTTTCCCAAATTACTCCTGGGCTTTGCTTATTCTCAGTAAGTAGTCTGCATGCAACACCCTGTTTCAGAAGGTAAGAGAACACACCAGCATAGCATGGGACGTACTCTGCCAGTTGGCATCAGTACCGAGGAATGCTCCTGTACACATTACATTTACAATCATAGTGTCTAATGCACTGGGTGTGTTAATGAGCGACTGCAGCTCTATTGGTCCCTTGGCAGTCCTGCACCTGTTTAAAGGAAGAACTGCTCACCATGAAACTGTAGAAAAAATAAGGCATGGAAATTAAATTTCTAAAGTATTTGGCTGCACTGCTTAATAAACTCAGGTTTGGAATATCTATTTGGTGCTCATTTTCTGGCTAGAGACATGTAAACATAGAATCCAGCCTCTTTGGGAACACATGTCATAAAACATTAAGGAGGCAACTGGACAACTGCCAAGAAACATCTATGGGACTTAGACAGATATGCCAAATAGCAAACATCACACTCACTAGTCATATTCCCTTAAGTCAGCCTGTAATTGGGCTGTGAAATCACGTGTCAGTGCTGGAGACTGTCCACTCCCACAGCTACAGCCAGGCAGGGAAACAAGGAAAACACAGCTTCTATGTTCTCCATGTACTGACTACTGTTGAGCTCTAAAATATCAGTTACTGACAAGGAGAGCCAAGCCCTGACACTGGAAACTCTTGATTCAGCGCAATATCAAAATGGTGGTTACCACCAGAGGAAATACTCATTAAACACAGCTCCTCCCTTCTGCCTCTGAAGAAAAGGCAGAAGGCTGGATGGAGTACACAGAGGTGAGAATTTGCCTGCAGGCCACCAGCTTGACTGTGACAGTTTAGGACATCCTGAGGACTACTCCACATTACGCTCCCAAAAAGTCAAGCTCAGCTATGTGTTGTTTGGGTTTAACTCCCACTAGCACTGTGGCATGAAGATTTCAAAAACCCACCACTTCAGCTTTATCAGACTACTACTCTTCTTGAATACGACAATAAAGCACCACTTTGGTCATACCCTAGCATCATCCCTTCCCCTATTAAAATAGAATCCGAGATGAATAGGCAATGCTACCATCTATATATTAGAAAGAAACCAAGGAAATTAAGTGAATGGAATATAATGTCTTTATTTCATTTCAGAGTTGCAGTTACTTATGATGACACCTGTAATAAATAATATAAAGGAACTGTAGAAGAGTACTTTACAAATATGATTAAAGCTTGGTAGTGAGGCCACATGAACACTGGGAGAGATGTGCTTAGACATGGGATCCAGCGGATTAGAAAATACACGTTATAACTGAGCATTAGAATATACATGGTTCTATTAATTCTTAGGAGAAAAAATAATAAAAAGATGCACTCATGATACTTTTCCCTAAACAGTATACAAGGCCACCATTTAGATGAAACAGTAAAATCAAGAGACATTGATTTATATGGAGGCTTTATCACTTTATGCTAGCTTTGCATAAGCCACCAAGGTTTTCATAAAAAATGTCACAAGCTAGTACTATCTCTGATATAAAAGTTATCCTATTTTCTTGTATGACATTAGGATAAATTTGGATTTGATTGAAACAGAAACTGGTATTAAGCATACCAGGAAATTTATAAGGCATCTTTCTGATGAAGTGTTGGACATACGAATTTGTATAAAGACTATGCATATGACTCCATTCCTTCTTTCTTTCTTGTGATGCTAAAGCAGAACTGTTGAGAAGATTCTTTCAGCAGAATAAGGCAATGCCCTTGATACGGAAATCTGCAATCATCACCTCGTCAGGTGTACTCTAACTGAAAAATAGGCTCTTTAACCTCTTTTTTAACAGCACTGAGAATCTGATATTATATCATGTCTGTGTTAGAGGGGTAGAGGAAGCTATCCTGTGAAAGATCAGGCTGATGCAGTAGAAAGGGGCAGCAGACAGAATTCGGCAAGGCAGGTACAGGCATGTACATGCCACAGCTGAAGGACTGGGTTTAGACCCCCTGGATTAGGGTAAAAAAGTACACGTACCAGTCTTCTTGATGGTGTGAGATATGTGCCTTAAAGTTCCTGGGTTTTATTCCTCTCATCTCTTTTCTTCATTGTTGTCATATTTTACTTCTATTTCAATTATGAAACTGTTCTTATCTCAACCCATGGGTTTTACCTTTTTCCAATTCTCCCCATTGCATTGATGAGGAGAGAATGATCCAGTGGCTGCATGGGACCTAGTTGCCAGCTGAGGTTAAATGGCAACATATGCAAATCAAGCTAATTAATAAATCACAGCAAGCTACAGACCTAGATTTGCCAACAGCATTTCTTGGTAACCAGTTCTCAACAGCAAACAGGCTCTGCAGCCAGAAAGGTGTGTGAACCTTTCATAACACAGTTGCACTTGGTAATGCAAGCTGTGCTTCAAAACCTGGTTTCCCTAGGGCTTCCATGCCCACACCAGCTCATGTCTGGAGGATGCCAGATGGGCTGACAGGCTGGAGATGAGGCAGAGCTTGCACTTCAACCTGGAGGCTTGAACTCCAACCCACACAAGCAAGTTGAGTCACCTCGCACAGTAAACTAAAGCCACAATGAGGCAGCCATGAAATGCTACACAGGCCTTCCGGATGAGGGGAAGAAGCAAAAAACGTGTTATCTGCAAACTGTCCTCAGGGCTAAGAGCTGAGAGACACTTGTAAGCTGCAACTATGTCAATAAAGTATTTCCTTGGATAGTTCATCAGCTTCAAGTAAGTCAGCTAATAATTTAAAGGTTCTTCTATTAAGAAGAATAGAAGCAGCATAGACTCACAAGATTATGTTTTTACTGGATCACTTTCAATTAAGTACATTTTTAACAAATTCACACCATTTTGCAAGATAATGCTCCTTAGTGCATACATTATGGAATGTGTGAGAAGAAAGAAACAGCATTTTCCAACCTCACCTCATGAAAGCTTTGAGTAATTTGTAGTAATGGCTTATGCTGCTATAACGCCTTTAATCACAAAGGGCATCAAAGCCATTTAAGATAAGCAGGGAGAGAGAAACAGGGACAGAAAGTGACATCAAATTTCACCAACATACAGACACTTCTTAGGAAGAACTCTGAAGTTGTTAAACAGCAAGTAGAATGACGGTAAAACCAGTGAAGAATGCCTTCTGCCATGCAAAGCAGGAATAAATTAAACCCAAATACAGCATGCCACCATAAAACTTCTTTTAAACACCATTAATAGCATCTATATATCTATGAAATAATTTCATTACTATTTCATAACCACAGAATATTAAAGGGTTTTCTTAGTGCCACGGTTTAGTGGGGGACTTGGCAGTGCTGGGGTAATGGTTGGACTTGATGATCTTAAAGGTCTTTTCCAACCTTGTTGATTCCATGATTCTATGTTTTTTATTTTGAAATTGAAAAATGACATCTCTGGCAGCATAATGCCTCATATAAAATGCTAAAGATTATTTTAACTTGCAGTTAAAAGTATTATTTAATACTGCAGAACTATCATGCAAACTCCTTAAATTTCCCTGGATGTCTGCATCAAACTTCTGACCCATGGTATTTGTAACATCTGACAAAACCATAGACTGAGGCAACATAATCATAATGCTACTTGGCACTTCACATCTTTAAAGAACTATGGAAATGTTAATTAATTTCCACAACAGCCTAGGGAGTAAACATTTTCATACTGATTTTACAGATTAAGGGGCTGAAACAATGTGTGGACATAACTTCTCCAAGGCAATCTATCACATAAGTGTCAGACATGGGGCTAGAATCAAAAGATTCATCAGGCCTTTAAACAAAGATGCTTGGGGGAGCCACATATAAAAGTACCTTAAAACATTTTCAGATTCTCATTAATATGTTATTTTACTGTCTCTTGATTATTTATAGTAGCAGCTGATTGGGGCTCACTGTTCCCTCGCTACAATTAAATTATTTAGAATTCAGCCTTAACTTCTACATTTGTCTCCATAAAATTAAGTGTATTCTGATCCAGAGATCAAGTAGATCAAAAGGTGTCCAGGACAGCATCTTGGAGCAGAATGTATGTGTCAAAATGGTGGGTCAAATTTGTCTTTCAACTGTTTGGCTGTGTCTTAAATGCATTTCATTTTCATGAAAGCAGTTTCCATCCTTTCAGCCTGCTGGTTTACTTCTATTTTCCCTTAATTGTTCTAAAGCAAATAGTTTCAGATACTTTTTAATTGTATTCTCCCATATCTAGTGCTCTCAAGACCTTCAGATCTCAAGGATCTTTTGGAAAGCTTTTTAGTACACAAGACAATTGCTTAGCAATTGAGATGCTGATAGCTTGCTCAGCAGATCAACTCAATGGCCAAATGCAAACTGTCTGTTCAGATAACAACCTTTCTCATTCAGGAGATCAGTACTCCTCAAGATTCATATTAAATACAAAGACTGGAAAACAGGTAAGACAGACATCATATCTTATTGCAAAGCATATGTTGGACTAAAAGTTATTTGCCTAGGAGAGTCCAAAAAACAATCAAAAAGCTGAAGAGACCTCTTTGTCCTCTACTTGACTCTAAGCATCTGAGGCCTAGTCCAGCAGAACTAACAGAAGATGTTTTCCTATAGCTCACACTGCACATCTGGGCTTATAAAGGGAAGTCCACTTTAAAATACAAAGAGCAAATGACTATTTCCAAAGCGAACAATATTCTTCCTCAGTGTCTCAGTTTTGTCATTCTTAAGTCCCTGAATACACTTAAGAGCCAAGAGAGAAAAATCCTCCAGACAGCACTAGTCCCATAATGTTTCATTTTTTCTTATATAGTAAATAAGCTCTTCAGCAACCTCCTGCAGAACATTTAGCCAAGTCTGTGCTGGAACAGTACATTTCACTTCCAGCTCACAAAAGTTCATTTTAATCACTATTTGAAAATCTGTAACAATCACTGTATTTTCCTACATAAAAGAATTTCTGTTAAGTCCTTTGGAATTCATCCTGATAGGAATCTGATTAGGAGTCCCTACATTTTCCAGGACTCCATGTATGTTTTAATTCTGTTATAGCTACAAACATAGTGTATTCTTTGCACTAACTTGTGGCAAAGATCACTGCCAGATCATTCAGTTTGTTATCATGGTGTTTGAAGCTGACCGATAAGCTAACACACAACTAGGCTTCAAAGTGTGCTCCAGTGCAAAAAGGAGAAAGAAGTGAGGACAAGATAAACAGTGGGCACAAAAAGTTTTTGCCACTGTTTGGGTTTACCCTTTTAAAAGCTGGTAAATCCTTGAGCCCAAATGTAGTTGAGCAAGAGAGCAGAATTCATGTTCCAAATCCAACATAACCCAAAAGAGAAACATTCATGGTATAATTGATTTTGGCAACCGATCTCTTTGCATGCTATGTGATTCTTTTCTTTTTCACCCAGGAATGAGGAATAACTCTTGTCTTATAGAACCAGACTTCTGGAATCTGAGACCAAGCTACAAATCCCATGTTCTTCAGGCTTATGTTGACCCATAGTCCACCTAACAGACAGAACGTTCAAGACCCTCTCTTGGATGACATCTTGCTGAACCACCAAAACACTAAGCTGCTGCTAAGCTTGTGACAGAGTTAGCTAAGCCTAACTTCACATTAAGACACCAAGATCTAATGTGTCTTTAATTAACATCCACATAAAAGCTGTTTATAGCAATAAACCCAAAATCTGGATGCTTCTCTACTGTCTTCCAACACTGCTAATGTTTATTGTAACAGCTGAGCATGTGAAATCCTATGTGCACAACATGGATGATTTTGTAGCTGCAGCAATTCCGGAAGAGTGGATATAGCATCAAAGTGTTTCTGCTAAAGAAGCTTTCTGTTTCTTTAGCAATCAAGTTTCAGTGGAAGGAGCTTTAAATTGACCTCTTTGTGATTCCATTTTATAAGGTTCCTGCTTTTTAGTAGTCTTTATATAAGGCACTTGTCTTCTCCCCGCTGATACTCACACATATAGGATATATACCTGGTACACAGGTATATAACCAGAAAGCTTATATAAGGATCAAGCCTTACCCCATAACTCCCTGTAGTTAAGAAAACAATTCCATCCACTTAAAGTAATGCAAGAAGTTAAGCAGTGTCATTTTTATGCTTAGAGGAATCTTTACAGTACAATGATGGATAAATCCTAGGCATTGCAAAGCCTCCTTCAAGTACTTTTGTACACAAATGGACAACAATACTGATTTAATGAGCTCTTGCGGGCCTGTCCAGTTTTGCAACTCTGAACATCACAATGCTGGTAGATCTAGAGCTGGAGAAGGTGGCACAGCCTGCACTTAACCTGGACTACAGCTCAGGTTAAAAACAGTCATCAAAATATTCCAGCTGGTCACCTGCTCTGTAGCACATGATCCAAACCTATTGCTGAGATTTCTTCAGGAAACTCACCTCCTCAAATAGGCTAGTTCTTATCTCCTTCTTAACACAAAGCTGCCCATTTTCCATCTACCCTCTCTGGAAGTGAAGGCTTACAAAGGCAGCAGTTAAATTTGGGTTTTCTTTTCTCATCTGATATCTAGTGTCATAAAGTTCATACTATAAACCTTTTGGAAGAAGGAATCTAAGGTCCTAATCAGTTATAGCTCCCCTATAATGCACAAAGTTGATAACGCTCTGAAGTCCTCTGCAAACGATTCATCCTCTTCTGAAGATCTACATCATCTGTCCAATACTGGCTCCCATCTCCTGCTATGGTGTGGTTATGTACTATCTATCTGCTTTAATAAAAACCTGCCTTAATAATAACCTTTGAGGTGGCTACTCTTCATATCAAGATCATATAATGAACTCAGCAAATATACAGGATTAAAGTTTACACAAATGTACATCAATCTCACTACAGAGAACTGTCTTAAATTAATAGGTTCTGGATGTTTAATGCTTTTATACTTAAACCCTTCAGAACTTGAAACAGGGTTTTCTACCTAAAGGATTGTTTCAAAGGAAGTCACCTCAGAGCATTAGTCAGTGCTGTCAGCTTTGTTCTTGTGACAGGATCTGAAGGGCTGTGTGCAGTGTCATACCTGTCCTAAACATACATCAATGGTTACCGGAAAGGCTGTGGATGAAAAACTGCCATCACCCCTTGAGTAATGGGAACAAGGAAGGAGGACACAGTGTGCACTGATTTGACAAACGATTAACCTACTGTAAAGTTGTAATGGGCTCATTCATTACTTAGAGCTCCATGACACTTCACATGGTTGGGAATGATGCCTCTGGTTCATGTCAAGTAGTTAGGAAAGAAGGAACAGGAGCCAGACAGGAGTGGCAGAGGAGGTGGGCTAAGTTAGGTAACGACAATTAATACTGATATTTACTGGGATAAAAATCAGCTGCCTTTACACAATGTTTCAGAGCTTTCAGAGTGCTATAAAAACATTAATTAACCTCCACAATTAGATTTCTGAGGTAGGAAATGTCCACCAGCACACTGTGATTTGCCCAGCAAGGAAAAAAAAAAAAAAAAAAAGAAAATCTCCCTGGCTGTAGTGTGTATATGTACTGGAAAAGTACGGTAAGTCATTCAACCTCATCCCATGTGTCTTCACCATGCTGTGTCTGGTCTGGGGGCTGGCAGTCAGCACAAAATTAAGCTCAGGACCGAGCTCTGCAGAGAAGCAGTGATGAGCTGATGCTGAATTGGATAGCACCTGGACACGCCATCTCCCCTCCAGCACACGCATACAGCACACAATTGCCCATGCTCACTCCAACAGCCTCCCCGTATCAGAAAGCTGGCCTATTTCCGTCCACTTAAAATTTAATCAGAGATTTTACTGCTCATCAACAGCTTAACAGGAGCAGTTAAAATTCAAACGCTGCATATTTTGGCTTAATTACTACTAACAGGCAGATGTCACTTTCATACACTCTCCTCCTCAGCCCTTGCTCCTTGCAGCTGCTCCAACATGGAACACAAATTCGTTGGTTAAATAACCAGTGACTGCTAAAATGATTAGGAATTAATAGAAAGAAATCTTACTTCTGCTTTATTTTTTTGGTTCTGTAATAAATTGCAGTCTCTACCTCACACATTTGGCAAGATAAACATCTCTTATTCCCACTCTAAAGCAACAAGTAATTGGAAACAGTGGCCTAGAACTGCGTAGATCTTGAAGCACCAGTGCATACTGCTCCCGTGCATGATTCACACCAGTATTAGCAGACTAATAACAATCTAATTCAAATGTATTAAGGGATCAGTCGTGATGCCCTTTCTCTAGATGGAATGGTTTTCACCGGTTTTCTTAGGTGCCAAGCTTCTCCTTTGACCAGGAGATAGAGCAGCTGTTTTGCAGGAGAAAAAGTCACTGTGATCCAGGACCAGGAATTAAAATACATATAAATGACGATGGCTGTTCCTGGGACAAAGCAGCTGTATTCATTTGAGCCAGAGCCGTTACCAGTTTCCTACTCCAATCACTTCCCATTTTATCCACAAAGCCACTTTGTAAGAGCACTTCAATGGACTGAATAGTTAATGAAACCAGTATGTTTTTTAAGTTCTTCCTGAGGAATGGAATTCTGTCTGCACTTTTCATTTGACAACACTATTCCTTGAAATGGAAGGTGAAATTATCTTCCTGCAGACCTGACTATTCTAAGGATTAAACCTTTTAGAAGGCAGCACCAGGATACCGTTGCTACTTTACAAGGTAATTTGTGAGGTTAAACTAGATCTTAGATTGGCTGTATGCATCCATATCTGCTTTTTCCAAAACAGTAGTCAGTTTTGCACAGGGAAGACTTTTACTGAGCTCATGTAAAAAAAAAAAAAAAAGCCATTTATAACAGCGCATGGCTAGATGCATGATCAAACTGCAGATTCAGGATTTATCAGTGTCTAATGAAGATTTGTCTTTGTTTTCTAGAAAACAAGGATCACTTTTTCAATGATTTAAAAACACAAGTTAAGTGGGCAGATTGCTTTATGCCTAGAAACTATCTTGGGGAGAAAGAAAAAACAAAAAACCCAACTACAAAAAACCAGCATGACTTTTAACCAAATCACAGCCCAAGCCTGAATCCTTTTCTACAGTCCTGCAAAGGAATTGTCCTGCAGCAGCTCTTTTGTCTTGACAGAAATTCCAAGAGGACAGAGAATGCAGTTTGTTTTGTCTTTTCTGCCTGACATTTTACATATGCTGAAAAGAACAGACAACAAGAAGCTGAGAATTAAGAGTCTATGAAATGTTCATTACTACTCTGCACAGCAGATGGATTCCATCACACTACCTTTATTTCACCTCACTAACTCAAGAGAAGATACTGTTTGCACCTTGTCAGTGCAGTAACAGTAGTTCTTCAGAATTTACTTGCCCACCTACCTTTTAGGTGAGATTTAAGGGACACCTTGATGGCAGAGCAAAGTCTGAAACAGAAATAGTCTTGATACTGTCCTCTGTTGGCATACAGGCAATAATGAATTAGCAAATGAAGGTCCTGTAGATGGTGCTCAAGACTGCAGCAAAATCCGAGGTTTTGTAAGGTTAATACACTCACGCAGTTCAAATGCTTGTCATTGCATAGCTCTTTAACCCCACCCTTTTATCCAGCAAACTCCTATTTACACAGAGCTTTGAACAGGGCTGCTAACAATTCCCAGACTTTAGAAACACCCCAAGGCTGTTCCTAACTTTGATAGGGCTGATAAACTCACAAATCTGACTCAAACTAAAAACCATAACTGGCTTTCAGATGCTGTATTCCCAAGAAAGACTGAATATAGAAGAAGAGCTTAGTATTTTTAACTTCTAATAGCTTGAGATTTACACTAGTAATAGTCAGACGTTTTCTTTGGCTTTTCTACTTTTCTGAATTTCCCCCTGTCCATTGCAAATATATTTTTAGATGCAGTAAGAGAACCTTTTTGCCTTACCATGGCAACTGGTGGCTGCAGATCATGTGACTTTTCAGCTTTCTTCCCAAAATATGGCAAGGCTGACTAGAAATGTAGTATAAGTCGGTGGATTTCAGAGCACAGTGGTCTTTGCATGTCATGGTTTAAACCAAATCCTCACAGTACTCTCACTCACTACTCCCTTGCTCCCCCAGCTCCTGGAGAGTTAGGAAGGAGAATCCAAAGAATGTAGCCCCCATGGGTTGAGATAAGAACGGTTTAATTGCTAAGGCACAACACAAATTACTACTGCCATTTACTACTACAAATAATAATGATAAAGCCAATAACAAGCGAAAAGAATACAACACCCCACCAGCCACCGACCCATAACTCACTCCACCCTGCCCGGCCGAGTACCGCGTGCTACCTCCTCCATTTTCCTCCAGAGATCCACCCTTCCAGCTCTCTCTCCCAGTTGCATCCTGGGCATCACGTGCTATGGTATGGAATACCTCATTGGCTAGCCTGGGTCAGGTGTCCTGTCTCTCCTTCCTCCTGGACTCCCCTCCTCCCCGGCAGAGCATGTGCTCAGAAAAGGCCTTGAACAAAAACACCCTCAAAACATGCTTGCTATCAAGCAACTGTTCCCAGCCCAGAAGTCAAAACACAGCACTGCACCAGCTACAAGAAGGAGAAAAATGACTGCTACTGCTCAACCCATGACATTGCATTACATAGCTATAGCCTCAGACTTGGCCAGACTTGTAAATTTCTCTTGTTTTCTGGAGAAAAGATTTTTTGTTGCGTGGTCAAGAAATATGGGTTCATCAAGTTTTGCAAGAAACTTGCTATGTAACCTTGACCAACCTGTTTAATCTACAATTCTTTTACCCTTGTTTGCAATGGGTGACATTTATCTACTTTGCAGGTTGCTGGGAATCTGGACTTGTTATTGTACATGAAGCTTTCTTCAACTGCAATGACAAAAGCACTTAAAATGTCACAGTGCATTTATATATCTAACTGACATCAGATAAAGACATACACTGAAAGAAAGAACATAGGTAGACCTTAGCATTTAGGCCTGAACATCACTGTTATGCAGTTCCAAATATTTAATCTCCAGAATATTCTCCCTTCAATGAACAAAGCTTGTGAATTTTACAGCAATTACCTGTTCTTTTGCAAAGATTTATTTTATATATATACATATATATATTTTTTATATATAGATACAGGAAAGAAATGACTCATTTTATCCATCTTGTCTCTTATCTCAGCAAGCAATAAAATGTCAGCACTGTGGTAGGTAACAGGATGGAAAACACCTCTATTGACTGAATATGAGTTTGTGCTCACCAACAGGGAAGGGCTCGTTGGAAATGTGACGCTCCAGGGCAGCCTTGGAAGCAGCGATCACGACATGGTCAAATTCTAGATCCTCAAGACAGTGAGAAGAGCGTGCAGCAAGATCACTGCCCTGGACTTCAAGAGAGCAGACTTGGGCCTCTTCAGGAACCTGCTTAGCAAGGTTCTATGGGATATAGCCCTAGAGGGCAGGGCGGCCCAAGACTCTTGATTGATATTCAAGGATCACCTGCTACAAGCTCAGGAGTGTTGCATCCCAACTAGAAGGAAGTGCAGCAGGAGGGCCAGGAGACCCCCTTGGATGGATAAGGAGCTGCTAAGAAAAATTCACAGGAAGAGAGGCTTATAAAAGGTGGAAGCAACGACAGGTGGCCTGGGATGAATAGAGGGATGTTTTCCAGGAAGTTAGGGAACAAGTTAGGAAAGCTAAGGCCCAGTTAGAGCTAAACTTGGTTAGGGATAGTAAAGATAACAGGAAGGGATTTTATACGTACGTAACGGATAAAAAACAGACTTGGGACAACGCAGGACCCCCTTCAGAAGCTTTCGGGAGAACTGGCTACAAGGAATTTGGAGAAGGATGAGGTCTGAATGGCTTCTTTGCCTCGGTCTTCACTGGCAAAGGCTCTGACCACACCACCCGAGTCTTGGAAGGCAGACACAGGGACTGTGAAAACATAGACCTTGGGCCTACTGTAGGAGAGGATCTGGTTCGAGACCATCTTAAGAACCTGAATGTACACAAGCCCATGGGACCTGATGAAATCCATCCGCGGGTCCTGAAGCAGCTGGCAAATGAAGTTGCAAAGCCACTGGCCATCATATTTGAAAAATCATGGCAGTCAGGTGAAGTTCCCGACGACTGGAAAAAGGGAAATATCACCTCCATTTTCAAGAAGGGGAAAATGGAAGACCTGGGGAATTACAGACCAGTCAGTCTCACCTCTGTGCCTGGCAAAATCTGGGAGCAGATTCTCCTGGAAGGCATGCTAGGGCACATGAAAAACAACAAGGTGCTTGGTGACAGCCAGCATGGCTTCACTAAGCGGAAATGCTGCCTGACCAATTTGGTGGCCTTCTGTGATGGGGCTACAGAAGTGATGGACAGGGGTGGAGCAGTTGACGTCATCTACCTGGACTTGTGCAAAGCGTTCGACACTGTCCCACATGACATCCTTGTCTCTAAATTGGAGAGACATCAATTTGATAGGTGGACCACTCGGTGGATAAAGGGCTGTCTGGGTGGCCGCACACAAAGAGTTGTGGTCAACAGTGCAATGTCTAGCTGGAGACCAATAATGAGGGGTATCCCTCAGGGATCAGTGTTGGGACAGGTCTTGTTCAACATCTTTGTCACTGACATGGACAGTGGGATTGAGTGCGCCCTCAGGAAGTTTGTCGATGACACCAAGCTGTGTGGTTCTGTTGATACGCTGGAGGGAAGGAATGCCATCCAGAGGGACCTTGACACGCTTGTGAGGTGGGCTGATGCCAACCTCATGAAGTTTAACCATGCCAAGTGCAAGGTCCTACACCTGGGTCAGAGCAATCCCAGGCACAGCTACAGGTTGGGCAAAAAATGAAATTCAGAGCAGCCCTGTGGAGAAGGACTTGGGGGTGATGGTCAATGAGAAAATGAACATGAGCCGGCAGTGTGTGCTTGCAGCCCAGAAAGCCAACTGTATCCCGGGCTGCAGCAAAAGGAGCGTGACCAGCAGGTCAAAGGAGGTGATCCTGCCCCTCTACTCTGCTCTCGTGAGACCTCACTTTGAGTATTGTGTGCAGTTCTGGTGTTCTCAACATAGAAAGGACATGGTACTGTTAGAACAAGTCCAGAGAAGGGCCACGAGGATGATCAGGGGATTGGAGCACCTCCCAGATGAAGACAGGCTGAGAAAGTTGGGGCTGTTCAGCCTGGAGAAGAGAAGGCTGCGTGGAGACCTCATAGCAACCTTCCAGTATCTGAAGGGGGCCTACGGGGATGCTGGGGAGGGACTATTCATTAGGGACTGTAGTGATAGGACCAGGGGCAATGGGTTGAAACTTAAACAGCAGAGGTTTAGATTGGATCTAAGGAAGAAATTCTTTACTGTGAGGGTGGTGAGGTACTGGAATGTGTTGCCCAGGGAGGTAGTGAATGCTCCATCCCTGGCAGTGTTCAAGACCAGGTTGGATGAAGCCTTGGGTGATATGGTTTAGTGTGAGGTGTCCCTGCCCATGTCAGAGGGGTTGGAACTAGATGATCCTAAGTTCCTTTCCAACCCTAACTATTCTATGATTCTATGATTCTATAGCTGAATATTTTCATGAGCATTCAACTTGTGCTTTAAGAACAACAAACACTGCAGGTAAAAGATATCACAGATAAGGAATGAGCTTAACACAAATAAAATCATTCATCAGATGGTGAAAACCCAGCATTCAGAAGGGAGTATTTTATGAACCTCAGCCACTTACTGCTTTATTTTTTTATACTACTTTTGACAAGCTCAGGTAAAAGATGAATACCACATCCAACAAGCAAGGAGGTATGCTACAGTAATCTACCCCATCACTGAACTTCAATCATGAAGCTACGTGCTTGAAAGAATGTTATGCTACAGGTTTCCTAATTTAGATAAGGACTATAGTTTGAATAAAAGATTAATTGCAGCTCACGATTCTGAGTGTTCAGCTGAGAATATTGGGAAGATTATCAGGATGTTCATCACTCCTTTAAATAAAGCCCTAAAATCCAGTAAGACCAGCTGTTCCTCCAAGCAGTGTGGCCAAAGGTAGGCTCACCTTGCAATTGCAGAGAGGGCTCAGTTAAGGATCAACTTGTACATCTGGATACAAATGCAAGTGCCTAATGGTATGGGCAAGAGGTCAAGTTTGGGCACCCACTACTCCTACTTACATTACAGGTGGCCCAAAAAAGTGGTAAATGCTCCATCCCTGGCAGTGTTCAAGGCCAGGCTGGACAGAGACTTGGGTGCCGAGGCCTAGTATGAGGTGTCCCTGCCCATGGCAGGGGGTTGGAAATGGATGAGCTTTAAGGTCCCTTCCAACCTAAAACAATCTGGGATTCTATAAGCCTCTGACTCCAACCCCCTAACCTATAGCTTCTGGGGTTTTTATATATCAAGGAGACTAGACTTTTTGATATATTACCTGAACACCCTGCTTTTATTGCGTCTGGCCTCTCATTAAGACCTTTTCATTTGTTCTTTGAGGCTCTGTTCCAGGTGGCTATGCAATCAGCAGCAGAGCTCTCTCAGGCCTTTTACCAGAGTTATTTGTGACATGTCCTCTCCATGCCTAATTCTTAGCTCTCAGACTGTTTCAAAGAACCCACAGCATCTTGTAGAAATTCCCAGCTAGTCACCTACATCTTTCATCGTATCTGCAAGCTCTTTGGTTTGACCATACAGGTCAGGGGTCTAGTCTCCCTTTAAAAATTACCTAGATGGAAAGCAGACACTGTCTTTTGGTGTGAAGGTTGATGAGAGATGTCAACAGCTTTCAAATGTCTTGTCTAAATGCCTGACCTAACCCTTTCAATTTCTTTCATGGAGCAGCTACACATTAAGAAATCAGAATAGAGCTTGCCATACACTGTAGATAACATCAGGTCCTCTGACAAAGGCGAGAAACAATTTATACAGAAAATAAAATGCAGGATTTTTTCCAATGTGGCATATATAACAGCACTAGTAACTTTTTTCCCCAAAGGCTACATGCATTCAGGATGGCTGCACTGAACTCAGCCAGTCTCCATGTTCATGATAACAGTAAGGAAAAATAGCTAGCAGGAATCACCACAGATTGCCTGGCATGTTAATAAGGATCCTGATCACACAGCAGGGCTGTAGGGAAGGGGGGCTCTTTAAGTCTGCACAGCTTCTCCAGTTTCAAAGGCCACTGATGATCTTGTTGCCACTGAGTTCTTGCTGAGGCCCTGCTACTCCAAAAAGGAGAAGAAATTGAACATCTGCTTAACTTCCATTAAATCCTTGAAGTTAAAAGTCACTCATATTGCTTAAATGCTCCTCTGAGTCAAAGTACTCTCCTATATACATTTCTATGAACATGCCATTTCTGTGAAGAAGCATACTTAGTGCAAATGACATGATTAATATTTTGTTTATATTTTTAACTCTGTTAGATATGGAACATGGACTAGAGATACACTTGCAACAGGCTAATCTGGTGACTCTCTCAGTAGCTGGGTCCCTGCATTGATCCAATTTCAATATTAACAAAATTGCAGAAAAGTTTTCTAGCAAGTTAGGAAAGGCAAGAAAATATTAAGAAAAATGGAAACTTGTAAATTTGAAAAATAAATATAGCTAAACCAATAACTGAGTATAGCTGAAAGCCTTGCTACTGAATCACTACAATCCATTCTCATTGAAAAAGCCATATATCTACATTTAGAAGCTATAACTCCTATCAAATTTAATTACTTTCCCCTACAGTTAAGGAACCTACAGTTTCTGCACCTGATTCACCAGTGTATTAATCCAGTTGCATGCCAGTATAACTGCACTGAAATTAATGTTATTAGAACTACAATGAAGTAACACAGTATTGTCTCATAACCTGACAATTCAAAACATGCAGCAGCAAGGGTTCCTTATGCTCTTATTTCTGGTGAGCTAGGTGGTAGAATTATGAAACCTCTCAAACTTAGCCTGAGGCTCTGAAATAACCACGAAAAGATGTAGTAACTTGAAATCTAAACAGGGAAAATGGTAATAGACAAAATGCCTATCATATAAAAATACCTAAGTGAATTAAGCAGCTTGTCCCCACTATATAAAAGGAGTAATTTTACCTGTCACTGACACAGAAAAAGGCAGTAAGAGTGTCCAAAAAACATTAGCTTCAGGACCAGTTTCTTAGAGAAATGAGGCAAACCTACATTCTAATGATTTTTCATACATGATAAGATGATGTTTATTTTCTTTTGAAAGGATGTCTCATTGTCCTTAAACACCCATGAAGTTTACTGCCAAAACCATGAGTCAGGTACTTGCAACGATATATCCTTCTTTGAGAATTTCAGCCTCTGTCACTGAAGAGAGACATCTCCAAGCTGATACAAGTTGTAGCAGCTATAGGAAAACTCAAGAAATACCTTTGGAATACCTGGACAACCAGTTCATAAGAAGGAATCACTGAGTGGAGCAATGTGTTAGGAAAATAATATTATTGTCATATAAATACCTCTGCTTGTATGATGCAAAGTATTTTTAGCCCTTATTACATCCACAAATGCTCTCCTGGGCACAGTTCCTCAATACAGCAAGTATAAAGTCTGCTCTCACCTTCTCCATGAGTGCTGGTATGAAACTATTGACTAACAGCTCCTGCTTTCTGGAGCTCCTTCCTGCCTTTCCCCATTTCTGAAAGAAGTTGTTTCTTATTGGATTCATAGTTATCAATAGCCTTACTTGGGCCTGTACAGTTAGTCGCAAATAATGAACTAGAAATCACACAGCTCAGATCTTTTCTGAGAGTGAACTTCATGGCCCAGGCACTGAAAAAAAAAACCAAAAAAACAACCTATTTTGTTGTCTGGAGAGGTAACTTATGGAACAATTTGACAGGACAGAGATTTATGAGGGAAAACTTTGCTTCATGTGTCAAGTGAAACCTGTGATGATGCTTTTATCACCTGTTCTGATAAGTGAGTAGGCTGCACTGGTAAACTTGATAGGTCTGTGATTCCAAACCCGTTACAGGGAGGGATGTATAGCAGTTAACCCAGGGCTGGGGAAAGGAATGGACACTCAGATGAAGGCAATTGAATCTAAATCCAAGGACAAGGGTGTGCATTTCTCAGACATGAGATGAATAAAGGATTGTGCAAATACTAAGACATACTAATACTCTTTTCTGACTTGGACCTCAGGCTCTTAATCCTTTACAAACCCTTCCTTTTCTTTACATTGCTATCCTATCTTAATGTAGCATAGCCTTGAGTCTCCCTAGATAGAGGCTTCTGGTGGGTTTTGTTTCTACTTCCCTAGGGATTTTTTCTAATGACCTTGGATGATGTTCAAGATTAAATAAGCTAGAATTTTCTCCCCCATCCCTAACGTTGTAGTTATTCATCTTCTCAGCATAGCTTGATAACCTCAGGATAACTGTTCACAGCTGCTTTAAATGTAGACCATGAATCAACTTGGAGGTCATCTCATTAGTTATTGGGGTGATGTTTGTCCCCCTGTATGTATGTATGCATGCGTGCCTACATTTAGGAAGCTCTGAAACCTAAATGACCTTTAGTGCAGCTTTTACATGCTCAAGCAGTACTCTGCCACAAAAGACATAGCTAGTTTAAAACAAACCCATTTCAGGTTTAACTTCAGTTTAGAATATTCATTCAGCCTTTCGAACTACTTGCTGATGAGGTCTGATGGTATTTAATTTATCTGGGCCTCTGGCTTCTCATCTGTAAGCAGCAGAAGTGAAGAGCCCTGCTTTTCTGCATTAGATACTTGAATGTTTATGGACTGAATCAGTTATCTAACAGTTGGGACTTATTGCTGAGATTTGATTGCCTACTGAGTAAGAGGGAGGTTTAGTTCATGAGGCTGCTGGAAATGAAGGTCAAGATTTCTTTCCAAGGATGCACAATTAAACCCAGCAATTTCTATGAAAAGAGAAACTAAGGGAAGAACCTTTCACATAAGCACAGAGAACACCACTTTCTAGGATACAGTAGGACTCATGAATCACTGTCGCAAGCAGCTTCCCCCCTAACCCCCCAAACCAATGAGTTTGTTATCAGCTCGCACATATCCTGAAATATATTATACTACGTAAAATTAATACATGCTGCCTTTTTTATTATGACTTGCAATTGATCCTGGCTTATTTATAGCCTACGGAAGTAAAATGCTGTGGACTGTGTCCTATGTGTAATTACTTCCAAAGGCTTTTATCAGTGCAGAGAACCTGGCTGTTAGAAAAGCTGTGGGTACATTTCCTTCAGGGAAAATATAATCACTTCTAATTCCATTCTAAAACTAATTCTTGCACTATATCTTCACTGTAAATTGAGATAACAGACATGAACTTAAAAACTATGAGAGCAGCTGTCATAATTTGCTGACTTCCAGCAATAAATGTCCACCTGAAGCATAGTCCAGACTCAAACTGAAAGGACCACATGAAGAAAATAAAGGGGGTTGTAACAGTAGGAGAATAAATCTCACATGACACAAGAGTAGGAAAACAAAGTAATGATGTTTTTCTGTAGTGTCCACTTTTTGATTTTATATCGATTATTAGGTCTCAATCTCTTAAATTGCTATAGCTTTAGTATCCTTACTGTGCTACTGATCCATTCATTAAATTGGTTTTCTGATTCACTTTCACATTGCACAACCTGTATCTGAGCAATAACTAAACATCTGCAAAGCTGATCTTGCTGTCCGTTACTGGATTGCCACTAACCTGTAATTCTTCCATAAATCAGACTGGATACTTATTTAAGGTCTATACTCCAATAAAGTCCCACAGACATTACACCCATAGGAAGACAGCTTCTCCAAGTATGGTGTTTGGGTTCAGTTTTGGGATGCAGCTACTGTTCTGAACTGGAAGTAAGGTGGGCTGGGCAAGATTTGGACAAATCAATGTTTTTTCCTTCTGTTTTCTGGGGAGAGAGGGATCAACTTTTGTGCTTCTAATGAAGAGATTTAGAGCAAATTTTTCACTGTCAGTGTGCTATTTATTTTAATTTGCACATCTGCTGAAATTTATTGGGCAATCCTGATGAAGAAAAACAAGCCCTGATCCACAAGCCAGGAATTACTGAAAGATAATTATTTTTTATGTCAGCATTCTTTATCATCTGCAGGACAGCACAATCCTTTTGCTATTAATTCCTCACTAAAGTGACGATTATCTTCCTGAAGATGCTGGAAATATAGGTACTAGTGGCTTCTCAGAGCAGGTCATGGTTTTGTTCTGATAGCTATTAAAGATTGAAAACTACTGGTGGGAAATCCCTGGCTGAGAATCAACAGAAGTGAATGATCTACCCTATATTAAGCAGCTTTGTCCAGTAAGTTCTACATGATGGTGAATGAAGTTTTCCAGAAATGACTGGAAAAAATTATATCATTACAAATGTGCTTTTGGTGCAGTCTAGAGAAATGGAAGGAAATGGTCAGAAAGCCCTTGAGTAAGCAGCAGTGTAATGTAATCTCTCTTGAGGTGCATATTTAGGAATGATAACTCTTTGGAATTAGTAAATTTAATAGCTATTTAACATGGTTAGTTGTCCACAAGAGTCACAGATGTCTTTTGTGACTTTTAGAGAAGTATGTTAAACATAAATCGGACAACTTGCAATCAGCTAGTAAATAAAAAAAATCTGAATTTGAAGTCTAATGACTGGTGATTTGCAAATAACAAAAATACAGTAAGTTCTTAATTCTAGTCTGCCATAATTTCACCTTCTTTTCTGCTGGCTGAAATGTTGCTCAACAAAACCACTGAGACCAACACTTCTCCCTCTTTCCTTCTACCTCCCCGTTAGTACCCTGCATAAAAGGAGTGCAGAGATTTAAATTACAGTTCATTGGTCTTTTACCTGCCACTGTTCTGTATTTTTGACAGTGCCAGATTTTTCCACAGTGCTGGCATGTCCTAGGCACAGACATTATTATATGCCAATGTTCTGACTGTGTAAAATGGCAGGAGCCTGTAGCAGGCATTCTTTAGACATGGAGCAGCCTTGCTTGAATTGCATGGAGAATACTGGGGATTGTAGCTATAAATTGCTAAGGTTAGTTATACGGAAAATGCACATTTTTAGTTTTGACACTGCTACTGGTTTTAGAAGATGTCAAGATGTGACGATACAGGGAAAATACAGTTGCTGAGCTACAAGAACTAGTCTTGAAAAGCTGTTGGAAGAGGGAAGACTCTTGTGTCCTGCCATGAACAGCTTGTACCAATATGTATGGCATCAGATTAATTTGTATTATCCAAGATGCTATAACTATATTTTAGTACTCTGGAAATTTTCTCTTTTGTCTTGCTTAAAAAACAAACAAATCCCCAAAACAAACCCCATCTGATGTTAAAAAACCTCTGCAGTCACTAACCACAGCATCTTTGATTCTCTTGCAGAGGCAAGTCTGAAAACTCTTAATGTTCTATTCCAGATACCCCTATACACAGCATATTAATCACAACTATGTAGATCCATTTGTTATGTTTTGCTGTAAGGACATATAAAACTGCGTTCAAACAAAGCTCACAAGATGTGCTGTAGGGGTTTTTAAAGTAAAAACAAGCCTTTAGCTTGTTTTACCAGAATGAAAAATGACATGTCTTGCACCTGCAGCAGTTTAAAATACTCACAGGCTACTGTGAGTAGCAAAAGCATGAAACAGAGAATAAAACAGACCATAAGCCAAATAAAATTTTGTTAAAAAAAATCACTACACCATTAAAACTAAATGACATTTCTTTCTGTTTTTGCAATTGTGCTGTACAGTGTTGTTTCTAGATCTGTGTCTTCAGTGTCAGTGAGCATAGCTGGGGAGCACAGCAAGGGTAAATGTCACACCATCTGGAACTTGCAAAGGACTTTGGCTCCAAATTCAGGTTTTTGTGTAGTGTGTTCAAAACAAAAAATCTCAGCAATGGATGCATGGGAATCTTTTAACCATTCTATTACTTTCATTTTATCAATTCCCCAAATCAATACAACTCAGTTGCTAAGACATGCAAGATAAATGAAAAATGAGGTTTCCATTTTGCATAAATATATACTATATAGAAAATATATATTACAAGCAACATTTGTATTGTTAATAATCTAATGAAAGTAAAGCCTTTTTTTAATATAGATGGCCACTACTGATTTTGTTCCTACTGGTGCAAATGCATCAACTGCCGTAGATTTAATGCTGATTTATAGCAATTTATTGACCTGGTCTTTTTATGTTAACACTGACAGGCTTCCAATAGAAATCAAGGAACAGTCAGCTTTCACAAGTTTTATTACAAAATCATTTATTGCTTCACATCATTCTGAAGTGTAATAAGAGTAAAAAACTGAGGAAAGATGCTAATGAAAAATGATCTAGAATGAGAGACTGATGTTTTATGCTCAATGCCTTGGGGTTCTTAGGTGAATTACAAATTCACTCAGCAAGGACAAAGTCCTCTTACTAAAGGCTCACTCCTACTCAGGAGCTTTTCCTTTGTTTATGTCCTCCAGGACAAAATAACTGCACTGAAAAGCTATGTTACGAATGCTGCATAGTGTTACTACCCTAAGTTTTGTAAAAATAACATGAAAAAATGAGATCATTAACTCATTTTATTCTTTTCCAAGATGATTTGATGCTGTATACAAAATGCTTGAGGCCAAATAAAAGCATGTATTCAGTGAGTCTCGAAACACTGCTGCAAAACCAGAAAAAGTAAAACTTCCACATTTCCAGCTCTCCTTACAACTTCAGATATTTGCAGATATATTTGCAGCTGAGGAAACTACTGCCAAGAACTCCAGATTCATCCCACTGGAGTCAATAGGAGGTGGACCTACACAGGAAACCAGCAATTTGTGTCTCAAATTCTGCACCCAGTAAGACAGGCCCATTTTCTATGTCATATTCTCCAGTAAAAAAACACTATTTCTGGTTTCTAAATGTCTGTATCACATATGAAATAGGCTATTCTGCCTATTGTGCCTATGCAGGTGTAAACTTTCTTGAAGAGATTTCCATAGGCAATCTACAGAAGGACCTGTGCAAGTAGAATTCTAATCTTTGTTCAAATTCCTTATTTACTTGGTTTTGCTGACTTTTGGTAAAAGAAACTAACACCAAACTATGATATTTGGGGAGAAAAAGAGTTAAATGCTATGGGAAGTTGTGCACTATCTGTACACATCTGCCAATTTATATTTTGAATGCCTCATCTTATTATTTCCTCCAGTGTCTTTTCAGTTATTATTAGAATGCAGATAGAGTTATAAAAAGGCCCAAACCATACAGTCATACTCTTTTCCTTTTACCATGTATCTTAGAGTTAATATTTTTATTTTTAGATTTTCCTTCCACTAATTTCATTTATTTGGAAAAGGTTTAATATAAATGACAATGTGGTGCCCAAGCATTTGATGGAGGACAGAGACCAGGCTTTGCGTGTTGCTATTTTCATGTGTAATGAAAAAGGAGGAGAGATATTTCCCAAGTCCCAAACAGAACTGAATTTTAATAAAACCCTAATAGTCAACCAGTTTGAGAACAAATGAGTCATTTGCATTGCGGCTGTTGATGCTGGTGCATTGATCATCACTGTATCTCCCCCAGCACTTTTGGTTGCTACAATGAAATTATGGAAATGTTTCCATTGCTTTATATAGTCTAGAAAGCAAAAAGGAAAGGGAAAGAGAAAGGAAAAGAACAGAGCCTGCTGGAATTGAGTTAATTCTCAAATTTAGCTAGTACATTTAGTATAGAGCAGAATGTACCCAACTGCTTTTTACTCTATGAAGATTATTCTTGTCATTTCTTTCAGTTAATAAAATAAACTGAGAGAAAATGCTGACTACAGTGCAGGCTATAATGCTGTTAGTAAGCTCTGTGAAAGAGATAGATTCTATTTCCCCCCCTGTTTTTATCTGAATAAAAGTTAAGAGATTTTTTCATATTTCAAACCAAACAGGAGGATCTGTACAACTGTTCCTGAAAAATGCTTCACCTCTTTTCCACCTCTAAAATATCTGCTTTTCTGCAACTATCTCCATAGCCCTTCAGTGGCTTCAGGAGGTGGTCTTCTATTTAACATTAGCCAGGGCTGCAGGAGGAAACCTCCAAAACCCATTTCTCATTCTGCCATCAACTCTCTTAATGCTTATGGGTGAATCACTTGGGGCATGCCTGCAATAGAGTCAAGTACAGCATGGACATTCCAAGCTGATGCATTCCCACAGCATTGCTTAGTAAGGATCAGAAAATCATGAGATCTGAAAGCAGTCTGGCCACATTTGACATTGCTACGCCAGATTTTGTAAGTTCAGTCTTTTATCATTACAGCTTATTTGTTCAGAGGCTGTGCTGGAGCTGTGCTTCTGGTTCTAAAGCAGCCATGAACATTGATATCTCAAGAAGGTATCTGTTTCACACTCCACTGCACTGCACAGACATGCCAGCAGCCTGTCTGAACCTTGAAATTCTACCTGTAAAACGGGGGCAATGGCTTGACCTATAAAACATACAGTAATACATTTTGACAGTACTGTAAATTTCCCTAGAGCTCAGTATAATGATGAGGGCCAGACAAATAATGCAGATGTTTAAGCACTCATGCAAAAACTGCATAATCCTTAAATTTGTTTCCTTGGAGTTAGTGGATACTTCTGAAAGCATCACTGATTTAATCACTGATTCTCCTAAGTTCTAAGGTGAGCTAAGTGTACAAGTGTCAGGTCCCTGAGGGCACTGTCAACACTCCTGCACAGACTCACCTGGGATCTCTATTCATACTCCTCATCTGCTGCCAATAGAACTAAGGGCTCTGTTTCAAGTCAGGTGTGGATCTTCAACCCTTCTGTAGCCTGTGCTGGGGAGATGCCTGTTTCCAGTTCTGTCTGGGCCCCACAGCTCTGTCTCCTTCAGCCTTTGTCAGGGCTGTCTGAACCCCTGCATGGCTGAGAAAATTGTGACACTGAGAGGTAAACATATCACTCTATTCTCACTCTCACATCTTAATGTCCATGAACTAGAAATAATACACTTATTCTTATTTATTCTCAATTTTATGAAAAGCCAGGCTTTTTCCTTTGTGTAGTTAGAGATGTGGGGAATTGAAAAGACTGACTATGTGGTTAGGAAGACAGCAACAGCCTCTTAACTTCGAAGACAAGTAGGAATTTCACTGAAAGTAGTAGATGTTGAATTATGAGGGTTCTGGAGGACAGAAACTTGGTGTTAGCTTGCTTACAGATAAGTCAACAACCTCCATTTCAGCAGCATACTTGCAATGATACTGTTGAATGTTTAACTACACTGACTGCTGTGCTTTAAATATTTAGCACGTATATGAGTTTTGTATCTTCAAGGTGATTTTTGGACATAAAATAATTGGTAGCATTTTGATAGCAAGAAAGAGGAAGAGAGAAAGATTAGAAAGATGAGAATTATATCACCAGCAGTAGAGAAATGTGCCACATGTTCTTCTGATTTAGTCTCAAAGATGGCAAAGAATCAGGTAAAACGTAACACTGATAAGAAAAGTCTGTCAATCTTTCAGGCTAGTTCTGGGTGATAAGATCTGGATGAAGAAGGGTGAGAAGGAAATCTAGCATAATTTTTACTATGCTCTCATAGAATAATTTTTAAAAAAGAACCCAATGGACTTTTAACATTGATAAAAGTGCTGGGAGTTTTATTCTTCCTGTCTGCAGGCTGTAATTATCCACAGGGTTATATGGCATGGAATTTTACTGTACATTACTAACAGTTAACTTTCTCTTGTGTTTTTTTTTTCTTAGAATTGCTATACATTGTTTATTAGTTTTCTGTTTCTTATGAAAGTGCCAATGACAGGGGCTTGAGATTAGGTTGAATGTTCCATAATTAATCAGAAATATTTAAGATAGTCTCTGCTTTCCTTTTGACTTCATCTGGTCTGAATTCCAAATCACTAATCTGGAGGTGAAATTTTGTGTTGATCTATTTATTCTATTTTGTATTGTTACAGGCAGGAGAAGCTAACAGTGTTAGTAGGGAAGATTTGCTTGTTAGTTGTTTAACCACACCATGGATATGACTTCTAGTGACTATTCCTTCTGTTTGAAGACTATTGCTTGTATTTGTATGCAAACTTTTCAATAAGTTACATTTATGTCAGAAGCACTGATTTGCACCTGTACCCTTGTATACAAGGGAACTGTTCCTTGCCAGGTTCTACAAACCCTGTCTTGTGGATCAAGTTAATCCATACCAATTGCACAAGTGATTTTAAATTAAGAACACCCTGATGATGCTAATACTGTAACAATCTGATGGAGAACCATTGCCATAAATGCCTGTGATTCCTACTCTTCTATCTCACTCTGCCTGGGCTTTCATCTGCTTTATCACTAAAAGCAAGCAGTGTATTGCCTACAGCTACTGCAAAGCTAACTCATCCCATCTGGTATTTTATGTCAATTAACAAATTAGAACGTGAGTGACAGACATAATGACAATTGCATCCTATTTTCCCTCTCTCTGCAAGGGCTCAATCAGTTTTTAATAAAAGTGCATGCACTTTAAAAGCACTTTTTTCACCTTGTCTAGATGATTCTTCCAGTATCCCTACAAGGAAGCAACTTCTCTTTGTTTGCTCATTGTGCTCATCAAAAGACTTCCAAAACAGTGTCTTTCTCATGGCCTCACACAAGGTGAGGAGAAGTGAGATCTAGTCTGTACTGTCATGTTTATGCATTTTGGGCTGTATGTTACACATGCTAATCTTAATAGTCAAATCCCCAGCATATAAGGTAGGACTGACTCAAAAATATGTAATCCTTGCCTTCTCAAGAAACTTTTGCAGTATCTTTGTTGTTCACTCCTCTATGCTAATCCTCCTCCTTTGCTAATCCTCTGGTTAGCTCTGCATTTCTTCAGTTAATGCTCTTGGATTGCTTTAAAATCCTAGAATCACTGTGATTTGGGTTGGAAGGGACCTTAAAGCTCATCCAGTTCCAACCCCCAGCCACATGCAGGGACACTTTCCACTAGACCAGGTTGCTCAGAGCCCCATCCAACCTGGCCTTGAACACTGCCAGAGGTGCGGCAGCCACATCTTCTCTTCTTCAATCCAATCCAAACCACGCTGTGATTCTATGATTCTCTGAACTCCTTTTAGCCTTCTCTGTAATCACCCAGGTACTTGTCAGTGTCTGGTTTTCCTGTTAGGCAGATTTAGTGCAATGAACTTATAACTAGGCATAAACCTTCCAGTTTGTTGAAAATGAGCAATGAATAAACCTGCTAAAGGAAAGCATCACTCTTTGTGAATTCATATAGTGTACTATAAAAATATGTAGTTCCCCAGTTATAAAATCTATCACAATTTTTCAGCAGTCCCATATTTTTTACATGTCTTCACAACTGTGAGCAGATGCTTCTGCATATGTTCCTTGATTTTATGCACACATTACAACAGCACCGGAGCACTCTTAGCTATGCAGGCATATTTTTTATCCACCTCCAGCCTTCTGCTGCTGGGATTGTAAACACATTTGATGGAAGAGGAATGGGGGCATGGGGGTAAAATAGAGAATGTGGCATAAAGCTTCTGATGGAGGTTGGGAAGATTAAATCATAGACATTTTCTACTATGGCATGGTATCCTGTGTGCAGCATTCAGTCAACTATGTTCAAACTGGTAGACCTGCTTTTTGAGAAGGCTCATTTATGTTTCATGATAGGGTCACAGTTTTGTATAGTGGATTTGATCTGAAGTTCTCCAAATATTAAAATAGAATTGTTATGAATGAGGACCACTTCTGCTATAGCTGAAGCACAGTCACCCCAGGAAAAGAACTCCACAAATGCTTTGTAGTGGAGTATGTGGGTATACAGGAATATCCTATTTAAGTAGTGAGGAATTTGAGGGCTTTTCTCTGCTGTTTTGTAAGAGCCATCAAAGGCAGTTAGAGTGAAAACAGTACTTTTCAGGTCTCATTCACATAAGTTTTAGTAAACAGACTGGTACTGACTAGACTGGTTCCTTCAGATTGTTGTGTAAAGATCAAAAGTTGCATCAGTTCAGGACTAGAAATGAAGGCATATTGTTATCTGCAGGAGTAAGTAGTGGGCAGAATGCAGTTGATTGATTACTGGAATTTAATTTGCACAATTTGGTAACATCCTTCTCTTTCTTTTATAACAAAAAGTATCAAGTGGCCTGCATAGGTTCACAGGAAGTTTTGGCATAACACAAAAATGCAACTATAATATATTCTGTCTCAAACTTCCTAATGTTTTTAAGCTTCCTATTAACGGATCCTACTTGATTCATAAACAGTTAGCATGCCAAGATATGTCTAAGGCAAATATCTGAAAGAAGAAGGCCTTTATTTAAGCAACTAATTGGAGTAATTACTTAGTGTTATACAAAAGCTGGGTACAATTTCAATCCAATTTCGATTACTTCTTCACATCTTCCCAAATCACTATAATTTCTGGCTTCTAGAGGAAATTTGCTGATTAATACTTTTGGACCCCTATAAGCACCAAACACATCTGGTCCCTCATGATTCAACAATATGAATTCCAGTAGGAGCTGAAGGACTTCTGCTGGTGTCCTCCGTGATGGAAAAATCAAGGTTTTGTCTAGTCTAGTTTTAAACAACAGAAATGATGGGGTTCCACATACTGCTTCTTGAAATAAATAGAACTTAATAGATATTTGAACTCAATAGACATCAGAACCTAACAAATATGTCCTAGTCCAGTCAAAACTACAGAGCTCCCATCTGCTGACAAAGCCAGAAAGAGTGTGTGTCTCTAAGTGTCAGGTAAGTATGCATGCTTCCTTGTACTCTTAAAATTTTTACAATACCTTGCACCAAGGAGCAGGAGAAAGCATTTACTCTACCAATAGAATAGGCTCAGCCCTAGTAGTTCTTATGGTGGACATACAACCATTTTCTTTTAGTCAAACAGACATCTTCTGGTAAGCTTAATGGGATACAGGAACAGATAAATAAGGGTAGCTCATGTTTGTCATTGGATCCTGTACGATACAGGGATTTAGATCTGCTGGATTTTATATACCCCAACAGCAGGAGAACATATACCTTGACACTGTATTACTCCACTGAGTTGGGTTTCCCATGTGAAATCCATATCAAGAAAAGGATGAATTAGGGGTGAGGAACATCAGCACTTTTCTCCTGTACTGTCTTCCTTTGTTCAACACTGTCTATGGATCAAACAGCAAAAGCTCATCTGAATTTGATGTTGGTGACATCTAGACTGAAATTACATCTCATCGTTGAGTTTGGATGGATAGAGACACAGGGGTTACTAAAAAGCATATACAGCAGTAGGAGTTGTTGTAAGCCAAGAAAACTTACTGCTAGTGTTCTGTGGCTGAGTGCTTGTCATGCTGGCAGTGTCCAAGGCCAGGCTGGCCAGGCCTTGGGTGATATGGTCTAGTGTGAGGTGTCCCTGCACATGAGAGGGGGTTAGAACTAGATGATCTTAAGGTCCTTTCCAACCCAAATTATTCAATGATTCTATGCTAGTGAATCAGCAGGGAATGTCCGTACCCCAACACGGGTCCATTATGGCAGTCCCCTGAAGGAGTGTATTTCTTGTCTAACAACGGAGTTCATGCCCATGTTTATCTTAAAAGAAATTAAGAATAAAATGAATTAAGGGAGCTAAAAAACCAAACCTGGTAGCACATGAATTCCATTTAAGTTACTGAATCACATCTCCTGAGTTAGATAGTGCAGTAATTAAAACAGTATTTACAATGCAATAAAGACGAAGCTAATTCCTGCAAATGTGAGCTGGATGATGCTTTTTTCTCAGGGAAACTAGTGAAGGATAAGGCCTGAGCAATAAATCCTCCAACACCTCATTTGTTAATTACCTTCATAAACCTCTTGCTTGTAATGATTATCTAATTCATTACAACCAAAAATAAAGCGAAGTAAGGTGAAATGACTGAGGCAATCAAGTCACTGGAGTTTGTAGGCTTATCTCTGCAATCTGGATGCAGGATCTAGGTCTGTAGGGAGGCGAGTTTTATACATTGACTAGTGCCATGACAATTGAGATTTGGAGCTGAATGTGCCAGAAGGAAGAAGCTGCTTCTTATAGGGTTGCTTATCGGACAGGGCTGTGAGTTGCTGCTCCATAGCAAACATTTATGGAGTTCCTCTTCTTGAAAAGTCTTCTTACCAAAATTAAAATCGTGGATTTCTTAGCTGCACTGAGTTTAAAGGCTTTCAGGGAAGACCAGTAACACAGATTTTTGCTCAGTCTGGAGAAGAGAAGGCTCCAGGGAGACCTTAGAGCAGCTTCTAGTGCCTAAAGGGACTGCAAGAAACCTGGAGAGGGGATTTGGACAAGGGCCTGTAGGGACAGGACAAGGGGGAATGGCTTTAACCTGATAGAGGGGAGACTGAGATGAGCTCTTAGGCAGAAGTTCTTCCCTGTGAGGGTGCTGAGGCGCTGGCACAGGTTGCCCAGAGAAGCTGTGGCTGCCCCATTCTTGGCAGTGTTCAAGGCCAGGTTGGATGGGGCTTGGAGCAACCTGGTCTAGTGGAAGGTTTCCCTGTCCATGGCAGTGGGATGGAACTGGATGAACTTTAAGGTCCCTTCCAACCCAAATCAGTCTGATTATTCTACCAAACAAACTGATATAAACTATTTTCAGTGTATAACTAACCCCTAATTAAATATGATACATTTTTTTAAAAAAGATCTCAACACACCACCACACAAAGCCAAAGCTTACAAATCTTTTTACATTCTCTGAAGGAGTCATTGGCTGTGGGCATGGAAGTATCATTTACTATACTGATTTTTCTGGTATCCCTGTTTCTCAAAAGTAATTGAACAAGTTGCTTTCTCACGGGTTCTTTAGTTAACCAGCCAGAGGTAAAAGCAAAGGCCACCACATAACTAACTGATTCAAACATAGGAGATGATGGGAAGGAATGGTCAGTATCAGTCATAGAAGGAAGTCACCCAATGGAGTCTTAGCCGTGCCTTGTACTCTTTGGCAGTTAAACTACATGAAAGAAGGAAGATTTTCTCTCGGAGAACTTGCAAGTCTGATGTTGAGACTTTATTGTACAAGATGGAGTTTCCTGGGTGAACTCATAAGTGAACTAACATGTGTAAGGAGAATATTACAGTCTCAGGTTATCTTCAACCCTGAAAGCAGCTTGGCTGCATTAATATGGGGCAACCACTTCTGCCTATCAATTAGCTGAATTTTATCTGTGAAGCTGCAATGCCATTATGACATGGTTATATAGCATTAGATGATCTGTGCTAGACAAGGTATCCTCATACCAATTTCCATTACACATAAATCAGACAGGACATGGGAGAAGGCACAGATCCCCATCTCTGGAAGCCAGTGTCACCATTTAAGTCCCACAAGTATGTGTTTGTATGGCAGTAAAAATCTGAAATGAAAAGCAAAGCACAGGACAGATTATGAAGACAATTAAAGTAACCAATAAATCTCCCCAGGAAGATGGTGGTGAGTCATGCTTTTGGATCCCTGTGCAGAGCATGGACTTGATCTGGTATCAGTCACTATCATCCAGCCCCAGTCACCCTAGGCACATTCTGTATCTGTCAGTCACACAGTCTGCAAATGTGAGGCTGAATGGAACCTGCTGGTCACAGATGGTACCTGGCACAGTGCTCAGGGAAAGAGGTAAGAGTGGGAACAATTGCAAGTGAAATGAAAGTCATTTTACAGGTCTGAGAGCTGAATGACTGATTCTTTCTCTGAGCCAGGCAGACATACTGGGGCAATAAAATATATATCCAGAGATGACATGCCAGCAGTGAATCACCAATGGTGATGGCTATTTTACTCTTTTTTACTTTCTTAGCCTCACAACATTATTACCCTTTTGCACTGTCAGATATTAAAATCTTATTAATGATCAGGAACTGTATTAAACTGTATTAAACTGTCTGAAAATGAAATAATAAAGTAGCACATTTGAAGGTTAGAGACAGCCCTTGGGTGTAATTCACTGTAATCTACCTGCCTGGTGCTCTGCAGATGAAGCAGGATACATTGTTTCTGGGAAACTAATTACCTCGAAGATCTACATTCCCCCAGCCCCAAACATGTACACAAACAATATCTTGTACATTCCAAGCTGCTGCTGAAGCTGAAAAAGTGTAGTCATCCAAGCACAAAACAGATAAACAGACAATTTTCTTCAGTACACCATCACCAACTTCCTTAGTGCAGTCATAAGGAGAAATTAACTCCTATTACATGTGAAGGTATATGGGGTGTATGTGTGTGAAGAGCAGCGTCTAATGGTCAGAGAAAGAATTAGAGATACAACCCATTTCCACAGTTACCAGGAGTAGTTTAGGAGACATTTGAGAGGTGACTGAAACCCTCAGAAGGAAATATTTTACTGGAGGTAACAAGACTTGCAGCCAGTTGTATTTGTGTTTCATAAAAAGAGATTTCTGTGCCTATGATCTTTTATTAATGAAACAAATAGAATTACTGTTTATACTTACTCCTCTCTATAACACAGGTGAGCTGTTAATCCAAAGTCTAAAGAAAGCATTGCTCTGTCATGCCCTCACAGAATGATTTTACTGCGATAGATGTGTTATAAATTTTGTAAGCGGTGATGCCCAAACACTTTCTGAAGTTGCATTATCTAACTTTGCCATCTCTGAAATGAAGAATCGTACCTGGTGGACAATAAAATAAAGACAACTTAATAATGTTTATAAGAAGACTGAAATTAAAACATTTATCAGAATTTGTTTATGCTGAAAGGGCCAACCCATTTTGTATTTGATTGGGAGGGCAGAGCAGAGGGAGAAGGCAGGTAAGGAAGAAAACCAGTTGAGTATTTCCCACCATATCCTGAGGTTTTTTTAAGCTCCCACTCCTTCATTGAGTGACAAAACCTAGAAGAATTAAATGTTTTTAAAATGTTATTTTAAAGCTTAATAATACCTACAGACCCTGATTGGGTCTCGTTGTATAAGATCACAAGTTGCACAGATGCTACCTGCAGATAAGTTTGCTGCTATGTTATTATTCTAGAAATAATTACATGAAGTTTTCCAAGTGACAGTTGAAATGACAAAAATATTAATTATCATCTTAGTTTTAAAACATGGATATATAAATGTTTGAAAAGCTTTGCTCTGCAATGAAGTCATCTGCAGAAGAAAGGACAGGACATATGAGGTTTACTGTAGAAATCAGAGATAAGAAACAAACTTGCAAGTAGTCAGCCTAGCTTTCCTCCTCCCATACTGCAGATATACAAACTTTGACAGGAATGACTTCTATGCATAATTTGATGTAAATAATCTAGACAAAGAACATCATCAACTGTCAGGACTACTTCCAGCTGCTAAGTCAATGAAAATAATGTACAAGCAGTTGAGATCAAAACTGAGAGCATAGTACTTCAGTACAACGATTTGTTAGTTAATTGTGACAATTCTTTCTGTGGCAAAACATCATTTTAATTTCACTTTTCTCTGCTGATC
Organism: Melopsittacus undulatus; assembly: GCF_012275295.1. Classification (NCBI taxonomy): domain Eukaryota; kingdom Metazoa; phylum Chordata; class Aves; order Psittaciformes; family Psittaculidae; genus Melopsittacus; species Melopsittacus undulatus. Next base: position 27,792,111 of record NC_047534.1, read on the forward strand.
ACAGAGTGCCAGCCAGAGAGGTATTTTTTCCACTACGGCACTCTATCCACTATTCATGGATAAATACTACACAGGCCTTTCTGCACTTGCATTAATATTTTTGGCAGTACTGGTGTTACACCTTAGAGATGATATGTATTTCTCTAAATGAAATATGTCAAGAAATAGCTTTTTCAGGCTGAGTTGCTACCATCTTGTGCTGTTTGCTTTGCCTCTCAAAAGCTATCTGATTGGTTAATACTTCTAAATCTTCTACAACTGGCTCACACTGGCTAGCAGAAAAATGCAAAAATCGCATCAGCACTCCATGTTCATCAGTAAAGTTCTTCATTATTGTTTAGCTGTTATGGGGACCCCAAAACCCACTTACAGATTCATAGAATGAACAAGGTTGTAAAAGACCTTTAAGATCACCAAGTCTACCTATTAGACTGCCAAGGCCACCACTAAACCATGCCACTGAGGACCTCATCTACACAGTTTGTGAACACTTCAGGGACATCACTTCCCTGGGCAGCCTGCTCCAATGCCTGAACAACCTTTGGGGAATAAATTGTTCCTAATATCAAGTCTAAATCTCCCCTGGTGCAACTTGAGGCTGTTTCTTCTTGTCCTATCTCTTGTTCCTTGGGAGAAGAGAAGAGATCAACCACCTCCTGGCTCCATTCTCCTTTCAGATGGTTGTAGAGAACAATAAGGTCCCCCCTGAGCCTTCTCCAGACTAAATCCCCCAGGCCCCTCAGCTGTTCCTCATCACACTTGTGCTCCAGGCCCTTCACCAGCTCTGTTGCTCTTCTCTGGACCTACTCCAGCAACTAGTTGTCTTTCTTTTCTGGAAAAAAATAATTATCTGCTATTTCCACCTCTTGTACCATGGGCAGCTTCTGTAGATTTGGAGTGAAGACAGTTAAACATCCCCTACTCACATTAAACATCTTAAAAACCGAAGTGATCACTTTATCATAGAATCATAGAATGGTTTGGGTTGGAAGGAACCTTAAACCAGTTCATCTGGTTCCAACCCCCTGCCTTGGGCATGGACACCTTCCACTAGAACAGATTGGTCCAATCCAACCTGGCCTTGAACACTGCCAGGAATGGGGCAGCCACAGCTTCTCTGGGCAATGCCCAGAGAAGTGCCAATGCCTCACCACTGTCTCAGGGACAAACTGCTTCTTAAGGTCTCATCTCAATCTCCCCTCTGGCAAGTTAAATACATTACCCCGTGTGCTGTCACTATGTGTAATGATATATTGCAAGTGAGGGCCAACTGCAGGTAATGAAGTGGAAGGTTTCTATGAATTGAATCAAGGATCTCCATTGTTCTGTCCTCTCCAGCAAACTTTATCTTATGAAATATCTTTGACATAGCATGTACTGCTTAGCCAATGCCAAAAGCATTTGTTTTCACTAATCTAAAAATACATTCAAATACTTATAAAAAATAATTTCCTTATGGCTAAACTTTGCATTTACTAGTTGAAAAATGGCAATTCTAAGTCCAGTTTCCTTTGAACACTTAGAATAACAATGCTTTTTTTTCACGCAGATAATTGACCAAATACTGAAGTACTACTACAGATATTATCTGGGGCTTATTTCGGCTAAGCTTTGATGGAATTCAGTGGGTGGTTAAAGCCTTAGTTCTGAAAATATCATCTAATTGCACGTACGGGAAATGGGTGGTTGCTTAACTTTTTGTAATATAGGAGAAAATATCAATCTATGTGTTTAGTTTCTGCTTAATTTCTTGCTCTTGAATGTCATATTTCAGTTAAATATGTAAATATTGTTAATACATGCAGCAATTAATAGTTAGAGGGAGATTAATAAGTCATTTGAATTCATGAAGGTTCACTTGTAATACAATAGCATTTGCAGATTACATTCAGGGGCCATTTACCCATCTGTGAGGAGTGAAAACCCTCATGTAGGCTTTAGGACTGGGGGAGGATCCTGGCAAATCACCTCAACTTTGGCAAAAATGTGGTATTGAATGCATGTTTCGCAGTCTGGATTAGGGTCCTGAGAGGGACTTGTTTGCATCTACCTTTGTCATCATGGTGTAATGCTGTTTTCTGCAATTATAAGAGTAATTACAGTAGTTGGCATAAGCTCTCCTGGTGTTTTTGCTGCATTCAGGATTCTTCTTTTTCCCTTTTCAGAGTGGCTGATTGGCAGGCACTGCTCAATAGCTGCTGCACTGCACTCTGCAGTAGCTGCTTTTCAACAGTGTGTTGAAAAGTGAACAGTAGCTGGTTCAGACCCCTACATACCTAATTTACTTTATAGTGAGAAATTGTTATCTTTTGATATACAGCGACAATATAAATCTGAGCTTTCACTAATGGAATATGAATCTTAGTTTTTGAACACTTTGGTTGTTTATGCTACTTCTCTTACCTTGTCAAATAATATCTTTTTAATTACATTTTGCTTTTAATAAAAGTAACTATAAAATAGATAGAAACTATCAGTGACAAATTACTGCTTTTCCTATGTGATAAACCCTTCTACAGTTATTTCCTCTGTGGGAACATAATTTGAAGGATTTTTATGTTACTTTAAAATTCTAGGTCTAACTGATTTGAAATTAAAAACTGTAAAGCTCCATTCCTGTTTAGTTCAATTTAGAGACAGATTCAAGGCTCTCTTGAACAATTCGTCATTCAACCTCAGCATTCAGAAGGTTAGGGCTTTGGTGTAAAGACTATTCCAAACATAAATGCCACTCATCTGCTGATATCATACTTGCAAGCCATGAGTTCTGTCAAAACATAGTGCTGTGTCTGTCATGAGTTAGCGTTAACAGAGCATGATATAAAAAGAGGAAGGTATAGAATCATAGGATCAGCCAGGTTGGAAAAGACCGTTAAGACCATCAAGTCCAACTGCTCCCCAGCACTGTCAAGGCCATCACTAAACCATGTCACTGAGGGGCTTCTCTACATGGTTTGTGAACACTTCAAGGGACAGTGACTTCACCACTGACCTGTGCAGCCTGTTGCAGTGTCTAAACACCCTTTGGGGAACAAACTGTTCCTATTCTCCAGTCTAAACCTCCTCTGGTTCAACTTGAGGCCGTTTCCTCTTGTCCTGTCCCTTGTTCCTTGGGAGCGAGAGCAGCCACCTCCTGGCTCCATCCTCTTTTCAGGCAGCTGTAGAGAGCGATAAGGTCCCCCTGAGCCTTTTCTCCTCTAGACTGAACCCCCCAGGTCCCTCAGCCATTCCTCATCACACTTGTGCTCCAGGCCCTTCATCAGCTCTGTTGCCCTTCTGTGGACCTACTCCAGCACCTAAATGTCCATCTTGCAGTAAGGGGCACAGCTGGCCACACTGGTGTTGATACAGATAATTTTTTGTCACATGCTTAGGATAGAAAGAGAGGCCTAAATAGAGTACTGTTGTGCCTCTCCTATACTGAATATGTTGTACTTACCAGCTGTCAAAAGAAATAATACTGAAAAAGAAGTTATTGGCTCTTCCAGTCAGTATGTTTGCCTTTTGTTAGCAGTATAAGGCTGAGACACAAACTATGATCTTGATACAAAGAGGTGCTATCAGCTCTGCTTTTTGAGCCTTTTTCTCCCTAGGAGCCATTTAGTTAATCCCAGTAGGAGATGGTCCTTCATAGATTTTGCAGGTAACATCTGCAAAACTGCTAAAAACTCCAAGTGAAGGCAGACACCCTCCCTTTCCTCTATGAAAGGGATTTCAGAGACATTCACAGCCCAGTTGGCCATTCCACACCAGCACAGTCACCCTGGTGCCACATGACCTGTAGCATCTGTTCCTTCACCAATTAAACCATTTCTTCAGGATAAATTAAAACCAGTTCTAATTAAACACTATAATGGAACTATCAATCTTCATTACTGAGGCAGAACAGGGATGTAATTAGTTATTGATACAAAAAGATTTGTTTAAACTAGTTTTGTTTGCAGTGACCACAGGCTTTCTTAACTTATACAGAACTTGAAAATAACTACCACTGTGTCTCTCTTTTAGGCTATAAATACACATGGAACAGATACTTGTAAACTACCCAGTCAGCTTTTTCCATGTTTCTCACTATTTTAGATGAGAAAGTTACACATTTATTTGCAATATTTATTTTGACTGGTAATACAGTTCCCCCACTATTCAGATGATCTGTTTAACATATATTGTATCCCCTACTTCACTGTATAAGTGTGGAATCGTAGAATGATTAGAGTTGGGAAGGACCTTAAGCTTATCCAGTTTCAGCCCCCTGCCACAGCCAGGGACTCTTCCCACTGGATGAGGTTGCTCCAAGCTCTGTGTAGTCTGGACTTGAACACTGCCAGGGATGGGGCAGCCAGAGCTTCTCTGGGCAACCTGTGCCAGTGCCTCAGCACCCTCACAGGGAAGAACCTCTGCCTAAGATCTAATGTAAATCTCCCGTGTTTCAGTTTGATCTCATCACCCCTTGTCCTTTTGCCACAGTCCCTGATGAAGAGTCCCTCTCCAGCATCCTTGCAGGTCCCTTTCAGATACTGGAAGGCTGCTGAGAGGTCTCCAGGCAGCTTCTCTTCCATACTGAACAGCCTCAGTTTTCTTAGCCTGGTTCCCATACATACCCGTCTCCATACAGGAGGTGCTCCAGTCCCCTGATCATCTTTGTGGCCTCTCCTGGATTTGCTCCAACAGCTACATGTCCTTACGTGGAGGACACCAGAACTGTACATAGTTCTGCAAGTGGGGTCTCGTGAGAGCAGAGTAGAGGGGAGGATCACCTCTTCTGACCTGCTGGCAGCCTTTAATTATTTTAAAAGCTGGAGAAGGACTCTGTAAGTCAGCATTTGACAATCATCGCTACCTCTGTCACCATAGAAAGTGGTGGTTTAAAATCCATATGAAGTCCTGCACAGCCAGATAACAGGAGAGTGTGGAGGAAATATGGTAACAGTATATTAAATGTAAGATGAGGTGGCAAGATCTATCTGAATAGAAACTGAATACAAACATCCTTTACTTGTAGCATGAGCCTGGTGTGGGTTTTTTTTGGAGGGATGAACTGTGATGAATGCGTACTTTGCAAGATTATTTCAAGATTGCAATGATAAAAATCAGATCTTACCAAAAAGCCCTATGGAAATAGTTTGAAATGAGCCAGCTTTAGTAAATCTGTGGAACATTTTATTACATTTTCATTTCATGATCCTAATTAATTTTTCATCGGTATTTCTCTATAGCTTTCCATGATTACGTGGTAAGACTAGTCCCCATAGTTACACTCATGTTGTTTGGACTCTGCCTTAAGAAGAATTATGACTACTGCCAAACTTGTACCATTTTTAAATGCATGCCTTCTGCATGCACCTACAGCACTCAAAGGGCTGGACTCTTCATCAAGGGAAGAAAGAGAAAGTCTTCCAAGACTAGACTGGAAATAGTTTGTAATGTCTGTTGCAATTTGCATCTTCTCACCCACTTCTGTTTCCCAGGCAACAGCTGTGAGTTTTAATGGAAGACATAGATATTGCGGTAGTGTAGCAACTTCATCTGAGTTGATCTAACCTGTGAACAGTACTCTTGCCTGAAATTACTTTTATCAAAGGATTAAATAAAAAGGGAATATAGGCTGGTAGTAGTTCGTTCCTCAGTAAAAAATGAAGCTAGTAAAAACAGTAATAATTGTGTTGAGTTTCTTGCCTGACTTATCATGTGGATGTTACAGAACCTTCAACTTGCCAGGTTGTCCATAAAAAGTCTAATGAAAATTTGGACTCTTGGAAAATACAGAAATCTTTTGAAATAGATGAGGAAAACGGTTTGTAAAATGTAGGTGGGATGATTTTGTTGCAATGTACAGTACATCTCTACCCTCAGTTGTGTCCTTAATGGAAAGCAAAGCCAGCATCAGACCACTATCTCATGGAGTTATTACCTCTGCTACCAGAGAACAATTAACTTCTCTTTGTACAACACAAAAGGTTATTAAAAAACATCCTTCCAGCAATCTGGATTTATTCAGTTAAATCAAGACCAAACTGTTTTGCTCATGTTTCTTTTTGTAAATTCAAAGGAAAATTGCAACTAATGTGAGAAAGCATTTAATTTACAATCCCAACTTAGGCACAGTGTTAGCTGTATGCCACATACATGAAGCTGGTGAATGACAGATGCAGCAGGAATTCCATTGCTCAGTATCTTGTTTAACCCATGAATGTTTAACACTAACACAATAAAAGAGCATGTCTCTCATGCAAGGCCAACAAAGACCCTACTTTACTGTAATTTTTACTTTGTTATGCATTCTTTTTCTTTCAATGAGGCTTAACTCAATCTGTATAGAAAAAAAAATGACATGAAAAGTGTCCATATATGGCTTGAATCAAACCAAAAATTTATGGCCTTATCGTTGCTTTTTAAAGCTTTATTCTCCAAAGTCTATTTTCACTTCTTCTAGGTCTCCATGTTCAGGAGTAAAAGGAAAATTTCCTGCTGGTAATTTTACTCTGTCAGAGTTTAATCATTAGGCTGTGAGAAGTACTAAAGACTAATAAAGCATCTAATGCGTCTGAAATAGCATTTTGTTTTATTCATATGAATACACTTACGCAATAAAACCTTTGGCTTTTCCTGCCTATTAGAGAATACTTGGCAGAGCAAAATAGTCTCTCATATTAACTGTAAAAACAGAATCTAAGATACTTTCTTTTTATTCAGTTTCTAGGTATGGTTTTCTACAGATTGCTATAGAATTACTTTCAAGAAAATAAAGGGACCATCTCATAAATCACTACAGAGCAGGGGTGCCTAAAAGTCTCAGAAGAGTGGATCAGAGTACAAGAGTAAAATCATAAAATATCGCATGCTGACATCCATAAGGATCACTGAGTTCAACTCACTGCTTCTCACATGACTACCTTAAACTAAACCATATGACTAAGAACTTTGTCCAGACACTGCTTGAACTCTGACAGATGTGGTGGCATGACCACTTCCCTGGGAAGCCTGTGCAGTGACTCACCACCCTTTCAGTGAAGAACCTTCTCCTAATGTCCAATACAGACTTCCCCTGATGCAGCTTCATTCCATTTCCCAGGATTACCCTGATGCAGGCAGAGAATCTGGCACTTGTTCTTCTTAGATTTCATATAGAATCATAGAATAGTTAGGGATGGAAAGGACCTTAAGATCATCTATTTCCAAACCCCCTGACATGGGCAGGGACACCTCACATTAAACCATATCACCCAAGGCTTCATCCAACCTGGTCTTGAATACTGCCAGGGATGGAGCATTCACTACCTCCATGGGCAACCCATTTCAGTACCTCACCACCCTCACAGTAAAGAATTTCTTCCTTAGATCCAGTCTAAACCTCTGCTGTTTAAGTTTCAACCCATTACCCCTGGTCCTATCACTACATTCCCTAATGAATAGTCCCTCCCCAGCATCCCCGTAGGCCCTCTTCAGACACTGGAAGGCTGCTATGAGGTCTCCACACAGCTTTCCCTTCTCCAGGCTGAACAGCCCCAAATTTTTCAGCCGGTCTTCATCTGGGAGGTGCTCCAGTCCCCTGATCATCCTCATGTCCCTCCTCTGGGCTTGTTCTAACAGTATCATGTCCTTTTTATGTTGAGAGCATCAGAACTGCACACAATGCTCCAAGTGAGGTCTCACGAGAGCAGAGTAGAGGGGCAGGATCATCTCTTTTGACCTGTTGGTCACACTTCTTTTGATGCAGCCCAGTACGGTTAGTGATTGCCCATCTCTCTAATCTAGTCAGGCTGAGAAAATTGGGGCTGTTCAGAAGAGAAGAGAAGCTGCATGGAGACTTCATAGCAGCCTTTCAGTATCTGAAGTGGACCTACAAGGATGCTAGAGAGAGGTTCTTGCTCAGGGACCGTGGTGACAGGACAAGGGGTGATGGGTTCAAACTGTAACAGGGAAAGTTCAGGTTAGATATTAGGAAGGAATTCTTCTCTGTGAGGTTGGTGAAGTGCCAGCGCAGGTTGCCCAGAGAAGCTGTGGCTGCCCCATCCCTGGCAGTGTTCAAGGCCAGTTTGGACAGGGCTTGGAGCAACCTGGTCTAGCGGAAGGTGTCCCTGCCCATGGCAGGGGGTTGAAACTAGATAAGCTTTATGGTCCCTTCCAACCCAAAACATTCTATGGTTGTTTTTATGGCTGTTTCTATTCATATCTTACCGTAAGGCCTCTCTACCCTTGGGGGAGTCCACAGCTACTCCTAATTTAGCAAATACTTACATACATTTGACTGCTGCATGCAGACCATTTATAAAGACATTAGTGAGCATTGTCCCTAAAATTGAGCCCTGGGTAATGCCACTGGTGGCTGCCCGCCAGCCTGATGTAACCCCATTTACTGTAGGTCTTTGAGCTCAACCTATAGGTCAATTGCTCACCCCATGTATTTTGGACTTGTCTAGCTGTATGCTAGACACATTGTGCAGAATATGCCGTGAAAGAAAGTATCAAAAGCTTTGCTAAAATAAAAAACCAACCCACATCTTCTGGCTATCTCTGATGACCTAAGCGAACTTGTCATAACTGGAAATCAAGCAAGTTGGAAAGGACT